>NC_141064.1:34268198-34868198 GCF_041138505.1 Cibotium barometz
CATAGATAGATGCATAAAAGAATTTTTTTATTATAAAAGTGTTACTTTCATCAATATTGATTTTTATGCATAAAAGAATTTTTTAATTATAAAAGTGTTACTTTCATCAATATTGATTTTCATGCATAAAATGATGCATAAAAGATTTTTTATTATTATAAAAGTGTTACTTTCACCAATATTGATTTTCATGCATAAAATGATGCATAAAAGAATTTTTTTTAATAAAAGTGTTACTTTCATCAATATTGATTCTTATGCATAAAATGATGCATAAAAGAATTTTTTTAAAATAAAAGTGTTACTTTCACCAATATTGATTCTTATGCATAAAATGATGCATAAAAGAATTTTTTTTATTATAAAAGTATTACTTTCACCAATATTGATTCTTATGCATAAAAGAATTTTTTTATTATAAAAGTGTTACTTTCACCAATATTGATTCTTATGCATAAAATGATGCATAAAAGAATTTTTTTATTATAAAAGTGTTACTTTCACCAATATTGATTCTTATGCATAAAATGATGCATAAAAGAATTTTTTTTATTATAAAAGTGTTACTTTCACCAATATTGATTTTTATGCATAAAATGATGCATAAAAGAATTTTTTTATTAAAAGTGTTACTTTCATCAAAATTGATTTTTTTACATAAATAGATGCATAAAAAGATTTTCTTTTATATAAAAGTATTATTTCCATAGAAGTTGGATTTTATGCATAAATAGATGCATACAGAATTTTTATATCAAAATAAGAGTTCTCTTTAATCCTAGGTTTAAATCCCATGAATATTGGTAAATGAATAAGTAAATACTCTGTGAGAGAAAATTCTACCGTTTCATATTCTCTAGGATGGTAATGAGAAAATTCAAAAAAACTATCGAAGTTGGAATTTTAGATAAATGATTAATTTATTCCTCATAGGAATTCATGATTAGTTTTAAATTCAGTTAAGCAAAATACTCAATGAATAAAATTTAGTAAAGTAGTAATTGAAATATTACCCTGAATCAGACTATGACCAAGACTTAATCTCCTTTGTCATCAGTTTCAAGAAAAGACGATATGACCAGTTCAGGAAAATTTCACTCAAATCACCCATCGAATCTGAAATCAAGTTAAGACCCTTGATTTTCTGATCTGAGGATCAAGGTTACAGAATTCAGAAAATTCTGTTGGAATTTTAGACCTGTGATCTAGAAGTATTGGGATACGGATTTAAGATATACCCATTGTATTCAAAAGAAAATCAAAACTGAAAACTTGCATAGAAACCCTGTTTTCTTAAAGGACTCTCTTACGCGCCAGAATGCTGGAGCATTTGGTATATGTGTTTTTCTAAGGGAAGTTCGGTTGCAACAGCTGGCGGGGAGTGTTCAAAGGATGGCTCACGCGGCAAAAACCTGCCCAGGTCGTCTTGACCAGCCTGGGTATGGTGTAAAATGATGTGCTTTCGGGTACGATGGGTGAGGGCCGACGAAGCGGTCCCTGAGTGAAGTGCCAGGACACCTAAGGAGGATCCTGGAGGGTTCTGACCAGGCGATGCACAGACTTGCGGTGCTTACGACACCCATGCGTATGTCGTGGAAGATATATATATGTATGATGACGAGAAAATTATTGTAATCTATTACTGGATCTCGTTACTGACCTACTGGTCTCAATGGAGAGTCCAGAGTGATACTGTTTTGTGAGAAACAAGGATTGAATGGAAATTTTTGTTGAGATATCGAGCTCGTCTAGTGAGGCGGTGGACACTGATGACCCGCCTGGGGGATAGGCCCCACACTTACACCACTGGCGTGGTTGGTGAGATCTTGGGTGATATATGCGGCCAGTGGGATGACAAGCTGTGTGACAGCCATTCTAGAGACTGGCATAGTTATAGCGCCAGCTCATTTAGTTGGGTTCACACTATAGAGAACCCGTGTATGTATTGGTTGAGTACCTTTCATATTATGTGTACTCTTATCTTTGTATATGGTGTGTTAAGTGTTGAGTGAAGAAGAAAAAGATTTCTAGCCTCTCACCTTGTGTGTTCTCTATTAGGGTTTTGAGTGTGTGTGTGCTTGCAAGAGCTCAAGCTCTCTTCCCCCCTGCATCTTTTCATGGTATCAGAGCAGCCTGGTTCATGCTAAGGGCTGAGCTGCAAGCAAGAGAACCACAGGAAGCGGTACGAGGGTAAGAGCTTCAACTACTCTTCCCTATTTGTGTTGGTAACTACACCCTTGTCGGGAGCTATATGGGAGGCATCGGCAAACGATCTCTGATTGAGGAGCTTTCTTCGCGGGGGTAAAGCTATAGGGCAACTATACTGTCCTATCAAACCTATCAGACAAAATTTCCTGGGCCGAAAACGCGTTTCGGGTGCGTCTGAACCTCCGTTTTTCAGAAAGCAGGCGATTTCGAGCACTGCGGGTAAGTCATCGATTCTCTGCAGAACTCTGTTTTAAGAACTGCAAGAAGACAGATTGACTGTGCAAACACTGTGGGTGCTGCAAAGAGATCAACAGTTGCCATTGGGTGTATGTATGCACATTGAAGTCACTGGTTGTGACATTTGAGAGTACTACAGTACCGCTGCAGAAAATACAGCAGTTTGTGCAGAAAAACCAGAGTGCTGTTTCTGGTAAAATTGTGTGTTTGGCAAGATCTCAAATGATGGGATAACCCAGATTGTGGCTGAGAAGCTTGATAAGAATAACTTCCATGCTTGGAGGTTCAGGTTGACGAATTTCCTGATGGGAAAGGGCTATTGGGACTACATAGAAGGTGAGCATGAAGAGGCACCAGAGATACCGGACATAAATCCGACTGCTGCTGTGCAGATGTGAAAGAGTTTAAAGACTGGAACCAAGGAGCCAGGAAAGTTATATATTGGCTTTCCATTAGTATACAGGACACCATGATTGGGCACATTCAGGATGCCAAGTCCCCCAAGGAGGTGTGGGACACCTTGGTAAAGCTCTATGAAACAAATACCAAGGCATGTAAGATTCAGTTGAAGAATGAACTTCATACTGTGGAGAAAAAGAGCATGTCTGTGAATGACTATGCCGCGCTAAAGATAAAGGGTATTGTGGAATCCCTTGCATCTATTGGTGTGTCAGTAGATGATGATGACAAGGTGGAAGTCTGTCTACGTGGTCTCGGGCCACAATACAAGGCGTTCAAGACGTCTATTCAGACTCGGGAAAACATTCCCAACTTTACAGATTTGGTGTCTATGCTGATTATAGAAGAGAAGAGCTTGGGTGAAGACCAACAGGCTTCGCAAAACAAAAACAATTCAGAGCAGCAGGCCTTCTACACAAGTTCAGGAAGAGGACGAGGTAGAGGAGGCCGTGGACGCGGTCAAGGAGGTGGCCGAACAGGTAATCAGAATTATGGACAGCAGCAGCAGCAACAACAGTCCCAGAATACACAACAACAACAACAACACGCAGGTGAAAGAGGCAAATTCAAAGGTAGGGGGAGTCAAAGAGGCCGTGGAAATTGGCAAAGGCAGTATAATGATGCACGTGAATGCTATTATTGTGGTAAGCCTGGACATGTGCAGGCAGAATGTTATAAGAAGCAAGCTGACATGCAAAATGGGAAAGTGCAGCAAAACAAATATGCATCCTCAAGCAGAAATAATGAGGATAATGAAAGGTTGTTTGTTATGCAGCATGTCGTGAATGCCATGTCTGAAAATGTTGAAGCAGCACAAAAAGATGATGTATGGTATGTGGATACAGGTGCTTCGAACCACATGACAAGTCATGGGGAGTGGTTCAAGGAGATGAAAAACCCGGAAAGACCAAGTTTTGTGAAAACAGGGAATGACATTGCTCATCCGATTGCACATGTTGGAGACGCGCCATTGTCTATGCAGGATGGCAAAGTGGCAGATGTACTTCACATTTCGAACATAACAAAGAATCTGGTTTCAGTTGGCCAGATGATTGAGCAGGGTTTGCAGGTTCGGTTTAACCCTGATGGGTGTTATGTTGAAGATTTTAAAGACAAGTGCAGGTTGGTTGCAAAAGGCAACAGAGTGGGCAGAATGTTTACGTTGAATGTAGACATGCCTGAAATGAGTGCTGCGATGTTTGCAAATGGTTCAAGAATTGTTGCAGACATAGACATTTGGCATAAAAGGATTGGACATGTGAATGTGCAAAGATTGAAGTCTATGCAGACAAAAGGAATTGTGACAGGGCTGCTAAAATTTAAAGTGGAAGGTATGCAGAAAATATGTGAAGCATGCCAATTCGGGAAGCAAACAAAGCATGTGTTTCCACGTAACAGATATGTGAGCAGAAATGCACTAGATATTGTGCATTCAGATGTATGGGGTCCTACGAAGACCATATCTGTGGGAAGCTACAGGTATTATGTGACGTTTATTGATGACCACACAAGAAAGTGTGGGTATACTTCATGAAGGAGAAGAGTGAGGTGTTCACTCACTTTCAGAATTTCAGAGTTTTGGTTGAAAAGCAAACAGGGAAATATGTAAAGTGCCTAAGGTTAGATGGAGGGGGAGAGTACTTCTCCAATGAGTTCTCTAAATTTTTGAAGAATGGTATTCGGAGACAGTTTACATGCAGATACACTCCGCAGCAAAATGGAGTTGCTGAGCGGAAAAACAGGCACATTGCTGAGATTGCACGAGCATTGATGGAAGAGAAAAATATGCCGCATAGCTATTGGGCTGAGGCTGTTTCTACAGCAGTATACATCATGAACAGGACTCCAACTGCAGCCATACATGATGTAACTCCAGAGGAGAGGTTTACTAGCAGAAAACCAGATTTGTCTCATCTGAAAGTCTTTGGCATTGCATATGTGCATGTGCCAGATGAGCTGAGAACTAAGCTGGATCCGAAAGCTGAAAAATGTGTGTTTATTGGATATTCCCTTGAGCCAAAGGGATACAGGTGTTATAACCCTGCTACACGTGAGTTGAGGGTAAGCAGGGATGTTGTCTTTGATGGAGATGAGCAGCTGGTATGCTGCTGAAAAAGAAGCTGTTGGGGCTGATGTGAGTGTAAGTGTGGTTGCACAGAATGCAGGTCAGCAATCACAGTCTTTGAGTGGACCAGGAGAGTCCTCATCTAGTGGTTCTGTTGATAGACCATGGAGTGGCAGGCTGCGTCATAATACCAGTCCTGCAAATGTGATTAGTACATCACGTAAAGGAAAAGAGAAAGTGGTTGAGCCCCTTGGTATGCCTGACATTTCTGCAGGGCATTCTCATGTTGATGGAGAGTCTAGTGGCTCAGATATGAGCCTTGATGAGGAGCTTGGGATCCCAGCTATGAGAACACCTGGTGTAAAGAAGGCTATGGAAGCCATAAATGAAAAGCTGCGAAGATCTGGGAGAGTGAAAAATCCTGTGCAGAGATTTATCTATGATGGTTATGTGGCACATCACTATGCATATATCGCAAAGGTTGTGCAGGTTGTTAAGCCCACATGCATTGATGAGGCTGTTGGAAATGTGTGTTGGGAGAAAGCTATGGATGAGGAGATGAATGCACTATATGGAAATGAAACTTGGGACTTAGTGCAATTGCCTAAAGGCAAGAAAGCCATTGGATGCAAGTGGGTGTACAAAGTAAAACATAACAGAGATGGAAGCATAAACAGGTACAAGGCTAGATTGGTAGCCAAAGGATATGCCCAGACATATGGCATTGACTATGAGGAAACTTTCAGCCCAGTTGCCAAGATGGCAATAGTGAGAGTTGTGATAGCAGTGGCTGCGTCAAAGCAATGGTCTTTACATCAGATGGATGTAAAGAATGCATTCTTGCATGGGGATTTGCAAGAAGAGGTGTATATGTTGCAACCACCTGGTTATGAGGATGTGGGTCACCCCGAGCATGTTTGCAGGTTGAAGAAAGCCCTGTATGGCTTAAAACAAGCACCAAGAGTATGGTCTGACAAGATTTCTGAATATCTTGTCACTATTGGCTTTCATGTAGCCAATGCAGATTTCTCGCTGTATGTGAGACATGGTGATAGAGGGGTTGTGCTTGTTGTTATCTATGTAGATGACTTGATCATTACGGGGGACCATGATGCAGAGATCTTTGATGTAAAGGTCTTGCTTAGACAGAAGTTTGAGATGAAGGATCTGGGGGAGCTCAGATATTTCTTGGGCATTGAGGTGATTAGGTCACCACATGGTATTGGATTACTGCAGAGACAGTATGGCTTGGACATGTTGTCCAAGTATGGTATGACAGGCTGTAAGCCTATTTCTGTGCCATTGGATCAGAATGGCAAGTTGAGTGCAGATTCAGGAGAGATCTTGGAGGATCCTACTATGTATAGGCGCATAGTAGGAAGCTTGATCTACATGACGATCACCAGACCAAATTTGAGCTATGCTGTTGGGTTGGTGAGTCAGTTTATGCAGGTTCCACGGAAACCGCATTTGGATGCATTGAGACGCATACTGAGGTATGTGAGGTCTACTTTGCATTGTGGACTATTCTATGAGACTGGGACAGAGATATGTGTACATGGGTACATAGATGCTGATTGGGCTGGTAGTATCTCAGACAGAAGATCTACCAGTGGCTTCATGTTTTCTTTGGGGAGTGTTGCTATGACTTGGAGCAGCAAGAAGCAGCCTACGGTTGCTCTATCCAGTACAGAGGCCGAGTACAGAGGAGCTGCTATGGCAGCATGTGAGGTAGCTTGGTTGAGAAAGCTACTTGCAGATTTGGGTCTATCAGTGGATAGACAAGTTGTCATTTTCTGTGACAACATTAGCAGTATACAGTTGGCTAAGAACCCAGTCTTTCATGCTCGCACGAAGCATATAGAGGTCCACTACCACTTCGTCAGAGAGAAGGTCTTGGCAGGAGACCTTGACCTTGTTTATGTCAGCACAGAGGATCAGGTAGCTGACATCTTCACCAAAGCATTGGGTACAGAGAAGCTCCACAGATTTAGGGCTTCGCTTCGTGTACATGAGATGGAGTTGAGCTCGAGGGGGAGTGTTGAGATATCGAGCTCGTCTAGTGAGGCGGTAGACACTGATGACCCGCCTGGGGGATAGGCCCCACACTTACACCACTGGCGTGGTTGGTGAGATCTTGGGTGATATGCGGCCAATGGGGATGACAGGCTGTGTGACAGCCATTCTAGAGACTGGCATAGTTATAGCACCAGCTCATTTAGTTGGGTTCACACTATAGAGAACCTGTGTATGTATTGGTCGAGTACCTTTCATATTATGTGTACTCTTATCTTTGTATATGGTGTATTGAGTGTTGAGTGAAGAAGAAGAAGATTTCTAGCCTCTCACCTTGTGTGTTCTCTATTAGGGTTTTGTGAGTGTGTGTGTGCTTGCAAGGGCTCAAGCTCTCTTTCCCCCTACATCTTTTCAATTTTGAGTTATGACATCTGTAACCTATTAATAATTGTTTGTCAATGGATTGTTTTATAAATTAAAGTTTAAAAAGGAGTGTGTGCGTATCTGTATTCTAAAGCAAAAGTTAAGAGAAAGGCATTCAATTATGGATGGGTGAGTACTTGTCTGGTTCTACCAATTCCAGTGGTTGGGCGGTGGCTAACCCATGGGCCGGATGGGGGCTGGAATCAGTAGAGTTTTAATAATAAAATTGATTAATAGGAATACGCTTAAAACTCGAATAGTTAAATAATAACCTGAAGACTTCTCAAATGAATAGATCAACGGTTGTGCCTGATTCAATTAAGAAAAAAGCGTTGATTCCTTCAAGTTAAGTATGTAATAGTTTCCCTTCTATGTGGTTTATTCAGATGAAGGTTAGTTCAATATCTTGACCTCGTTAGAAAAATTCGTTAAGAAATTCAAAATGGTGGAATCGTCCTCCCTGTTTTCGGGCATGGAAAATTTTCCCGATTTCGATTTTCGGAATGACCACTAGTTTAGTCTTGTGCCCGGACATTCAAGGGCGAGGCCCTAAGTGGGAAACCCTGCCCCACACAAGAGGGAGCTGCTTCCGCTGCCAGCAATTGGGAATCCGGTGTGCGGAGGGGGCAGTGGGATCCCACAGTTGGTATCAGAGCCAAGTTGTAAATTTATGTAACAGCATCAGAAATTGCTTAAAACTTTAGTAAATCTGGGAAATAATATTTTGTTAAATTTATGTTGAATGAACTTCAAAAATTGAAAACTCATAAATTGAATCGAAAATTTATAGATGGATACCCCGAATCTATCTGGCATTCCTGAACTCTCCTAGAGTCAGGATATGATAGCCTTTGCATTCGAGCACCTCATCAACTTTGCTACGACCTGGGTAAGCAGAGTGAGACTCGCACATCATTTTGAGAGTCTTTACTTTCCTGATCGTCTTGAGCGACGTCGGTATATGTGGTTCTGTGGAGGACGATGTATTAATGTCAGTACCAGTCATCAGCGTCAGAGGCTCAGGCAAAATATTTCCTTAGCCATGATTCTAATAAGGCTAGGGCGGCTTGTTCAGCATGTACAACTCTTTGATCATTCACCCAGGAACTTCAAAATTTCATGCCGAGTTTTTAGGCTTCTTAGCCGCTTTATCCTTAGAAGTAGAATTACAACACCTCTTTCTGCAATGAATCGTGTGTACCATGGCATGTCTCCTTCGCAGTTTCGCTTCTTTATGCGTATACGATTGAGGCAGTGATTTTGGGAGCCGTGATGCTCTATGTATATATCGAAAACTTTTGATAATAAACGATGTTTTGCAAAAAAAATATAAATTGTTTTCATGATTGTGAATATGGTTAGTAAAATTATCAGAGTAAATCTTGTTTCTTGATGTATGATGAAATAATTATCTGTTTAAAGAATAAATCTTGTTTCTTGATGTATGATGAAATAATTATCTGTTTAAAGAATAATTATCTGTTTAAAGAATAAATCGTAAAAATTAAATAATCATATACGTGTTGTCAAAGTTAAGTTGATGAAAATCTCGTTTTGTCAGAGTCATGAGGCGGGCGGCCCGTGCAAGGCAACCAGATCCTCTAACCGATGATGAAGAGTTAGATCCGTATGTTTGAAAAGCCTTGCACAGATCCCAACCTGGTCCCTTCAGGGGTGAAGGGGAGCAGTTAGGTGAAGTAGTGGAGAAGTGGATTGAGGCTATGAAAGAATACTTTAATGTAACTAGCTACAATGAGAGAAGCAAGATGGCTCTCACCAGGTTAAAGATTGTGGAAACGGCCAGGGTCGCTTGGAGGAATCACTGAGACTACCCGTTGTCGTGCCACGGCACGTCTATGGTGTGAAACCATGCATGTGAGGCCATTAAATGCAAATCCAGATGCATGGGATTAAGTGCATGGGATGTATGGTGTGTGGAGGGTTTTGCTTTTGAGGCGTCGCCAGGTGTACAGGTGAAATGGTTTGGTGTTGAGCCTGTTACAAGCTTGTCCGGAATGTGGTCCGCTGGGGTTGGTATCAGCTGCTTGGTAACCTGAATTTGTGTGCGCGTCCAAGTGAGAGTGGACATTGGAAGGTTGCATTACGAGGTGTGTGGAGCATGGAGCAGTTAATATTAATGGGCCAAGGTAGCCTTTAGATGAGTGTGAAAGCCTTGATGGTGGCCATCTTCTAGGTAAATGAAAAATAATACATTAACATGGCCAATAAAGCATGGCCACATGGATGTTTCCATGGCAGCCAGCGAGGAGCTTTCGAAATCGGCCAGCACGTGAAGGCGATTTCTGGATTGAGGCTCTCTGGCACAGCTAGAAGAAAAAGCGAAGGGAAGTAGTGAAATGGGGGGGGGGGGGGGGGGGGGGGGCTCTTGGGCGTGTGCAGAGGTGAGCATGATAGGGCCGTTTCAGAGGGGGCTGCTGCGCACAGGGGGACTTCCGGGGTGTAGGAAGACTAACACAGAGAAGAGGCTGCAGTGCTGGCGACTGAGGAAGGAGCCACCTTTGGCAACCAAAAGAAGGAAGGTGGCCTTGGTTTGTTATAAAGGAGGGCGAGCTGAAGTCTAGTGGGCGACATCGACTAGAGAGAGACTGCCATGACGGTAGTGAAGCAGGGCGGAGCCGACGGGGAGTTGGCGTAGGTGCAGTACGTATGAAGGTGGTCGCCTCTAGTGTGCGCAGGCGATGACAGAGATAGAGGTGTTGCTGGGATTTTATACATGATCGCTGCAGTGGTTAGCGTGACTGGATGGTGGTGAAAGGCATTGGAGCTGCCTGGCGAGGGACTGGCACCGTGTGATGGCAGCTGTGTGATGGTAGCTCAGCAAAGAGATAGCTGCAGGGCGAGAGGAGAAGGCTCCCAGGTGAACGCTAGAAAAAGCGGACAAGCTGTGTGCAGGCGAAGATAAACGGGGGGGGTCTCCCGTGTACAGAGCAGCTGGGCGCAAGCGCTGGTGGCAGAGGAGCCGCCTTGGGAAGGTTAGCAGGTAGGGTAGCACAGACGTGTGGTGCAGCTGAGGCAGGTCGGGCTGACAGCGAAGGTGATATGGCAGCCGTGTGGGTTCTCAGGCGGGAGTAGCTGCAGCCATAGGTGCAGTGGCCGCCTATGGGCTGATGAGCGCAACTGGCCACTGGGAGACGTGGGCGGCTCTGCAACAGGGAGAGGAAGGTTGGTGCTGACTTGTGGAAGGATTCGTCTTGAAGATGCAGCTGCAGACGTCAAAGTGCTGGCTGACGACTGGAGACAAGCTATGCTATGGGCTGTTGGCATGCATATGCTGAAGATATGTATACCTTTGGATTTGATGATGTCATGTGATTTTTATTTGTTTTGTCTCATGAGTGTTGATGCATGTCAATCATTTTGTACAAACATATAGCATATGTTATGTGAAGACCTTCCATGATGATGAAGCTTTGATGATGATATATGAAGATGATGATGAGTTCTCTTGCCATAAGCCTTGTATCTTTAGAGTCGAAGATGAGTGTGTCTTGTATGAGTTGTGGAGTCAATCCCATTGACTGTATGCCTGAGACAAGAGATTGAGATAATACCATGCTATACTTTGTTCCATGAGAAGCTGAGAAGACATTTAATGCTTGGGATTTGTAAGCTACTCTCACAGCCAGAAGTCTCGCACTTTCCCAGCGACCGCCCACGTCACGATAGCTTTTTGGTGAACCCGACGTGAAACCGCTGGGGTGAGAGTACGTAGAGATGGCTAGCAAAATGGAGCATTTATATGCAGAGATGAAAGAGCTTGAAGAGCGGTTCAAGAAGATTGAAGAAGAAAAGCGAAATCAGGAAGCGGTGGAAATTGCATTGCGGTGCAATTGGTATATGACAGGGTCAATATATTTGATGGTTATGATCCAGAAAGCTATCTAAGGTGTTACGAGACAGAGATGAAGAATCAAGGGGTTCCAGAAAACATGATGATTGCATCTTTCGCAAACCTTATAAGTCCTGATTTAAAAGATGAAGTGCTGGAACTAGCAGAGTATCACTCCAAACGATGGAGTGAATTTGCAGACGCACTTATTTATGCGAGTTCCAGGTATAATGTAAGCTGTGATAGTGTTCCAGCAACGATCCGAGCCAATTTAGAAGCGGTTGTCGATGCATGTCTTATGGAGGATAATCAATTGCTATTCAAGGCTGATATAGAGATTGTGGAGGCTGTTTATGCTAAATTGGGACTGCAAAAAGCCATTAGTGAGCAACAAGGCCTTCACAGTGACAAAAGCGATGCTTTGCTACAGCCTCATAAAGATGCAATGGGTGAACTCTGCAAGTATAATCTGTCTTCCTTGTTTGAGGGTGCAGACATACAGGGTCCTATAATCATACCAAATGATGTGTGTATGCCTATGCTTGAGGAGACACTTGATTCAGAGAGCTTCAGGACAGGTACTCAAGACCCAATACACGAGGAAGAGGACATCGCTAATAGTTTCCTCTTGGGCTGTGAAGCATGTAAGCTGTGTAAACTTGAGGATTCTCATGACGAAAGTGCTCATTCGAAGGGTATTCCTCAGGTGTCGTATCATATGTGTGAAGAACAGCAGGAACCAATGCTTCTTGCTGAAAGCATGATTGCAGAGTTTGAAGATCTAAGACAAGAAGAAGATGCTATCATTACTGCATTCTTATCTGGTTATGATGCTTATAAGCAGGATGATGTACATGAATATGCATGCGAGGAAAATAAAATATTACAAGATGGGCCACAAGTATGTGTGATTGATTTAGAGGGGGTGAGTGATATGGGTGATTCCAACAGTGATGTTGCTTCTGAAGCTGGTTGCCAAGGTTCTTTGGATTTGGGTTATCCTGGAATGCTAACTGGGTGTTCCAACAATAAACAGGGTGATGCTATGTCATCAGTGTCAGGGTTACCTTGCAACCACATTTGTGAGCAACAATCTCGAGCTTGGAAGCCTATTTATGATGATGATTTGGAGAGGGAAATTGAATCTGTCTTTTTGGATCATACAGGGTTCAATGACATACAGATTCAAGGGTACTCGGGTGAGGGACCCATAATTCTAAGCCCATCTGCAGACAGGTATCAAGAAATACTGGGAGATAACATGCAGGATATGCAAAGTGTGGTCACAGAGCCTCATGAGGCTGCATATGAGCAACCAAATGGATATAGCTATGGGGGTATGAATGTTCATGATAATCAACATGTGGGATTGCAAGATGATAATGGCTTCAATGCGATTGATCTTGAATTGGATGCTATCCTAGATGATGCATTGGATGATTTCATGATATATAATAGATCCCCATCAGCTTTGGGCTCTTCTATGCTTGATGCTAGTCAACTGTCGGTTGCAAGTGAGGATGTGCAGGTGTTATGTAAGCCAAATGATTGTGATGAGATTGATCCAGAGCTGGAGGCTATTCTCGATGATGCCTTGTTGGACTTTGTATGTGTTGATGGTGTGGATGCTTTGCATACTTTGCAACGGCCTAAAGAAGAGGTATATAATAGCATAGAGGAAGCCAATGAAGACCATGCTTTTCCATCTTTGGATGAGAAGAATGAATGTTTGTCAGTGGGTGAGCTGGATCCAGGCAAGGTAGATTTGGATGGGATGTTACCAAGTGTGTGTTCCATGCTGTTAATGCAGTTGTTATTTGGTGTGGCCATACAATATGTGGTGCAAAGGCTTCAAACATGGCCTGAGGAAAATTTTGAAGCAAATTATTTTGAAGAGCATCCCACTTTGAATGATGAGGATAATTATGCATATGCAGAGAATCTAAGTGAGGATAGGGCTTCATATGAGCAAAGGATATGGCACATGTGCCAAAAGCGATTGGTATTTGATCCAGGTGGGAAAGCATAACCATTCAGATGTGATTGCTAAGATATAAATATCTTGCAGGCTAGGGGGGTAGGTTAAGATGTCATGCTATGTTTCAACAAACGATAACCCCTTGTGAGTGGCACTATGTATATTCTTCTACTGTTTCATGTTTACTAGGGTGATACCAACTGGGTCAGGTTTGACAGGGTTTAAGACGCCTAGTTGGATGCTTGTACATATACCAATGTTGGTGTGCAAATAATGAATGAACACTGAATTCCAGGACCTATGTGGCACATACCAGAGGATGTGCAGGTTTAGAGGGGGTGGATGTCGTGCCACGGCACGTCTATGGTGTGAAACCATGCATGTGAGGCCATTAAATGCAAATCCAGATGCATGGGATTAAGTGCCTGGGATGTATGGTGTGTGGAGGGTTTTGCTTTTGAGGGCATCGCCAGGTGTACAGGTGAAATGGTTTGGTGTTGAGCCTGTTACAAGCTTGTCCGGAATGTGGTCCGCTGGGGTTGGTATAAGCTGCTTGGTAACCTGAATTTGTGTGCGCGTCCAAGTGAGAGTGGACATTGGAAGGTTGCATTACGAGGTGTGCCTTTAGATGAGTGTGAAAGCCTTGATGGTGGCCATCTTCTAGGTAAATGAAAAATAATACATTAACATGGCCAATAAAGCATGGCCACATGGATGTTTCCACGGCAGCCAGCGAGGAGCTTTCGAAATCGGCCAGCACGTGAAGGCAATTTCTGGATTGAGGCTCTCTGGCGCAGCTAGAAGAAAAAGCGAAGGGAAGTAGTGAAATGGGGGGGGGGGGGGGGGGGGGGGGGGGGGCTCTTGGGCGTGTGCAGAGGTGAGCATGATAGGGCCGTTTCGGAGGGGGCTGCTGCGCACAGGGGGACTTCCGGGGTGTAGGAAGACTAACACAGAGAAGAGGCTGCAGTGCTGGCGACTGAGGAAGGAGCCACCTTTGGCAACCAAAAGAAGGAAGGTGGGCTTGGTTTGTTTTAAAGGAGGGCTAGCTGAAGTCTAGTGGGCGACATCGACTAGAGAGAGACTGCCATGACGGTAGTGAAGCAAGGCGGAGCCGACGGGGAGTTGGCGTAGGTGCAGTACGTATGAAGGTGGTCGCCTCTAGTGTGCGCAGGCGATGACAGAGATAGAGGTGTTGCTGGGGTTTTATACATGATCGCTGCAGTGGTTAGCGTGACTGGATGGTGGTGAAAGGCATTGGAGCTGCCTGGCGAGGGACTGGCACCGTGTGATGGCAGCTGTGTGATGGTAGCTCAGCAAAGAGATAGCTGCAGGGCGAGAGGAGAAGGCTCCCAGGTGAACGCTAGAAAAAGCGGACAAGCTGTGTGCAGGCGAAGATAAACGGGGGGGTCTCCCGTGTACAGAGCAGCTGGGCGCAAGCGCTGGTGGCAGAGGAGCCGCCTTGGGAAGGTTAGCAGGTAGGGTAGCACAGACGTGTGGTGCAGCTGTGCGGAAGGTGATATGGCAGCCGTGTGGGTTCTCAGGCGGGAGTAGCTGCAGCCATAGGTGCAGTGGCCGCCTATGGGCTGATGAGCGCAACTGGCCACTGGGAGACGTGGGCGGCTCTGCAACAGGGAGAGGAAGGTTGGTGCTGACTTGTGGAAGGATTCGTCTTGAAGATGCAGCTGCAGACGTCAAAGTGCTGGCTGACGACTGGAGACAAGCTATGCTATGGGCTGTTGGCATGCATATGCTGAAGATATGTATACCTTTGGATTTGATGATGTCATGTGATTTTTATTTGTTTTGTCTCATGAGTGTTGATGCATGTCAATCATTTTGTACAAACATATAGCATATGTTATGTGAAGACCTTCCATGATGATGAAGCTTTGATGATGATATATGAAGATGATGATGAGTTCTCTTGCCATAAGCCTTGTATCTTCAGAGTCGAAGATGAGTGTGTCTTGTATGAGTTGTGGAGTCAATCCCATTGAATGTATGCCTGAGACAAGAGATTGAGATAATACCATGCTATACTTTGTTCCATGAGAAGCTGAGAAGACATTTAATGCTTGGGATTTGTAAGCTACTCTCACAGCCAGAAGTCTTGCACTTTCCCAGCGACACCGCCCACGTCACGACACCGTCTCGACCAAAATACCCAGACTTGGACCGATCTTAAAGCTTACCTCAGAAAGAGGTTTTGTCCTCCGGGCTTCCTTGAAACTAAAATGAATGAGTTCTTGGAACTAAAGCAGGATAACCGGACAATTGAAGAGTACCATCAAGCTTTTGCCCTTCTCCTCAAATATTCCCCGCAATTGGTTGAAGAGCAGCTGATGGCCAGATTTATTCGAGGAATGAACGAGCCATTGGACACCTTAGTGAAGAATGCCAAACCTGTCTCACTGGCCGAAGCTGTAAGAATGCAAAGGACTTTGCCAAAGCCTTTGTAGTTAAGGTCCCGCCGAAGCCTGCACCCTCTAACTACAAAGGACTTTGCCAAAGCCTTTGTAGTTAAGGTCCCGCCGAAGCTTGCTGCACCCTCTAACTTTAAAAGATTCCGAACCCCGAGAAGTACTTCAAACTTTCCTCCCCCAAAGAGGCAGCAAGGCCCAAATTAGAATCAGGATACTAGGAGATTCAGAAATGAAGGAAGACCCTTCCCACAAAACACTTTCTCAGGAGCCCCACCTCTTTCAAGGACTCAAAGGGATGAGCTCAGAAGTGAGAACCGGTGTTTTGGATGTCAGGGTTTTGGTCACCGGCTGAAAGACTACCCGACTCCTACCATGTCAAGGGGACAGGGAAGTCAAGGACCGAGAGTGCAGAGACCACTACAAAGACTTTGCCAAAGCCTTTGTAGTTAAGGTCCCGCCGAAGCCTGCACCCTCTAACTACAAAGGACTTTGCCAAAGCCTTTGTAGTTAAGGTCTCGTCGAAGCTTGCTGCACCCTCTAACTTTAAAAGATTCCAAACCCCGAGAAGTACTTCAAACTTTCCTCCCCCAAAGAGGCAGCAAGGCCCAAATCAGAATCAGGATACTAGGAGATTCAGAAATGAAGGAAGACCCTTCCCACAAAACACTTTCTCAGGAGCCCCACCTCTTTCAAGGACTCAAAGGGATGAGCTCAGAAGTGAGAACCGGTGTTTTGGATGTCAGGGTTTTGGTCACCGGCTGAAAGACTACCCAACTCCTACCATGTCAAGGGGACAGGGAAGTCAAGGACCGAGAGTGCAGAGACCATCCCCTTCCTATCAGTCAAATCAGGGTCCATCTTGCCCAAATCAGGGAAATCCCAGGAGAACTCCAGCTCAGCCGTGTGCCTCTGTCCAGAGTAGCCTGAGAACTCCTTCCCAGAACTGGGACAACCAAAGAGAAAGAGTTCCGCCTCAGATTGCAGCAGCTAGAGCAGTCACAATAGCAGAAGTAGTGGAAGAAGAAAGAGGACAGATTTATGCAGCAATTGAAAACCAAGGGCCAAAGCGTCAATTCTCCATCATTCATACTCCAGCTGAGTATCAGGGTAAGCCTTTTAAGCTTTTGATTGATTCAGGCGCAATACTCATTCTTTCATTTCCCCTGGATGCTTGCGTAAGCTAGTCTTAGATCAGAAATCACGGAAACCTATGCAAGTTGAATTGGCAAGTGGGAGGATTCTTTTCACTCACCTTGATCGTATTCAGTTCAATCTATACCTTTTGGAGTTTTCGATGGGATCCTTGGAATGGATTGGCTCCACAAAAATCAAGCTGACATTCACTATCATAATGGAACCATTTCCTTCCATGACCTTCACGGAAATAAAGTTCAAGGAACCAAAATTTCAGGATCCCCAAGTATGCAGTTAGTAAAGGCTTCTAAGTTACTAAAAGGACTTAGAAAGAAGCAGCTCATTTATGTTGTCAAAATGAATCTAGTAGACACAAAGTGAAAAGCTAAAGAACCTGAATGGTTAAGTGATTATGATGATTTATTCCCAACAGAATTAACAGAGATGCCTCCAATTCGGGAAGTAGATCATGTGATAGAATTGACCCCTGGAGCTCAGCCAGTAGCCATACGCACGTACAAAATGCCAGTTCCTGAAGCCATCAAACTCAAGGAATA
Organism: Cibotium barometz; assembly: GCF_041138505.1. Taxonomy (NCBI): domain Eukaryota; kingdom Viridiplantae; phylum Streptophyta; class Polypodiopsida; order Cyatheales; family Cibotiaceae; genus Cibotium; species Cibotium barometz. The sequence goes on from NC_141064.1 coordinate 34,285,549, forward strand.
GCTTAGACAGCTATTAGAAACAAGGGTTTGTAAGACCCAGTGTTTCACCTTGGGGTGTGCCAGTTCTCTTTCAGAAAAAGAAAGATGGGACGCTAAGACTCTGTGTGGACTACAGAGGCCTCAATCAGCTGACAGTTATAAGTATCCTATCCCCAGAATTGATGAGCTTCTGGATAGGCTGAGTGGAGCCCAGATCTTCACAAAGATAGATCTCAAATCAGGGTATTATCAGATGAGGATTAATGAGCAAGATATCCCGAAGACAGATATACACGTCGCACTATGGGCATTATGAATTCACTGTCATGCCATTTGGATTGACAAATGCCCCAGCTACATTCAATCGCTTAATGCAGGACATTCTCAGAGAATACTTGGATGATTTTGTTCTTGTTTTCTTTGATGATATTCTGATTTACTCAAAGAATGCAGCTGACCACCATGAAGCTCATGTCAGAAAAGTTCTTAAGATTCTAAGGAAGCACCAACTCTTTGCAAAAAAGAGCAAATGCACTTTCTTTGCCAACCATGTTGAATACTTGGGCTTTCTGGTATCCAAAGATGAAATTTCTCCAGATTTCGTCATAGATTGGTCTGAACCAAAGATAGTGAAAGAAGTCAGAGGATTCTTGGGATTGACTGGTTGGTATAGAATTTTTATACCAAAGTATGCTCTCATAGCTTTCCCTCTGACTAATCTTCTCAAGAAGAATATCCCGTTTCAATGGTCTGCTAGGTGCCAGAGTGCTTTTGATAAGCTGAAGACCGCCTTGGTAAACCAATCCCATTCTAAAGCTGCCAGATTTCTCTCTACCCTTTGAGGTAGGCCTAGCAAAACCTAGGAGTCTATAGCTTTATTGCACGGAGATTGCCACCCCAATAGTTGTAAAAAATGACCATAGGAAGCTAGCCAAGATGCGGCTCTAGCCAAAGCAACCAAGCCACACCAAAAACGACTAGCACAGTGTGAAAACCACACCACAAGGCATGGCATAGCACATAATTAAACCCAAGACAAGGCATAAGAGGAAGAGTGTTAAGCTACTTCACTTAGCCGAGGCATCACACGTGGCTCATGTGCTAAGGGATGCAATTGTAGCGGTGATATTCACGATACTTTCCTTGCTATACTCTCCTTGTTGCTACACTTTTGGCCCATCGACGATGATAACGATGATGATGGTGATGATGATGGCACTTGGTTTGCAACTTTCCATAATAAACGTTTTGAGTAGTGCTTTGATGTACTTTAACTGCTTAGTGACTATACCATCATCTTGCTATATGAACTATATACCCAAATAGTAGTGCAAAAGACCAAGATCTAATATCTCAAAATTTGAGGCAAGGCCAGCCTTGAAGTTTGTAATAAAATCCTCATTGGTGCTTGTCATGTACATAGAGAATGATAACAAGAAAATCCTACCTGTCCTTTTTCACATACAAAGTGCTTTTTACGTATGACTATTTTGAAATCCCTGTCTAGTCAAATGTATGAATCTTTCACATACAAAGTGCTTTTTACGTATGACTATTTTGAAATCCCTATCTAGTCAAATGTATGAATCTTTCAAGCTTAGTTCTGCTTGTACTGGCACATGTGCATATACCAAACAACCAAAAACATGCATGTATTCAACCTTAGATTTTCTATTGAACAACCAAGTCTTATAAGGAGTGATAGTCTTCATAGCTTTAGTGGGACACCTGTTTAACACATAGGTAATACAAAGAACTACTTCTATCCAAAACTTGTGTGGAAGTTGTTGACCTTTACCATGCATCTAACCATCTTTGTGAGAGTCATGTTTTGTCGCTCAGTAACACCATTTTGCTGTGGTGTATACAAGGAGTTGTACACTGATACTTAATACATTTTTGTGCAAAAAAATCTTTGAATGAATTGGACATATATTCCCCTCCTCTATTTGAATTGATATTTCCTTCATAGCGTAAGACTAACCATACTTGTTGTAATCATAAATAAATGTAATAAAATAAAGTTTCATCCCAAAGTAGTCCTCACTGGACCACACACATCTCGCTGTGTATGAGCTACAATTTGTGATAAGATTTATCTGCTGCATTCTTTAGGAAACATTGGCGAGTAAGTTTGCCAAGGTGTATCCTTCACAAGCATATCTTGGTGGTGGATCAAGTTGAGGAAGATCCTCCAACAGCTCATGTTGCTGCAAAAGCATCAAACCACCAAAATAGAACTATGGCCAAACTTAGCATGTCACAACTCGGCATCTTTCATTGCATTAGAAGTGTTTGCTAGACAAGCAACATCACACTTATCAGGTTCAAGCCTTAATGCCAGGGTACACTAGCATGGAGAGCAAAGGCTCAATCTGAAGTTCGAGCCTTAAGGCTGGGGTGCACTAGCATGGAGAGCAAAGGCTCAAACTCAAGTTCGAGCCTTAAGACCGGGGTGCACTAGCATGGAGAGCAAAGGCTCAAACTCAAGTTCGAGCCTTAAGGCCGGGGTACACTAACATAGAGAGCAAAGGCTCAATCTGAAGTTCGAGCCTTAAGGCCGGGGTGCACTAGCATGGGGCGGTTCAAACGAGCAGTACGTGATCGCTTCAGTGCGGTGTGAGGAGGACGAGTGCGAGAGCGGTTCAGCGCGGTGTGCCACGCTTGGTCGAGGCAGCGCGGGCACGCTTGGGGGTGCGGCAAAAAGAAGTTTCGGTTTCGGTTTCTTCCCCAAGCCCAAGCCCAGGTCCAGGTCCCAGGTCTTTTGATTATAGTTAGTTTCACTTTTGTTTATATACCCTTCTTCACCCACACCCCACTTGTTCTCTGGGATTATCCTAGCTTCCCTCTGTATTCCTACTTGCTTGTGTAATAGACAAGGCTCAAACTCAAGTTTGAGCCTTGAGCTTGAGCTTGAGCTTGAGATTTCTTCTTTTCTTCCCTCTTTCTCCATACACCCAAATATACTTATAAACTATGCGATTAAAAATTCAACTAAAATCTATATGATGCACAATCGCTCAAACTTGAGTTTGAGCCTCCCGAAGGAGAAGAGTCTCAAATCCAATGTCCATTTGCTCATTTCCATGTCACATTCTCTTCACTAGCATATTGTTTCTCTCTATTGCTTTCTCTTTGCCTTTGCTGCTGTTGTAACCACTCACCTTTGCCTTTTGTAGCTATGAAACATTGATGGCTAATTGACACCATACCTTGACTCAATATCCCAAAATGAAACGATGTGGCTAGATGCAGAGGGTGATGAAGCCTACCTCTTGGGAAACTAGCATATACATGAGGTGAGGATTATCACTTCAATTGGGACCTCTTAATAGCAAACTAGCATATGAAGGTGAGGCTCAAACTTTGGTTGGAGCCTCCAAGCAAACTAGCATCTGTGGGTGAGGTTCAAACTTTACTTCCAGCTTCCTAGAAGCGAACTAGCATTTGCAAGTGAGGCACAAACTTTTGTTAGAGGAGCCTACCCTTCTAGTTAACATATGCAATCTAATATATTATGCAAGTGAGGATGATAACTTTAATTGGAGTGAACTAGCATCCGCGGGTGAGGCTCAAACTTTTGTTGGAGGAGCCTACCCTTCTAGCTAACATATGCAAACTAATATATTATGAAAGTGAGGATGATAACTTTAATTGGAGCCAACTTAGGAATTTTGACACTTATTCAAGTGCCATTTTATAAATTCATCTAATAAATAGGTCTATTTCAACATAAAATACATTTTTCATCCTTGAATAATGTTATATTTTGCCGAAGAAAATAGATATAGATTGTGGCTTTCATCTGATCAGACTATTCTACTTTGTTGTTAAACTTATCCACAATCATAAATATCCCAAAACAATATAACCTTAAAGATATGTTGCAAGAAGGTAGTTGTGATGATCTCCAAATAGTTAAAAGTAGCTTTTTAGTTTACAAAATTGTACATGCATGTCAAATCATATTCTTCAACTTCTATTATTTTCATTTATGATCTTAAAAATTACATTTGTAGTGTGGTGGTTCAAGGAATATGTTAATACATGTCTTTAAATGAGGAAGATATAATGAGCAATAGGCTCCACTTGTAATCCTCAAAATGAATTTAGCTATGAATCTCCCACTTAAATTTGAACCTCTCGTTCAAGGTTAGGCTATCAGGCTCAAACTTAGGTTTGAGCCTATACCTACTAGACAATGCCTTTACCTCTCAAACTTTGCTTGGGCATCTATCACTTAAGTCATGGCCTAAACTTGAGCCTTAAACCTTGATGAAGGCATAGACTCAAACTGAAGTTTGAGCCGGATGGCCATTCTAGCTATGGGCCTTGAATCAAAGGGTGATGAGGCTCAAACTTAAGTTTGATCAAGCATATGCCTCTTTCAAGTTCAAGGCTCAAATTTGGATTCCTTCATCAAGGCTCAAGGCTCAAATTTAGGCCATGACTTGGCCATAGATGCCCAAGAAACGTTTGAGGCTCAACTTAATTTTGAGCCTCATGGGGCCAGCTTGAGCCTTAAAGGCAAGGCTCCAACTAATCTCTTTTAAAGACATGGGCCAATAATGTAAAACTTGAGCATGTCTACCCAAAGGCTACATTAATGTCTCTCACTCATGAGGTCACAAATCTAATCAAGATATGTGTTGCACTAGGCAATTCATAAATTATGCTCTCCTCTCTCTACTCAAAGACAATGCATAGCCCTCCCTCTCTCATACAGGTCCATGAATCTCTCTCTCTCTCTCTCTCTCTCTCTCTCTCTCTCTCTCTCTCTCTCTCTCTCTCTCTCTCTCTCTCTCTCTCTCTCACCACAAGTCTCTGGTTGCTTGAGCTGAAAGACCACACACACACACACAAGTCAATCTGGCTTTCTAAGCTGAAAGACCACAACGGTGGTTCTAATGACAAATTAGGTGGACTCCATCAAATTCAGGTTTGTGAGCCCCTTCTACAATGCTTCCTTTGCACATTGCATAGACTTCTTTTTTTAACCATAAATATTTCACAATCATCATCATAACTTTTGATTAAAGAAGAACAAGAAACTAATTAATCATCTCGCAAGCCATGGGCAGCACACGAGAGAGGCCATTGTCCATATGATGCAGAGGTGATGCAGAGGACACCAAGCACTTTTGGTAGGAGAATTCCAGTAAAGCGGAGCATAATGCTCAGGGTTTTGGGGCTACCAATGATAAGGCATGGGAAGAAGGTAGGGGATGCAGCCTGTTTAACACAAAAGATAAGGCACATCTAACTAGATATGTAGCTAAGAATGTATCCGACAAGGTGAGGTAGCTGGTAGGAGGAGCTGTGATGACAAGGATGTGCAAGGAGGTTGCTTCTCTACTTCATTAACAAGACCTTGATCAACCTGTGTGTGTGTGTGTGTGTGAGAGAGAGAGAGAGAGAGAGAAAGAGCTCAACAAGGTGGGGCTCACTTTGTCAGGGCTGACTGATAGATCCCAGCTTAGTTTCCCTTTGCTTGTCAGCTTACTTAGCTTTTTATGGGTACCCCCGAGCTACTATCCTTCCATTGTATGCGATGCAGCCGCAAGTTTCCATACCTTCATGTCCCTCCTCTTGATCATGTGTTGCAACCGTGATCCATATGGTCACTAATTTCTCATGCTGGTGCATGCCTTTGTTAATGTACGCCAAGCTACTTCAATAGGTGACTAGCGAGAGGAGTTGCAATGGCAAGGGGCTCTATCTGCCTACTTCATCACCAAGAGCATCTCGTCATCTTGATGCAAGTCAGATCAAACTCTTTCCAAATTGACTGTCATGTTTTGATGGCTAGTTTTGAAAATAAAATCCCGCCCATTACTATTGACGACATTTTTCAAATTTGCCATCATCTTTGACGGGGCGATTTTGAAAAGCACCTGCCACACCTAGTTTAAGTTTGGTAGTTCGATCCAAGTTCTTCAACTTGAAACTCAACCTTCAGATATTGGGCCATTTGGAAATCTTGAGGCCCAATTTCAAATTTGAGCCAACTCCAATTTGAAAGAAGGTTTGAGCTTCCAGGTTGGGTGTTTTATAAATCTTGAGGCTCCATTTCAAGTTTTGGCCAACTTCAAGTTGAACATATTGAGCCTTAACCTTTGTTTTGGACTATTTGAGAAGCTCTAGGTGCCTCAATCTCAAGTTTGGGCCAGCTTCAAGCTGAAAGGTTTAAGACTCAACTTTAGTCTTATGCCAACTTCAAGTTTGTCTTTTCCCGCGTAAGCATCTCTATCCCATTGTTTTATATTTAGTGACTAACACACAAGCACTTTGGTCAAGAGTTTGATTAGGCCTTGGTAGACAAATTTGCCTCACTTGTTTGGGCTACTTGTGGAGCCTGTAAACTAGTTAATATTTAGAGAACAATTGAAAAGGCCTTCACCAAAGAATTTTATTAGGCTTGTTGTATATTATGCTCACTTAAGTTGTAGTATTTGAGGCTATGTCTTGACTCACTTCAAATATATAATTTTTTGTACTTCATAATGTCTTGGTATTTAAATTGTTAACTAGCTTGTATTGTTGCAAAATTGTGGAACACAAGTGGTCTTGTGAAACTCTAGCAAATGGACATAGACAACTCACTCGAATGTATCTACTCCATGCAATCCATTGATTCTAGAGAAGTATACAACGGATACTTCTAAAAGTGCATCGTCACAATGGTAGATGTTGTGCACTAGTATGAAACACTATGCTCTAGCTTGTCAATGTTGAGTCTCAAATCTCCTCCCTCAACTTAAATTGGAGCCATTCTCCAAATTGTGCCAAAAACATGAATATTTCCCAAAATTCCTAAATTGGTGAGGCTAGCAAACTAACATATGATGGTGAGGCTCATGGAGTCTCCTACTAACAAGCTAGCATATGCACGCAAGGCTCAAGCTTTAGATGGAGCCTAGCCTCCTAGCAAACTAGCATTGATCGTGAGATTCAAACTTTGGTTGGAGCCTGAACTCATGTTGAGATTCAATTACATTTACAGTTTTGTGTACTACCATAAAAACATCGCTTCAATCTTTCTTATTGAGATCTTGATTTTCTCAAGGATTGCAGGGTCTAAAACAAGGTGCTTTAGTGTTTCTCATTGATGGTTCTGCAAGGAAGGCATGCGGGGTTATTCATTCCATTGATGCATCTCAAACATGTGGTTTTCAATTCATTGGTGAGACATGTGCAGCAATACATGTTCAACAAAGCTTTGATGACACATTTCTCATTCCATTTGCCACAATGGATGCAAGAACAATGTCTCAAGCAGTTGGAAGCATCATCAAATTGCCATTGGTCAACCTTGTTATGAACAAAGACATTACTAATACCAAAGAGGATAATTTTGCGAAACTTCTTGTTGATCAAGAAGATCACTTTATAGATAGGGAGAGCTGGAAAGAGAAAAGTGTCATCCTGTGGGATGACAACAGATCTACAAAACTTGGCAATGGAGTAGTATTGCTGGTCCACCCATACGAGGCTATAAATTGTAGAGAACTAGGGGAGAGTAGCTTGGGTGTCATTATAGAAGGATCTTTGCATCCAAGTTCAACTTGTGTTTTAGGTCTAAATTTGGTTAGTTGGCCAATCAGGCAACTCACATTTGAGAATGGTGAACCATTAGTAAAGGACACAGAACCATTAGTGAATGGTGCATGTAATGTCAGTCATGGCAACAGTGGGATAATACGGAAGGGCATGACACATGTTGAGATGGCAAAATCAATCATACAGGGCTTCATAGATAATAATGCCAATCAAATGCCACATAGGTCAAGGACAACTATGCATGGAGCCCAAAAGACCCAACGTGTTCTACCAGCAATGTACAAATAGGTGGACATATTGCGTGAAGTGAATGACACACTTGTCTCATTCGAATACCGGCCACTGTCACAACCATCATTCTCAAGATTGTGGAACACAGAGTTCAAGACAGTTAGTTTATCAAAAACCAACACCTTCTCAAAATGCGACATTTGTACGGCAATCAAGGTCAAGTTGGAATCAACAAAAAATCAAGAGGAGCGTGTCAGATACATGGCACAAAGAAGGGCACACATGTTGCAGCAAATGAGTTGTAGAAATCTATACTATGCTTGGAGGAGCGCTTCCAACAGGTATTTGTGTATTATACATGATAAGATGGACCAGAGCAAGACTGCCATACCACAAATTAAACCAGTTCCTAAATCTCTCAATGGGGTTGAGAGGCTTCCAATATCCTTAAGAGGAATGCTCACTCATGGACATGGACAAACAGCTTATGGTCACTTTGCCTTGGGGTTTATTGCCAAGTGATCCCAACTTCACAATTTCATCTCTCTCAAAATGTTTAAGAAACTTAAAAAGAGGAGAGCAACACATGTATGGTGACTTGAGCTCACAAAACTCAGATGCAGAACCACGAATAGATCTTTTTTATTGTGTTTTGTCTACTATGGCCCTGTATCAGCATATGGAAGTGCTGAAGGAGAGAAACGCATATTGCAAGCAGAGCATTGAGGATGCAGATGCAGAGACACATGTAGAAACAAATGTGGATACAGAGGGAAATTGTTCTTCACATATGCAGTCAGTCTTTCATACTAACACACGTGCAGGATAGGGGCAATGGCAATGCCTCAAGTTTAATGCCATCAAATTCAAGGACATTTTTCAAGAGATTTCCAAGGACGTTGTTGTTGCAACTTAACAATTGTGGTTCCGAAAATAAGAATCGTTATGTATTTGCCTATCTATCCCTATTGGTTGCACGAGGAGTGTTTGACATGGTGCAGCTTGGTTTTCTTATGGTTGGTCATAATCATGAAGATATTAATGCATTGTTTAGTCGCTTCTCTGAGAAGTTGAGGAAACAAACCATTTTCACATTTCCACATTTGATGAAGATCTTTAATGAGTGTGTTAGCATGCATCTAGCACCCTTTCTCCTATAAAAGGTGGCAGACTTCAAAGGCTTTGTCAAGAGATGCTTACATGATGGAGCCGATAGCTTGATTGGACATTCAAAGCCATTGCAATTCAGGTTTTATATGAGTGATGGAATACCTTTGATGCAATACAAAGTACACCCCAAAAATGTTGATTGGTTACCCAGAAAGCGGTATAGAGTTATGGAAGAGAAATGACCAGGGAGGACCCAAGCTTCCTGAAGGTTTTCCAAAAGTATTGCCACCCTTTGAGTATGTTAAGGAAAATGAGAAGATTGTGGAGGGCTTTAAAAAATGTCAATTGGTGGAAAGAGCACTTGCAAGAGAAAGGAGACCAAAGTGATTATGCTAAGTGGATCAATCCGGTCCTTGCCTATTGGGAAAATCTTATGCTAAACATGCAAACCCCTAGTGCAAGGGAAGACATTGGATTTCATGACTTTTAGCCAAGGAGTGTATGCGAAAAATCTGAGCCTCTTAACCTTCAAGTGGAGGATAATGTAGATGAAGGGTTTGATGTAAATGAGGACCATTATTGTGGTCTAATGCGCAACAGACCTGCTGAAGAGTTCAACCGACTCTTGATGTGTCTAAAGGAGATTTTGTGCTTGTACAACCTTGTGATGCAAATTACCCAATATGGTTGGGAGTGACAACAAGTGATGTTGATCAAAACAACAACTCGATAAACTACCTACAAGTTCAAATACAATATTGGGCACCAATTTCAAAGAAGAAGAATGCAAGTGATGTGGAGGTTTATAAGGATTGCTGGAACAAGTATTGGCGAGAGAACAGAAATGATCCTCAGCGCTGGGAAGACACTAGCTACATCATTTGGGCATGGAAGCCCAAGGGTGGACAAGTTCCAGAGAAAATCAAGATTCCAAAGGCTATAATACTCAAGGTAGGCCAAATAGAATCAATTGAATCAACATGAAAGTGAGGCACCATCACATGTCAGTGCAGTTGAGCAAGAATGATTTTTTAGCACATGGCCAACTAGCTTCGTAATCTTTTAGCAATGTTGTATGAAGCTACCAAACTCATAGTTCAATCATTATTCAGATTGTAAGGCTTTCTTAAGCTTTTAGATTTATGGTTCACCCATTGTTCAAGAATTTTAATTCAATACAGATGGTGATCTTTTTAATTCTATCACCTAGTCTTTCTTACAACTTAAAGTTACATTGAATATCCTTTCTTTGTTAAAGTTTCTGTGTTTGATGGTCAATTGGAGGCTATGTGATATAAACAAACTTAATTCTTGGTGTGCATGTGTGTGTGTGTGCAGGCAAATTTACATCCCACCAACATCATATATACTTGTTACAAATGTACAATAGTACATAAATCATATTGCATTATTCAAATGCTTGTTGAGAACATCCAATAATAAATCTTGCATATCGCACAGTAAACATTGTATTGGATCTAACAAAGAATTGTCCAAAAATTGTGCATATTTCTCAAAATTCCTAAATTTGAGTTAACAATGAACTTAGACAATTAGTGTAGATCCTTTTTAACCTTAATAACCTCAAATGATAAAAAATATTTTGGCTTGTTTTTCTCAAGAAACTCACGGTGTGAAAAAATGGGAGATACTCATGCGTGAAAACTCGAGATAGTTCACGGCCCATGAAAAAATAGGGAAGATAATCATGCATGAAAACTGGGATAGTTCACGGCCGTGACGTGAAAAAATCTGGTTTTTCATGCCAAAAGTGTTTCAAGATAAGAGGATAAGGTATCAAGGATAAGAATTTCTATTTTTGGCAATACAATCCCTCAAATCAAGGCATGACTTTTGGGACTTTTTGTCAGCGTGGATTTCTCTTTTTTTCACGGTAGTGAAAAACTCTTGGGCATGATAAAATACTAATTTCCTTTGATCTAATTTTTGTGGGCCAAATGCTATTTTTTACCTACTCACATAAGGTGCAGTTTGAGTCTGCTCACCATAGCTAAGGTAATGGAATCTTTAGCAAGACTCAAACAACAGTATTTGATTTAAAAAAAGGAGCAAAAATAACATAACATCCTAGTTTTTCATGCGAAAAAGAAAAAAACATTGCAAACACAATAATCAAATAAAAATTGATTGGATTGCTTCCCTTGAGTCTTCCTAAGTACTCACAAACCAATCTTCCAACCAAAAACAACAAAAAATCAAACATCTAGTATACCTTTCACCATTATTCCTCAACAAAACTAAAAATACATTTTTTTTTAAAGCATGCAACAAAGGAGATGAGCACTATCAAAAGAAGGAAGAAGAAAGATTAGCTCCCCGGGGGGGCTGTAGTTATGGCTCGTTTTTACCCTTCCAAGAACACTCTCTCATTCATGAGAGTATTGAGGCAGACAACAACCGTCATTGGATTCTTACCTTGCTTTCAAGGTGAGGATATCCATGACCTCCAACCGTCATTAGATTCCTACCTTGCTTTCGAGGTGAAGATATCCATGACCTCCAAGATTCACTAATGGTTTCTAGCTCCAAGCTTCCAAGCCTCCCTCTTACTACCAACAAGAGGTTTGCTCCACCTCCTTACAAGGACTTTGCTCTCTCACTCTCTCACACCAAAGGATAGAAAGGCATATGTGCAAGGAGTAAGAAAGCTTCTCCTCTTAATTCACTCTCTATCTCTCATACACAAACATAAGGGCAAGAGCACAAAGAAGACAAGAACTCATTTAGCACAAAGGGGGATTGTGTCATTTTATTATAAGAACTAGAAATAATTATTTTGTTGAGAAGAATGACTTTGCCTTCTAACCTTAACTTAGACATATGCCACTTGACATTTCTTAGCAACTTTCTATAAGACCCATGATCAGAATTTAGCATTGGTGACTCTCACCACCATTGGAAACCCAAGAAATCCTTTGTTTGTGTCCTACAACTTTTAAAATTGAAATTCTACACACGCTTTGTCTACTTGATAATGCATTAACTAGATGAGAGTTTTGGCTTCTTTGTCTAAGAATCCCAACCCTGTGTAGACGTCTACCACTGATCTCTAGGCCTCTTTACTTTTCTCAAATTTTCCCATTACATCCCTATGTGGACTTTGGATTTGGCAAACTTCCTTTTTATCCCATTGGAATATTTTTCTTTGCCTCATTCTTCCTTAACAAATATGTCTTGAGCTTCCTCCTACTTTTTGCTAAATGCCTCCCTGCATGATAAAAAAGAGCTATGATTTTTATCTTCTCATTTCATATGTTATTAGGCCTTTGGTTTATTGGTTTATTGATCATTAATTTTACAAAATGTATACCTCAAATAAGATACATTTCTTTATGATGTCCTACTCTTTGCAATTTCATATAATTCCAATTGTTTATGGACATTTAATCGTGAACTACATTTAAAGATCAAGGGAGAAAAATGACCCTATTCATAGTTAACAATCTTCTCTCTCTCTCTCTCTCTCTCTCTCTCTCTCTCTCTCTCTCTCTCTCTCTCTCTCTCTCTCTGTGTAAGATTCCTCCCCAGCCTCTCAAAATGTCCAGCATCTTCCCCTGTAATCAATCCCTCTTCAAAAATATAAAAGACTTGTTTCTAAATGTTTTAACCTAGAGAGAGAAAATATTCTAGAGAGAGAATATTCAGATTCTTAATATTTTTGGATAGAAAATTATCTCATCTTATTAAAATAAGTTCCCCTGAAACAGAAATTTAAAAAGAACTTTCCAATGTGCAATTGGAATTAATTGAAAATGGGTATAAAGGACCTTAGCCTAAGGGTCTAGATTTTCAGAAATTTTTGGATTATGGTCCAATTAAGGTTCCTATGGGCCAATAGCATCAATCCATGTGTAGGGAGAAGATAAATCCAATTTTGTAAAAGAAGATACCCAAAAATGAGTAAATGCTCACATAAGATGAAGAGTTGAAAATGTACAAGGTTTATTAGTAAAAAACTATGAGCAATATTAAAAATATGAGATATTTTGGGTATAATGATTTCATATTGACACTATGTAAGGAAGGGGAGTTCTTTAAAGGAGGTGCATATTTCACATAAGATGAAGAGTTGAAAATGTACAAGGTTTATTAGTAAAAAAACTATGACACATATGTAAGGAAGAGGAGTTCTTTAAAGGAGGTGCATATTTCACATAAGATGAAGAGTTGAAAATGTACAAGGTTTATTAGTAAAAAACTATGAGCAATATTAAAAATATGAGATATTTTGGGTATAATGATTTCATATTGACACTATGTAAGGAAGGGGAGTTCTTTAAAGGAGGTGCATATTTCACATAAGATGAAGAGTTGAAAATGTACAAGGTTTATTAGTAAAAAACTATGAGCAATATTAAAAATATGAGATATTTTGGGAATAATGATTCTATTTTGACACATATGTAAGGAAGGGGAGTTCTTTAAGGGAGGTGCATATTTCACATGCTTGAATGAGTTTTAAACTCATAAAAATTGAGATATTTCATCTCTCCTCTCTCCTAATTCAAGTCTAGTTACAAAAAGTTAGCTCAACTGACCTAAAAATGGTCAAAAAGTGACCAAACTGACTTGGAAAACTCTAGAATCAGTTTGTTTGGTTAGGAGCTCAATTTTTCCTATAAATAGAAGCCTAACCCTTGTTGAAAAATAGATAGTGTTTATGCATCGTTACTCTACTCCACCTAAGCCAAGAACTGTGAATTCATTAATAATTCACTAGTTTTTGGAGCTTCCCTCTTTCTTCAATCCCCATTAGTGGCTCCATCAACATACTTAACTAATTGATTGGTTGGGGGCCTCTACCGTGAACAAATAATCAAGCAAAGTGTAAGGTAATTAGTGAATATTGATCTTTTCTATAATTTCTCAATGTTTCTCTCTTCTCAACCCCTCTCAAGCTTGAGAAGCTTAATTGGTATGGTTTTTTAAATGCTATTGAAGTTAATTGGTGAATAGTATTGAAGAGTTACATAATTTGATGAATGCTATTGAAGTTAATTGATTAATGATAGTTCAAATTACATAAATTTCTATTTATGCTTAATTCAAATGGTTTTTATGAAATTTCTCTCTCTCAATCAAGAAATGGTCATACTCATGATCCATTCTCAATCCAAATGAAGCTTTTCATAAAGCTTTTCCTTAATCCAAGATTAAGCTATGCTTGAGGCCAAATTAATGGCTTTTTTCTATGCTTGTATATTGATGATTCAATCCATTATGGATTGATGATCCAATTAGAGACCATTCTAATTATTTCCTTAATGATAAGCTTTATTCCTTAGAAAAATTGAGATTTATCAGTCATAGTAGCGGAGCTATGGCAAAATTTTTATAAAAATTACGCATAAAATAATTTCATTCAAAGCATAAAAAGAGGACTTCCTACCATATTCTAGGAATTATCATCCTAGATTAATTGAAAGAATTTCATTGTAATCATGGAGAAATTAAAATTTTATATTATGCATAAAGGATAAGTTTTTATATCAAAAGTGTTACTTTTATCATTTTTATTTTCATGCATAGAAGTATGCATAATGGATAAATTTTTATATAAGAAGTGTTACTTTTATCATTTTTATTTTCATGCATAGAAGTATGCATAATGGATAAATTTTTATATAAAAAGTGTTACTTTTATCATTTTTATTTTCATGCATAGAGGTATGCATAAAAGATTATTATTTTAACATAAAAGTGTTACTTTTATCACAATTGAATTTCATGCATAGAGGTATGCATAAAAGTTGATTATTTTATTATAAAAGTGTTACTTATATCACAATTGAATTTCATGCATAGAAGTATGCATAAGAGTTGATTATTTTATTATAAAAGTGTTACTTTTATCATATTTGGATTTCATGCATAGAAGTATGCATAAAAGATATTCTTTTTATACTAAAAGTATGATTTTCATCATAAAGGGATTTTATGCATAACTTAGATGCATAAGAGAAATTCTTTTATTCTAAAAGTGTAATTCCTACCAAATTGAATTTATGCATAGGAAGATGCATAAAAGATTGATTCAAAAGTGTCATTCTCATCTAAATTGAATTCATGCATAGGAAGATGCATAAAGATTGAATTTTAATTCAAAAGTGTCATTTTCATTTAAAACGAATTTATGCATAGGAAGATGCATAAAAGATTGATTTTTACTTCGAAAGTATTAAATTCCTTAAATGGAATTTATGCATAAATAAATGTGTAAAGAAATCTTATATCAAATATAAGAATTCTCTTGTATTCTATAAATAGAAATGAGATGTGATAGGATGTGATAAGAGGTGTATAAGATGTGATAAGAGGTGATAAGATGCTTATGAAATAAGTTAGGAGGTGATAAGATGAATTAAGATGTGTATGGGATGAGGTAAGAAGTGTATGTGATAGGATAAGATGTATATGGGTTGTGATAGGGCGAGAATGGATGTGATGTAAAAGATTAGATGTGAAGGCATATGGGGTTATATGAATGGGAATGTGAAAATGGATGTATGTATGTGGATGTGGATGGGAATGTGGATGTGGATGTGGATGTATGTATGTGGATGTAGATGTGGATGTATACATGTGAATGTGAATGTGGATGTATGCATGAGGATGTATATGCATAGATGTGAATGGGAATGTGGATGTGGATGTGGATGTATAGATGTGAATGGGAATGTGGATGTGGATGTATGTGGATGTAGATGTGGATGTGGATGTGGATGTGGATGGGAATGTGGATGTGGATGTGGATGTATGTATGTGGATGTAGATGTGGATGTATAGATGTGAATGGGAATGTGGATGTGGATGTATGTGAATAAGGATGTAGATGTGGATGTATAGATGTGAATGTGGAATGTGGATGTGGATGTATGTATGTATGTGGATGTAGATGTGGATGTATAGATGTGAATGGGAATGTGGATGTGGATGTATGTAAATGTGGATGTAGATGTGGATGTATAGATGTGCATGTGGAATGTGGATGTATAGATGTGAATGGGAATGTGGATGTGGATGTATGTATGTATGTGGATGTGGATGTATGTAAATGTGGATGTAGATGTGGATGTATAGATGTGAATGTGGAATGTGGATGTGGATGTAGATGTGGATGTATAGATGTGAATGGGAATGTGGATGTGGATGTATGTATATATGTGGATGTGGATGTATGAATGAGGACGTGATAGTGGATGTATGCATGTGGGTGTGGATGTATGGATGTGGATATGGATGTGTATGTATGAATGTGGATACGGGATGTGGATGTATAAATAAGGATGTGAAAATGGAGGTAAGCATGTAGATATGGATGTATGGATGTGAATGTGGATGTGGATGTGGATGTATGGATGTGGATATGGATGTGAATATATGATATGTGATGTGAAGGAATCTGAAGTGAAGAGATGGAAAATGATGTGATTGGATGAGTACATATATAAATGGAATGTGGAATAAGTAATGTGGATTAATGAGGGATAATGTGAAAAAATGAGAGTTAATATAGAAACTGTATTTGTAAACTGTTGTAAATGCTGTTTGTAAATGGTTGTTTTATGTCAAGAATGCTGGGGAAGCATTTTGACCGTCTTGTGATTAAGGTCGTGGAGACCTAACTGTTAAAGTTGCAACTGCTGACGGAGAGTCAATGGAGGACGTCTCGCGTAGCAAGGTCGGCCGAGGTCTTGACCAGCCTCGGTTCGATTAAAAATGGTGAGCTTCCGGTACGGTGGATGAGGGACCAAGGAAGCGGCCTATGAGTGAAGCGCTAGGTCACCTGCGAGCGAAGGAACCTAGAGGGTGCTGACCATATGGTGCTCACGCTCTGGGTCGCCTAGGATACCCACGCGTGCGTCGAGGAAGATATTGGAACAAGGAGTAAGAGTTGTTTTGTGAAACCGGGCATGGATCTGGTTGATTGACCTTGCTGGTTTTCAATGGATGAGTCCATGGCTCTTTATATGGATCTATTGGTTGATCTTGCTGATCTTCACCATCTTGATTTTTATAAGTGATTATATTGCCAAGTATTATGGGCTAGGAACTATTGAAAAGGCCCCTGTGTGGACAGGTGGTGAGCGTTCTAGTTACCAATGATGCCATAGATACTCTGATGAAGGAATGATTGGAAATTATGAATCAACCGGATAAATTGGAAGATTATGATCAGTGGTACTATGGTTTCATTAAAGGATTGTTTTAAAGTTAGCTGATGCTAAGAAAAAGGCAATTTCATATTGGGTGTGTAAGTGGTGTGGCTAGTTTTATGTTTGCATGAACTTCCGGCTAGGGGGCCTTGGAACTCTTTTCCTTGGTACCCGGGACAAAACCTAACCAAATTCCGAATTGGATCCCATCACTACAGTGGTTGGGCGGTTGGCTAACCCATGGGATCGGATGCGGTTAGGCTGGACTGATGGATCCGTAAATCGAGACTCAATTTCCGTTATTACGATAGATGAAGTAAGTCCCGGATAGTAATTGTTCTATGGATAGGAATCAACGGCTGTGCCTCTTGATGGGGAAAAAAGCGTTGATCCCAATGATCCAAGTGCAAGTTTCTTCCTTGATCTGACCGAGTATCTTTATAGGTGCAGTCGGATCAGTTTGATCACTATTAATGGTCTTGACTACGTTAGAGTAAAAAGTTATCCTGGAGGAATCGCCCGTGCTTTCCGGATAAGGGAAGTTTTTTCGGGTTCGGTTTTGGAAAAACCGACGGATTAGTCTTTTGTCCGGATATCCATGGACGAGGCCCCGAGTGTGGGACCCTGCCTCGCGCAAGAAGTGCTACTTCCGCTGCTAGTACCCCGAATCCGTTGCACGGTGGGAACAGGGATCTCACAGTTGTTACCATATTATAGTAGTGATGTGTGTGAACACACTTAGGACCGCCGGGGCACTTTTTCCCTCACTAGGAGGTTTTTTCCCCCGTGCATTGTATATACGCCCATTATCTTCTAGGGCTTGTTATCTTTCATTTTTGGCACTCATAATACACTACTGTGTTGTGCTCAAGCTTCATCATCTTCTTGAAGTTGTGTGTGCATTCCTGCAACCCTAATTCCAACAATTGGTATCAGAGCAGGCTTCCTCCTCCCGGGCAGCATCACCGACACCTGCCGCTTCATCTCCTCCGATTGCGACGAGGTTTCACGAGCGTCTGCTGCAGGTTAGTATATGCCGTGGGAAAGCCCGTAGGGCTTGTTCGTTTCAGAATTTTGATCTGAAGTCATTTCGCCCTCCGTTTTTGCATTCCAAGTACTGCGCAGGCAAAATCGTCCTACTGTGCAGATTTTCTGTCAAGATTAAAATCTGCAGGACAGGTGCCCATTCGTCTGTTTTGGGCTGTGCTACATAGCACAGGTCGATTTTATACAGGTTTACCTCTTACAGACAGCATTTACATCTAGTAGTACAGTCATTGGCCATGGCTGACAACAATGATGTATTCCGCATGTTGGCTGCTGAGGATAAGTTGGATGGCACCAACTATCCATTGTGGGCATATATGATGCGACATGTATTGGTAGCAAAGGGGTTATGGAACATTGTGCAGGGTATTGATGCACGTCCTATTGTGGCTGGGAATGCTGCAAACACATCAGAAACAGGTACTGTTGATGATGGTGCAGGCACAAGTGCTGTAGCAGCTGTTCGAGAACCACCACTTTCAGCAGAGCAGATTCGTTGGGATGGTAGAGATGCGCAGGCTCATGCCTTGATTGCGCTGTCTGTCAAACGTACCATTATCCCACATATTCGCTCCTGCAGGACTTCTAAGGATGCTTGGGATGTACTTGCCACATTGTATCAGGCAAGAAATGAGGCTCGTGTTGCTTACCTCCGAAAACAGTTGGAGAGTGAGCATATGAACGAAGGTGATTCTATGGATAGCTTTTTGACAAAGATCAAGGATTTCAAAGAGCAGCTCATTTCTGCAGATGAAATCCTGTCAGACAGTTCACTTGTGCAGACTGTTTTGAATGGTCTACCAGATTCTTATCAGGGTTTTGCTTCCACTCTTCGCTTGATGATGAAAGGCAATCCCAATGCCTTATCATTTGAGGAGTTAGTTTCTGTTTTGCTGCAAGAAGACCAGTCAAGGCAAAACAGGAATATTATGCGTGTCGCAGATCAAGCTTTCGTTGCTAGTCAGAGAAGCGGGAAAGGTAAAGCTGGCTTTTCTTCTAGTAAGCAGAAATCTGCAAATGCTGCGCAACCAAAGAAGGAAGACAAAGATGAGAAGAAGGGTGACAAACAGAAGACATTTTGCAAGTACTGTAAGGGAAATGATCATGTCATCAAAGCGTGTCCTAAGCTGGCTGCGAAAGAGGCTAAGAAGAAAGAGGCTGGTATGGCTGTTGCAGATGCCTCTCCTTCTAACAATGAATCTGCTAATGTTGTTCAAGATACAGAATGGGCATTCAATGCGCAGTGCAGTTATGACCCATCTTTGCATGACACATGTATGTCTGCAGTAGATTCAGATGTATGGTACTTTGACAGTGGTGCCACTAAGCATATCACCTCGCAGCGCAGTTTATTCACTTTCCTTGAGTCTGCTCCCACAGGGAATACTGTCACTTGTGCCAATAACTCCTCTTATCCCGTTAAAGGAGTTGGACAGATTGTGCTGAATGTTGCAAATTACAACACCTTTACACTTTTTGATGCATTGTATGTGCCAGGGATCAAAAAGAATTTGCTGTCAGTCTCCGCATTTGCCAAAACAGGTTTGGTTGTAAAATTTGTGGATGACAGATGTACTGTTCATGATCTCTCTTGTGGTGACATCATTGTAGCATCTGGTTCACTATGTCGAGGGCTGTATAAGCTCAATATGGATGGCAAATGTGTAGAGGATTCAGCATGTGCTATTATGGATACGCAAGCTATTTCAAATGCAAAACTGTGGCATGCACGTTTTGGTCATCTGAATTTTGCAAGTTTGCTGCGCCTGCAGAAATCTGAAATGGTGTCTTCTTTGCCTAAGCTTGAGGCACCTGTCAAGCATGTTTGTGAGGGCTGCATATTGGGTAAAATGCAGCGTGCTTCCTTTCCCAAAGATGGATCAGTGAGAGCTGAACGCAGATTGCAGCTTGTTCACAGTGATGTTTGTGGTCCCATGCAAACTCCATCATTTGGAAACTACCTTTACTTCGTGACTTTCATTGATGATTTTACCAGGCATGCATGGGTATATCCTTTGAAGGCAAAGTCCGAAGTGTTTTTGTGCTTCAAACAGTTTTTGGTTATGGCTGAAAATGTGTCAGAAAGTAAGATGGGCACCCTCCGTTCAGATCGAGGGGGGGAGTATATGTCTTCAGAATTTAATGCATTTTTGGCTGAGCGTGGGATAAAACACCAATGTACAGTGCCGTATACACCACAGCAAAATGGTGTGGCTGAGAGAAAAAACAGGTCTCTCATGGAAATGGCAAGATGTATGGTTAAGAGTCAAAGTCTACCACATGGTTTTTGGCTTGAGGCTGTCATGTGTGCCACTTATGTACTAAACAGGTGTCCCACCAAAGCATTACAGGTTGTCACTCCATATGAGGCTTGGCATAGCCGCAAGCCATCTGTTGGCCATTTACGTGTTTTTGGTTGCCTGGCATATGCATTAGTGCCTGTGCAACATCGCAGAAAATTGGATGACAAAGCTGTCAAATGTATTTTTGTTGGATATAGTGCTGAGAGCAAAGGCTATCGTTTGTATCATCCACAGACAAAGCGCATTTTGGTTAGCCGTGATGTTGTATTTGTGGAAGATGCAGTTCAGCCCTTGGTTTCATGTACTAAGGAGACAGATATCAGCTCACGTGATGTCTATGATACATTATTGCCTCTTTTCAGTGGTGCACAGTCAAGTGCAATACCTCATGAGGCAGTTTTTCAGCCTATGCAGGTTTTAAATGATGGCACAGATCAGCCTATATCTGATGCAGATGTGCATGATGCACTTGAGGATGAGAGACAAGAGATTGAGGGCTCTAGGAATATGCCTAGATGGCTGGTGCAGACTTTGCGTGACAGCAAGTTGGATGCCCCTTTGTCTAGTCGCACTCGTTCTGGCTCTCATGGTGCCTCTTATGCGTCAGATTGTTATGCATTGGCTGTTTCTAGTATGTGCGATGAAAGTGAGCCTGTTTCATTTGATGA
Source organism: Cibotium barometz (assembly GCF_041138505.1). Lineage (NCBI taxonomy): Eukaryota > Viridiplantae > Streptophyta > Polypodiopsida > Cyatheales > Cibotiaceae > Cibotium > Cibotium barometz. Next base: position 34,306,624 of record NC_141064.1, read on the forward strand.
GGCACAAAGTTCAGAAAATTGGATGGCTGCTATGCAAGCAGAATACGATGCTATTATGAAGAATGGTACATGGTCTTTATGTGACTTGCCCCCTGGCAAGAAGGCCATTGGCACTAAGTGGGTATACAAATTGAAGCGTAAGCCTGATGGCACAGTGGATCGCCATAAGGCTAGGCTTGTTGCAAAAGGTTATGCTCAAGAGAAGGGCATTGATTTTGATGAGACTTTTGCTCCCACATGTCGTATGACCACTGTTCGTAGCATCTGTGCATTAGCAGCTCATAATGGTTGGAATGTACATCAGCTGGACATAAAGACTGCGTTCTTAAATGGAGATTTGCATGAGGAGGTGTATGTATCGCAGCCTCGTGGTTTTGTTCAAAGAGGGCAGGAAAACAAAGTGTGCAGGTTAAAAAAGGCTTTATATGGTTTAAAGCAAGCTCCACGAGCTTGGTATGAAAAAATACATGCATATTTGACTGCACATGGGTTTCAGAATAGTCCGACAGAAAGCACTTTGTATGTTAAACGTGTGGATGGTGTACATCTAATCATTGCTCTCTATGTCGATGACATGCTGCTCACAGGACCAAATGAGAGTCATATTGCTGATTTTAAGGCTGATTTGAATGCCTCTTTTGAGATGTCAGATTTGGGGCATTTGCATCATTATTTGGGGATACAATTTAAGCAGTGTGATGGAGGTATTGCTTTGTGTCAGACAAAGTATATTGAAACATTGTTGCGGAGATTTGGCCTTGAAGACTGCAAGCCTATTGCTACTCCAATGGAGACAGGTTTGAAGTTGAGTCTTCATGATGCTGGAGATCACTTTGATGTCACACTCTATCAGACAGCTGTTGGTTGCCTCATTTATGTATGCATTACGAGGCCAGACATTCAGTTTGCAGTCTCACAGGTGAGCAGATTTATGCATAGCCCAGGCATTAAGCATTGGCAGGCAGTGAAGCGTATCTTTCGCTATTTGAGTGGTACTCGGCATCTTGGGTTGTTTTATCCCAAGGGGGGATCATTGCCGCCAGATTTACATGTTTTTTCAGATTCTGACTGGGCTGGTTGTTATGACACACGCGTGTCCACGAGTGGTTTTTGCTTCATGCTTGGAAGCTCATGCATATCATGGTTGAGCAAGAAGCAGCCTACTGTGGCCACTTCTAGTTGTGAAGCTGAGTACAGGGCAGCTTTCACAGCTACGGTTGAGTGTGTGTGGCTCAGACGCCTTATGGCTGATTTGGGTGTTGGGCAGCCATCTGCCACCACCATCTTCACTGACAGTCAGAGCGCATTGGCAGTTGCGCGGAACCCAGTGTTCCATGCTCGTACGAAGCACATTGAGGTGCACTACCATTATGTCAGGGAGAGACTCTCTGCAGGAGAGATCAGTTTGGCTTATGTGCCAACACAGGATAACCTTGCAGACCTTTTCACAAAGGCTCTGCCTCGTGAGAAGTTCGAAGCTTTTCGCAAAGCTTTGGGCTTACTCCCTTTTGTGGATTCGTCCACATAGCTAGACACTTCCCTATACATGAGTGCTAGCTCTTGCTCACCGCATCACTCCAGGGGGGATTTGTTACCATATTATAGTAGTGATGTGTGTGAACACACTTAGGACCGCCGGGGCACTTTTTCCCTCACTAGGAGGTTTTTTCCCCCGTGCATTGTATATACGCCCATTATCTTCTAGGGCTTGTTATCTTTCATTTTTGGCACTCATAATACACTACTGTGTTGTGCTCAAGCTTCATCATCTTCTTGAAGTTGTGTGTGCATTCCTGCAACCCTAATTCCAACAACAGTTGGTATCAGAGCGAATTGGTTAATATAGATCAACTGAGAAGCCAAATATGTCAAAAATTTATCAAGAAGCACAAAAAGGTTGTAATTGTGTGATATAATTCATACAATTTGATATTCAAACTGAAATTCGTAATTTGGTAATTGGGTCTTCAGATGGAAGTACCGTAATTATATAGAATCCCTGACTTGCTTGAGGCCTAGACATGATGGTATTTACCTTATAATTCCAAGGGCCGTGACTACCCGTATATACCGAGAGTATATTGCAGCTCTTTACTGAGAGTATATACGAGTAAATCTAAGACTTGAAATTATAAGTGTTAATGCTATCCAGAGGATGATTTCGAATGTGGTTGATATGATTTTTAATTCTGTTTGAGAATTGATGAATTGATTTGGATTCTGATTGAAAAATGATGATCCCTGAAATTTGGTTGAAATGTAATAAGCTGAGCGGAACCTCAATGAGGATGAATGGGACGAGTCCCTGTGATGATATTCATAACTGGAATGATGATAATGATTTCAGCAAATCACTATGAGATTAGTGGATTGTGCTGCTAGATTGCTACTGTTAACACACTTGACCGGTAGATCAAGTTAAGGGATGACAAATTGAGAACTTGCTTGATTGAAATTCCCGTGGAGGAATGTTCAGAAGGAAATTTTTTTGGTCTAATGGACCATTATCATGTTAAAGATATGAATGATATGATCTGAAGGAATTGTTATTTAATGATGAGTTCTATATAAGGATATTTATCCCAGTATTCTGTTGGGTTGACTAGAATATAAGCAACCCCAGAATAAAATTGGATCTTAAGAAAAAGAGTTGTCCTCTACCTTGCGAGATGAGGACATCTCGCACTTTTTTAAGTGGGGTAGAATGTAAGATTCCTCCCCAACCTTCGAGGTATACAGGAGTAAGAATCTCCCTTTTTTATCTTATAATTATTCCCTCTCTAAAATAAAAGAAAGATTTTGTTTAAAAAAGGAAGACCCTTTCCCTAGAATACTTCTCAGGAGTTCCACCTGTTTTAAGGATTCAGAACAATGAGTTCAGAAGTAAAAATCGGTGTTTTGGATACCAAGGTTTTGGTCTTCATTCGAGTACGGCCCAAAAGAAGTTCTTTAACTATTGGGGAGTTTAAGAAGTTATCCCCCAGATATTGTGAGCCTTATCTGAATTCAAAGAAAGTAAGTGACTTAGCTTACGAGCTTCTTTTATCTCCTCATCTCAAAGTTCTTAATGTATTTCATAGAAATATGTGCCAAACCCAAATCATGGAAAGACGGTAAAACTTCAGTGGCAAGATACCGTTGGCTTCTAAGTTACGCTACCTCCTTCCTTTATATAAGTCGTAACTTTTACTTGTCGCTCACAGTAATCTTACTCCCATCAATCTCCTTCTTTCTTAATCTCCTTCATGGCTTGGCAACAAGAATTAGTTTTATCCATGATGATTTCTCACCTTCAAGACGCAAGCGAGTCTGTGAAGAAGGATTTTATAGAACAGTATGAGCGCTCACTTTTCCCTCACTTGGGAACTTCTGTAGCTCAGACCAAATGGCGGAACCTATCAAAACATAACTAGGGTAACACCCTGGGGTCAGCAGCACTTTCGTAACAATGTCCGCTTGGCCATGGTTATTGAAGCCTTGGGTTTGGGTCCCCGATACTACTGCGTCATCATGAGATCAAGGCATCTTGGGTTTTCTGAGCGGGTCTTCTTACTGGCGTGTTTTCTTCCTCATGAGAAGATATGCCTTTACCCCATTTTTGGCTTACCTCTCAGAGGTCCTTTTGTTAGATCACCTCATACCACTGAGATAGGTGCGGCAATAACCAACAGAATTATTCCCATAGATGAGTTACCTTATACATGCGCAGCTTGTGAGTGCTGCTTTTGTGATCATATGATGGACGGGCTTATGGAAGTGTAAAGAGTTCTTCTATCTTTACTGTATATGTTCTAAGAATGAATAAAGTTTAAATCTTGTTCTTGTCTTGACCCTTACTCTCTTTGAGACTTTTTTAATTGGTGGTTAATCTTAATTAAAAATTTTCTCTCAGTCTCTTACTTGTGCATCTTGCGAAATTACCCCAGTTTGCGAGATGAGGGCATCTCGCATTTTTCAAGTGGGAGAGAATGTAAGATTCCTCCCCAGCCTCTCAAAATGTCCAGCATCTTCCCCTGTAATCAATCCCTCTTCAGAAATATAAAAGACTTGTTTCTAACTGTTTTAACCTAGAGAAAGAAAATATTCTAGAGAGAGAATATTCAGATTCTTAATATTTTTGGATAGAAAATTATCTCATCTTATTAAAATAAGTTTCCCTGAAACAGAAATTCAAAAAGAACTTTCCAATGTGCAATTGGAATTAATTGGAAATGGGTATAAAGGACCTTAGCCTAAGGGTCTAGATTTTCAGAAATTTTTGGATTATGGTCCAATTAAGGTTCCTATGGGCCAATAGCATCAATCCATGTGTAGGGAGGAGATAAATCCAATTTTGTAAAAGAAGATACCCAAAAATGAGTAAATGCTCACATAAGATGAAGAGTTGAAAATGTACAAGGTTTATTAGTAAAAAACTATGAGCAATATTAAAAATATGAGATATTTTGGGTATAATGATTTCATATTGACACTATGTAAGGAAGGGGAGTTCTTTAAAGGAGGTGCATATTTCACATAAGATGAAGAGTTGAAAATGTACAAGGTTTATTAGTAAAAAAACTATGACACATATGTATGGAAGAGGAGTTCTTTAAAGGAGGTGCATATTTCACATAATTTTTATGAAATTTCTCTCTCTCACTCAAGAAATGGTCATACTCATGATCCATTCTCAATCCAAATGAAGCTTTTCATAAAGCTTTTCCTTAATCCAAGATTAAGCTATGCTTGAGGCCAAATTAATGGCTTTTTTCTATGCTTGTATATTGATGATTCAATCCATTATGGATTGATGATCCAATTACAGACCATTCTAATTATTTCCTTAATGATAAGCTTTATTCCTTAGAAAAATTGAGATTTATCAGTCATAGTAGCGGAGCTATGGCAAAATTTTTATAAAAATTACGCATAAAATAATTTCATTCAAAGCATAAAAAGAGGACTTCCTACCATATTCTAGGAATTATCATCCTAGATTAATTGAAAGAATTTCATTGTAATCATGGAGAAATTAAATTTTTATATTATGCATAAAGGATAAGTTTTTATATCAAAAGTGTTACTTTTATCATTTTTATTTTCATGCATAGAAGTATGCATAATGGATAAATTTTTATATAAGAAGTGTTACTTTTATCATTTTTATTTTCATGCATAGAAGTATGCATAATGGATAAATTTTTATATAAAAAGTGTTACTTTTATCATTTTTATTTTCATGCATAGAGGTATGCATAAAAGATTATTATTTTAACATAAAAGTGTTACTTTTATCACAATTGAATTTCATGCATAGAGGTATGCATAAAAGTTGATTATTTTATTATAAAAGTGTTACTTATATCACAATTGAATTTCATGCATAGAAGTATGCATAAGAGTTGATTATTTTATTATAAAAGTGTTACTTTTATCATATTTGGATTTCATGCATAGAAGTATGCATAAAAGATATTCTTTTTATACTAAAAGTATGATTTTCATCATAAAGGGATTTTATGCATAACTTAGATGCATAAGAGAAATTCTTTTATTCTAAAAGTGTAATTCCTACCAAATTGAATTTATGCATAGGAAGATGCATAAAAGATTGATTCAAAAGTGTCATTCTCATCTAAATTGAATTCATGCATAGGAAGATGCATAAAGATTGAATTTTAATTCAAAAGTGTCATTTTCATTTAAAACGAATTTATGCATAGGAAGATGCATAAAAGATTGATTTTTACTTCGAAAGTATTAAATTCCTTAAATGGAATTTATGCATAAATAAATGTGTAAAGAAATCTTATATCAAATATAAGAATTCTCTTGTATTCTATAAATAGAAATGAGATGTGATAGGATGTGATAAGAGGTGTATAAGATGTGATAAGAGGTGATAAGATGCTTATGAAATAAGTTAGGAGGTGATAAGATGAATTAAGATGTGTATGGGATGAGGTAAGAAGTATATGTGATAGGATAAGATGTATATGGGTTGTGATAGGGCGAGAATGGATGTGATGTAAAAGATTAGATGTGAAGGCATATGGGGTTATATGAATGGGAATGTGGAAATGGATGTATGTATGTGGATGTGGATGGGAATGTGGATGTGGATGTGGATGTATGTATGTGGATGTAGATGTGGATGTATACATGTGAATGTGAATGTGGATGTATACATGAGGATGTATATGCATAGATGTGAATGGGAATGTGGATGTGGATGTGGATGTATAGATGTGAATGGGAATGTGGATGTGGATGTATGTGGATGTAGATGTGGATGTGGATGTGGATGTGGATGGGAATGTGGATGTGGATGTGGATGTATGTATGTGGATGTAGATGTGGATGTATAGATGTGAATGGGAATGTGGATGTGGATGTATGTGAATAAGGATGTAGATGTGGATGTATAGATGTGAATGTGGAATGTGGATGTGGATGTATGTATGTATGTGGATGTAGATGTGGATGTATAGATGTGAATGGGAATGTGGATGTGGATGTATGTAAATGTGGATGTAGATGTGGATGTATAGATGTGAATGTGGAATGTGGATGTATAGATGTGAATGGGAATGTGGATGTGGATGTATGTATGTATGTGGATGTGGATGTATGTAAATGTGGATGTAGATGTGGATGTATAGATGTGAATGTGGAATGTGGATGTGGATGTAGATGTGGATGTATAGATGTGAATGGGAATGTGGATGTGGATGTATGTATATATGTGGATGTGGATATATGAATGAGGACGTGATAGTGGATGTATGCATGTGGGTGTGGATGTATGGATGTGGATATGGATGTGTATGTATGAATGTGGATACGGGATGTGGATGTATAAATAAGGATGTGAAAATGGAGGTAAGCATGTAGATATGGATGTATGGATGTGAATGTGGATGTGGATGTGGATGTATGGATGTGGATATGGATGTGAATATATGATATGTGATGTGAAGGAATCTGAAGTGAAGAGATGGAAAATGATGTGATTGGATGAGTACATATATAAATGGAATGTGGAATAAGTAATGTGGATTAATGAGGGATAATGTGGAAAAATGAGAGTTAATATAGAAACTGTATTTGTAAACTGTTGTAAATGCTGTTTGTAAATGGTTGTTTTATGTCAAGAATGCTGGGGAAGCATTTTGACCGTCTTGTGATTAAGGTCGTGGAGACCTAACTGTTAAAGTTGCAACTGCTGACGGAGAGTCAATGGAGGACGTCTCGCGTAGCAAGGTCGGCCGAGGTCTTGACCAGCCTCGGTTCGATTAAAAATGGTGAGCTTCCGGTACGGTGGATGAGGGACCAAGGAAGCGGCCTATGAGTGAAGCGCTAGGTCACCTGCGAGCGAAGGAACCTAGAGGGTGCTGACCATACGGTGCTCACGCTCTGGGTCGCCTAGGATACCCACGCGTGCGTCGAGGAAGATATTGGAACAAGGAGTAAGAGTTGTTTTGTGAAACCGGGCATGGATCTAGTTGATTGACCTTGCTGGTTTTCAATGGATGAGTCCATGGCTCTTTATATGGATCTGTTGGTTGATCTTGCTGATCTTCACCATCTTGATTTTTATAAGTGATTATATTGCCAAGTATTATGGGCTAGGAACTATTGAAAAGGCCCCTGTGTGGACAGGTGGTGAGCGTTCTAGTTACCAATGATGCCATAGATACTCTGATGAAGGAATGATTGGAAATTATGAATCAACCGGATAAATTGGAAGATTATGATCAGTGGTACTATGGTTTCATTAAAGGATTGTTTTAAAGTTAGCTGATGCTAAGAAAAAGGCAATTTCATATTGGGTGTGTAAGTGGTGTGGCTAGTTTTATGTTTGCATGAACTTCCGGCTAGGGGGCCTTGGAACTCTTTTCCTTGGTACCCGGGACAAAACCTAACCAAATTCCGAATTGGATCCCATCACTACAGTGGTTGGGCGGTTGGCTAACCCATGGGATCGGATGCGGTTAGGCTGGACTGATGGATCCGTAAATCGAGACTCAATTTCCGTTATTACGATAGATGAAGTAAGTCCCGGATAGTAATTGTTCTATGGATAGGAATCAACGGCTGTGCCTCTTGATGGGGAAAAAGCATTGATCCCAATGATCCAAGTGCAAGTTTCTTCCTTGATCTGACCGAGTATCTTTATAGGTGCAGTCGGATCAGTTTGATCACTATTAATGGTCTTGACTACGTTAGAGTAAAAAGTTATCCTGGAGGAATCGCCCGTGCTTTCCGGATAAGGGAAGTTTTTTCGGGTTCGGTTTTGGAAAAACCGACGGATTAGTCTTTTGTCCGGATATCCATGGACGAGGCCCCGAGTGTGGGACCCTGCCTCGCGCAAGAAGTGCTACTTCCGCTGCTAGTACCCCGAATCCGTTGCACGGTGGGAACAGGGATCTCACAGTTGGTATCAGAGCGAATTGGTTAATATAGATCAACTGAGAAGCCAAATATGTCAAAAATTTATCAAGAAGCACAAAAAGGTTGTAATTGTGTGATATAATTCATACAATTTGATATTCAAACTGAAATTCGTAATTTGGTAATTGGGTCTTCAGATGGAAGTACCGTAATTATATAGAATCCCTGACTTGCTTGAGGCCTAGACATGATGGTATTTACCTTATAATTCCAAGGGCCGTGACTACCCGTATATACCGAGAGTATACTGCAGCTCTTTACTGAGAGTATATACGAGTAAATCTAAGACTTGAAATTATAAGTGTTAATGCTATCCAGAGGATGATTTCGAATGTGGTTGATATGATTTTTAATTCTGTTTGAGAATTGATGAATTGATTTGGATTCTGATTGAAAAATGATGATCCCTGAAATTTGGTTGAAATGTAATAAGCTGAGCGGAACCTCAATGAGGATGAATGGGACGAGTCCCTGTGATGATATTCATAACTGGAATGATGATAATGATTTCAGCAAATCACTATGAGATTAGTGGATTGTGCTGCCAGATTGCTACTGTTAACACACTTGACCGGTAGATCAAGTTAAGGGATGACAAATTGAGAACTTGCTTGATTGAAATTCCCGTGGAGGAATGTTCAGAAGGAAATTTTTTTGGTCTAATGGACCATTATCATGTTAAAGATATGAATGATATGATCTGAAGGAATTGTTATTTAATGATGAGTTCTATATAAGGATATTTATCCCAGTATTCTGTTGGGTTGACTAGAATATAAGCAACCCCAGAATAAAATTGGATCTTAAGAAAAAGAGTTGTCCTCTACCTTGCGAGATGAGGACATCTCGCACTTTTTTAAGTGGGGTAGAATGTAAGATTCCTCCCCAACCTTCGAGGTATACAGGAGTAAGAATCTCCCTTTTTTATCTTATAATTATTCCCTCTCTAAAATAAAAGAAAGATTCTGTTTAAAAAAGGAAGACCCTTTCCCTAGAATACTTCTCAGGAGTTCCACTTGTTTTAAGGATTCAGAACAATGAGTTCAGAAGTAAAAATCGGTGTTTTGGATACCAAGGTTTTGGTCTTCATTCGAGTACGGCCCAAAAGAAGTTCTTTAACTATTGGGGAGTTTAAGAAGTTATCCCCCAGATATTGTGAGCCTTATCTGAATTCAAAGAAAGTAAGTGACTTACCTTACGAGCTTCTTTTATCTCCTCATCTCAAAGTTCTTAATGTATTTCATAGAAATATGTGCCAAACCCAAATCATGGAAAGACGGTAAAACTTCAGTGGCAAGATACCGTTGGCTTCTAAGTTACGCTACCTCCTTTCTTTATATAAGTCGTAACTTTTACTTGTCGCTCACAGTAATCTTACTCCCATCAATCTCCTTCTTTCTTAATCTCCTTCATGGCTTGGCAACAAGAATTAGTTTTATCCATGATGATTTCTCACCTTCAAGACGCAAGCGAGTCTGTGAAGAAGGATTTTATAGAACAGTATGAGCGCTCACTTTTCCCTCACTTGGGAACTTCTGTAGCTCAGACCAAATGGCAGAACCTATCAAAACATAACTAGGGTAACACCCTGGGGTCAGCAGCACTTTTGTAACAATGTCCGCTTGGCCATGGTTATTGAAGCCTTGGGTTTGGGTCCCCGATACTACTGCGTCATCATGAGATCAAGGCATCTTGGGTTTTCTGAGCGGGTCTTCTTACTGGCGTGTTTTCTTCCTCATGAGAAGATATGCCTTTACCCCGTTTTTGGCTTACCTCTCAGAGGTCCTTTTGTTAGATCACCTCATACCACTGAGATAGGTGCGGCAATAACCAACAGAATTATTCCCATAGATGAGTTACCTTATACATGCGCAGCTTGTGAGTGCTGCTTTTGTGATCATATGATGGACGGGCTTATGGAAGTGTAAAGAGTTCTTCTATCTTTACTGTATATGTTCCAAGAATGAATAAAGTTTAAATCTTGTTCTTGTCTTGACCCTTACTCTCTTTGAGACTTTTTAAATTGGTGGTTAATCTTAATTAAAAATTTTCTCTCAGTCTCTTACTTGTGCATCTTGCGAAATTACCCCAGTTTGCGAGATGAGGGCATCTCGCATTTTTCAAGTGGGAGAGAATGTAAGATTCCTCCCCAGCCTCTCAAAATGTCCAGCATCTTCCCCTGTAATCAATCCCTCTTCAGAAATATAAAAGACTTGTTTCTAACTGTTTTAACCTAGAGAAAGAAAATATTCTAGAGAGAGAATATTCAGATTCTTAATATTTTTGGATAGAAAATTATCTCATCTTATTAAAATAAGTTTCCTTGAAACAGAAATTCAAAAAGAACTTTCCAATGTGCAATTGGAATTAATTGGAAATGGGTATAAAGGACCTTAGCCTAAGGGTCTAGATTTTCAGAAATTTTTGGATTATGGTCCAATTAAGGTTCCTATAAGCCAATAGCATCAATCCATGTGTAGGGAGGAGATAAATCCAATTTTGTAAAAGAAGATACCCAAAAATGAGTAAATGCTCACATAAGATGAAGAGTTGAAAATGTACAAGGTTTATTAGTAAAAAACTATGAGCAATATTAAAAATATGAGATATTTTGGGTATAATGATTTCATATTGACACTATGTAAGGAAGGGGAGTTCTTTAAAGGAGGTGCATATTTCACATAAGATGAAGAGTTAAAAATGTACAAGGTTTATTAGTAAATGACCGAGTATCTTTATAGGTGCAGTCGGATCAGTTTGATCACTATTAATGGTCTTGACTACGTTAGAGTAAAAAGTTATCCTGGAGGAATCGCCCGTGCTTTCCGGATAAGGGAAGTTTTTTCGGGTTCGGTTTTGGAAAAACCGACGGATTAGTCTTTTGTCCGGATATCCATGGACGAGGCCCCGAGTGTGGGACCTTGCCTCGCGCAAGAAGTGCTACTTCCGCTGCTAGTACCCCGAATCCGTTGCACGGTGGGAACAGGGATCTCACAGTTGGTATCAGAGCGAATTGGTTAATATAGATCAACTGAGAAGCCAAATATGTCAAAAATTTATCAAGAAGCACAAAAAGGTTGTAATTGTGTGATATAATTCATACAATTTGATATTCAAACTGAAATTCGTAATTTGGTAATTGGGTCTTCAGATGGAAGTACCGTAATTATATAGAATCCCTGACTTGCTTGAGGCCTAGACATGATGGTATTTACCTTATAATTCCAAGGGCCGTGACTACCCGTATATACCGAGAGTATACTACAGCTCTTTACTGACAGTATATACGAGTAAATCTAAGACTTGAAATTATAAGTGTTAATGCTATCCAGAGGATGATTTCGAATGTGGTTGATATGATTTTTAATTCTGTTTGAGAATTGATGAATTGATTTGGATTCTGATTGAAAAATGATGATCCCTGAAATTTGGTTGAAATTTAATAAGCTGAGCGGAACCTCAATGAGGACGAATGGGACGAGTCCCTGTGATGATATTCATAACTGGAATGATGATAATGATTTCAGCAAATCACTATGAGATTAGTGGATTGTGCTGCCAGATTGCTACTGTTAACACACTTGACCGGTAGATCAAGTTAAGGGATGACAAATTGAGAACTTGCTTGATTGAAATTCCCGTGGAGGAATGTTCAGAAGGAAATTTTTTTGGTCTAATGGACCATTATCATGTTAAAGATATGAATGATATGATCTGAAGGAATTGTTATTTAATGATGAGTTCTATATAAGGATATTTATCCCAGTATTTTGTTGGGTTGACTAGAATATAAGCAACCCCAGAATAAAATTGGATCTTAAGAAAAAGAGTTGTCCTCTACCTTGCGAGATGAGGACATCTCGCACTTTTTTAAGTGGGGTAGAATGTAAGATTCCTCCCCAACCTTCGAGGTATACAGGAGTAAGAATCTCCCTTTTTTATCTTATAATTATTTCCTCTCTAAAATAAAAGAAAGATTCTGTTTAAAAAAGGAAGACCCTTTCCCTAGAATACTTCTCAGGAGTTCCACCTGTTTTAAGGATTCAGAACAATGAGTTCAGAAGTAAAAATCGGTGTTTTGGATACCAAGGTTTTGGTCTTCATTCGAGTACGGCCCAAAAGAAGTTCTTTAACTATTGGGGAGTTTAAGAAGTTATCCCCCAGATATTGTGAGCCTTATCTGAATTCAAAGAAAGTAAGTGACTTAGCTTACGAGCTTCTTTTATCTCCTCATCTCAAAGTTCTTAATGTATTTCATAGAAATATGTGCCAAACCCAAATCATGGAAAGACGGTAAAACTTCAGTGGCAAGATACCGTTGGCTTCTAAGTTACGCTACCTCCTTTCTTTATATAAGTCGTAACTTTTACTTGTCGCTCACAGTAATCTTACTCCCATCAATCTCCTTCTTTCTTAATCTCCTTCATGGCTTGGCAACAAGAATTAGTTTTATCCATGATGATTTCTCACCTTCAAGACGCAAGCGAGTCTGTGAAGAAGGATTTTATAGAACAGTATGAGCGCTCACTTTTCCCTCACTTGGGAACTTCTGTAGCTCAGACCAAATGGCAGAACCTATCAAAACATAACTAGGGTAACACCCTGGGGTCAGCAGCACTTTCGTAACAATGTCCGCTTGGCCATGGTTATTGAAGCCTTGGGTTTGGGTCCCCGATACTACTGCGTCATCATGAGATCAAGGCATCTTGGGTTTTCTGAGCGGGTCTTCTTACTGGCGTGTTTTCTTCCTCATGAGAAGATATGCCTTTACCCCGTTTTTGGCTTACCTCTCAGAGGTCCTTTTGTTAGATCACCTCATACCACTGAGATAGGTGCGGCAATAACCAACAGAATTATTCCCATAGATGAGTTACCTTATACATGCGCAGCTTGTGAGTGCTGCTTTTGTGATCATATGATGGACGGGCTTATGGAAGTGTAAAGAGTTCTTCTATCTTTACTGTATATGTTCCAAGAATGAATAAAGTTTAAATCTTGTTCTTGTCTTGACCCTTACTCTCTTTGAGACTTTTTAAATTGGTGGTTAATCTTAATTAAAAATTTTCTCTCAGTCTCTTACTTGTGCATCTTGCGAAATTACCCCAGTTTGCGAGATGAGGGCATCTCGCATTTTTCAAGTGGGAGAGAATGTAAGATTCCTCCCCAGCCTCTCAAAATGTCCAGCATCTTCCCCTGTAATCAATCCCTCTTCAGAAATATAAAAGACTTGTTTCTAACTGTTTTAACCTAGAGAGAGAAAATATTCTAGAGAGAGAATATTCAGATTCTTAATATTTTTGGATAGAAAATTATCTCATCTTATTAAAATAAGTTCCCCTGAAATAGAAATTCAAAAAGAACTTTCCAATGTGCAATTGGAATTAATTGGAAATGGGTATAAAGGACCTTAGCCTAAGGGTCTAGATTTTCAGAAATTTTTGGATTATGGTCCAATTAAGGTTCCTATGGGCCAATAGCATCAATCCATGTGTAGGGAGGAGATAAATCCAATTTTGTAAAAGAAAATACCCAAAAATGAGTAAATGCTCACATAAGATGAAGAGTTGAAAATGTACAAGGTTTATTAGTAAAAAACTATGAGCAATATTAAAAATATGAGATATTTTGGGTATAATGATTTCATATTGACACTATGTAAGGAAGGGGAGTTCTTTAAAGGAGGTGCATATTTCACATAAGATGAAGAGTTGAAAATGTACAAGGTTTATTAGTAAAAAAACTATGACACATATGTAAGGAAGAGGAGTTCTTTAAAGGAGGTGCATATTTCACATAAGATGAAGAGTTGAAAATGTACAAGGTTTATTAGTAAAAAACTATGAGCAATATTAAAAATATGAGATATTTTGGGTATAATGATTTCATATTGACACTATGTAAGGAAGGGGAGTTCTTTAAAGGAGGTGCATATTTCACATAAGATGAAGAGTTGAAAATGTACAAGGTTTATTAGTAAAAAACTACGAGCAATATTAAAAATATGAGATATTTTGGGAATAATGATTCTATTTTGACACATATGTAAGGAAGGGGAGTTCTTTAAAGGAGGTGCATATTTCACATGCTTGAATGAGTTTTAAACTCATAAAAATTGAGATATTTCATCTCTCCTCTCTCCTAATTCAAGTCTAGTTACAAAAAGTTAGCTCAACTGACCTAAAAATGGTCAAAAAGTGACCAAACTGACTTGGAAAACTCTAGAATCAGTTTGTTTGGTTAGGAGCTCAATTTTTCCTATAAATAGAAGCCTAACCCTTGTTGAAAAATAGATAGTGTTTATGCATCGTTACTCTACTCCACCTAAGCCAAGAACTGTGAATTCATTAATAATTCACTAGTTTTTGGAGCTCAATTTTTCCTATAAATAGAAGCCTAACCCTTGTTGAAAAATAGATAGTGTTTATGCATCGTTACTCTACTCCACCTAAGCCAAGAACTGTGAATTCATTAATAATTTACTAGTTTTTGGAGCTTCCCTCTTTCTTCAATCCCCATTAGTGGCTCCATCAACATACTTAACCAATTGATTGGTTGGGGGCCTCTACCGTGAACAAAGAATCAAGCAAAGTGTAAGGTAATTAGTGAATATTGATCTTTTCTATAATTTCTCAATGTTTCTCTCTTCTCAACCCCTCTCAAGCTTGAGAAGCTTAATTGGTATGGTTTTTTAAATGCTATTGAAGTTAATTGGTGAATAGTAGTGAAGAGTTACATAATTTGATGAATGCTATTGAAGTTAATTGATTAATGATAGTTAAAATTACATAAATTTCTATTTATCCTTAATTCAAATGGTTTTTATGAAATTTCTCTCTCTCACTCAAGAAATGGTCATACTCATGATCCATTCTCAATCCAAATGAAGCTTTTCATAAAGCTTTTCCTTAATCCAAGATTAAGCTATGCTTGAGGCCAAATTAATGGCTTTTTTCTATGCTTTTAGTTTATGTATATTGATGATTCAATCCATTATGGATTGATGATCCAATTAGAGACCATTCTAATTATTTCCTTAATGATAAGCTTTATTCCTTAGAAAAATTGAGATTATCAGTCATAGTAGCGGAGCTATGGCAAAATTTTTATAAAAATTACGCATAAAATAATTTCATTCAAAGCATAAAAAGAGGACTTCCTACCATATTCTAGGAATTATCATCCTAGATTAATTGAAAGAATTTCATTGTAATCATGGAGAAATTAAATTTTTATATTATGCATAAAGGATAAGTTTTTATATCAAAAGTGTTACTTTTATCATTTTTATTTTCATGCATAGAAGTATGCATAATGGATAAATTTTTATATAAAAAGTGTTACTTTTATCATTTTTATTTTCATGCATAGAAGTATGCATAATGGATAAATTTTTATATAAAAAGTGTTACTTTTATCATTTTTATTTTCATGCATAGAGGTATGCATAAAAGATTATTATTTTAACATAAAAGTGTTACTTTTATCACAATTGAATTTCATGCATAGAGGTATGCATAAAAGTTGATTATTTTATTATAAAAGTGTTACTTATATCACAATTGAATTTCATGCATAGAAGTATGCATAAGAGTTGATAATTTTATTATAAAAGTGTTACTTTTATCATATTTGGATTTCATGCATAGAAGTATGCATAAAAGATATTCTTTTTATACTAAAAGTATGATTTTCATCATAACGGGATTTTATGCATAACTTAGATGCATAAGAGAAATTCTTTTATTCTAAAAGTGTAATTCCTACCAAATTGAATTTATGCATAGGAAGGTGCATAAAAGATTGATTCAAAAGTGTCATTCTCATCTAAATTGAATTCATGCATAGGAAGATGCATAAAGATTGAATTTTAATTCAAAAGTGTCAATTTCATTTAAAACGAATTTATGCATAGGAAGATGCATAAAAGATTGATTTTTACTTCGAAAGTATTAAATTCCTTAAATGGAATATATGCATAAATAAATGTGTAAAGAAATCTTATATCAAATATAAGAATTCTCTTGTATTCTATAAATAGAAATGAGATGTGATAGGATGTGATAAGAGGTGTATAAGATGTGATAAGAGGTGATAAGATGCTTATGAAATAAGTTAGGAGGTGATAAGATGAATTAAGATGTGTATGGGATGAGGTAAGAAGTGTATGTGATAGGATAAGATGTATATGGGTTGTGATAGGGCGAGAATGGATGTGATGTAAAAGATTAGATGTGAAGGCATATGGGGTTATATGAATGGGAATGTGGAAATGGATGTATGTATGTGGATGTGGATGTGGATGTATGTATGTGGATGTAGATGTGGATGTATACATGTGAATGTGAATGTGGATGTATGCATGAGGATGTATATGCATAGATGTGAATGGGAATGTGGATGTGGATGTGGATGTATAGATGTGAATGGGAATGTGGATGTGGATGTATGTGGATGTAGATGTGGATGTGGATGTGGATGTGGATGTGGATGGGAATGTGGATGTGGATGTGGATGTATGTATGTGGATGTAGATGTGGATGTATAGATGTGAATGGGAATGTGGATGTGGATGTATGTGAATAAGGATGTAGATGTGGATATATAGATGTGAATGTGGAATGTGGATGTGGATGTATGTATGTATGTGGATGTAGATGTGGATGTATAGATGTGAATGGGAATGTGGATGTGGATGTATGTAAATGTGGATGTATAGATGTGAATGTGGAATGTGGATGTAGATGTGGATGTATAGATGTGAATGGGAATGTGGATGTGGATGTATGTATGTATGTGGATGTGGATGTATGTAAATGTGGATGTAGATGTGGATGTATAGATGTGAATGTGGAATGTGGATGTGGATGTAGATGTGGATGTATAGATGTGAATGGGAATGTGGATGTGGATGTATGTATATATGTGGATGTGGATGTATGAGGACGTGATAGTGGATGTATGTATATATGTGGATGTGGATGTATGAATGAGGACGTGATAGTGGATGTATGCATGTGGGTGTGGATGTATGGATGTGGATATGGATGTGTATGTATGAATGTGGATACGGGATGTGGATGTATAAATAAGGATGTGAAAATGGAGGTAAGCATGTAGATATGGATGTATGGATGTGAATGTGGATGTGGATGTGGATGTATGGATGTGGATATGGATGTGAATATATGATATGTGATGTGAAGGAATCTGAAGTGAAGAGATGGAAAATGATGTGATTGGATGAGTACATATATAAATGGAATGTGGAATAAGTAATGTGGATTAATGAGGGATAATGTGGAAAAATGAGAGTTAATATAGAAACTGTATTTGTAAACTGTTGTAAATGCTGTTTGTAAATGGTTGTTTTATGTCAAGAATGCTGGGGAAGCATTTTGACCGTCTTGTGATTAAGGTCGTGGAGACCTAACTGTTAAAGTTGCAACTGCTGACGGAGAGTCAATGGAGGACGTCTCGCGTAGCAAGGTCGGCCGAGGTCTTGACTAGCCTCGGTTCGATTAAAAATGGTGAGCTTCCGATACGGTGGATGAGGGACCAAGGAAGTGGCCTATGAGTGAAGCGCTAGGTCACCTGCGAGCGAAGGAACCTAGAGGGTGCTGACCATACGGTGCTCGCGCTCTGGGTTGCCTAGGATACCCACGCGTGCGTCGAGGAAGATATTGGAACAAGGAGTAAGAGTTGTTTTGTGAAACCGGGCATGGATCTGGTTGATTGACCTTGCTGGTCTTCAATGGATGAGTCCATGGCTCTTTATATGGATCTGTTGGTTGATCTTGCTGATCTTCACCATCTTGATTTTTATAAGTGATTATATTGCCAAGTATTATGGGCTAGGAACTATTGAAAAGGCCCCTGTGTGGACAGGTGGTGAGCGTTCTAGTTACCAATGATGCCATAGATACTCTGATGAAGGAATGATTGGAAATTATGAATCAACCGGATAAATTGGAAGATTATGATCAGTGGTACTATGGTTTCATTAAAGGATTGTTTTAAAGTTAGCTGATGCTAAGAAAAAGGCAATTTTATATTGGGTGTGTAAGTGGTGTGGCTAGTTTTATGCTTGCATGAACTTCCGGCTAGGGGGCCTTGGAACTCTTTTCCTTGGTACCCGGGACAAAACCTAACCAAATTCCAAATTGGATCCCATCACTACAGTGGTTGGGCGGTTGGCTAACCCATGGGATCGGATGGGGTTAGGCTGGACTGATGGATCCGTAAATCGAGACTCAATTTCTGTTATTACGATAGATGAAGTAAGTCCCAGATAGTAATTGTTCTATGGATAGGAATCAACGGCTGTGCCTCTTGATGGGGAAAAAAGCGTTGATCCCAATGATCCAAGTGTAAGTTTCTTCCTTGATCTGACCGAGTATCTTTATAGGTGCAGTCGGATCAGTTTGATCACTATTAATGGTCTTGACTACGTTAGAGTAAAAAGTTATCCTGGAGGAATCGCCCGTGCTTTCCGGATAAGGGAAGTTTTTTCGGGTTCGGTTTTGGAAAAACCGACGGATTAGTCTTTTGTCCGGATATCCATGGACGAGGCCCCGAGTGTGGGACCCTGCCTCGCGCAAGAAGTGCTACTTCCGCTGCTAGTACCCCGAATCCGTTACACGGTGGGAACAGGGATCTCACAGTTGGTATCAGAGCGAATTGGTTAATATAGATCAACTGAGAAGCCAAATATGTCAAAAATTTATCAAGAAGCACAAAAAGGTTGTAATTGTGTGATATAATTCATACAATTTGATATTCAAACTGAAATTCGTAATTTGGTAATTGGGTCTTCAGATGGAAGTACCGTAATTATATAGAATCCCTGACTTGCTTGAGGCCTAGACATGATGGTATTTACCTTATAATTCCAAGGGCCGTGACTACCCGTATATACCGAGAGTATACTACAGCTCTTTACTGACAGTATATACGAGTAAATCTAAGACTTGAAATTATAAGTGTTAATGCTATCCAGAGGATGATTTCGAATGTGGTTGATATGATTTTTAATTCTGTTTGAGAATTGATGAATTGATTTGGATTCTGATTGAAAAATGATGATCCCTGAAATTTGGTTGAAATGTAATAAGCTGAGCGGAACCTCAATGAGGATGAATGGGACGAGTCCCTGTGATGATATTCATAACTGGAATGATGATAATGATTTCAGCAAATCACTATGAGATTAGTGGATTGTGCTGCCAGATTGCTACTGTTAACACACTTGACCGGTAGATCAAGTTAAGGGATGACAAATTGAGAACTTGCTTGATTGAAATTCCCGTGGAGGAATGTTCAGAAGGAAATTTTTTTGGTCTAATGGACCATTATCATGTTAAAGATATGAATGATATGATCTGAAGGAATTGTTATTTAATGATGAGTTCTATATAAGGATATTTATCCCAGTATTCTGTTGGGTTGACTAGAATATAAGCAACCCCAGAATAAAATTGGATCTTAAGAAAAAGAGTTGTCCTCTACCTTGCGAGATGAGGACATCTCGCACTTTTTTAAGTGGGGTAGAATGTAAGATTTCTCCCCAACCTTCGAGGTATACAGGAGTAAGAATCTCCCTTTTTTATCTTATAATTATTCCCTCTCTAAAATAAAAGAAAGATTCTGTTTAAAAAAGGAAGACCCTTTCCCTAGAATACTGAGTCAGGAGTTCCACCTGTTTTAAGGATTCAGAACAATGAGTTCAGAAGTAAAAATCGGTGTTTTGGATACCAAGGTTTTGGTCTTCATTCGAGTACGGCCCAAAAGAAGTTCTTTAACTATTGGGGAGTTTAAGAAGTTATCCCCCAGATATTGTGAGCCTTATCTGAATTCAAAGAAAGTAAGTGACTTAGCTTACGAGCTTCTTTTATCTCCTCATCTCAAAGTTCTTAATGTATTTCATAGAAATATGTGCCAAACCCAAATCATGGAAAGACGGTAAAACTTCAGTGGCAAGATACCGTTGGCTTCTAAGTTACGCTACCTCCTTTCTTTATATAAGTCGTAACTTTTACTTGTCGCTCACAGTAATCTTACTCCCATCAATCTCCTTCTTTCTTAATCTCCTTCATGGCTTGGCAACAAGAATTAGTTTTATCCATGATGATTTCTCACCTTCAAGACGCAAGCGAGTCTGTGAAGAAGGATTTTATAGAACAGTATGAGCGCTCACTTTTCCCTCACTTGGGAACTTCTGTAGCTCAGACCAAATGGCGGAACCTATCAAAACATAACTAGGGTAACACCCTGGGGTCAGCAGCACTTTCGTAACAATGTCCGCTTGGCCATGGTTATTGAAGCCTTGGGTTTGGGTCCCCGATACTACTGTGTCATCATGAGATCAAGGCATCTTGGGTTTTCTGAGCGGGTCTTCTTACTGGCGTGTTTTCTTCCTCATGAGAAGATATGCCTTTACCCCGTTTTTGGCTTACCTCTCAGAGGTCCTTTTGTTAGATCACCTCATACCACTGAGATAGGTGCGGCAATAACCAACAGAATTATTCCCATAGATGAGTTACCTTATACATGCGCAGCTTGTGAGTGCTGCTTTTGTGATCATATGATGGACGGGCTTATGGAAGTGTAAAGAGTTCTTCTATCTTTACTGTATATGTTCCAAGAATGAATAAAGTTTAAATCTTGTTCTTGTCTTGACCCTTACTCTCTTTGAGACTTTTTAAATTGGTGGTTAATCTTAATTAAAAATTTTCTCTCAGTCTCTTACTTGTGCATCTTGCGAAATTACCCCAGTTTGCGAGATGAGGGCATCTCGCATTTTTCAAGTGGGAGAGAATGTAAGATTCCTCCCCAGCCTCTCAAAATGTCCAGCATCTTCCCCTGTAATCAATCCCTCTTCAGAAATATAAAAGACTTGTTTCTAACTGTTTTAACCTAGAGAGAGAAAATATTTTAGAGAGAGAATATTCAGATTCTTAATATTTTTGGATAGAAAATTATCTCATCTTATTAAAATAAGTTCCCCTGAAACAGAAATTCAAAAAGAACTTTCCAATGTGCAATTGGAATTAATTGGAAATGGGTATAAAGGACCTTAGCCTAAGGGTCTAGATTTTCAGAAATTTTTTGATTATGGTCTAATTAAGGTTCCTATGGGCCAATAGCATCAATCCATGTGTAGGGAGGAGATAAATCCAATTTTGTAAAAGAAGATACCCAAAAATGAGTAAATGCTCACATAAGATGAAGAGTTGAAAATGTACAAGGTTTATTAGTAAAAAACTATGAGCAATATTAAAAATATGAGATATTTTGGGTATAATGATTTCATATTGACACTATGTAAGGAAGGGGAGTTCTTTAAAGGAGGTGCATATTTCACATAAGATGAAGAGTTGAAAATGTACAAGGTTTATTAGTAAAAAAACTATGACACATATGTAAGGAAGAGGAGTTCTTTAAAGGAGGTGCATATTTCACATAAGATGAAGAGTTGAAAATGTACAAGGTTTATTAGTAAAAAACTATGAGCAACATTAAAAATATGAGATATTTTGGGTATAATGATTTCATATTGACACTATGTAAGGAAGGGGAGTTCTTTAAAGGAGGTGCATATTTCACATAAGATGAAGAGTTGAAAATGTACAAGGTTTATTAGTAAAAAACTACGAGCAATATTAAAAATATGAGATATTTTGGGAATAATGATTCTATTTTGACACATATGTAAGGAAGGGGAGTTCTTTAAAGGAGGTGCATATTTCACATGCTTGAATGAGTTTTAAACTCATAAAAATTGAGATATTTCATCTCTCCTCTCTCCTAATTCAAGTCTAGTTACAAAAAGTTAGCTCAACTGACCTAAAAATGGTCAAAAAGTGACCAAACTGACTTGGAAAACTCTAGAATCAGTTTGTTTGGTTAGGAGCTCAATTTTTCCTATAAATAGAAGCCTAACCCTTGTTGAAAAATAGATAGTGTTTATGCATCGTTACTCTACTCCACCTAAGCCAAGAACTGTGAATTCATTAATAATTCACTAGTTTTTGGAGCTCAATTTTTCCTATAAATAGAAGCCTAACCCTTGTTGAAAAATAGATAGTGTTTATGCATCGTTACTCTACTCCACCTAAGCCAAGAACTGTGAATTCATTAATAATTCACTAGTTTTTGGAGCTTCCCTCTTTCTTCAATCCCCATTAGTGGCTCCATCAACATACTTAACCAATTGATTGGTTGGGGGCCTCTACCGTGAACAAAGAATCAAGCAAAGTGTAAGGTAATTAGTGAATATTGATCTTTTCTATAATTTCTCAATGTTTCTCTCTTCTTAACCCCTCTCAAGCTTGAGAAGCTTAATTGGTATGGTTTTTTAAATGCTATTGAAGTTAATTGGTGAATAGTAGTGAAGAGTTACATAATTTGATGAATGCTATTGAAGTTAATTGATTAATGATAGTTAAAATTACATAAATTTCTATTTATCCTTAATTCAAATGGTTTTTATGAAATTTCTCTCTCTCACTCAAGAAATGGTCATACTCATGATCCATTCTCAATCCAAATGAAGCTTTTCATAAAGCTTTTCCTTAATCCAAGATTAAGCTATGCTTGAGGCCAAATTAATGGCTTTTTTCTATGCGTTTAGTTTATGTATATTGATGATTCAATCCATTATGGATTGATGATCCAATTAGAGACCATTCTAATTATTTCCTTAATGATAAGCTTTATTCCTTAGAAAAATTGAGATTTATCAGTCATAGTAGCGGAGCTATGGCAAAATTTTTATAAAAATTACGCATAAAATAATTTCATTCAAAGCATAAAAAGAGGACTTCCTACCATATTCTAGGAATTATCATCCTAGATTAATTGAAAGAATTTCATTGTAATCATGGAGAAATTAAATTTTTATATTATGCATAAAGGATAAGTTTTTATATCAAAAGTGTTACTTTTATCATTTTTATTTTCATGCATAGAAGTATGCATAATGGATAAATTTTTATATAAAAAGTGTTACTTTTATCATTTTTATTTTCATGCATAGAAGTATGCATAATGGATAAATTTTTATATAAAAAGTGTTACTTTTATCATTTTTATTTTCATGCATAGAGGTATGCATAAAAGATTATTATTTTAACATAAAAGTGTTACTTTTATCACAATTGAATTTCATGCATAGAGGTATGCATAAAAGTTGATTATTTTATTATAAAAGTGTTACTTATATCACAATTGAATTTCATGCATAGAAGTATGCATAAGAGTTGATAATTTTATTATAAAAGTGTTACTTTTATCATATTTGGATTTCATGCATAGAAGTATGCATAAAAGATATTCTTTTTATACTAAAAGTATGATTTTCATCATAACGGGATTTTATGCATAACTTAGATGCATAAGAGAAATTCTTTTATTCTAAAAGTGTAATTCCTACCAAATTGAATTTATGCATAGGAAGGTGCATAAAAGATTGATTCAAAAGTGTCATTCTCATCTAAATTGAATTCATGCATAGGAAGATGCATAAAGATTGAATTTTAATTCAAAAGTGTCATTTTCATTTAAAACGAATTTATGCATAGGAAGATGCATAAAAGATTGATTTTTACTTCGAAAGTATTAAATTCCTTAAATGGAATTTATGCATAAATAAATGTGTAAAGAAATCTTATATCAAATATAAGAATTCTCTTGTATTCTATAAATAGAAATGAGATGTGATAGGATGTGATAAGAGGTGTATAAGATGTGATAAGAGGTGATAAGATGCTTATGAAATAAGTTAGGAGGTGATAAGATGAATTAAGATGTGTATGGGATGAGGTAAGAAGTGTATGTGATAGGATAAGATGTATATGGGTTGTGATAGGGCGAGAATGGATGTGATGTAAAAGATTAGATGTGAAGGCATATGGGGTTATATGAATGGGAATGTGGAAATGGATGTATGTATGTGGATGTGGATGTGGATGTATGTATGTGGATGTAGATGTGGATGTATACATGTGAATGTGAATGTGGATGTATGCATGAGGATGTATATGCATAGATGTGAATGGGAATGTGGATGTGGATGTGGATGTATAGATGTGAATGGGAATGTGGATGTGGATGTGGATGTATGTGGATGTAGATGTGGATGTGGATGTGGATGTGGATGTGGATGGGAATGTGGATGTGGATGTGGATGTATGTATGTGGATGTAGATGTGGATGTATAGATGTGAATGGGAATGTGGATGTGGATGTATGTGAATAAGGATGTAGATGTGGATATATAGATGTGAATGTGGAATGTGGATGTGGATGTATGTATGTATGTGGATGTAGATGTGGATGTATAGATGTGAATGGGAATGTGGATGTGGATGTATGTAAATGTGGATGTATAGATGTGAATGTGGATGTATAGATGTGAATGGGAATGTGGATGTGGATGTATGTATATATGTGGATGTGGATGTATGAATGAGGACGTGATAGTGGATGTATGCATGTGGGTGTGGATGTATGGATGTGGATATGGATGTGTATGTATGAATGTGGATACGGGATGTGGATGTATAAATAAGGATGTGAAAATGGAGGTAAGCATGTAGATATGGATGTATGGATGTGAATGTGGATGTGGATGTGGATGTATGGATGTGAATATATGATATGTGATGTGAAGGAATCTGAAGTGAAGAGATGGAAAATGATGTGATTGGATGAGTACATATATAAATGGAATGTGGAATAAGTAATGTGGATTAATGAGGGATAATGTGGAAAAATCAGAGTTAATATAGAAACTGTATTTGTAAACTGTTGTAAATGCTGTTTGTAAATGGTTGTTTTATGTCAAGAATGCTGGGGAAGCATTTTGACCGTCTTGTGATTAAGGTCGTGGAGACCTAACTGTTAAAGTTGCAACTGCTGACGGAGAGTCAATGGAGGACGTCTCGCGTAGCAAGGTCGGCCGAGGTCTTGACCAGCCTCGGTTCGATTAAAAATGGTGAGCTTCCGATACGGTGGATGAGGGACCAAGGAAGCGGCCTATGAGTGAAGCGCTAGGTCACCTGCGAGCGAAGGAACCTAGAGGGTGCTGACCATACGGTGCTCGCGCTCTGGGTTGCCTAGGATACCCACACGTGCGTCGAGGAAGATATTGGAACAAGGAGTAAGAGTTGTTTTGTGAAACCGGGCATGGATCTGGTTGATTGACCTTGCTGGTCTTCAATGGATGAGTCCATGGCTCTTTATATGGATCTGTTGGTTGATCTTGCTGATCTTCACCATCTTGATTTTTATAAGTGATTATATTGCCAAGTATTATGGGCTAGGAACTATTGAAAAGGCCCCTGTGTGGACAGGTGGTGAGCGTTCTAGTTACCAATGATGCCATAGATACTCTGATGAAGGAATGATTGGAAATTATGAATCAACCGGATAAATTGGAAGATTATGATCAGTGATACTATGGTTTCATTAAAGGATTGTTTTAAAGTTAGCTGATGCTAAGAAAAAGGCAATTTCATATTGGGTGTGTAAGTGGTGTGGCTAGTTTTATGTTTGCATGAACTTCCGGCTAGGGGGCCTTGGAACTCTTTTCCTTGGTACCCGGGACAAAACCTAACCAAATTCCAAATTGGATCCCATCACTACAGTGGTTGGGCGGTTGGCTAACCCATGGGATCGGATGGGGTTAGGCTGGACTGATGGATCCGTAAATCGAGACTCAATTTCTGTTATTACGATAGATGAAGTAAGTCCCGGATAGTAATTGTTCTATGGATAGGAATCAACGGTTGTGCCTCTTGATGGGGAAAAAAGCGTTGATCCTAATGATCCAAGTGCAAGTTTCTTCCTTGATCTGACCGAGTATCTTTATAGGTGCAGTCGGATCAGTTTGATCACTATTAATGGTCTTGACTACGTTAGAGTAAAAAGTTATCCTGGAGGAATCGCCCGTGCTTTCCGGATAAGGGAAGTTTTTTCGGGTTCGGTTTTGGAAAAACCGACGGATTAGTCTTTTGTCCGGATATCCATGGACGAGGCCCCGAGTGTGGGACCCTGCCTCGCGCAAGAAGTGCTACTTCCGCTGCTAGTACCCCGAATCCGTTGCACGGTGGGAACAGGGATCTCATAGTTGGTATCAGAGCGAATTGGTTAATATAGATCAACTGAGAAGCCAAATATATCAAAAATTTATCAAGAAGCACAAAAAGGTTGTAATTGTGTGATATAATTCATACAATTTGATATTCAAACTGAAATTCGTAATTTGGTAATTGGGTCTTCAGATGGAAGTACCGTAATTATATAGAATCCCTGACTTGCTTGAGGCCTAGACATGATGGTATTTACCTTATAATTCCAAGGGCCGTGACTACCCGTATATACCGAGAGTATACTGCAGCTCTTTACTGACAGTATATACGAGTAAATCTAAGACTTGAAATTATAAGTGTTAATGCTATCCAGAGGATGATTTCGAATGTGGTTGATATGATTTTTAATTCTGTTTGAGAATTGATGAATTGATTTGGATTCTGATTGAAAAATGATGATCCCTGAAATTTGGTTGAAATGTAATAAGCTGAGTGGAACCTCAATGAGGATGAATGGGACGAGTCCCTGTGATGATATTCATAACTGGAATGATGATAATGATTTCAGCAAATCACTATGAGATTAGTGGATTGTGTTGCCAGATTGCTACTGTTAACACACTTGACCGGTAGATCAAGTTAAGGGATGACAAATTGAGAACTTGCTTGATTGAAATTCCCGTGGAGGAATGTTCAGAAGGAAATTTTTTTGGTCTAATGGACCATTATCATGTTAAAGATATGAATGATATGATCTGAAGGAATTGTTATTTAATGATGAGTTCTATATAAGGATATTTATCCCAGTATTCTGTTGGGTTGACTAGAATATAAGCAACCCCAGAATAAAATTGGATCTTAAGAAAAAGAGTTGTCCTCTACCTTGCGAGATGAGGACATCTCGCACTTTTTTAAGTGGGGTAGAATGTAAGATTCCTCCCCAACCTTCGAGGTATACAGGAGTAAGAATCTCCCTTTTTTATCTTATAATTATTCCCTCTCTAAAATAAAAGAAAGATTCTGTTTAAAAAAGGAAGACCCTTTCCCTAGAATACTTCTCAGGAGTTCCACCTGATTTAAGGATTCAGAACAATGAGTTCAGAAGTAAAAATTGGTGTTTTGGATACCAAGGTTTTGGTCTTCATTCGAGTACGGCCCAAAAGAAGTTCTTTAACTATTGGGGAGTTTAAGAAGTTATCCCCCAGATATTGTGAGCCTTATCTGAATTCAAAGAAAGTAAGTGACTTAGCTTACGAGCTTCTTTTATCTCCTCATCTCAAAGTTCTTAATGTATTTCATAGAAATATGTGCCAAACCCAAATCATGGAAAGACGGTAAAACTTCAGTGGCAAGATACCATTGGCTTCTAAGTTACGCTACCTCCTTTCTTTATATAAGTCGTAACTTTTACTTGTCGCTCACAGTAATCTTACTCCCATCAATCTCCTTCTTTCTTAATCTCCTTCATGGCTTGGCAACAAGAATTAGTTTTATCCATGATGATTTCTCACCTTCAAGACGCAAGCGAGTCTGTGAAGAAGGATTTTATAGAACAGTATGAGCGCTCACTTTTCCCTCACTTGGGAACTTCTGTAGCTCAGACCAAATGGCGGAACCTATCAAAACATAACTAGGGTAACACCCTGGGGTCAGCAGCACTTTCGTAACAATGTCCGCTTGGCCATGGTTATTGAAGCCTTGGGTTTGGGTCCCCGATACTACTGCGTCATCATGAGATCAAGGCATCTTGGGTTTTCTGAGCGGGTCTTCTTACTGGCGTGTTTTCTTCCTCATGAGAAGATATGCCTTTACCCCGTTTTTGGCTTACCTCTCAGAGGTCCTTTTGTTAGATCACCTCATACCACTGAGATAGGTGCGGCAATAACCAACAGAATTATTCCCATAGATGAGTTACCTTATACATGCGCAGCTTGTGAGTGCTGCTTGTGTGATCATATGATGGACGGGCTTATGGAAGTGTAAAGAGTTCTTCTATCTTTACTGTATATGTTCCAAGAATGAATAAAGTTTAAATCTTGTTCTTGTCTTGACCCTTACTCTCTTTGAGACTTTTTTAATTGGTGGTTAATCTTAATTAAAAATTTTCTCTCAGTCTCTTACTTGTGCATCTTGCGAAATTACCCCAGTTTGCGAGATGAGGGCATCTCGCATTTTTCAAGTGGGAGAGAATGTAAGATTCCTCCCCAGCCTCTCAAAATGTCCAGCATCTTCCCCTGTAATCAATCCCTCTTCAGAAATATAAAAGACTTGTTTCTAACTCTGTTTTAACCCAGAGAGAGAAAATATTCTAGAGAGAGAATATTCAGATTCTTAATATTTTTGGATAGAAAATTATCTCATCTTATTAAAATAAGTTCCCCTGAAACAGAAATTCAAAAAGAACTTTCCAATGTGCAATTGGAATTAATTGGAAATGGGTATAAAGGACCTTAGCCTAAGGGTCTAGATTTTCAGAAATTTTTAGATTATGGTCCAATTAAGGTTCCTATGGGCCAATAGCGTCAATCCATGTGTAGGGCGAAGATAAATCCAATTTTGTAAAAGAAGATACCCAAAAATGAGTAAATGCTCACATAAGATGAAGAGTTGAAAATGTACAAGGTTTATTAGTAAAAAACTATGAGCAATATTAAAAATATGAGATATTTTGGGTATAATGATTTCATATTGACACTATGTAAGGAAGGGGAGTTCTTTAAAGGAGGTGCATATTTCACATAAGATGAAGAGTTGAAAATGTACAAGGTTTATTAGTAAAAAAACTATGACACATATGTAAGGAAGAGGAGTTCTTTAAAGGAGGTGCATATTTCACATAAGATGAAGAGTTGAAAATGTACAAGGTTTATTAGTAAAAAACTATGAGCAATATTAAAAATATGAGATATTTTGGGTATAATGATTTCATATTGACACTATGTAAGGAAGGGGAGTTCTTTAAAGGAGGTGCATATTTCACATAAGATGAAGAGTTGAAAATGTACAAGGTTTATTAGTAAAAAACTACGAGCAATATTAAAAATATGAGATATTTTGGGAATAATGATTCTATTTTGACACATATGTAAGGAAGGGGAGTTCTTTAAAGGAGGTGCATATTTCACATGCTTGAATGAGTTTTAAACTCATAAAAATTGAGATATTTCATCTCTCCTCTCTCCTAATTCAAGTCTAGTTACAAAAAGTTAGCTCAACTGACCTAAAAATGGTCAAAAAGTGACCAAATTGACTTGGAAAACTCTAGAATCAGTTTGTTTGGTTAGGAGCTTAATTTTTCCTATAAATAGAAGCCTAACCCTTGTTGAAAAATAGATAGTGTTTATGCATCGTTACTCTACTCCACCTAAGCCAAGAACTGTGGATTCATTAATAATTCACTAGTTTTTGGAGCTCAATTTTTCCTATAAATAGAAGCCTAACCCTTGTTGAAAAATAGATAGTGTTTATGCATCGTTACTCTACTCCACCTAAGCCAAGAAATGTGAATTCATTAATAATTCACTAGTTTTTGGAGCTTTCCTCTTTCTTCTATCCCCATTAGTGGCTCCATCAACATACTTAACCAATTCAGTTTGATCACTATTAATGGTCTTGACTACGTTAGAGTAAAAAGTTATCCTGGAGGAATCGCCCGTGCTTTCCGGATAAGGGAAGTTTTTTCGGGTTCGGTTTTGGAAAAACCGACGGATTAGTCTTTTGTCCAGATATCCATGGACGAGGCCCCGAGTGTGGGACCCTGCCTCGTGCAAGAAGTGCTACTTCCGCTGCTAGTACCCCGAATCCGTTGCACGGTGGGAACAGGGATCTCACAGTTGGTATCAGAGCGAATTGGTTAATATAGATCAACTGAGAAGCCAAATATGTCAAAAATTTATCAAGAAGCACAAAAAGGTTGTAATTGTGTGATATAATTCATACAATTTGATATTCAAACTGAAATTCGTAATTTGGTAATTGGGTCTTCAGATGGAAGTACCGTAATTATATAGAATCCCTGACTTGCTTGAGGCCTAGACATGATGGTATTTACCTTATAATTCCAAGGGCCGTGACTACCCGTATATACCGAGAGTATACTACAGCTCTTTACTGACAGTATATACGAGTAAATCTAAGACTTGAAATTATAAGTGTTAATGCTATCCAGAGGATGATTTCGAATGTGGTTGATATGATTTTTAATTCTGTTTGAGAATTGATGAATTGATTTGGATTCTGATTGAAAAATGATGATCCCTGAAATTTGGTTGAAATGTAATAAGCTGAGCGGAACCTCAATGAGGATGAATGGGACGAGTCCCTGTGATGATATTCATAACTGGAATGATGATAATGATTTCAGCAAATCACTATGAGATTAGTGGATTGTGCTGCCAGATTGCTACTGTTAACACACTTGACCGGTAGATCAAGTTAAGGGATGACAAATTGAGAACTTGCTTGATTGAAATTCCCGTGGAGGAATGTTCAGAAGGAAATTTTTTTGGTCTAATGGACCATTATCATGTTAAAGATATGAATGATATGATCTGAAGGAATTGTTATTTAATGATGAGTTCTATATAAGGATATTTATCCCAGTATTCTGTTGGGTTGACTAGAATATAAGCAACCCCAGAATAAAATTGGATCTTAAGAAAAAGAGTTGTCCTCTACCTTGCGAGATGAGGACATCTCGCACTTTTTTAAGTGGGGTAGAATGTAAGATTCCTCCCCAACCTTCGAGGTATACAGGAGTAAGAATCTCCCTTTTTTATCTTATAATTATTCCCTCTCTAAAATAAAAGAAAGATTCTGTTTAAAAAAGGAAGACCCTTTCCCTAGAATACTTCTCAGGAGTTCCACCTGTTTTAAGGATTCAGAACAATGAGTTCAGAAGTAAAAATCGGTGTTTTGGATACCAAGGTTTTGGTCTTCATTCGAGTACGGCCCAAAAGAAGTTCTTTAACTATTGGGGAGTTTAAGAAGTTATCCCCCAGATATTGTGAGCCTTATCTGAATTCAAAGAAAGTAAGTGACTTAGCTTACGAGCTTCTTTTATCTCCTCATCTCAAAGTTCTTAATGTATTTCATAGAAATATGTGCCAAACCCAAATCATGGAAAGACGGTAAAACTTCAGTGGCAAGATACCGTTGGCTTCTAAGTTACGCTACCTCCTTTCTTTATATAAGTCGTAACTTTTACTTGTCGCTCACAGTAATCTTACTCCCATCAATCTCCTTCTTTCTTAATCTCCTTCATGGCTTGGCAACAAGAATTAGTTTTATCCATGATGATTTCTCACCTTCAAGACGCTGTCGTGCCATGGCACGTCTATGATGTGAAACCGTGCATGTGAGTTCATCAAATACACATCCAGATGCATGGGGTTAAGTGCCATGACGAATCATTATATGATGCCTGAGTATATATGTTCATATTGTAGATAAGGTTCAATAAGATGAGCTGAGGCTGAGCCAGGTTTTGAAGCCTTTGACAGTGTGGTGTGAATTGTGGAGGATTTTTTTTTTATGCTTATGGAGAATTTTGGAGCTAGCAGATATCTTGTGCCTTGATAGGACTGGATTTTGCTTGTGACATTAGCACTGAGACAGAGAACTTAATGGTGCATATTGGTCGGGATCTTGATCGTATGCTTTAAATGGCAAAATCATATGCACAATAAGGATGCTAAATGGAGCTAAGGCGTGAGAAAAACCTTTAGAAAGGTTATGGTGTAAAGGTGAAAAGGAGTTTGATTATATATATATATATATATATATGGTCAACACTCCATAACAATGGAAAAAAGGGAAATAATAGGTGCATTGAGGACTTTAACCTTAATGCTAAGGTTATGCTTTGTAACCTTAGTGCTAAGGTTAACAAAGCACATTGTGGATTTTCTAGAAAACGCGCAGCTTTTTTTTAAATGGTATGTACAGCTGGAAAAAAGGTGGTATGGGGTGCGCCGAGTTCACCGCGGGAAAGGGAGAAAACAACCGGAGAGAGACGACGGCGAACCGGAGGAAATAAAAAAATCTGCAGAGTGAATGAACAGCGTCCATTCGACCAGAAGGATTGATTTCATGCAATGATCGACTGTGTATGGTGTGTTGGAGCTCGAAATGAAGAGCAAAGTTGCCTCTACCATTTGATATGCTTACTGTAATTTCTCTATCTCAACTATGCGCCGGGTGTACGCTGGTTGCAGCAAAGCGTGGAGTGATTTATTTTAAAAGAAATTCGAAAAAAAAATCGCTTTCCCCGCCATCAGATAAGTAAACCTTTATGGATAAAATCTCTTTATATTTTCCTACCTACCTCTTGTAAAGAAAACGATGTAAACAAACCTTCAAAGGTTTTGTTAAAAAAGTAAAAGGTGGGTTTTGATGTGAAGTTATGTGAGGAATTTCCCTCAAGTGACATGGAATTAAAGAGTCAGAAATACAGCAACGACTCTAGTGAGAACTGATTTTGATTCTATCCTAGTGGAACTAAATGCAGGCCATGGATTTCTTTAAAAATCATATGAAAATGTTAAAGCTATGCCATGTATTGTTTTGTGTTTGTGAGTTGTTGGAATTTTAAGCCAGATTTTCAGGTGATAAAGAACATTATGAGATGTTGGGAATGATGACACTGGTTGTAATGGATGTAACTGGCCACATGTATATTGGAAAAATTGGAAAGCTTTGTTATGCCCACATGTGAATGGTTCAAAGGATTTCATGCAATTCTGTGCAATCATCTGGATGAATTCAAGGATGTATTGAGGCAAGTTGACACATGTATTTGTCACTGGAAATAATGATGTTCAATACTCCTTGGGAAATTTTGTGCGTGAGATTCCTTGTTGGATTTGACATTCACTCTCACAGCTAGAAGTTTCGTACTTTCCTGGCTGTACCGCACACGTCACGACAGCTTTTTTGGTGAACCCGACGTGAAACTGCTGGGGTGAGAGTGTGGTGAAATATACAGGGAAGCTATGGCTGAGAATTCTGAGGGCCAGGGGGTTCATTTTGACCCCGGAGTTATGCAGATGTTCCAAATGTTTACCATGTACATGCAACAGCAACAAGCTGCTGAGAGGGGACAGATTTCCACGACCAAAGCCTTACAATCAATTGTGAAAAAGGTGGATCAATTTGATGGGAAGGACATTACAAAGTATCTGCGCAATTATATAAAGGAGATGGAGCTAAACAGGGTAACTGAAGAGGATATGGTTCGAAGTTTCGAGCTGGTGTGCGTTCGTGAAATAAGAGAGCGTATAAAAGGATTGCAGACAGCACAGGGTGGCAGAAATTGGGAAGAGTTCAAGCTTGCTTTAAAGGATGAATACTTCATGGAGGATTCTGAGCGAGTGACCAAACGAACTTTTTTGGAATGGGTCACAAAACCTAAAATGGGAATTTCTGCCACAGAATTGCTAAGGGAGTTTGAGAAGCGTTATGCCCAGTTGTCAAGAATAGAGCGTGCAACTTTGGACAGAGAAAAGACAGAGCTCTTCTTGCAAGCAGCTGGGAAAGATCTCCAGGAGAAATTAGAAATCCTCCTTGAGGATAAAAATACAGAGCAAGGATTAAAGAGTGATTGGAATGATGTTGAGGATGCAGTCACTATGTTAGCAAAGCGGCAGCGGAGGAGGGATAAAATGGTGATGGGCTCTGCAACCCCCATAGCTGCTGTTACCCCTGAGAATTTATCCAAGCCAGCTGCCACAATTCCTAAGATAGATGGGCCGATGGATGAGCTTATCAAGGGTATGCGTGATTTAAAATTGAAGATGTCCAGGATCGAAGAAAAAGGTCTACCATTGGGGCAGGCTTCTATGCAAAGGCCTCAAATCAAAGAAGGGTTTACATATAGATGCATATGGTGTGATGACCCAGAGCATGCAAAGAAGGATTGTACCAGCTATAAAGAAGCTCTTAAAAATCAACTTGTGTTCTTCAAAGATGGGAAAATCCATCTTACAGAGACTGGTCTTCCATTGAGTACAAACTTTGGGAAAGGAGGGATGAAAAAGCTGGTAGAGGATATGGCTGCTAGTCATGCCATTTCTATGGTTGAGGCAGCAACCTATGGATTAAAGGTTGGTCAACAAAAGCAGGAATTTGAGAATGATGAGGATTATGAGAATGAGAATTTTTGGCCGTCAACAATGGAATTAATTGCATCAAAGAAAGTGTCAAAGCAAGCTTTGCATGAGGCAGGTGATTGTATACGTCTTGAGACTGGCTGGGAGGAGCCTGTGGATTCTTTATCCATTCATGCCTATATTGCCAAATGCCAAAATAATGAGGCACAGGTAGAGGAGAAACGTAAAAGGGAAAATGAGGAAGGAGGGCCATCAAAAAGAGTCACACGTGGAAGTGAAAAGAAGGATTCTGGGCCATCACATATGCCTCCGCAGCATAGCAGACCTCCACATGATGTTTCAATGGAAGAAGTGCCAGCAAAAATGAAGGAGAAGGGTAAAGGGAAAAGTCCACTCTACAAGCTTCAATCTGATATTGAAGTTGCAACAGATCTCAAAAAGGTGCTTGAAGAGAGAATTCTAAACAGCAGGGTGGAATTCACACTAGGGGAAGTCTTGGGGATTGCAAAGAAAGAATTTCATGATGAGATAATTGATATTATACGAAGAAAAAGGCAGTCCATAATTGAATTTATTCCATCACAAGGGGAGGCAAGCACTTCCAAGACTCATGGTGTACAGGTACAGAAAAAGGAAGAGAGAGAAAATGTGGTGGAATGTAATCACTCTGCTGATGGGGCACGACAAGTGCGTTTTGTGGAAGAGGATGATGAAAAAGAAGTTCTTACAAAGAGTCATTACTCCAGGAGTCATTGGGCAAGAGCAACCACTGAAACCCTTGTCAAGATAGGTGATTTGGAAGAGCCGTATGTCGCTCTAATTGATCATGGGTCTGAAATAAATCTTATGGCTAAAAATCTCTACAACAAATGTAAGTGGCCAATGGATGTGGATCATGGGTGGATGATTAAAGCAGCTAATAATTCATCTGGAGAGCTTTATGTAGCATGTCCAAATGTAAGGGTAACTATAGGGGATGTGAAGGATGATCAGAATTTCTTTGTTCAGGAGATGTCATCGTATCCCCTTATCCTTGGGCAACCCTACATTACAGCTGTAAGGATGGAAACAAAAGTTTTGGATGATGGCTCAGCATATGCAAGAATAAGGAGTAAAGATGGCAAAAAAGCTGTTCAGTTTTTGACAGTTTGCATTAATCATGAAAGGAATCGTGAATCTCTTCGGGCACAGTCACTCCCAAAGATAAACAGAGAGTTTATGAATTACAGGGAGATGAGGGATTTTGGCCAGGTGCCATTGTAAAGCGGGATTCCAATGGT
This sequence comes from Cibotium barometz, assembly GCF_041138505.1. Classification (NCBI taxonomy): domain Eukaryota; kingdom Viridiplantae; phylum Streptophyta; class Polypodiopsida; order Cyatheales; family Cibotiaceae; genus Cibotium; species Cibotium barometz. The sequence continues at coordinate 34,342,537 of NC_141064.1, forward strand.
ACAAGGGGAAATGAGTTCTCGCAGGACTCAATCAATGTAAATAGTTTTTCAGCAAATTTTCAGGGATTCTCCAGCTATGGGTCACTGGTATTTGTAAAAAGCAAGGATTTAAAGCGTGGCATGCAAAAACATATACAAAATGAACAAAAAAGTTTTGAGCAGTGTGGTCTTTTGGAGAAGAATGAGTTTATTTCAGGGGTGCTTGATGAGGTGTCATTTATAGATACTATGGATGTGCTTTTTGATATGGGAAGAGCATGCTTACAGGGTGGAAATGAAATGATAAAGGTGTCATCTGTGGAGATGTATGATATAATCCAGGAATTTGAGGGGGTGGAATGTAAAAACATGAATTGTGAGATGGATGCTCATGTGGATACAAAGTACAAAACGGTTGCAAAGAAGGTGAAACCAGTTGCCTTGCCCTTGCCACCAGGAAGCAAGGAGAAGATAGATGAAGCTTCTATGCAGCCAAATCTTAGAGATCCGAAGAAAATTGGGCATAAATTTACTCAAGAAACTCTGAAAGAGCTGAAGATTGGTGAGAGGGATTTTCTGTTGCCAGTTGAAAGGGAATGCTTTGAGGAGATGCTTGTAAAACATGGGAAAGCTTTTGCCTTTCAGCCGCATGAGATAGGATGTGTTGATCCAAGTGTAACAGCACCAATGGTGATCTTTACTGTTCCACATGTACCCTGGAACCTGCGGCCAATTCCAGTACCAAAGGCTCTCTTGCCAAAGTTGATGGAATTACTAAAGGAAAAGATCAGGATGGGAATCTTGGAGCCTTCATGTGCCCCATATTCCAACAGATGGTTTACTGTACCAAAGAAAAATGGGACATTGCGCTTTATTCAAGACATGCAACCTGTAAACAAAGTCACAATCAGGAATGTGGGAGCAGGTCCAATTGTGGATGAGTTTGCAGAAGCATTTGCAGGGAAAGCTATATACTCTATGGGTGATCTGTATTCGGGATATGATCAGTTCCAGCTGGATATACAAAGCAGGGACTTGACCACAATGAGAACTCCTTTGGGATTAGTAAGGATGTGTACCTTACCACAGGGAGCCACTAACTCAGTGGCACATATGATGAATGGAATGAATAAAGTCTTACGGGACTTCATACCACAAAAAACTATGCCATTTTTGGATGATGTGCCAATAAAGGGCTGTGATGAGAAAGACAAAGATGGGAATTTGGATTCAAAAGGGTGCCGCAAGTTTGTGGCAGATCATATAAAGGATTGTGACATGATTCTATCCAGGCTTGAAGAAGTGAATCTTACTTTATCTGGGCAGAAATCAGTGTTTGGGGTTGGTGAAGTGCTAATAGTGGGACATCTTTGTAGTACTAGTGGACGCCGTCCTTGTCCATCCAAGATAGATGCAATACAAAGAATGAAGGAAATATGCATTAATGTTACAGAGCTGAGGAGATTTCTTGGAGCATGCGTCTTTTATGTTATTTGGATCCCACATTATGCACATGTAGCAGATCCTCTTTATCAGCTTTTGAGGAAAAATCAAAAATTTTTGTGGAGTGCAGTACATATTAAAGCTATGCGGAAGCTAAAATATTTGCTCCAATCATCACCCATTTTGAGAAAGGCAGATTATGAGTGTGGCAGGCCTGTGATTGTTACAGTTGATACTAGTCCTACTGGGATAGGATGGGCAGTAGGGCAAGATGATGAGGGTGATCATAGGTATGTAATTAGATTTGGAGCAAAGGTATTAAGCTTTCGGCAGCGAAAGTATCCACAGATCAAGAGAGAATTATGGGGGATAGTCACTGCTCTAAAATGTGAAAAAGAATATCTTATTGGGGCATCTGTACTTGTGGAGACTGATTGCTTGCCACTTCTTGGGATGATAGCAAGTTGTACCACTCCAGATATTGCTATGCTTAGGTGGATTGCTTATATCAAGTCACTAAATCCTGAGTTTGAGCATATTGCGGGAAAAGATAATCCAGTTGCAGATATGCTATCACGAGCCAGGTATGAAGATGAGGAAGAGATGATTAGTGACATTGATGATGTGGGTACAAAGTTCTATACTACAGCATATGCAAAGGGGGATCATATTTGCCTATCAAATGCACTTGAGTCTTTTATTGAGGAAATATATGAAGGAGATTGGTTGCTTATTGGTCAATATTTGAGCACTCTAACAAGGCAAGAAAATTGGTCTGACTCAGAATTTAAGAGGATCCGTAGAAAAGCATATGGTTACTTTCTAAAGGATGGATATCTCTGGAAGCATCCTAAACAGAGAAATGCTATGCCACAGAGAGTTATATGTGATAAAGAGACTCAAGGAAAGCTTGTGAAAGAATTCCATGAGAGTCTCTGGGCTGGGCATAGAAGTGTGTGGGCCACCTTTACCAAAATAAAGGAAAAATATTGGTGGAGAGGAATGTACAAGGATATTTCCCAATATGTGGAAACATGCATAGTATGCCAAATGTACTCAAATGTGAGGCATCGTGATGGCTTGCAACCAACCTACCCACCTGCCATGCACTACAAATGGGTAGTGGATCTAGTTACAATGCCTTTGGGAATTTGGCAGATGCGGTATATAGCACTTGCAAGAGAAGATTTGACAAATCAGGTAGAAGGGCGTGCTCTTAGAACAAAGAGTACGGAAACAGTATGCAAATTTCTCTTGGAAGATGTGATCTGCCGATATGGTTGTGTTGGGAAAATAACAGCTGATAGAGGTGAGCTAGATGTTGGAGAAGCAAAGGAATTCTTCTCTAGAATTGGTATCAAACTGTCTCTAACATGTGCTTACAATCTTGAGGGCAATGGGAAAAGTGAACGAGGACATCCTCCAATCATTAAAGCTTTGGCTAAGGCATGCAGAGAAAGGATGAGAGAGTGGCCAAAGCTGCTACCATATGCCTTGTGGGCTGACCGTACAACTCATAGCTCAGTGACAGGATACATGCCTGCAGAATTAATGTATTGTCAGAAGCCAGTGATGCCAGTTGAAGAAGTAATTCTAACTTGGAATGTATTGCCCTGGGTGGAAGGATTGAGCAGAGATGACCTCCTTGCATTGCGAATAAGACAGTTGGAGAGGAGGCCTGAAGATGTAGAGCTTGCTAAAGCTCGCCTGAAAGATGCAAGGTTGAAAAATAAAGAAAGATTTGATAGTAGACACAGACTCCGGCCAAAACCTATTGAAGAAGGTGATTGGGTTCTAATGTATGATAGTAGCCTTGACAACCAATTCACTGTTCAAAGAAAATTTGCAAAAAGATGGTTTGGCCCTTACATTGTCAGGCATGTGCATGGAAATGCCACGTATACTCTGTGTGAGCTTGATGGAACAGAAGTAAAGAATCTTGTGGCTGGCAAAAGAATCAAGATATTTAAAAGAAGGCATGATGGTGATCCTTTTGATTCACAAGAGATTCAGGATGAGAGGCTTGACAGTGGTAGTATGGATATGGTTGAAGAGGAAGAGGATGATTTTCCTGACAATGCAGAAGATGAAAACGACATCCAGCTATATGTAGATCTTGATGATGATTTGGCACATACCAGAGGATGTGCAGGTTTAGAGGGGGTGGATGTCGTGCCATGGCACGTCTATGATGTGAAACCGTGCATGTGAGTTCATCAAATACACATCCAGATGCATGGGGTTAAGTGCCATGACGAATCATTATATGATGCCTGAGTATATATGTTCATATTGTAGATAAGGTTCAATAAGATGAGCTGAGGCTGAGCCAGGTTTTGAAGCCTTTGACAGTGTGGTGTAAATTGTGGAGGATTTTTTTTTTTTTATGCTTATGGAGAATTTTGGAGCTAGCAGATATCTTGTGCCTTGATAGGACTGGATTTTGCTTGTGACATTAGCACTGAGACAGAGAACTTAATGGTGCATATTGGTCGGGATCTTGATCGTATGCTTTAAATGGCAAAATCATATGCACAATAAGGATGCTAAATGGAGCTAAGGCGTGAGAAAAACCTTTAGAAAGGTTATGGTGTAAAGGTGAAAAGGAGTTTGATTATATATATATATATATATATATATATATATATATATATATATATGGTCAACACTCCATAACAATGGAAAAAAGGGAAATAATAGGTGCATTGAGGACTTTAACCTTAATGCTAAGGTTATGCTTTGTAACCTTAGTGCTAAGGTTAACAAAGCACATTGTGGATTTTCTAGAAAACGCGCAGCTTTTTTTTAAATGGTATGTACAGCTGGAAAAAAGGTGGTATGGGGTGCGCCGAGTTCACCGCGGGAAAGGGAGAAAACAACCGGAGAGAGACGACGGCGAACCGGAGGAAATAAAAAAATCTGCAGAGTGAATGAACAGCGTCCATTCGACCAGAAGGATTGATTTCATGCAATGATCGACTGTGTATGGTGTGTTGGAGCTCGAAATGAAGAGCAAAGTTGCCTCTACCATTTGATATGCTTACTGTAATTTCTCTACCTCAACTATGCGCCGGGTGTACGCTGGTTGCAGCGAAGCGTGGAGTGATTTATTTTAAAAGAAATTCGAAAAAAAAATCGCTTTCCCCGCCATCAGATAAGTAAACCTTTATGGATAAAATCTCTTTATATTTTCCTACCTACCTCTTGTAAAGAAAACGATGTAAACAAACCTTCAAAGGTTTTGTTAAAAAAGTAAAAGGTGGGTTTTGATGTGAAGTTATGTGAGGAATTTCCCTCAAGTGACATGGAATTAAAGAGTCAGAAATACAGCAACGACTCTAGTGAGAACTGATTTTGATTCTATCCTAGTGGAACTAAATGCAGGCCATGGATTTCTTTAAAAATCATATGAAAATGTTAAAGCTATGCCATGTATTGTTTTGTGTTTGTGAGTTGTTGGAATTTTAAGCCAGATTTTCAGGTGATAAAGAACATTATGAGATGTTGGGAATGATGACACTGGTTGTAATGGATGTAACTGGCCACATGTATATTGGAAAAATTGGAAAGCTTTGTTATGCCCACATGTGAATGGTTCAAAGGATTTCATGCAATTCTGTGCAATCATCTGGATGAATTCAAGGATGTATTGAGGCAAGTTGACACATGTATTTGTCACTGGAAATAATGATGTTCAATACTCCTTGGGAAATTTTGTGCGTGAGATTCCTTGTTAGATTTGACATTCACTCTCACAGCTAGAAGTTTCGTACTTTCCTGGCTGTACCGCACACGTCACGACAACGCAAGCGAGTCTGTGAAGAAGGATTTTATAGAACAGTATGAGCGCTCACTTTTCCCTCACTTGGGAACTTCTGTAGCTCAGACCAAATGGCGGAACCTATCAAAACATAACTAGGGTAACACCCTGGGGTCAGCAGCACTTTCGTAACAATGTCCGCTTGGCCATGGTTATTGAAGCCTTGGGTTTGGGTCCCCGATACTACTGCATCATCATGAGATCAAGGCATCTTGGGTTTTCTGAGCGGGTCTTCTTACTGGCGTGTTTTCTTCCTCATGAGAAGATATGCCTTTACCCCGTTTTTGGCTTACCTCTCAGAGGTCCTTTTGTTAGATCACCTCATACCACTGAGATAGGTGCGGCAATAACCAACAGAATTATTCCCATAGATGAGTTACCTTATACATGCGCAGCTTGTGAGTGCTGCTTTTGTGATCATATGATGGACGGGCTTATGGAAGTGTAAAGAGTTCTTCTATCTTTACTGTATATGTTCCAAGAATGAATAAAGTTTAAATCTTGTTCTTGTCTTGACCCTTACTCTCTTTGAGACTTTTTTAATTGGTGGTTAATCTTAATTAAAAATTTTCTCTCAGTCTCTTACTTGTGCATCTTGCGAAATTACCCCAGTTTGCGAGATGAGGGCATCTCGCATTTTTCAAGTGGGAGAGAATGTAAGATTCCTCCCCAGCCTCTCAAAATGTCCAGCATCTTCCCCTGTAATCAATCCCTCTTCAGAAATATAAAAGACTTGTTTCTAACTCTGTTTTAACCCAGAGAGAGAAAATATTCTAGAGAGAGAATATTCAGATTCTTAATATTTTTGGATAGAAAATTATCTCATCTTATTAAAATAAGTTCCCCTGAAACAGAAATTCAAAAAGAACTTTCCAATGTGCAATTGGAATTAATTGGAAATGGGTATAAAGGACCTTAGCCTAAGGGTCTAGATTTTCAGAAATTTTTAGATTATGGTCCAATTAAGGTTCCTATGGGCCAATAGCGTCAATCCATGTGTAGGGCGGAGATAAATCCAATTTTGTAAAAGAAGATACCCAAAAATGAGTAAATGCTCACATAAGATGAAGAGTTGAAAATGTACAAGGTTTATTAGTAAAAAACTATGAGCAATATTAAAAATATGAGATATTTTGGGTATAATGATTTCATATTGACACTATGTAAGGAAGGGGAGTTCTTTAAAGGAGGTGCATATTTCACATAAGATGAAGAGTTGAAAATGTACAAGGTTTATTAGTAAAAAAACTATGACACATATGTAAGGAAGAGGAGTTCTTTAAAGGAGGTGCATATTTCACATAAGATGAAGAGTTGAAAATGTACAAGGTTTATTAGTAAAAAACTATGAGCAATATTAAAAATATGAGATATTTTGGGTATAATGATTTCATATTGACACTATGTAAGGAAGGGGAGTTCTTTAAAGGAGGTGCATATTTCACATAAGATGAAGAGTTGAAAATGTACAAGGTTTATTAGTAAAAAACTACGAGCAATATTAAAAATATGAGATATTTTGGGAATAATGATTCTATTTTGACACATATGTAAGGAAGGGGAGTTCTTTAAAGGAGGTGCATATTTCACATGCTTGAATGAGTTTTAAACTCATAAAAATTGAGATATTTCATCTCTCCTCTCTCCTAATTCAAGTCTAGTTACAAAAAGTTAGCTCAACTGACCTAAAAATGGTCAAAAAGTGACCAAACTGACTTGGAAAACTCTAGAATCAGTTTGTTTGGTTAGGAGCTCAATTTTTCCTATAAATAGAAGCCTAACCCTTGTTGAAAAATAGATAGTGTTTATGCATCGTTACTCTACTCCACCTAAGCCAAGAACTGTGAATTCATTAATAATTCACTAGTTTTTGGAGCTCAATTTTTCCTATAAATAGAAGCCTAACCCTTGTTGAAAAATAGATAGTGTTTATGCATCGTTACTCTACTCCACCTAAGCCAAGAACTGTGAATTCATTAATAATTCACTAGTTTTTGGAGCTTCCCTCTTTCTTCAATCCCCATTAGTGGCTCCATCAACATACTTAACCAATTGATTGGTTGGGGGCCTCTACCGTGAACAAAGAATCAAGCAAAGTGTAAGGTAATTAGTGAATATTGATCTTTTCTATAATTTCTCAATGTTTCTCTCTTCTCAACCCCTCTCAAGCTTGAGAAGCTTAATTGGTATGGTTTTTTAAATGCTATTGAAGTTAATTGGTAAATAGTAGTGAAGAGTTACATAATTTGATGAATGCTATTGAAGTTAATTGATTAATGATAGTTAAAATTACATAAATTTCTATTTATGCTTATTTCAAATGGTTTTTATGAAATTTCTCTCTCTCACTCAAGAAATAGTCATACTCATGATCCATTCTCAATCCAAATGAAGCTTTTCATAAAGCTTTTCCTTAATCCAAGATTAAGCTATGCTTGAGGCCAAATTAATGGCTTTTTTCTATGCTTTTAGTTTATGTATATTGATGATTCAATCCATTATGGATTGATGATCCAATTAGAGACCATTCTAATTATTTCCTTAATGATAAGCTTTATTCCTTAGAAAAATTGAGATTTATCAGTCATAGTAGCGGAGCTATGGCAAAATTTTTATAAAAATTACGCATAAAATAATTTCATTCAAAGCATAAAAAGAGGACTTCCTACCATATTCTAGGAATTATCATCCTAGATTAATTGAAAGAATTTCATTGTAATCATGGAGAAATTAAATTTTTATATTATGTATAAAGGATAAGTTTTTATATCAAAAGTGTTACTTTTATCATTTTTATTTTCATGCATAGAAGTATGCATAATGGATAAATTTTTATATAAAAAGTGTTACTTTTATCATTTTTATTTTCATGCATAGAAGTATGCATAATGGATAAATTTTTATATAAAAAGTGTTACTTTTATCATTTTTATTTTCATGCATAGAGGTATGCATAAAAGATTATTATTTTAACATAAAAGTGTTACTTTTATCACAATTGAATTTCATGCATAGAGGTATGCATAAAAGTTGATTATTTTATTATAAAAGTGTTACTTATATCACAATTGAATTTCATGTATAGAAGTATGCATAAGAGTTGATTATTTTATTATAAAAGTGTTACTTTTATCATATTTGGATTTCATGCATAGAAGTATGCATAAAAGATATTCTTTTTATACTAAAAGTATGATTTTCATCATAAAGGGATTTTATGCATAACTTAGATGCATAAGAGAAATTCTTTTATTCTAAAAGTGTAATTCCTACCAAATTGAATTTATGCATAGGAAGATGCATAAAAGATTGATTCAAAAGTGTCATTCTCATCTAAATTGAATTCATGCATAGGAAGATGCATAAAGATTGAATTTTAATTCAAAAGTGTCATTTTCATTTAAAACGAATTTATGCATAGGAAGATGCATAAAAGATTGATTTTTACTTCGAAAGTATTAAATTCCTTAAATGGAATTTATGCATAAATAAATGTGTAAAGAAATCTTATATCAAATATAAGAATTCTCTTGTATTCTATAAATAGAAATGAGATGTGATAGGATGTGATAAGAGGTGTATAAGATGTGATAAGAGGTGATAAGATGCTTATGAAATAAGTTAGGAGGTGATAAGATGAATTAAGATGTGTATGGGATGAGGTAAGAAGTGTATGTGATAGGATAAGATGTATATGGGTTGTGATAGGGCGAGAATGGATGTGATGTAAAAGATTAGATGTGAAGGCATATGGGGTTATATGAATGGGAATGTGGAAATGGATGTATGTATGTGGATGTGGATGTGGATGTATGTATGTGGATGTAGATGTGGATGTATACATGTGAATGTGAATGTGGATGTATGCATGAGGATGTATATGCATAGATGTGAATGGGAATGTGGATGTGGATGTGGATGTATAGATGTGAATGGGAATGTGGATGTGGATGTATGTGGATGTAGATGTGGATGTGGATGTGGATGTGGATGTGGATGTGGATGGGAATGTGGATGTGGATGTGGATGTATGTATGTGGATGTAGATGTGGATGTATAGATGTGAATGGGAATGTGGATGTGGATGTATGTGAATAAGGATGTAGATGTGGATATATAGATGTGAATGTGGAATGTGGATGTGGATGTATGTATGTATGTGGATGTAGATGTGGATGTATAGATGTGAATGGGAATGTGGATGTGGATGTATGTAAATGTGGATGTAGATGTGGATGTATAGATGTGAATGTGGAATGTGGATGTATAGATGTGAATGGGAATGTGGATGTGGATGTATGTATGTATGTGGATGTGGATGTATGTAAATGTGGATGTAGATGTGGATGTATAGATGTGAATGTGGAATGTGGATGTGGATGTAGATGTGGATGTATAGATGTGAATGGGAATGTGGATGTGGATGTATGTATATATGTGGATGTGGATGTATGAATGAGGACGTGATAGTGGATGTATGGATGTGGATATGGATGTGTATGTATGAATGTGGATACGGGATGTGGATGTATAAATAAGGATGTGAAAATGGAGGTAAGCATGTAGATATGGATGTATGGATGTGAATGTGGATGTGGATGTGGATGTGGATGTATGGATGTGGATATGGATGTGAATATATGATATGTGATGTGAAGGAATCTGAAGTGAAGAGATGGAAAATGGTGTGATTGGATGAGTACATATATAAATGGAATGTGGAATAAGTAATGTGGATTAATGAGGGATAATGTGAAAATATGAGAGTTAATATAGAAACTGTATTTGTAAACTGTTGTAAATGCTGTTTGTAAATGGTTGTTTTATGTCAAGAATGCTGGGGAAGCATTTTGACCGTCTTGTGATTAAGGTCGTGGAGACCTAACTGTTAAAGTTGCAACTGCTGACGGAGAGTCAATGGAGGACGTCTCGCGTAGCAAGGTCGGCCGAGGTCTTGACCAGCCTCGGTTCGATTAAAAATGGTGAGCTTCCGATACGGTGGATGAGGGACCAAGGAAGCGGCCTATGAGTGAAGCGCTAGGTCACCTGCGAGCGAAGGAACCTAGAGGGTGCTGACCATACGGTGCTCGCGCTCTGGGTCGCCTAGGATACCCACGCGTGCGTCGAGGAAGATATTGGAACAAGGAGTAAGAGTTGTTTTGTGAAACCGGGCATGGATCTGGTTGATTGACCTTGCTGGTCTTCAATGGATGAGTCCATGGCTCTTTATATGGATCTGTTGGTTGATCTTGCTGATCTTCACCATCTTGATTTTTATAAGTGATTATATTGCCAAGTATTATGGGCTAGGAACTATTGAAAAGGCCCCTGTGTGGACAGGTGGTGAGCGTTCTAGTTACCAATGATGCCATAGATACTCTGATGAAGGAATGATTGGAAATTATGAATCAACCGGATAAATTGGAAGATTATGATCAGTGGTACTATGGTTTCATTAAAGGATTGTTTTAAAGTTAGCTGATGCTAAGAAAAAGGCAATTTCATATTGGGTGTGTAAGTGGTGTGGCTAGTTTTATGTTTGCATGAACTTCCGGCTAGGGGGCCTTGGAACTCTTTTCCTTGGTACCCGAGACAAAACCTAACCAAATTCCAAATTGGATCCCATCACTACAGTGGTTGGACGGTTGGCTAACCCATGGGATCGGATGGGGTTAGGTTGGACTGATGGATCCGTAAATCGAGACTCAATTTCCGTTATTACGATAGATGAAGTAAGTCCCGGATAGTAATTGTTCTATGGATAGGAATCAACGGCTGTGCCTCTTGATGGGGAAAAAAGCGTTGATCCCAATGATCCAAGTGCAAGTTTCTTCCTTGATCTGACCGAGTATCTTTATAGGTGCAGTCGGATCAGTTTGATCACTATTAATGGTCTTGACTACGTTAGAGTAAAAAGTTATCCTGGAGGAATCGCCCGTGCTTTCCGGATAAGGGAAGTTTTTTCGGGTTCGGTTTTGGAAAAACCGACGGATTAGTCTTTTGTCCGGATATCCATGGACGAGGCCCCGAGTGTGGGACCCTGCCTCGCGCAAGAAGTGCTACTTCCGCTGCTAGTACCCCGAATCCGTTGCACGGTGGGAACAGGGATCTCACAGTTGGTATCAGAGCGAATTGGTTAATATAGATCAACTGAGAAGCCAAATATGTCAAAAATTTATCAAGAAGCACAAAAAGGTTGTAATTGTGTGATATAATTCATACAATTTGATATTCAAACTGAAATTCGTAATTTGGTAATTGGGTCTTCAGATGGAAGTACCGTAATTATATAGAATCCCTGACTTGCTTGAGGCCTAGACATGATGGTATTTACCTTATAATTCCAAGGGCTGTGACTACCCGTATATACCGAGAGTATACTGCAGCTCTTTACTAACAGTATATACGAGTAAATCTAAGACTTGAAATTATAAGTGTTAATGCTATCCAGAGGATGATTTTGAATGTGGTTGATATGATTTTTAATTCTGTTTGAGAATTGATGAATTGATTTGGATTCTGATTGAAAAATGATGATCCCTGAAATTTGGTTGAAATGTAATAAGCTGAGCGGAACCTCAATGAGGATGAATGGGACGAGTCCCTGTGATGATATTCATAACTGGAATGATGATAATGATTTCAGCAAATCACTATGAGATTAGTGGATTGTGCTGCCAGATTGCTACTGTTAACACACTTGACCGGTAGATCAAGTTAAGGGATGACAAATTGAGAACTTGCTTGATTGAAATTCCCGTGGAGGAATGTTCAGAAGGAAATTTTTTTGGTCTAATGGACCATTATCATGTTAAAGATATGAATGATATGATCTGAAGGAATTGTTATTTAATGATGAGTTCTATATAAGGATATTTATCCCAATATTCTGTTGGGTTGACTAGAATATAAGCAACCCCATAATAAAATTGGATCTTAAGAAAAAGAGTTGTCCTCTACCTTGCGAGATGAGGACATCTCGCACTTTTTTAAGTGGGGTAGAATGTAAGATTCCTCCCCAACCTTCGAGGTATACAGGAGTAAGAATCTCCCTTTTTTATCTTATAATTATTCCCTCTCTAAAATAAAAGAAAGATTCTGTTTAAAAAAGGAAGACCCTTTCCCTAGAATACTTCTCAGGAGTTCCACCTGTTTTAAGGATTCAGAACAATGAGTTCAGAAGTAAAAATCGGTGTTTTGGATACCAAGGTTTTGGTCTTCATTCGAGTACGGCCCAAAAGAAGTTCTTTAACTATTGGGGAGTTTAAGAAGTTATCCCCCAGATATTGTGAGCCTTATCTGAATTCAAAGAAAGTAAGTGACTTAGCTTACGAGCTTCTTTTATCTCCTCATCTCAAAGTTCTTAATGTATTTCATAGAAATATGTGCCAAACCCAAATCATGGAAAGACGGTAAAACTTCAGTGGCAAGATACCGTTGGCTTCTAAGTTACGCTACCTCCTTTCTTTATATAAGTCGTAACTTTTACTTGTCGCTCACAGTAATCTTACTCCCATCAATCTCCTTCTTTCTTAATCTCCTTCATGGCTTGGCAACAAGAATTAGTTTTATCCATGATGATTTCTCACCTTCAAGACGCAAGCGAGTCTGTGAAGAAGGATTTTATAGAACAGTATGAGCGCTCACTTTTCCCTCACTTGGGAACTTCTGTAGCTCAGACCAAATGGCGGAACCTATCAAAACATAACTAGGGTAACACCCTGGGGTCAGCAGCACTTTCGTAACAATGTCCGCTTGGCCATGGTTATTGAAGCCTTGGGTTTGGGTCCCCGATACTACTGCGTCATCATGAGATCAAGGCATCTTGGGTTTTCTGAGCGGGTCTTCTTACTGGCGTGTTTTCTTCCTCATGAGAAGATATGCCTTTACCCCGTTTTTGGCTTACCTCTCAGAGGTCCTTTTGTTAGATCACCTCATACCACTGAGATAGGTGCGGCAATAACCAACAGAATTATTCCCATAGATGAGTTACCTTATACATGCGCAGCTTGTGAGTGCTGCTTTTGTGATCATATGATGGACGGGCTTATGGAAGTGTAAAGAGTTCTTCTATCTTTACTGTATATGTTCCAAGAATGAATAAAGTTTAAATCTTGTTCTTGTCTTGACCCTTACTCTCTTTGAGACTTTTTTAATTGGTGGTTAATCTTAATTAAAAATTTTCTCTCAGTCTCTTACTTGTGCATCTTGCGAAATTACCCCAGTTTGCGAGATGAGGGCATCTCGCATTTTTCAAGTGGGAGAGAATGTAAGATTCCTCCCCAGCCTCTCAAAATGTCCAGCATCTTCCGCTGTAATCAATCCCTCTTCAGAAATATAAAAGACTTGTTTCTAACTCTGTTTTAACCCAGAGAGAGAAAATATTCTAGAGAGAGAATATTCAGATTCTTAATATTTTTGGATAGAAAATTATCTCATCTTATTAAAATAAGTTCCCCTGAAACAGAAATTCAAAAAGAACTTTCCAATGTGCAATTGGAATTAATTGGAAATGGGTATAAAGGACCTTAGCCTAAGGGTCTAGATTTTCAGAAATTTTTGGATTATGGTCCAATTAAGGTTCCTATGGGCCAATAGCATCAATCCATGTGTAGGGAGGAGATAAATCCAATTTTGTAAAAGAAGATACCCAAAAATGAGTAAATGCTCACATAAGATGAAGAGTTGAAAATGTACAAGGTTTATTAGTAAAAAACTATGAGCAATATTAAAAATATGAGATATTTTGGGTATAATGATTTCATATTGACACTATGTAAGGAAGGGGAGTTCTTTAAAGGAGGTGCATATTTCACATAAGATGAAGAGTTGAAAATGTACAAGGTTTATTAGTAAAAAACTACGAGCAATATTAAAAATATGAGATATTTTGGAAATAATGATTCTATTTTGACACATATGTAAGGAAGGGGAGTTCTTTAAAGGAGGTGCATATTTCACATGCTTGAATGAGTTTTAAACTCATAAAAATTGAGATATTTCATCTCTCCTCTCTCCTAATTCAAGTCTAGTTACAAAAAGTTAGCTCAACTGACCTAAAAATGGTCAAAAAGTGACCAAACTGACTTGGAAAACTCTAGAATCAGTTTGTTTGGTTAGGAGCTCAATTTTTCCTATAAATAGAAGCCTAACCCTTGTTGAAAAATAGATAGTGTTTATGCATCGTTACTCTACTCCACCTAAGCCAAGAACTGTGAATTCATTAATAATTCACTAGTTTTTGGAGCTCAATTTTTCCTATAAATAGAAGCCTAACCCTTGTTGAAAAATAGATAGTGTTTATGCATCGTTACTCTACTCCACCTAAGCCAAGAACTGTGAATTCATTAATAATTCACTAGTTTTTGGAGCTTCCCTCTTTCTTCAATCCCCATTAGTGGCTCCATCAACATACTTAACCAATTGATTGGTTGGGGGCCTCTACCGTGAACAAAGAATCAAGCAAAGTGTAAGGTAATTAGTGAATATTGATCTTTTCTATAATTTCTCAATGTTTCTCTCTTCTCAACCCCTCTCAAGCTTGAGAAGCTTAATTGGTATGGTTTTATAAATGCTATTGAAGTTAATTGGTGAATAGTAGTGAAGAGTTACATAATTTGATGAATGCTATTGAAGTTAATTGATTAATGATAGTTAAAATTACATAAATTTCTATTTATGCTTAATTCAAATGGTTTTTATGAAATTTCTCTCTCTCACTCAAGAAATGGTCATACTCATGATCCATTCTCAATCCAAATGAAGCTTTTCATAAAGCTTTTCCTTAATCCAAGATTAAGCTATGCTTGAGGCCAAATTAATGGCTTTTTTTTATGCTTTTAGTTTATGTATATTGATGATTCAATCCATTATGGATTGATGATCCAATTAGAGACCATTCTAATTATTTCCTTAATGATAAGCTTTATTCCTTAGAAAAATTGAGATTTATCAGTCATAGTAGCGGAGCTATGGCAAAATTTTTATAAAAATTACGCATAAAATAATTTCATTCAAAGCATAAAAAGAGGACTTCCTACCATATTCTAGGAATTATCATCCTAGATTAATTGAAAGAATTTCATTGTAATCATGGAGAAATTAAATTTTTATATTATGCATAAAGGATAAGTTTTTATATCAAAAGTGTTACTTTTATCATTTTTATTTTCATGCATAGAAGTATGCATAATGGATAAATTTTTATATAAAAAGTGTTACTTTTATCATTTTTATTTTCATGCATAGAAGTATGCATAATGGATAAATTTTTATATAAAAAGTGTTACTTTTATCATTTTTATTTTCATGCATAGAGGTATGCATAAAAGATTATTATTTTAACATAAAAGTGTTACTTTTATCACAATTGAATTTCATGCATAGAGGTATGCATAAAAGTTGATTATTTTATTATAAAAGTGTTACTTATATCACAATTGAATTTCATGCATAGAAGTATGCATAAGAGTTGATTATTTTATTATAAAAGTGTTACTTTTATCATATTTGGATTTCATGCATAGAAGTATGCATAAAAGATATTCTTTTTATACTAAAAGTATGATTTTCATCATAAAGGGATTTTATGCATAACTTAGATGCATAAGAGAAATTCTTTTATTCTAAAAGTGTAATTCCTACCAAATTGAATTTATGCATAGGAAGATGCATAAAAGATTGATTCAAAAGTGTCATTCTCATCTAAATTGAATTCATGCATAGGAAGATGTATAAAGATTGAATTTTAATTCAAAAGTGTCATTTTCATTTAAAACGAATTTATGCATAGGAAGATGCATAAAAGATTGATTTTTACTTCGAAAGTATTAAATTCCTTAAATGGAATTTATGCATAAATAAATGTGTAAAGAAATCTTATATCAAATATAAGAATTCTCTTGTATTCTATAAATAGAAATGAGATGTGATAGGATGTGATAAGAGGTGTATAAGATGTGATAAGGGGTGATAAGATGCTTATGAAATAAGTTAGGAGGTGATAAGATGAATTAAGATGTGTATGGGATGAGGTAAGAAGTGTATGTGATAGGATAAGATGTATATGGGTTGTGATAGGGCGAGAATGGATGTGATGTAAAAGATTAGATGTGAAGGCATATGGGGTTATATGAATGGGAATGTGGAAATGGATGTATGTATGTGGATGTGGATGTGGATGTATGTATGTGGATGTAGATGTGGATGTATACATGTGAATGTGAATGTGGATGTATGCATGAGGATGTATATGCATAGATGTGAATGGGAATGTGGATGTGGATGTGGATGTATAGATGTGAATGGGAATGTGGATGTGGATGTATGTGGATGTAGATGTGGATGTGGATGTGGATGTGGATGTGGATGTGGATGGGAATGTGGATGTGGATGTGGATGTATGTATGTGGATGTAGATGTGGATGTATAGATGTGAATGGGAATGTGGATGTGGATGTATGTGAATAAGGATGTAGATGTGGATATATAGATGTGAATGTGGAATGTGGATGTGGATGTATGTATGTATGTGGATGTAGATGTGGATGTATAGATGTGAATGGGAATGTGGATGTGGATGTATGTAAATGTGGATGTAGATGTGGATGTATAGATGTGAATGTGGAATGTGGATGTATAGATGTGAATGGAAATGTGGATGTGGATGTATGTATGTATGTGGATGTGGATGTATGTAAATGTGGATGTAGATGTGGATGTATAGATGTGAATGTGGAATGTGGATGTGGATGTGGATGTAGATGTGGATGTATAGATGTGAATGGGAATGTGGATGTGGATGTATGTATATATGTGGATGTGGATGTATGAATGAGGACGTGATAGTGGATGTATGGATGTGGATATGGATGTGTATGTATGAATGTGGATACGGGATGTGGATGTATAAATAAGGATGTGAAAATGGAGGTAAGCATGTAGATATGGATGTATGGATGTGAATGTGGATGTGGATGTGGATGTGGATGTATGGATGTGGATATGGATGTGAATATATGATATGTGATGTGAAGGAATCTGAAGTGAAGAGATGGAAAATGGTGTGATTGGATGAGTACATATATAAATGGAATGTGGAATAAGTAATGTGGATTAATGAGGGATAATGTGAAAAAATGAGAGTTAATATAGAAACTGTATTTGTAAACTGTTGTAAATGCTGTTTGTAAATGGTTGTTTTATGTCAAGAACGCTGGGGAAGCATTTTGACCGTCTTGTGATTAAGGTCGTGGAGACCTAACTGTTAAAGTTGCAACTGCTGACGGAGAGTCAATGGAGGACGTCTCGCGTAGCAAGGTCGGCCGAGGTCTTGACCAGCCTCGGTTCGATTAAAAATGGTGAGCTTCCGATACGGTGGATGAGGGACCAAGGAAGCGGCCTATGAGTGAAGCGCTAGGTCACCTGCGAGCGAAGGAACCTAGAGGGTGCTGACCATACGGTGCTCGCGCTCTGGGTCGCCTAGGATACCCACGCGTGCGTCGAGGAAGATATTGGAACAAGGAGTAAGAGTTGTTTTGTGAAACCGGGCATGGATCTGGTTGATTGACCTTGCTGGTCTTCAATGGATGAGTCCATGGCTCTTTATATGGATCTGTTGGTTGATCTTGCTGATCTTCACCATCTTGATTTTTATACGTGATTATATTGCCAAGTATTATGGGCTAGGAACTATTGAAAAGGCCCCTGTGTGGACAGGTGGTGAGCGTTCTAGTTACCAATGATGCCATAGATACTCTGATGAAGGAATGATTGGAAATTATGAATCAACCGGATAAATTGGAAGATTATGATCAGTGGTACTATGGTTTCATTAAAGGATTGTTTTAAAGTTAGCTGATGCTAAGAAAAAGGCAATTTCATATTGGGTGTGTAAGTGGTGTGGCTAGTTTTATGTTTGCATGAACTTCCGGCTAGGGGGCCTTGGAACTCTTTTCCTTGGTACCCGAGACAAAACCTAACCAAATTCCAAATTGGATCCCATCACTACAGTGGTTGGACGGTTGGCTAACCCATGGGATCGGATGGGGTTAGGTTGGACTGATGGATCCGTAAATCGAGACTCAATTTCCGTTATTACGATAGATGAAGTAAGTCCCGGATAGTAATTGTTCTATGGATAGGAATCAACGGCTGTGCCTCTTGATGGGGAAAAAAGCGTTGATCCCAATGATCCAAGTGCAAGTTTCTTCCTTGATCTGACCGAGTATCTTTATAGGTGCAGTCGGATCAGTTTGATCACTATTAATGGTCTTGACTACGTTAGAGTAAAAAGTTATCCTGGAGGAATCGCCCGTGCTTTCCGGATAAGGGAAGTTTTTTCGGGTTCGGTTTTGGAAAAACCGACGGATTAGTCTTTTGTCCGGATATCCATGGACGAGGCCCCGAGTGTGGGACCCTGCCTCGCGCAAGAAGTGCTACTTCCGCTGCTAGTACCCCGAATCCGTTGCACGGTGGGAACAGGGATCTCACAGTTGGTATCAGAGCGAATTGGTTAATATAGATCAACTGAGAAGCCAAATATGTCAAAAATTTATCAAGAAGCACAAAAAGGTTGTAATTGTGTGATATAATTCATACAATTTGATATTCAAACTGAAATTCGTAATTTGGTAATTGGGTCTTCAGATGGAAGTACCGTAATTATATAGAATCCCTGACTTGCTTGAGGCCTAGACATGATGGTATTTACCTTATAATTCCAAGGGCCGTGACTACCCGTATATACCGAGAGTATACTGCAGCTCTTTACTGACAGTATATACGAGTAAATCTAAGACTTGAAATTATAAGTGTTAATGCTATCCAGAGGATGATTTCGAATGTGGTTGATATGATTTTTAATTCTGTTTGAGAATTGATGAATTGATTTGGATTCTGATTGAAAAATGATGATCCCTGAAATTTGGTTGAAATGTAATAAGCTGAGCGGAACCTCAATGAGGATGAATGGGACGAGTCCCTGTGATGATATTCATAACTGGAATGATGATAATGATTTCAGCAAATCACTATGAGATTAGTGGATTGTGCTGCCAGATTGCTACTGTTAACACACTTGACCGGTAGATCAAGTTAAGGGATGACAAATTGAGAACTTGCTTGATTGAAATTCCCGTGGAGGAATGTTCAGAAGGAAATTTTTTTGGTCTAATGGACCATTATCATGTTAAAGATATGAATGATATGATCTGAAGGAATTGTTATTTAATGATGAGTTCTATATAAGGATATTTATCCCAATATTCTGTTGGGTTGACTAGAATATAAGCAACCCCATAATAAAATTGGATCTTAAGAAAAAGAGTTGTCCTCTACCTTGCGAGATGAGGACATCTCGCACTTTTTTAAGTGGGGTAGAATGTAAGATTCCTCCCCAACCTTCGAGGTATACAGGAGTAAGAATCTCCCTTTTTTATCTTATAATTATTCCCTCTCTAAAATAAAAGAAAGATTCTGTTTAAAAAAGGAAGACCCTTTCCCTAGAATACTTCTCAGGAGTTCCACCTGTTTTAAGGATTCAGAACAATGAGTTCAGAAGTAAAAATCGGTGTTTTGGATACCAAGGTTTTGGTCTTCATTCGAGTACGGCCCAAAAGAAGTTCTTTAACTATTGGGGAGTTTAAGAAGTTATCCCCCAGATATTGTGAGCCTTATCTGAATTCAAAGAAAGTAAGTGACTTAGCTTACGAGCTTCTTTTATCTCCTCATCTCAAAGTTCTTAATGTATTTCATAGAAATATGTGCCAAACCCAAATCATGGAAAGACGGTAAAACTTCAGTGGCAAGATACCGTTGGCTTCTAAGTTACGCTACCTCCTTTCTTTATATAAGTCGTAACTTTTACTTGTCGCTCACAGTAATCTTACTCCCATCAATCTCCTTCTTTCTTAATCTCCTTCATGGCTTGGCAACAAGAATTAGTTTTATCCATGATGATTTCTCACCTTCAAGACGCAAGCGAGTCTGTGAAGAAGGATTTTATAGAACAGTATGAGCGCTCACTTTTCCCTCACTTGGGAACTTCTGTAGCTCAGACCAAATGGCGGAACCTATCAAAACATAACTAGGGTAACACCCTGGGGTCAGCAGCACTTTCGTAACAATGTCCGCTTGGCCATGGTTATTGAAGCCTTGGGTTTGGGTCCCCGATACTACTGCGTCATCATGAGATCAAGGCATCTTGGGTTTTCTGAGCGGGTCTTCTTACTGGCGTGTTTTCTTCCTCATGAGAAGATATGCCTTTACCCCGTTTTTGGCTTACCTCTCAGAGGTCCTTTTGTTAGATCACCTCATACCACTGAGATAGGTGCGGCAATAACCAACAGAATTATTCCCATAGATGAGTTACCTTATACATGCGCAGCTTGTGAGTGCTGCTTTTGTGATCATATGATGGACGGGCTTATGGAAGTGTAAAGAGTTCTTCTATCTTTACTGTATATGTTCCAAGAATGAATAAAGTTTAAATCTTGTTCTTGTCTTGACCCTTACTCTCTTTGAGACTTTTTTAATTGGTGGTTAATCTTAATTAAAAATTTTCTCTCAGTCTCTTACTTGTGCATCTTGCGAAATTACCCCAGTTTGCGAGATGAGGGCATCTCGCATTTTTCAAGTGGGAGAGAATGTAAGATTCCTCCCCAGCCTCTCAAAATGTCCAGCATCTTCCCCTGTAATCAATCCCTCTTCAGAAATATAAAAGACTTGTTTCTAACTGTTTTAACCTAGAGAGAGAAAATATTCTAGAGAGAGAATATTCAGATTCTTAATATTTTTGGATAGAAAATTATCTCATCTTATTAAAATAAGTTCCCCTGAAACAGAAATTCAAAAAGAACTTTCCAATGTGCAATTGGAATTAATTGGAAATGGGTATAAAGGACCTTAGCCTAAGGGTCTAGATTTTCAGAAATTTTTGGATTATGGTCCAATTAAGGTTCCTATGGGCCAATAGCATCAATCCATGTGTAGGGAGGAGATAAATCCAATTTTGTAAAAGAAGATACCCAAAAATGAGTAAATGCTCACATAAGATGAAGAGTTGAAAATGTACAAGGTTTATTAGTAAAAAACTATGAGCAATATTAAAAATATGAGATATTTTGGGTATAATGATTTCATATTGACACTATGTAAGGAAGGGGAGTTCTTTAAAGGAGGTGCATATTTCACATAAGATGAAGAGTTGAAAATGTACAAGGTTTATTAGTAAAAAACTACGAGCAATATTAAAAATATGAGATATTTTGGAAATAATGATTCTATTTTGACACATATGTAAGGAAGGGGAGTTCTTTAAAGGAGGTGCATATTTCACATGCTTGAATGAGTTTTAAACTCATAAAAATTGAGATATTTCATCTCTCCTCTCTCCTAATTCAAGTCTAGTTACAAAAAGTTAGCTCAACTGACCTAAAAATGGTCAAAAAGTGACCAAACTGACTTGGAAAACTCTAGAATCAGTTTGTTTGGTTAGGAGCTCAATTTTTCCTATAAATAGAAGCCTAACCCTTGTTGAAAAATAGATAGTGTTTATGCATCGTTACTCTACTCCACCTAAGCCAAGAACTGTGAATTCATTAATAATTCACTAGTTTTTGGAGCTCAATTTTTCCTATAAATAGAAGCCTAACCCTTGTTGTAAAATAGATAGTGTTTATGCATCGTTACTCTACTCCACCTAAGCCAAGAACTGTGAATTCATTAATAATTCACTAGTTTTTGGAGCTTCCCTCTTTCTTCAATCCCCATTAGTGGCTCCATCAACATACTTAACCAATTGATTGGTTGGGGGCCTCTACCGTGAACAAAGAATCAAGCAAAGTGTAAGGTAATTAGTGAATATTGATCTTTTCTATAATTTCTCAATGTTTCTCTCTTCTCAACCCCTCTCAAGCTTGAGAAGCTTAATTGGTATGGTTTTTTAAATGCTATTGAAGTTAATTGGTGAATAGTAGTGAAGAGTTACATAATTTGATGAATGCTATTGAAGTTAATTGATTAATGATAGTTAAAATTACATAAATTTCTATTTATGCTTAATTCAAATGGTTTTTATGAAATTTCTCTCTCTCACTCAAGAAATGGTCATACTCATGATCCATTCTCAATCCAAATGAAGCTTTTCATAAAGCTTTTCCTTAATCCAAGATTAAGCTATGCTTGAGACCAAATTAATGGCTTTTTTCTATGCTTTTAGTTTATGTATATTGATGATTCAATCCATTATGGATTGATGATCCAATTAGAGACCATTCTAATTATTTCCTTAATGATAAGCTTTATTCCTTAGAAAAATTGAGATTTATCAGTCATAGTAGCGGAGCTATGGCAAAATTTTTATAAAAATTACGCATAAAATAATTTCATTCAAAGCATAAAAAGAGGGCTTCCTACCATATTCTAGGAATTATCATCCTAGATTAATTGAAAGAATTTCATTGTAATCATGGAGAAATTAAATTTTTATATTATGCATAAAGGATAAGTTTTTATATCAAAAGTGTTACTTTTATCATTTTTATTTTCATGCATAGAAGTATGCATAATGGATAAATTTTTATATAAAAAGTGTTACTTTTATCATTTTTATTTTCATGCATAGAAGTATGCATAATGGATAAATTTTTATATAAAAAGTGTTACTTTTATCATTTTTATTTTCATGCATAGAGGTATGCATAAAAGATTATTATTTTAACATAAAAGTGTTACTTTTATCACAATTGAATTTCATGCATAGAGGTATGCATAAAAGTTGATTATTTTATTATAAAAGTGTTACTTATATCACAATTGAATTTCATGCATAGAAGTATGCATAAGAGTTGATTATTTTATTATAAAAGTGTTACTTTTATCATATTTGGATTTCATGCATAGAAGTATGCATAAAAGATATTCTTTTTATACTAAAAGTATGATTTTCATCATAAAGGGATTTTATGCATAACTTAGATGCATAAGAGAAATTCTTTTATTCTAAAAGTGTAATTCCTACCAAATTGAATTTATGCATAGGAAGATGCATAAAAGATTGATTCAAAAGTGTCATTCTCATCTAAATTGAATTCATGCATAGGAAGATGCATAAAGATTGAATTTTAATTCAAAAGTGTCATTTTCATTTAAAACGAATTTATGCATAGGAAGATGCATAAAAGATTGATTTTTACTTCGAAAGTATTAAATTCCTTAAATGGAATTTATGCATAAATAAATGTGTAAAGAAATCTTATATCAAATATAAGAATTCTCTTGTATTCTATAAATAGAAATGAGATGTGATAGGATGTGATAAGAGGTGTATAAGATGTGATAAGAGGTGATAAGATGCTTATGAAATAAGTTAGGAGGTGATAAGATGAATTAAGATGTGTATGGGATGAGGTAAGAAGTGTATGTGATAGGATAAGATGTATATGGGTTGTGATAGGGCGAGAATGGATGTGATGTAAAAGATTAGATGTGAAGGCATATGGGGTTATATGAATGGGAATGTGGAAATGGATGTATGTATGTGGATGTGGATGTGGATGTATGTATGTGGATGTAGATGTGGATGTATACATGTGAATGTGAATGTGGATGTATGCATGAGGATGTATATGCATAGATGTGAATGGGAATGTGGATGTGGATGTGGATGTATAGATGTGAATGGGAATGTGGATGTGGATGTATGTGGATGTAGATGTGGATGTGGATGTGGATGTGGATGTGGATGTGGATGGGAATGTGGATGTGGATGTGGATGTATGTATGTGGATGTAGATGTGGATGTATAGATGTGAATGGGAATGTGGATGTGGATGTATGTGAATAAGGATGTAGATGTGGATATATAGATGTGAATGTGGAATGTGGATGTGGATGTATGTATGTATGTGGATGTAGATGTGGATGTATAGATGTGAATGGGAATGTGGATGTGGATGTATGTAAATGTGGATGTAGAGATGTATGTAAATGTGGATGTATGTAAATGTGGATGTGGATGTATGTAAATGTGAATGGGGATGTAGATGTGGATGTATAGATGTGAATGTGGAATGTGGATGTATAGATGTGAATGGGAATGTGGATGTGGATGTATGTATGTATGTGGATGTGGATGTATGTAAATGTGGATGTAGATGTGGATGTATAGATGTGAATGTGGAATGTGGATGTGGATGTAGATGTGGATGTATAGATGTGAATGGGAATGTGGATGTGGATGTATGTATATATGTGGATGTGGATGTATGAATGAGGACG
Organism: Cibotium barometz; assembly: GCF_041138505.1. NCBI lineage: Eukaryota > Viridiplantae > Streptophyta > Polypodiopsida > Cyatheales > Cibotiaceae > Cibotium > Cibotium barometz. The sequence goes on from NC_141064.1 coordinate 34,367,057, forward strand.
TGATAGTGGATGTATGGATGTGGATATGGATGTGTATGTATGAATGTGGATACGGGATGTGGATGTATAAATAAGGATGTGAAAATGGAGGTAAGCATGTAGATATGGATGTATGGATGTGAATGTGGATGTGGATGTGGATGTGGATGTATGGATGTGGATATGGATGTGAATATATGATATGTGATGTGAAGGAATCTGAAGTGAAGAGATGGAAAATGATGTGATTGGATGAGTACATATATAAATGGAATGTGGAATAAGTAATGTGGATTAATGAGGGATAATGTGAAAAAATGAGAGTTAATATAGAAACTGTATTTGTAAACTGTTGTAAATGCTGTTTGTAAATGGTTGTTTTATGTCAAGAATGCTGGGGAAGCATTTTGACCGTCTTGTGATTAAGGTCGTGGAGACCTAACTGTTAAAGTTGCAACTGCTGACGGAGAGTCAATGGAGGACGTCTCGCGTAGCAAGGTCGGCCGAGGTCTTGACCAGCCTGGGTTCGATTAAAAATGGTGAGCTTCCGATAAAGTGGATGAGGGACCAACGAAGCGACCTATGAGTGAAGCGCTAGGTCACCTGCGCCGAGCGAAGGAACCTAGAGGGTGCTGACCATACGGTGCTCGCGCTCTGGGTCGCCTAGGATACCCACGCGTGCGTCGAGGAAGATATTGGAACAAGGAGTAAGAGTTGTTTTGTGAAACCGGGCATGGATCTGGTTGATTGACCTTGCTGGTCTTCAATGGATGAGTCCATGGCTCTTTATATGGATCTGTTGGTTGATCTTGCTGATCTTCACCATCTTGATTTTTATAAGTGATTATATTGCCAAGTATTATGGGCTAGGAACTATTGAAAAGGCCCCTGTGTGGACAGGTGGTGAGCGTTCTAGTTACCAATGATGCCATAGATACTCTGATGAAGGAATGATTGGAAATTATGAATCAACCGGATAAATTGGAAGATTATGATCAGTGGTACTATGGTTTCATTAAAGGATTGTTTTAAAGTTGGCTGATGCTAAGAAAAAGGCAATTTCATATTGGGTGTGTAAGTGGTGTGGCTAGTTTTATGTTTGCATGAACTTCCGGCTAGGGGGCCTTGGAACTCTTTTCCTTGGTACCCGGGACAAAACCTAACCAAATTCCAAATTGGATCCCATCACTACAGTGGTTGGACGGTTGGCTAACCCATGGGATCGGATGGGGTTAGGCTGGACTGATGGATCCGTAAATCGAGACTCAATTTCCGTTATTACGATAGATGAAGTAAGTCCCGGATAGTAATTGTTCTATGGATAGGAATCAACGGCTGTGCCTCTTGATGGGGGAAAAAAGTGTTGATCCCAATGATCCAAGTGCAAGTTTCTTCCTTGATCTGACCGAGTATCTTTATAGGTGCAGTCGGATCAGTTTGATCACTATTATGATCACTATTAATGGTCTTGACTACGTTAGAGTAAAAAGTTATCCTGGAGGAATCGCCCGTGCTTTCCGGATAAGGGAAGTTTTTTCGGGTTCAGTTTTGGAAATACCGACGGATTAGTCTTTTGTCCGGATATCCATGGACGAGGCCCCGAGTGTGGGACCCTGCCTCGCGCAAGAAGTGCTACTTCCGCTGCTAGTACCCCGAATCCGTTGCACGGTGGGAACAGGGATCTCACAGTTGGTATCAGAGCGAATTGGTTAATATAGATCAACTGAGAAGCCAAATATGTCAAAAATTTATCAAGAAGCACAAAAAGGTTATAATTGTGTGATATAATTCATACAATTTGATATTCAAACTGAAATTCGTAATTTGGTAATTGGGTCTTCAGATGGAAGTACCGTAATTATATAGAATTCCTGACTTGCTTGAGGCCTAGACATGATGGTATTTACCTTATAATTCCAAGGGCCGTGACTACCCGTATATACCGAGAGTATACTGCAGCTCTTTACTGACAGTATATACGAGTAAATCTAAGACTTGAAATTATAAGTGTTAATGCTATCCAGAGGATGATTTCGAATGTGGTTGATATGATTTTTAATTCTGTTTGAGAATTGATGAATTGATTTGGATTCTGATTGAAAAATGATGATCCCTGAAATTTGGTTGAAATGTAATAAGCTGAGCGGAACCTCAATGAGGATGAATGGGACGAGTCCCTGTGATGATATTCATAACTGGAATGATGATAATGATTTCAGCAAATCACTATGAGATTAGTGGATTGTGCTGCCAGATTGCTACTGTTAACACACTTGACCGGTAGATCAAGTTAAGGGATGACAAATTGAGAACTTGCTTGATTGAAATTCCCGTGGAGGAATGTTCAGAAGGAAATTTTTTTGGTCTAATGGACCATTATCATGTTAAAGATATGAATGATATGATCTGAAGGAATTGTTATTTAATGATGAGTTCTATATAAGGATATTTATCCCAATATTCTGTTGGGTTGACTAGAATATAAGCAACCCCATAATAAAATTGGATCTTAAGAAAAAGAGTTGTCCTCTACCTTGCGAGATGAGGACATCTCGCACTTTTTTAAGTGGGGTAGAATGTAAGATTCCTCCTGTTGGAATTAGGGTTGCAGGAATGCACACACAACTTCAAGAAGATGAGGAAGCTTGAGCACAACACTGTAGTGTATTATGAGTGCCAAAAATGAAAGATTACCAACCCTAAAAGATAATGGGCGTATATACAATGCACGGGGGAAAAAACCTCCTAGTGAGGGAAAAAGTGCCCCGGCGGTCCTAAGTGTGTTCACACACATCACTACTATAATATGGTAACAAATCCCCCCTGGAGTGATGCGGTGAACAAGAGCTAGCACTCATGTATAGGGAAGTGTCTAGCTATGTGGACGAATCCACAAAAGGGAGTAAGCCCAAAGCTTTGCGAAAAGCTTCGAACTTTTCACGAGGCAGAGCCTTTGTGAAAAGGTCTGCAAGGTTATCCTGTGTTGGCACATAAGCCAAACTGATCTCTCCTGCAGAGAGTCTCTCCCTGACATAATGGTAGTGCACCTCAATGTGCTTCGTACGAGCATGGAACACTGGGTTCCGCGCAACTGCCAATGCGCTCTGACTGTCAGTGAAGATGGTGGTGGCAGATGGCTGCCCAACACCCAAATCAGCCATAAGGCGTCTGAGCCACACACACTCAACCGTAGCTGTGAAAGCTGCCCTGTACTCAGCTTCACAACTAGAAGTGGCCACAGTAGGCTGCTTCTTGCTCAACCATGATATGCATGAGCTTCCAAGCATGAAGCAAAAACCACTCGTGGACACGCGTGTGTCATAACAACCAGCCCAGTCAGAATCTGAAAAAACATGTAAATCTGGCGGCAATGATCCCCCCTTGGGATAAAACAACCCAAGATGCCGAGTACCACTCAAATAGCGAAAGATACGCTTCACTGCCTGCCAATGCTTAATGCCTGGGCTATGCATAAATCTGCTCACCTGTGAGACTGCAAACTGAATGTCTGGCCTCGTAATGCATACATAAATGAGGCAACCAACAGCTGTCTGATAGAGTGTGACATCAAAGTGATCTCCAGCATCATGAAGACTCAACTTCAAACCTGTCTCCATTGGAGTAGCAATAGGCTTGCAGTCTTCAAGGCCAAATCTCCGCAACAATGTTTCAATATACTTTGTCTGACACAAAGCAATACCTCCATCACACTGCTTAAATTGTATCCCCAAATAATGATGCAAATGCCCCAAATCTGACATCTCAAAAGAGGCATTCAAATCAGCCTTAAAATCAGCAATATGACTCTCATTTGGTCCTGTGAGCAGCATGTCATCGACATAGAGAGCAATGATTAGATGTACACCATCCACACGTTTAACATACAAAGTGCTTTCTGTTGGACTATTCTGAAACCCATGTGCAGTCAAATATGCATGTATTTTTTCATACCAAGCTCGTGGAGCTTGCTTTAAACCATATAAAGCCTTTTTTAACCTGCACACTTTGTTTTCCTGCCCTCTTTGAACAAAACCACGAGGCTGCGATACATACACCTCCTCATGCAAATCTCCATTTAAGAACGCAGTCTTTATGTCCAGCTGATGTACATTCCAACCATTATGAGCTGCTAATGCACAGATGCTACGAACAGTGGTCATACGACATGTGGGAGCAAAAGTCTCATCAAAATCAATGCCCTTCTCTTGAGCATAACCTTTTGCAACAAGCCTAGCCTTATGGCGATCCACTGTGCCATCAGGCTTACGCTTCAATTTGTATACCCACTTAGTGCCAATGGCCTTCTTGCCAGGGGGCAAGTCACATAAAGACCATGTACCATTTTTCATAATAGCATCGTATTCTGCTTGCATAGCAGCCATCCAATTTTCTGAATTTTGTGCCTCATCAAATGAAACAGGCTCACTTTCATCGCACATACTAGAAACAGCCAATGCATAACAATCTGACGCATAAGAGGCACCATGAGAGCCAGAACGAGTGCGACTAGACAAAGGGGCATCCAACTTGCTGTCACGCAAAGTCTGCACCAGCCATCTAGGCATATTCCTAGAGCCCTCAATCTCTTGTCTCTCATCCTCAAGTGCATCATGCACATCTGCATCAGATATAGGCTGATCTGTGCCATCATTTAAAACCTGCATAGGCTGAAAAATTGCCTCATGAGGTATTGCACTTGACTGTGCACCACTGAAAAGAGGCAACAATGTATCATAGACATCACGTGAGCTGATATCTGTCTCCTTAGTACATGAAACCAAGGGCTGAACTGCATCTTCCACAAATACAACATCACGGCTAACCAAAATGCGCTTTGTCTGTGGATGATACAAACGATAGCCTTTGCTCTCAGCACTATATCCAACAAAAATACATTTGACAGCTTTGTCATCCAATTTTCTGCGATGTTGCACAGGCACTAATGCATATGCCAGGCAACCAAAAACACGTAAATGGCCAACAGATGGCTTGCGGCTATGCCAAGCCTCATATGGAGTGACAACCTGTAATGCTTTGGTGGGACACCTGTTTAGTACATAAGTGGCACACATGACAGCCTCAAGCCAAAAACCATGTGGTAGACTTTGACTCTTAACCATACATCTTGCCATTTCCATGAGAGACCTGTTTTTTCTCTCAGCCACACCATTTTGCTGTGGTGTATACGGCACTGTACATTGGTGTTTTATCCCACGCTCAGCTAGAAATGCATTAAATTCTGAAGACATATACTCCCCCCCTCGATCTGAACGGAGGGTGCCCATCTTACCTTCTGACACATTTTCAGCCATAACCAAAAACTGTTTGAAGCACAAAAACACTTCGGACTTTGCCTTCAAAGGATATACCCATGCATGCCTGGTAAAATCATCAATGAAAGTCACGAAGTAAAGGTAGTTTCCAAATGATGGAGTTTGCATGGGACCACAAACATCACTGTGAACAAGCTGCAATCTGCGTTCAGCTCTCACTGATCCATCTTTGGGAAAGGAAGCACGCTGCATTTTACCCAATATGCAGCCCTCACAAACATGCTTGACAGGTGCCTCAAGCTTAGGCAAAGAAGACACCATTTCAGATTTCTGCAGGCGCAGCAAACTTGCAAAATTCAGATGACCAAAACGTGCATGCCACAGTTTTGCATTTGAAATAGCCTGCGTATCCATAATAGCACATGCTGAATCCTCTACACATTTGCCATCCATATTGAGCTTATACAGCCCTCGACATAGTGAACCAGATACTACAATGATGTCACCACAAGAGAGATCATGAACAGTACATCTGTCATCCACAAATTTTACAACCAAACCTGTTTTGGCAAATGCGGAGACTGACAGCAGATTCTTTTTGATCCCTGGCACATACAATGCATCAAAAAGTGTAAAGGTGTTGCCATTTGCAACATTCAGCACAATCTGTCCAACTCCTTCAACGGGATAAGAGGAGTTATTGGCACAAGTGACAGTATTCCCTGTGGGAGCAGACTCAAGGAAAGTGAATAAACTGCGCTGCGAGGTGATATGCTTAGTGGCACCACTGTCAAAGTACCATACATCTGAATCTACTGCAGACATACATGTGTCATGCAAAGATGGGTCATAACTGCACTGCGCATTGAATGCCCATTCTGTATCTAGCACAACATTAGCAGATTCATTGTTAGAAGGAGAGGCATCTGCAACAGCCATACCAGCCTCTTTCTTCTTAGCCTCTTTCGCAGCCAGCTTAGGACACGCTTTGATGACATGATCATTTCCCTTACAGTACTTGCAAAATGTCTTCTGTTTGTCACCCTTCTTCTCATCTTTGTCTTCCTTCTTTGTGTGTGCAGCATTTGCAGATTTCTGCTTACTAGAAGAAAAGCCAGCTTTACCTTTCCCGCTTCTCTGACTAGCAACGAAAGCTTGATCTGCGACACGCATAATATTCCTGTTTTGCCTTGACTGGTCTTCTTGCAGCAAAACAGAAACTAACTCCTCAAATGATAAGGCATTGGGATTGCCTTTCATCATCAAGCGAAGAGTGGAAGCAAAACCCTGATAAGAATCTGGTAGACCATTCAAAACAGTCTGCACAAGTGAACTGTCTGACAGGATTTCATCTGCAGAAATGAGCTGCTCTTTGAAATCCTTGATCTTTGTCAAAAAGCTATCCATAGAATCACCTTCGTTCATATGCTCACTCTCCAACTGTTTTCGGAGATAAGCAACACGAGCCTCATTTCTTGCCTGATACAATGTGGCAAGTACATCCCAAGCATCCTTAGAAGTCCTGCAGGAGCGAATATGTGGGATAATGGTACGTTTGACAGACAGCGCAATCAAGGCATGAGCCTGCGCATCTCTACCATCCCAACGAATCTGCTCTGTTGAAAGTGGTGGTTCTCGAACAGCTGCTACAGCACTTGTGCCTGCACCATCATCAACAGTACCTGTTTCTGATGTGTTTGCAGCATTCCCAGCCACAATAGGACGTGCATCAATACCCTGCACAATGTTCCATAACCCCTTTGCTACCAATACATGTCGCATCATATATGCCCACAATGGATAGTTGGTGCCATCCAACTTATCCTCAGCAGCCAACATGCGGAATACATCATTGTTGTCAGCCATGGCCAATGACTGTACTACTAGATGTAAATGCTATCTGTAAGAGGTAAACCTGTATAAAATCGACCTGTGCTATGTAGCACAGCCCAAAACAGACGAATGGGCACCTGTCCTGCAGATTTTAATCTTGACAGAAAATCTGCACAGTAGGACGATTTTGCCTGCGCAGTACTTGGAATGCAAAAACGGAGGGCGAAATGACTTCAGATCAAAATTCTGAAACGAACGAGCCCTATGGGTTCTCCCACGGCATATACTAACCTGCAGACGCTCGTGAAACCTCGTTGCAATCGGAGGAGATGAAGCGGCAGGTGCCGGTGATGCTGCCCGGGAGGAGGAAGCCTGCTCTGATACCAATTGTTGGAATTAGGGTTGCAGGAATGCACACACAACTTCAAGAAGATGAGGAAGCTTGAGCACAACACTGTAGTGTATTATGAGTGCCAAAAATGAAAGATTACCAACCCTAAAAGATAATGGGCATATATACAATGCACGGGGGAAAAAACCTCCTAGTGAGGGAAAAAGTGCCCCGGCGGTCCTAAGTGTGTTCACACACATCACTACTATAATATGGTAACACCTCCCCAACCTTCGAGGTATACAGGAGTAAGAATCTCCCTTTTTTATCTTATAATTATTCCCTCTCTAAAATAAAAGAAAGATTCTGTTTAAAAAAGGAAGACCCTTTCCCTAGAATACTTCTCAGGAGTTCCACCTGTTTTAAGGATTCAGAACAATGAGTTCAGAAGTAAAAATCGGTGTTTTGGATACCAAGGTTTTGGTCTTCATTCGAGTACGGCCCAAAAGAAGTTCTTTAACTATTGGGGAGTTTAAGAAGTTATCCCCCAGATATTGTGAGCCTTATCTGAATTCAAAGAAAGTAAGTGACTTAGCTTACGAGCTTCTTTTATCTCCTCATCTCAAAGTTCTTAATGTATTTCATAGAAATATGTGCCAAACCCAAATCATGGAAATATGTGCCAAACCCAAATCATGGAAAGATGGTAAAACTTCAGTGGCAAGATATCGTTGGCTTCTAAGTTACGCTACCTCCTTCCTTTATATAAGTCGTAACTTTTACTTGTCGCTCACAGTAATCTTACTCCCATCAATCTCCTTCTTTCTTAATCTCCTTCATGGCTTGGCAACAAGAATTAGTTTTATCCATGATGATTTCTCACCTTCAAGACGCAAGCGAGTCTGTGAAGAAGGATTTTATAGAACAGTATGAGCGCTCACTTTTCCCTCACTTGGGAACTTCTGTAGCTCAGACCAAATGGGGGAACCTATCAAAACATAACTAGGGTAACACCCTGGGGTCAGCAGCACTTTCGTAACAATGTCCGCTTGGCCATGGTTATTGAAGCCTTGGGTTTGGGTCCCCGATACTACTGCGTCATCATGAGATCAAGGCATCTTGGGTTTTCTGAGCGGGTCTTCTTACTGGCGTGTTTTCTTCCTCATGAGAAGATATGCCTTTACCCCGTTTTTGGCTTACCTCTCAAAGGTCCTTTTGTTAGATCACCTCATACCACTGAGATAGGTGCGGCAATAACCAACAGAATTATTCCCATAGATGAGTTACCTTATACATGCGCAGCTTGTGAGTGCTGCTTTTGTGATTATATGATGGACGGGCTTATGGAAGTGTAAAGAGTTCTTCTATGTTTACTGTATATGTTCCAAGAATGAATAAAGTTTAAATCTTGTTCTTGTCTTGACCCTTACTCTCTTTGAGACTTTTTTAATTGGTGGTTAATCTTAATTAAAAAATTTCTCTCAGTCTCTTACTTGTGCATCTTGCGAAATTACCCCAGTTTGCGAGATGAGGGCATCTCGCATTTTTCAAGTGGGAGAGAATGTAAGATTCCTCCCCAGCCTCTCAAAATGTCCAGCATCTTCCCCTGTAATCAATCCCTCTTCAGAAATATAAAAGACTTGTTTCTAACTGTTTTAACCTAGAGAGAGAAAATATTCTAGAGAGAGAATATTCAGATTCTTAATATTTTTGGATAGAAAATTATCTCATCTTATTAAAATAAGTTCCCCTGAAACAGAAATTCAAAAAGAACTTTCCAATGTGCAATTGGAATTAATTGGAAATGGGTATAAAGGACCTTAGCCTAAGGGTCTAGATTTTCAGAAATTTTTGGATTATGGTCCAATTAAGGTTCCTATGGGCCAATAGCATCAATCCATGTGTAAGGAGGAGATAAATCCAATTTTGTAAAAGAAGATATCCAAAAATGAGTAAATGCTCACATAAGATGAAGAGTTGAAAATGTACAAGGTTTATTAGTAAAAAACTATGAGCAATATTAAAAATATGAGATATTTTGGGTATAATGATTTCATATTGACACTATGTAAGGAAGGGGAGTTCTTTAAAGGAGATGCATATTTCACATAAGATGAAGAGTTGAAAATGTACAAGGTTTATTAGTAAAAAAACTATGACACATATGTAAGGAAGAGGAGTTCTTTAAAGGAGGTGCATATTTCACATAAGATGAAGAGTTGAAAATGTATAAGGTTTATTAGTAAAAAACTATGAGCAATATTAAAAATATGAGATATTTTGGGTATAATGATTTCATATTGACACTATGTAAGGAAGGGGAGTTCTTTAAAGGAGGTGCATATTTCACATAAGATGAAGAGTTGAAAATGTACAAGGTTTATTAGTAAAAAACTATGAGCAATATTAAAAATATGAGATATTTTAGGAATAATGATTCTATTTTGACACATATGTAAGGAAGGGGAGTTCTTTAAAGGAGGTGCATATTTCACATGCTTGAATGAGTTTTAAACTCATAAAAATTGAGATATTTCATCTCTCCTCTCTCCTAATTCAAGTCTAGTTACAAAAAGTTAGCTCAACTGACCTAAAAATGGTCAAAAAGTGACCAAACTGACTTGGAAAACTCTAGAATCAGTTTGTTTGGTTAGGAGCTCAATTTTTCCTATAAATAGAAGCCTAACCCTTGTTGAAAAATAGATAGTGTTTATGCATCGTTACTCTACTCCACCTAAGCCAAGAACTGTGAATTCATTAATAATTCACTAGTTTTTGGAGCTTCCCTCTTTCTTCAATCCCCATTAGTGGCTCCATCAACATACTTAACTAATTGATTGGTTGGGGGCCTCTACCGTGAACAAAGAATCAAGCAAAGTGTAAGGTAATTAGTGAATATTGATCTTTTCTATAATTTCTCAATGTTTCTCTCTTCTCAACCCCTCTCAAGCTTGAGAAGCTTAATTGGTATGGTTTTTTAAATGCTATTGAAGTTAATTGGTGAATAGTAGTGAAGAGTTACATAATTTGATGAATGCTATTGAAGTTAATTGATTAATGATAGTTAAAATTACATAAATTTCTATTTATGCTTAATTCAAATGGTTTTTATGAAATTTCTCTCTCTCACTCAAGAAATGGTCATACTCATGATCCATTCTCAATCCAAATGAAGCTTTTCATAAAGCTTTTCCTTAATCCAAGATTAAGCTATGCTTGAGGCCAAATTAATGGCTTTTTTCTATGCTTTTAGTTTATGTATATTGATGATTCAATCCATTATGGATTGATGATCCAATTAGAGACCATTCTAATTATTTCCTTAATGATAAGCTTTATTCCTTAGAAAAATTGAGATTTATCAGTCATAGTAGCGGAGCTATGGCAAAATTTTTATAAAAATTACGCATAAAATAATTTCATTCAAAGCATAAAAAGAGGACTTCCTACCATATTCTAGGAATTATTATCCTAGATTAATTGAAAGAATTTCATTGTAATCATGGAGAAATTAAATTTTTATATTATGCATAAAGGATAAGTTTTTATATCAAAAGTGTTACTTTTATCATTTTTATTTTCATGCATAGAAGTATGCATAATGGATAAATTTTTATATAAAAAGTGTTACTTTTATCATTTTTATTTTCATGCATAGAAGTATGCATAATGGATAAATTTTTATATAAAAAGTGTTACTTTTATCATTTTTATTTTCATGCATAGAGGTATGCATAAAAGATTATTATTTTAACATAAAAGTGTTACTTTTATCACAATTGAATTTCATGCATAGAGGTATGCATAAAAGTTGATTATTTTATTATAAAAGTGTTACTTATATCACAATTGAATTTCATGCATAGAAGTATGCATAAGAGTTGATTATTTTATTATAAAAGTGTTACTTTTATCATATTTGGATTTCATGCATAGAAGTATGCATAAAAGATATTCTTTTTATACTAAAAGTATGATTTTCATCATAAAGGGATTTTATGCATAACTTAGATGCATAAGAGAAATTCTTTTATTCTAAAAGTGTAATTCCTACCAAATTGAATTTATGCATAGGAAGATGCATAAAAGATTGATTCAAAAGTGTCATTCTCATCTAAATTGAATTCATGCATAGGAAGATGCATAAAGATTGAATTTTAATTCAAAAGTGTCATTTTCATTTAAAACGAATTTATGCATAGGAAGATGCATAAAAGATTGATTTTTACTTCGAAAGTATTAAATTCCTTAAATGGAATTTATGCATAAATAAATGTGTAAAGAAATCTTATATCAAATATAAGAATTCTCTTGTATTCTATAAATAGAAATGAGATGTGATAGGATGTGATAAGAGGTGTATAAGATGTGATAAGAGGTGATAAGATGCTTATGAAATAAGTTAGGAGGTGATAAGATGAATTAAGATGTGTATGGGATGAGGTAAGAAGTGTATGTGATAGGATAAGATGTATATGGGTTGTGATAGGGCGAGAATGGATGTGATGTAAAAGATTAGATGTGAAGGCATATGGGGTTATATGAATGGGAATGTGAAAATGGATGTATGTATGTGGATGTGGATGGGAATGTGGATGTGGATGTGGATGTAGATGTGGATGTATACATGTGAATGTGAATGTGGATGTATGCATGAGGATGTATATGCATAGATGTGAATGGGAATGTGGATGTGGATGTGGATGTATAGATGTGAATGGGAATGTGGATGTGGATGTATGTGGATGTAGATGTGGGTGTAGATGTGGATGTGGATGTGGATGTGGATGGGAATGTGGATGTGGATGTGGATGTATGTATGTGGATGTAGATGTGGATGTATAGATGTGAATGGGAATGTGGATGTGGATGTATGTGAATAAGGATGTAGATGTGGATGTATAGATGCGAATGTGGATGTGGATGTGGATGTATGTATGTATGTGGATGTAGATGTGGATGTATAGATGTGAATGGGAATGTGGATGTGGATGTATGTAAATGTGGATGTAGATGTGGATGTATAGATGTGAATGTGGAATGTGGATGTATAGATGTGAATGGGAATGTGGATGTGGATGTGGATGTATGTATGTATGTGGATGTGGATGTATGTAAATGTGAATGTAAATGTGGATGTATAGATGTGAATGTGGAATGTGGATGTGGATGTAGATGTGGATGTATAGATGTGAATGGGAATGTGGATGTGGATGTATGTATATATGTGGATGTGGATGTATGAATGAGGACGTGATAGTGGATGTATGCATGTGGGTGTGGATGTATGGATGTGGATATGGATGTGTATGTATGAATGTGGATACGGGATGTGGATGTATAAATAAGGATGTGAAAATGGAGGTAAGCATGTAGATATGGATGTATGGATGTGAATGTGGATGTGGATGTGGATGTATGGATGTGGATATGGATGTGAATATATGATATGTGATGTGAAGGAATCTGAAGTGAAGAGATGGAAAATGATGTGATTGGATGAGTACATATATAAATGGAATGTGGAATAAGTAATGTGGATTAATGAGGGATAATGTGGAAAAATGAGAGTTAATATAGAAACTGTATTTGTAAACTGTTGTAAATGCTGTTTCTAAATGGTTGTTTTATGTCAAGAATGCTGGGGAAGCATTTTGACCGTCTTGTGATTAAGGTCGTGGAGACCTAACTGTTAAAGTTGCAACTGCTGACGGAGAGTCAATGGAGGACGTCTCGCGTAGCAAGGTCGGCCGAGGTCTTGACCAGCCTCGGTTCGATTAAAAATGGTGAGCTTCCGGTACGGTGGATGAGGGACCAAGGAAGCGGCCTATGAGTGAAGCGCTAGGTCACCTGCGAGCGAAGGAACCTAGAGGGTGCTGACCATACGGTGCTCGCGCTCTGGGTCGCCTAGGATACCCACGCGTGCGTCGAGGAAGATATTGGAACAAGGAGTAAGAGTTGTTTTGTGAAACCGGGCATGGATCTGGTTGATTGACCTTGCTGGTTTTCAATGGATGAGTCCATGGCTCTTTATATGGATCTGTTGGTTGATCTTGCTGATCTTCACCATCTTGATTTTTATAAGTGATTATATTGCCAAGTATTATGGGCTAGGAACTATTGAAAAGGCCCCTGTGTGGACAGGTGGTGAGCGTTCTAGTTACGAATGATGCCATAGATACTCTGATGAAGGAATGATTGGAAATTATGAATCAACCGGATAAATTGGAAGATTATGATCAGTGGTACTATGGTTTCATTAAAGGATTGTTTTAAAGTTAGCTGATGCTAAGAAAAAGGCAATTTCATATTGGGTGTGTAAGTGGTGTGGCTAGTTTTATGTTTGCATGAACTTCCGGCTAGGGGGCCTTGGAACTCTTTTCCTTGGTACCCGGGACAAAACCTAACCAAATTCCAAATTGGATCCCATCACTACAGTGGTTGGGCGGTTGGCTAACCCATGGGATCGGATGGGGTTAGGCTGGACTGATGGATCCGTAAATCGAGACTCAATTTCTGTTATTACGATAGATGAAGTAAGTCCCGGATAGTAATTGTTCTATGGATAGGAATCAACGGCTGTGCCTCTTGATGGGGAAAAAAGCGTTGATCCCAATGATCCAAGTGCAAGTTTCTTCCTTGATCTGACCGAGTATCTTTATAGGTGCAGTCGGATCAGTTTGATCACTATTAATGGTCTTGACTACGTTAGAGTAAAAAGTTATCCTGGAGGAATCGCCCGTGCTTTCCGGATAAGGGAAGTTTTTTCGGGTTCGGTTTTGGAAAAACCGACGGATTAGTCTTTTGTCCGGATATCCATGGACGAGGCCCCGAGTGTGGGACCTTGCCTCGCGCAAGAAGTGCTACTTCCGCTGCTAGTACCCCGAATCCGTTGCACGGTGGGAACAGGGATCTCACAGTTGGTATCAGAGCGAATTGGTTAATATAGATCAACTGAGAAGCCAAATATGTCAAAAATTTATCAAGAAGCACAAAAAGGTTGTAATTGTGGGATATAATTCATACAATTTGATATTCAAACTGAAATTCGTAATTTGGTAATTGGGTCTTCAGATGGAAGTACCGTAATTATATAGAATCCCTGACTTGCTTGAGGCCTAGACATGATGGTATTTACCTTATAATTCCAAGGGCCGTGACTACCCGTATATACCGAGAGTATACTGCAGCTCTTTACTGACAGTATATACGAGTAAATCTAAGACTTGAAATTATAAGTGTTAATGCTATCCAGAGGATGATTTCGAATGTGGTTGATATGATTTTTAATTCTGTTTGAGAATTGATGAATTGATTTGGATTCTGATTGAAAAATGATGATCCCTGAAATTTGGTTGAAATGTAATAAGCTGAGCGGAACCTCAATGAGGATGAATGGGACGAGTCCCTGTGATGATATTCATAACTGGAATGATGATAATGATTTCAGCAAATCACTATGAGATTAGTGGATTGTGCTGCCAGATTGCTACTGTTAACACACTTGACCGGTAGATCAAGTTAAGGGATGACAAATTGAGAACTTGCTTGATTGAAATTCCCGTGGAGGAATGTTCAGAAGGAAATTTTTTTGGTCTAATGGACCATTATCATGTTAAAGATATGAATGATATGATCTGAAGGAATTGTTATTTAATGATGAGTTCTATATAAGGATATTTATCCCAGTATTCTGTTGGGTTGACTAGAATATAAGCAACCCCATAATAAAATTGGATCTTAAGAAAAAGAGTTGTCCTCTACCTTGCGAGATGAGGACATCTCGCACTTTTTTAAGTGGGGTAGAATGTAAGATTCCTCCCCAACCTTCGAGGTATACAGGAGTAAGAATCTCCCTTTTTTATCTTATAATTATTCCCTCTCTAAAATAAAAGAAAGATTCTGTTTAAAAAAGGAAGACCCTTTCCCTAGAATACTTCTCAGGAGCTCCACCTGTTTTAAGGATTCAGAACAATGAGTTCAGAAGTAAAAATCGGTGTTTTGGATACCAAGGTTTTGGTCTTCATTCGAGTACGGCCCAAAAGAAGTTCTTTAACTATTGGGGAGTTTAAGAAGTTATCCCCCAGATATTGTGAGCCTTATCTGAATTCAAAGAAAGTAAGTGACTTAGCTTACGAGCTTCTTTTATCTCCTCATCTCAAAGTTCTTAATGTATTTCATAGAAATATGTGCCAAACCCAAATCATGGAAAGATGGTAAAACTTCAGTGGCAAGATATCGTTGGCTTCTAAGTTACGCTACCTCCTTCCTTTATATAAGTCGTAACTTTTACTTGTCGCTCACAGTAATCTTACTCCCATCAATCTCCTTCTTTCTTAATCTCCTTCATGGCTTGGCAATAAGAATTAGTTTTATCCATGATGATTTCTCACCTTCAAGACGCAAGCGAGTCTGTGAAGAAGGATTTTATAGAACAGTATGAGCGCTCACTTTTCCCTCACTTGGGAACTTCTGTAGCTCAGACCAAATGGCGGAACCTATCAAAACATAACTAGCGTAACACCTTGGGGTCAGCAGCACTTTCGTAACAATGTCCGCTTGGCCATGGTTATTATCGCCTTGGGTTTGGGTCCCCGATACTACTGCGTCATCATGAGATCAAGGCATCTTGGGTTTTCTGAGCGGGTCTTTTACTGGCGTGTTTTCTTCCTCATGAGAAGATATGCCTTTACCCCATTTTTGGCTTACCTCTCAGAGGTCCTTTTGTTAGATCACCTCATACCACTGAGATAGGTGCGGCAATAACCAACAGAGTTATTCCCATAGATGAGTTACCTTATACATGCGCAGCTTGTGAGTGCTGCTTTTGTGATCATATGATGGACGGGCTTATGGAAGTGTAAAGAGTTCTTCTATCTTTACTGTATATGTTCCAAGAATGAATAAAGTTTAAATCTTGTTCTTGTCTTGACCCTTACTCTCTTTGAGACTTTTTTAATTGGTGGTTAATCTTAATTAAAAATTTTCTCTCAGTCTCTTACTTGTGCATCTTGTGAAATTACCCCAGTTTGCGAGATGAGGGCATCTCGCATTTTTCAAGTAGGAGAGAATGTAAGATTCCTCCCCAGCCTCTCAAAATGTCCAGCATCTTCCCCTGTAATCAATCCCTCTTCAGAAATATAAAAGACTTGTTTCTAACTGTTTTAACCTAGAGAGAGAAAATATTCTAGAGAGAGAATATTCAGATTCTTAATATTTTTGGATAGAAAATTATCTCATCTTATTAAAATAAGTTCCCCTGAAACAGAAATTCAAAAAGAACTTTCCAATGTGCAATTGGAATTAATTGGAAATGGGTATAAAGGACCTTAGCCTAAGGGTCTAGATTTTCAGAAATTTTTGGATTATGGTCCAATTAAGGTTCCTATGGGCCAATAGCATCAATCCATGTGTAGGGAGGAGATAAATCCAATTTTGTAAAAGAAGATACCCAAAAATGAGTAAATGCTCACATAAGATGAAGAGTTGAAAATGTACAAGGTTTATTAGTAAAAAACTATGAGCAATATTAAAAATATGAGATATTTTGGGTATAATGATTTCATATTGACACTATGTAAGGAAGGGGAATTCTTTAAAGGAGGTGCATATTTCACATAAGATGAAGAGTTAAAAATGTACAAGGTTTATTAGTAAAAAAACTATGACACATATGTAAGGAAGAGGAGTTCTTTAAAGGAGGTGCATATTTCACATAAGATGAAGAGTTGAAAATGTACAAGGTTTATTAGTAAAAAAACTATGAGCAATATTAAAAATATGAGATATTTTGGGTATAATGATTTCATATTGACACTATGTAAGGAAGGGGAGTTCTTTAAAGTAGGTGCATATTTCACATAAGATGAAGAGTTAAAAATGTACAAGGTTTATTAGTAAAAAACTATGAGCAATATTAAAAATATGAGATATTTTGGGAATAATGATTCTATTTTGACACATATGTACGGAAGGGGAGTTCTTTAAAGGAGGTGCATATTTCACATGCTTGAATGAGTTTTAAACTCATAAAAATTGAGATATTTCATCTCTCCTCTCTCCTAATTCAAGTCTAGTTACAAAAAGTTAGCTCAACTGACCTAAAAATGGTCAAAAAGTGACCAAACTGACTTGGAAAACTCTAGAATCAGTTTGTTTGGTTAGGAGCTCAATTTTTCCTATAAATAGAAGCCTAACCCTTGTTGAAAAATAGATAGTGTTTATGCATCGTTACTCTACTCCACCTAAGCCAAGAACTGTGAATTCATTAATAATTCACTAGTTTTTGGAGCTTCCCTCTTTCTTCAATCCCCATTAGTGGCTCCATCAACATACTTAACTAATTGATTGGTTGGGGGCCTCTACCGTGAACAAAGAATCAAGCAAAGTGTAAGGTAATTAGTGAATATTGATCTTTTCTATAATTTCTCAATGTTTCTCTCTTCTCAACCCCTCTCAAGCTTGAGAAGCTTAATTGGTATGGTTTTTTAAATGCTATTGAAGTTAATTGGTGAATAGTAGTGAAGAGTTACATAATTTGATGAATGCTATTGAAGTTAATTGATTAATGATAGTTAAAATTACATAAATTTCTATTTATGCTTAATTCAAATGGTTTTTATGAAATTTCTCTCTCTCACTCAAGAAATGGTCATACTCATGATCCATTCTCAATCCAAATGAAGCTTTTCATAAAGCTTTTCCTTAATCCAAGATTAAGCTATGCTTGAGGCCAAATTAATGGCTTTTTTCTATGCTTTTAGTTTATGTATATTGATGATTCAATCCATTATGGATTGATGATCCAATTAGAGACCATTCTAATTATTTCCTTAATGATAAGCTTTATTCCTTAGAAAAATTGAGATTTATCAGTCATAGTAGCGGAGCTATGGCAAAATTTTTATAAAAATTACGCATAAAATAATTTCATTCAAAGCATAAAAAGAGGACTTCCTACCATATTCTAGGAATTATTATCCTAGATTAATTGAAAGAATTTCATTGTAATCATGGAGAAATTAAATTTTTATATTATGCATAAAGGATAAGTTTTTATATCAAAAGTGTTACTTTTATCATTTTTATTTTCATGCATAGAAGTATGCATAATGGATAAATTTTTATATAAAAAGTGTTACTTTTATCATTTTTATTTTCATGCATAGAAGTATGCATAATGGATAAATTTTTATATAAAAAGTGTTACTTTTATCATTTTTATTTTCATGCATAGAGGTATGCATAAAAGATTATTATTTTAACATAAAAGTGTTACTTTTATCACAATTGAATTTCATGCATAGAGGTATGCATAAAAGTTGATTATTTTATTATAAAAGTGTTACTTATATCACAATTAAATTTCATGCATAGAAGTATGCATAAGAGTTGATTATTTTATTATAAAAGTGTTACTTTTATCATATTTGGATTTCATGCATAGAAGTATGCATAAAAGATATTCTTTTTATACTAAAAGTATGATTTTCATCATAAAGGGATTTTATGCATAACTTAGATGCATAAGAGAAATTCTTTTATTCTAAAAGTGTAATTCCTACCAAATTGAATTTACGCATAGGAAGATGCATAAAAGATTGATTCAAAAGTGTCATTCTCATCTAAATTGAATTCATGCATAGGAAGATGCATAAAGATTGAATTTTAATTCAAAAGTGTCATTTTCATTTAAAACGAATTTATGCATAGGAAGATGCATAAAAGATTGATTTTTACTTCGAAAGTATTAAATTCCTTAAATGAAATTTATGCATAAATAAATGTGTAAAGAAATCTTATATCAAATATAAGAATTCTCTTGTATTCTATAAATAGAAATGAGATGTGATAGGATGTGATAAGAGGTGTATAAGATGTGATAAGAGGTGATAAGATGCTTATGAAATAAGTTAGGAGGTGATAAGATGAATTAAGATGTGTATGGGATGAGGTAAGAAGTGTATGTGATAGGATAAAATGTATATGGGTTGTGATAGGGCGAGAATGGATGTGATGTAAAAGATTAGATGTGAAGGCATATGGGGTTATATGAATGGGAATGTGAAAATGGATGTATGTATGTGGATGTGGATGTGGATGTGGATGTGGATGGGAATGTGGATGTGGATGTGGATGTATGTATGTGGATGTAGATGTGGATGTATACATGTGAATGTGAATGTGGATGTATGCATGAGGATGTATATGCATAGATGTGAATGGGAATGTGGATGTGGATGTGGATGTATAGATGTGAATGGGAATGTGGATGTGGATGTATGTGGATGTAGATGTGGATGTGGATGTGAATGGGGATGTGGATGTGGATGTGGATGTATAGATGTGAATGGGAATGTGGATGTGGATGTATGTATGTATGTGGATGTAGATGTGGATGTATAGATGTGAATGGGAATGTGGATGTGGATGTATGTAAATGTGGATGTAGATGTGGATGTATAGATGTGAATGTGGAATGTAGATGTAGATGTGGATGTATAGATGTGAATGGGAATGTGGATGTGGATGTATGTATGTATGTGGATGTGGATGTATGTAAATGTGGATGTAGATGTGGATGTATAGATGTGAATGTGGAATGTGGATGTGGATGTAGATGTGGATGTATAGATGTGAATGGGAATGTGGATGTGGATGTATGTATATATGTGGATGTGGATGTATGAATGAGGACGTGATAGTGGATGTATGCATGTGGGTGTGGATGTATGGATGTGGATATGGATGTGTATGTATGAATGTGGATACGGGATGTGGATGTATAAATAAGGATGTGAAAATGGAGGTAAGCATGTAGATATGGATGTATGGATGTGAATGTGGATGTGGATGTGGATGTATGGATGTGGATATGGATGTGAATATATGATATGTGATGTGAAGGAATCTGAAGTGAAGAGATGGAAAATGATGTGATTGGATGAGTACATATATAAATGGAATGTGGAATAAGTAATGTGGATTAATGAGGGATAATGTGGAAAAATGAGAGTTAATATAGAAACTGTATTTGTAAACTGTTGTAAATGCTGTTTGTAAATGGTTGTTTTATGTCAAGAATGCTGGGGAAGCATTTTGACCGTCTTGTGATTAAGGTCGTGGAGACCTAACTGTTAAAGTTGCAACTGCTGTGACGGAGAGTCAATGGAGGACGTCTCGCGTAGCAAGGTCGGCCGAGGTCTTGACCAGCCTCGGTTCGATTAAAAATGGTGAGCTTCCGGTACGGTGGATGAGGGACCAAGGAAGCGGCCTATGAGTGAAGCGCTAGGTCACCTGCGAAGGAACCTAGAGGGTGCTGACCATACGGTGCTCGCGCTCTGGGTCGCCTAGGATACCCACGCGTGCGTCGAGGAAGATATTGGAACAAGGAGTAAGAGTTGTTTTGTGAAACCGGGCATGGATCTGGTTGATTGACCTTGCTGGTCTTCAATGGATGAGTCCATGGCTCTTTATATGGATCTGTTGGTTGATCTTGCTGATCTTCACCATCTTGATTTTTATAAGTGATTATATTGCCAAGTATTATGGGCTAGGAACTATTGAAAAGGCCCCTGTGTGGACAGGTGGTGAGCGTTCTAGTTACCAATGATGCCATAGATACTCTGATGAAGGAATGATTGGAAATTATGAATCAACCGGATAAATTGGAAGATTATGATCAGTGGTACTATGGTTTCATTAAAGGATTGTTTTAAAGTTAGCTGATGCTAAGAAAAAGGCAATTTCATATTGGGTGTGTAAGTGGTGTGGCTAGTTTTATGTTTGCATGAACTTCCGGCTAGGGGGCCTTGGAACTCTTTTCCTTGGTACCCGGGACAAAACCTAACCAAATTCCAAATTGGATCCCATCACTACAGTGGTTGGGCAGTTGGCTAACCCATGGGATCGGATGGGGTTAGGCTAGACTGATGGATCCGTAAATCGAGACTCAATTTCCGTTATTACGATAGATGAAGTAAGTCCCGGATAGTAATTGTTCTATGGATAGGAATCAACGGCTGTGCCTCTTGATGGGGAAAAAAGCGTTGATCCCAATGATCCAAGTGCAAGTTTCTTCCTTGATCTAACCGAGTATCTTTATAGGTGCAGTCGGATCAGTTTGATCACTATTAATGGTCTTGACTACGTTAGAGTAAAAAGTTGTCCTGGAAGAATCGCCCGTGCTTTCCGGATAAGGAAAGTTTTTTCGGGTTCGGTTTTGGAAAAACCGACGGATTAGTCTTTTGTCCGGATATCCGTGGACGAGGCCCCGAGTGTGGGACCCTGCCTCGTGCAAGAAGTGCTACTTCCGCTGCTAGTACCCCGAATCCGTTGCACGGTGGGAACAGGGATCTCACTCTCTCTCTCTCTCTCTCTCTCTCTCTCTCTCTCTCTCTCTCTCTCTCTCTCTATCTATATATATATATATATATATATATATATATATATATATATATATATATATATATATATATATATATATATATATCATTCAATCAATCAATCATTCTCTTTATCTTTCTACACACACACACACACACGCATGCACGCACGCACACGCACACGCACACATAATATTTCAATAATGACATTGCAATTTTGCTTCTCTCACATCTATCACATGCAATATTGTAAATGTCACTTAGAGAAGAAGCATAATTGACATTGAACCATCTTAAAACATTAAAAGTAGACTAATTTTTTTTGATGATACAAGTTATCAATACATCAATGTTCTTATTTCTATGGAAAGGACTTGGTGTATTAAAAATTAATTTTCTTATTGGAATGGGTTCAAGGTAATTTTGGTTGCATTTAATATGGAAATATTGCCACATGGGGTTCACACACACACACATATGATACTACAACATTGTTACTCACATCTAACACATGCAAGATTGCAAACTCCAATTAGAGAAGAAGCATCCATTTACATTGACATTAGAAGTAGAGTAGCTTTTGATGATCCAAGTTATCAATATAACAATCATTTTATTTCTATGGAAAGAACTTGGTCTATTAAAAATTAATATTACATCAATCTCAAGTATCAAGAGGTTATATGGCCTTATTGGAAGCATTGCATGGAAAATTTGGCATCATGTAGTATGGACTACCACCTGGGGTGGGTGATTTGTTTTTATCATAAGATGCATATTGGCACATAGTTTCTTGAGTTTGCAACACTTAGACAATAGAGAGGCACCTGAAAAAGAGGAAAAAGGTTGATACATAATTTTACCTTTTTATGGATCATTACGCAATTGTGAAGAGTGGACAATAACTAGGCAAGCTAGTAGATCTCTTTTGTTAGATTTTTGCATAAAGCATAAGGACTATAAACTTTTCATAATTAGGAGGAGATCTCTATTGTTACAATGTTATGAAGCCAAGTCACCCACTCATATGAAGGCCATCAATGCGAGTGATGTGGGTAGCAATAAAGGGGTGTGTCTACCTCTTCTAAGATGCTATCAAACATTGGACTTAACGCAACATCATGTCATTACTTGGGTAAAAAGAGGCACCTAAAAAGAGGTAAAAAGGTTGATAGATAAATTTACCTTTTTATAGATCATCACCCAATGGCGAAGAGTGGAAAATAACTAGGCAAACTAAGAAATCTCTTTTGTTAGATTTTTGCATAAAGCATAAGGACTATGAACTTTTCTAATTAGGAGGAGATCTTTATTATTACAATGTTGTGAAGCCAAGTCACCCACTCTTGTGATGGTGATATAAAGGCCATGTGGGTAACAACAAAGGAGTGTGTCTACCTCTTCGAAGATGCTACCATACATTGGACTTAGTGAAACATCATGTCATTACTAGGGTAGCATAAGAACAATTTTAGAAAGAAAACAAGAAGGTTGATTGTGGTAGAAATAGGACCTTATAGAAATTTGGTCATAGCAATACTAAAGGAGTTTTGAAAAAAATCGAATGCTATTACAATATTTTTGGAAAAGCCTTATTACTATACCCCCCCCCCCCCCCCCCCCCCCCCCGAGTGGGTCTTTTGGCTATACCAACAATGAAAAAATAGTTGCCTCTAAAAACACACTTTTTGTATTCCAATACAATCAAAATAATGTCAAAAAATATTCCAAGTACCATAGACTTTTACACTATTATTTTTCAATTTTCTCACACTATAGCCATCACTCACAACCCTTAACTGAAAAAATTGTTGCCTCTAAAAACACACTTTTTGTATTCCAATACAATCAAAATAATGTCAAAAATATTCCAAGTACCATAGACTTTTACACTATTATTTTTCTATTTTCTCACTATAGCCATCACTCACAACCCTTAACGGAATCCTAATTAATCCATTTACAAACTCCCTATTCCCCTCACAAACTCACCATAGTCCCCACTATAGTCCGTAACCATCACACTCCTTGTAATCTTCCTTATAGTTACACTATATTGAGCCTATAGTTAGACTATTCTCATATATAGTGACACTATAGTATGCTATAGTATAGCAAGTCCGTTTTGAATGAAAGTCCTTGTATAGGAAGAATGTAGCTACTACTAAGCACATTCATATTCCCATAATTCTCTACAACTTGAAAATAATGCACTTGTTAGGAGCTAGTAATGTGTAAAATAACTTTTCAAACCTTATTTTTCCATATTGTGTACATGTGTTTGTATGTTTAATATATATATATATATATATATATATATATATATATATATAGGTCAAGAATGCCCCATCTTCGACAGATTGCTCGGGATTTCACCTAGAGTAGAAATGGCACCAGAGCATCTCTCATGAGCCGTGTCACCTTGATCACTTCGGACAGATATCACATCAGGCACTACCACATGCTTTTGATGAGAAGCAGAGTGTTTGTTCTTCCGGCGACCGGCACCAACTGGGACATTGCGAAGCATGCCTCCGGCGGTCCAACACCGTTGACATTTCCTACAGAAATGGCGAGGCTGGTTCACATTGTAGTTGTTAAAATAGCAGAACTTGGTGTCAAGGCTCTCACAACGGGGACAAGGAAGGAGCTTGTCTAGCTTTTTTGGCATCTTCTCATGTGCTGCATGACCTTGAGCATCCTCTCCCTTGGCCATAATGGTTTCTGTGCATGGTGAAGCCCTGACTAAGCTTTGAAGGCTGCCAACAGCCCTCGGGCTAGGGATAGGGCCCACTTCTTCACACCCATCAATGCTACCTGAAGAGCTTCCCAACTCGTTTGATACAAACTCCATATTCTCGTTGTAATCCTTGGAGTGTGGTACCTCCGACCGAACGTTCTGCATATGGCAGCAAAAGTAGTGACAATTAAGTTGCTTCTATCCATACAAGTTTCTGCATTACATGTGACACACTAACACCAAGAAAGGGACTACATAGTGAGGACGACTACAATGATTGCAAAACTTTCAAAACTGTTACCATGATTGGGGCACTCTGCTTATTAATTTAGAATTCTTAAACCAAGTTGAATATATTTTACAGATTCCAAAGGGCATCAAGATAAGAACTGCACCATATAACTATGCCCTCAACAATGCGTGTGCACGAGCGCGTGTATGTGTGAGTGTACATGCATTATTTTTTATTTTTTAAAATAGCATATATTATGCCATGAAAGTCCTTCACAAGGGAATTTTTATCTCATTTATCATGCAGCCACTTTAAAATCCTTCACAGATTATTTGGGAAAAAAGAGATTGAGAGTCCTTCACAAGGGAATTTTTATCTCATTTATCATGCAGCCACTTTAAAATCCTTCACAGATTATTTCGGAAAAAAGAGATTGAGAGTCACAAATTGCCAAGCAGTTTTTTTTTTTTTTTAGTTAGAATCTGTAAGCCTGATTATGCCTTGATCCAACAACTTTAAAGAGATTTTTGATACTGAATTGATTTGGGATGCTGTATTGCATACAAAGGAGATGTCTTCTAACCTGTTGGGAACAGGGTTGCACATTCAGAACAATAGAGATTTCCTCAGATGGCTCATATATACTGGTGGATGTCACAGGGATGTAAAAAGCTTGATGGCAGGGTCTGGGTAAGCCCAAACCCTAGCTCCAACATCTCCAATATCGACCTTAGCCAAAGACATTTGTCTATAAATCTACAGAAATGGGGACAATTAGACGCTGCAACAAGAAAAACACATTTCAGGTTAAGTTGGATTAGGTTAACCCATGAGCTAAAAGCAAGAGTGTGCATGATTCCTTCATAGCTATGTTTTGAATGCTTTTGGCGCGTACAAGTGTTGCTATAATCACCTGTTTGATGATGGTGATGATGGCAAAACATTTATTGCACAGGGAGAAAGCCTGCAATGTTTGGGCAATTAAAAAGAGGGTGTCCTCACACGTGCTGATGATGACCAGGAGAAAGTGACGAGAGAAAAGTGGCCAAGGTCTCGGACCTCGGTGCATTTTAAAAATACACAAAAATTAGCATATTGGATAAGGCTCTTTACATTTGTGCAATACTCACTTGTGGGTGTCTTTGTGTATACCCCATGTGTGTCGGTATGTGCACGTGTGTGCGTGCACGCTGGAAGTGCTCTCTATAAGGTATACGTTTGTAGATATTATTATAAATATATATTATTGTTCCCAAAAAAAAATCTTTTAACGTCTACGAAAGGCCAAAATGGCGTTGGGGAAAAACAAGGCATACCAAATAAGCAAACTCAAAATTT
This sequence comes from Cibotium barometz, assembly GCF_041138505.1. Classification (NCBI taxonomy): domain Eukaryota; kingdom Viridiplantae; phylum Streptophyta; class Polypodiopsida; order Cyatheales; family Cibotiaceae; genus Cibotium; species Cibotium barometz. The sequence continues at coordinate 34,393,167 of NC_141064.1, forward strand.
TCCTCACAAATCAGATACATGTGAACTGCCCCTAATGTAGCACCTTCATAATAACACACACACAAACGCATACATAGCAAAACTTAGAGCTCCATGCATTTTCTTTCTTCAATTTCTAATGTGCCTTGTGTTTATGTAACATCTCCAGCACCTTCATAAAGCAACACACACACACACACACACATAGCAAGACACATAGCAAAACCTAGAGGTGCATACATTCTCTTTCTTCAATTTTTAATGTGCCTCTCTTTCATGTGTGCCTTATGGTTCCAAGCCCATTCAATATTTGTGTGAGTAGCATGTCCACCTTACACTTTCATGTCCATGTTATGGTTCCAAGCCCATTGAATATTTGTGTGAGTAGCTCTACTGCTAACATCAAAGCCAACTCATCGAGTACCGTAAAGGTGCTCAATGCTTCACCATAAAGCTGGTTATGAGGACATGAATCATACCACACCTTTTAAGCAAAAGTGTACACACCAATCCTTTTTGTTCCTTCAAAGTATTCAAAGAACCTTTATATCCATTTCCAATGCTCATCATGATTACCCTACATTTTTTTTTATGTACCATATATTCCTTATTCACAACCATGTTCAAATTATGCAAAGATACAAGTTGGGCTATGAAATTGAAATGACTTGTGGCTTTATTGATTGTAAGAGTATACAAATATGTTTCAACTAACACCAATATATTTTTACTTATTCCTATGGTTTGATAATGAGACACAAGACAGGCTAATCTCTACTGAGCATCTCTCTGACATAACGATAATGCACCTCAACATACTTTGTGCGAGCATGAACTAGGTTTCTCATAACGGCCAATGTACTCTAGTTTGATAGTGAAGATGGAGGTGGGGGACTGTTGTCTAACACCAAGATCTACCAAAAGGTGTCTAAGCCATACACACTTAACAATCATTGTAAAAGCTACCCTATACTTAACTTCATAGCTTAAAGTGGATGTCGTTTGCTTCTTGTTAAGCCATGATATACATGAATCACCAAGATGAAAGCAAAATCCACTTGTGTGTCATAACATCCAGCACAATTGGAGTCATTTGTGAAAGGCATGTAGCTAAATATCACCCCGCTTATCATAGAATAGCCCAAGGGATTGAGTGTCGTGTAAGTACTCTATTGGCAACCTGCCATGCTTACTTTGGGATTGTGCGTAAACTTGCTCAATGGAGAGACCCCAAACTGAATGTCTAGCCTCGTATTACATAGAAAAATAAGGCATCCAGATAAGGTGATGCATCAAATGGTTCACTTGCATGCTGAAGACTGATCCTAGCACATGTCTATACCAGTGTAGCAACAGGCTCATAGTATTCAAGACCAAATCGTGTAAGCAGAGTATGTATGTACTTTGACTGCAATATCACAATACCATCATCACACTACATAAACTCTATGCCTAAATCATCATGCTAACGAGCCCAAATCTATCATCTCAAATGACACATGTAATTCAACCTTAAAGGCTAAAATCTTCTCCTCGTTAGGGCCTGTGAGCAACATGTCATCAACGTATAAAATGATGATCAAAAGGTAATTCTTACTCCTCTTTACATAAAGGGTACTCTTAGTTAGATTGTTAACAAAAAAAACATTTACAACCAAGAATGCATTTATCTTCTCATACCAAGGCAATTCTTAACCCTGTTTACATAGAGGGTAGTTGGACTATTACAAAAAAACATTTGCAACCAAGTATGCATTTATGTTCTCATACCATGCTCTAGGAGCCTACTTAAGGCCATATAAAGATTTTCTTAAACTGCATCCTTTAGACTCATGTCCCTTTTGAATAAAACCATGAGGTTAAGATACATATACATCTTCATGCAAATCACCATTCAAGAAGGTGGTCTTGATATCTAACTGATGTACATTCCATCCATGATGTGATGGCCCAATGTAGTAATACACCGGGTTATAGTCATATGAGACATGGGAGAAAAGGTCTCATCATAATCTATGCCATTCTCTTGAGCATAACCCTTTACAACAAGCCTTTCCATGTAGCGTTTCAATGCTACCATCAACTTTACACTTAAGCTTGCCCACTATATATCAATGGTGGCCTTTTTACCATAAGGCAAATTTGCCAAATACCAAGTTTCATTGAGTCGTATTTATCTCATTTTCCTATGCTTCCTCAAAGGAAATATGTTCCTCTTCATTCTATATATACTAGCAATGAGAGCATGACCCACAAAAGAATAAGATGCATAGTGAGAACTTGCACATATCTTGCTAGTAGGCAAAGGACATGTGTCCTACTAGGCAAAGGAGTGGCTACTTTGCTATCCCACAAAAGAATAAGATGCATGATGAGAGAGAAGCTATGGAGTATTATATACAAAGATTAGCATAATTAATTATACTTAATGGAACTCATAAATAGAAGATTAATATTAATCACATCTACTTAGCATAATGGCAACATAATGATATGGGCAATGAGAGTGATTCTTGCATTAGATGAGTGCCTCTTTAAATAGGCAAGAGTACATCAAATTATGTGTCCCTAATCCATGATTAGGTGATAACTAATGTCCCTAGAGTCTTTCCTCAAATGTAACTCCATAAAGTAAGAAAGTATCCCCTATAATCAAGCCCTTAAATTTCTCGACCTAGAAGATGCTCCACAAGTTCCTTTCACCTAAAAAGATGAGATCTTTTTCATTATTACTCATTGGTGATATTGAATTCTAACCTTTGTACCATATAACCCTTGGCTAATTTGCTATCCCACAAGGTCTGTGCACAACCATTTTGGCATATGTTTGGACACCTGTAGTATGGCTACCCTCACCCTTTCCTCATCCATTGCATCATCCACATCACTTCATCACAATCGGTTGACCTATGGGCTGAAATTTGAGCTGATTTTCAGCCGATATGGATTAACTTGGAGCACCTTGTTGATCATTCATTTGCTCCACATATGGCTATTGATATTGTACAAAGGAAGGAGTGTATCAAAGATGTCCTGCGAGAATACATTTTTCTATTTTTTTAAAACATAAAAGCGTGGGTTGAACAACTAATTTGTCAACAAAGATAACATCTCTACTCACCACCAAAATTCGTCTTGTGGTGGGCTGGATGGTAGAGTCTATACCCTTCACTTTCTGAGATGTATCCCACAAAAATGCACTTTACCGCCTTATCATCCAGCTTATTGTGTTGTTGCTTAGGCACAAGAGCATAAGTAAGACAACTAAAAACACACAAATGAGTCATAGAGGGCTTCCTACCATTCCAAGCTTCATAAGGGGAAAGCTACATTGTTGAGGCATATTTTTAGCTCACAAGTTGCACACATAACTGCCTCCAACCAAAAAACATGAGGTAAATATTGACCTTTAACCATGCAACAATGTGCCATCTCTACTATGAGAGATATATTCTTCCTCTCAGCCACACCATTTTGCTGAGGTGGTGTAAGGCATAATCATGCATATATGTTTTATGCCTCTTTCAGCCATATTGCATAAAACTCCTTTGACATATACTCCCCCCTTGATCTGTACGAAGGGTGCCAACTTAGCATATGTAGACACATTTTTAGCCATAGAAATAAATTGTTTAAAGCATATAAAAATCTTTGAGTTTTCCTTCAATGAATACACCCAAGTGCACCTAAAGTAGTCATCAATAAAAGTCACAAAGTAGAGATATCCACTAATGGTGTTCTCATAGGACCTTATACACCATTATGTACAAGCTATAATCCATCTTTCAAGAATGACACCATTATGTTTGACAAGGGCCTCAAGTTGCGATAACATTGACACTATCTCTTGAATTTTAAGGTGTAATAAAATACTAAAATTGAAGTGACCAAAACAGCATGCCATAGCTCCGCATCACTTATAACATGTGTGGCAGTAATTGAATAAGCATTATGTACCAATCTCTCATACGTGTCCAACCTATAAAGCCCATTGCTTAGAGTACTAGATGCTCCATACCTATGGTCATAAATTGTACACCTATTACCAAAAAATCTAACCACATTGCTAGGCCTCCCCTAGCAATGGAAGAGATTGACAACAAGTTATTGTTAATGCCTAACAAAAGCAAGACTTTTGAGAGAGTAATTGTCCCACCATTTATTGTCCTTTCATGAGGAGTTGTTTGCACATGTAGCTGTGCCTCCTTGAGGAGAAAACTCAAGGGAGGAAAACAATGTATGCTAAGAAGTAATGTGCTTGGCTAGAACCACTATCAAAATAACAAACATGCTGCTTTGTCACCTGTGACATGCATACATCATGGGGATAGAAGGATCATTGCACAATAATCATCATGTGCATTGGTGACTCCTCCTTTACTTGCCTACTACTACTGATGCATCAACCACAACCATGCCTAACTCTTTCTTCTTCTCCTTCTTTAGTCTTTTTCTAAAGAGCAACAAGTAGGCACAATAGTAAGGTACACTATCACACCTAGAGCTGCTCTTCGTGTTAATTGAGAGAAAAGGGAAATTATATATTATGTAGGAGTAGGACCTCATTGATTTTAGAATTTACATTTGAGGTCGTTTCAAGCCCTATTTTGGCTCTGCAAGTGTCGTACATGCACTTTATGAAAATGTTAATTTTGATTGTGTATGCCCAATTGGTTTGATGTAAAGTTACGGTAAAATTTCGGTTACAATCTATGTAAATAATTTGAGATTTGTAAGTTGTTAGTGGGTGTATATTTATACATAGACATACAATTATAATATAGTACCATTATGATGGAGATTACGAGTTTATAAGTGTAAAAGTTTTTATAAGCACTATTTGGTAAGTTGCTGCTCTACTGTAGGTAATCATTTCTAATAATCTATCCCAGATTGTGAGTGAGAAGCTAGACAAGAATAGCTTCTAAGCATGAATTTCAAATGAGAGACTTCCTCTTAGGAAAAGGATTCTAGGAGTTTATTGTAGTAGGTGACCATAAGAGCTAGAGCTTCCATGAGAGAAACTATCACTCCTCCTCAACAGGAGAAAGCCTTTAAGCTATAGCATAAGAGAGCTAACAAAGTGATATATTGGATGCATGTTAGCATGTTGGATACTATGATTAGTCATATACATGATGCATCAACACGCATGGAATACCTTGGTTAAGATATATAGCAAAAGCACTAAGGCAAGAAAGATGTAGTTAAAGAAAGAGTTAATGTGATTTATTGATGGGAATAGTGGCCCATAATAGAGTCTTGATGATGATTTTGGGATCCCGACTATTAAGGTGTACAAAGAGCCAAAGTAGTGTTGAGAACACCTAACAGTGATCTAGGTGTATGTAGGACTATGAGGGTGGGACAAGCTGAGATATGTAGCCCATGTTGAGAAATGTGGTGCCATAGTGCAACACGTGTAGATAAAGGGGAGAATATACATGTTAAAAGGGGAAGAAGAAAGACTAAGGTTCCTAGATCAAAGGTTGATTTGTATAGTCACATGTAAAAGGTGATGTCAATGGTCAAAAAGATAGCACATGGTAAGCACAAGGTGGCACATGGAGTGTGAGCATTTATTGACACATGGATAGCACAAGGGTACATGTAGCTTATGGATGAGGGATCCCTAAGAGCTATAAAAACATGCTCATTTAGTGAGATAATTTACAATGTGAGTGCTTTGTTTATGCTTATTACTTGTGTTTGATTTAATTCTCTTTAGTTGTAATTATCTTTGTTAAGCGGTGGATTTGATAATGTTCTATGAGCCTCCTTAGATCCTAGAAATTTAACTTGGTATCAGAGCTTTGTTATAGAAGGTAATTAGGAAATACTCAGCATGTGATTAGTGTTTACTACATTCATTACAATTAATAGATATCGACATCCTCTCAAGAGGTAATTAGGAAATACTCAGCATGTGATTAGTGTTTACTGTATTCATTACAATTAATAGAGATGGACATACTCTCAAGAGTCTATTAAGGAAGATGTTTCTATCAACAAGAAGCTTCATTCTCTCATTCAGTAGGATTTTTCATCTGTGAATTTTTTGAGTAGCAATTCTTGTGCTCACCTACTTCCTAGTAGGTTCCTAGTAGGAACCTCCTATCAATCGATAGCTCATTCTTCATAGCTACTGACAAGAGCAGGTGAGATAAGGATCTATCTTAGAGGAGACAGAGGGACATTTCATCATCGGTGTTGGCAAAGCAACAAGCTTACAAATAGCAAAACCCATAGGAAATAGAATTCACCTAGGAGAACATGGAAACGAGAGGACTCTGAGCAACAACACAAATGGCAACTAGAAAACAACAATATGATTAACTATAGTAGCAGTGAATAGGCATCCAGTAAGAGAGAGAAAGATCCAAAGAATAGCCTTCACTTGCAGCAGTAAGACAAGGAGAAGTGGCAACATATAGGGATAGAGGGAAAAGCAAATGGCAATAAGCTAGGTATTGATGAAAGCCAGAGAAAAATCCATCAGCACAAGGACTGCCTTGGACACCACTAACTAGATAGCTCATCGGGGGCTTCTCTAAGAATTATTTCTTTACGATCAATGCACTTGAGCATAGAGGAAAAGATCAAGAGCCCCAGATTAGAACGCGGCTTGCAAGGCAAGGTAAGAAGGCTCATAGTGTGCACAAGCTTCTCCTCCATTGGACATAGCATTTGAGTAAAGCTACCCTAAGTAGCTCAAGGAAGTGGAGTAGGGGAAACAAATCAGCAGCACAAATCATCCATGGAGAAGATCAACTTTGTGGTGGGAATAGAAGGTGCCACTCTTAGGCTCCTCTTGAAAGGTGGAGGGAAGAAGATAACCCCATCCTTTAAGGTATTAGTGTAATATGTCTTGCACAAGGGTGTGTTCACATGTGCTTTATGTGTATTAAGAGTGCCATATGTACTTTGGGAATCGCCTACATCATGGGCTTCATTTTGGCATATTCTATTTATTATCTTTATTCTATTTATCAATGAATTCTTCATTGAAAAGTGCTTCATTAAAGTCAAATTCATCAACATCTATGTGTTTTATTGAAGAGAGGGTACAAGTCTTGAGATTATGTGACTGGATACAGTGCTTAGATTTTTTGGTCGTCCAAAATGGATGTAACCTTTAATGAAATGTGGCCAAATGAGCACACATGAAACGAGCATGTTTATGTAAAGGCAAAGAAAGATCTCTCGAGAAAAGCTAGGAACATAGCCATTGAATCATTCGTCGTCGCAAACAAGAAGACCAAGTTGAAAGCCTCTAAGTCTAAAGCGAAGAACAAGCCTCTGAGTCTAAAGCGAAGAACAAGCTAATAAGCCCAACAATTGAAAGTTGCTAAAGGTAGCAAAGAGCATGAGTAGCATGTAGTAGCATGTATTCTTCACCCCTCTTATCTCTACAAAAAGTGTTGTAATTAGCCTCTTTGAGGTCATATGATGCACTCAAGCTAAAGGCTATAGCCAAAGTATCTATTTGAAGTGCCAAAGTAGCACCTAGAGGGGTGTAGAAAATCACACCTTACCACCTTAAGTAGCTATGTTGGCACTAAGGGGGGCGGTGACACCTTACCACCTTAAGTAGCTATGTAGGCAATCACACCTTACCACCTTAAGTAGCTATGTTCGCACTAAGGGGGGTGTTGATATTTTGTAACACCTCACATCCAACCACCTTGTAGTAACCTAGGAATATGACACCAAGGGGGGGTGTTGAGAAATGTGGTTCCATAGTGCAACAAAGTGTAGAGCAAGGGGGAGAGCATACACATTAAAAATGGAAGAAGAAAGACTAAGGTAGATCAAAGGGTGATTTATATGGTCACATGTAAAAGGTGAAGTCAATTGTCAAAAAGGTGGCACAAGGTGGCACATAGAGTGTGAGCATTTATTGACATATGTGTAGCACTCGGACATGCTATCCAAGGATGAGATGATAGGTTGTAAGCCAATCTTACTACCATTTGAGTAGAACATAGAAGTGGCTATAGATACAAGTGATCTTTTGGAGGACCCTATTATGCACATGCACATTGTAGGGAGTTTGATTTAGATGACTATGACTAGCTATGTTATTGGGTTAATGATTCAATTTATGTAGGCCCCAAGGAAGCCACACTTGGTGGATGCAACTAGGAGGATACTTAGTTATATAAAGTCTACAGTGCACTATGGAATTCTCTTTGAGGCTAGAGCATAGGTACATGTGCATGGATATACAAATGTAGATTGAGTAAGTAGTATCTGAGATAAGAGATCTACTAACTTTATGTTTGCTTTTAGGAGTACTATTGTTAGTTGGAGAGCAGCATAAAGCAACCAATGGTTGCATTTTTTAGTACAGAGGCTGACTGCAAGGGTGCTACTATGGCAGCATGTGAGGTATCTTGGTTGTAGAAAGCTACTAGCAAATATGGGTGATGAGCCCATGGATAGGGCTATTGTCATTTATTGTGACAATATGAGAAGCATACAATTGGCGAGTAGTGTATCATGCTAGGACAAAGCACATTAAGGTGCATTATCACTGTGAGGGAGAAGATTCTATAGCAGGTGATGCAGATTTGGTGTATGTCAGCACAAAGGATCATGCAACTAACATCTTCACAAAGGCATCAGATTCATGCTTTGAAAATGTGGAGGCATTATCTTCTTGGATAGAGATTAACTCTAGGAACTAACCACAAAAGCTTGAAATATATATTTACACAGAATGGCCTTCATATGCATCAAAGAGATGGATGTAGATATTGCAAGAAATTGATTTTGAAATCAAATATAAGTTAGGGAAAGAAAATGTAGCTACTACTGACGCTTTTAGTCTGAAAAGCTTCCTTGCTTACCACCATAACTATGATTCCTATAGAAATTAAGGAAAATATTGGGAGTCTTTACCCTAATAATTACCTTACTGATGCAAGAAAGCAAGACTACCCGAGAGCTAAACAAAGTTCAAGGATTTAAGTTTGAGTATGGATGCTTATATTATAATGATCGCTTGTGTATTCTAAGAGGACGATTTAAGAAAAGAATTTTGGTTGAGGCTCATGAACGATCCAATTGTTAGACATCTCAAATAAGCAAAGATATTCATGGAAAGTTGAGAAGATTTTCTTTTGGCCATGATAAAAAATGGTTGTATTAAATCATGTTCGTTAATGCCTTACTTGTCAAAGGATCAAGGAAGATAACATAAAATTACCTAGAAAGTTACATCCTCTGGATATTCCGAGAGACGATCAAATGGGTATACACAAGTATGGATTTACCTTCAAGTTCTCGATATATATTTATGGTAGTTGATAGATTGACTAAAGTTGCCCATTTTATTCCAATGAAGAAGACTTTTACTACAATGAATATTGCCAAATATTTTTTACATGAGACTTTCAAGATTCATGGATTACCTCGCACGATATCAGTATGAGATGCAAAGTTTACCTCATTGTTTTGGACAACATTCTTTAAACAATAGGAACATCATTAGATCTAGCATAGCTTATCACCCACAAATGGATGACCAAACTAAAAAGGTAACCCAAGTTATTGAAGATACTCACAGCCTTATTGTGGATGTGAACCAAAAAGATGGTTGAATTATCTTCATCTAGTAGAATTTTCATATAATGCTTCTTATCAGTACAGTATTAGTATGAGTCCATTCAAATCTTTATATAGATAAGAATACTTTACTCCTTTGGCTTCTTATCTTCATCTAGTGGAATTTTCATATAATGCTTCTTATCACTACAATATTAGTATGAGTCCATTCAAATCTCTATATAGATAAGAATACCTTACTCCTTTAGCTTGGTCACATCTCTTGAATCAAAGTGGAAGTCTCTAAGCAAATGCTCGAAGAAATGGATAATCAAATGCAATAAATTCCCTAAATCAGAGTGGAAGTCTAAGAAAATGCTTGAAGAAATGGATAAAGAAAGATATTAAACCTGCTCAAGATAGATAAAAACAATATACAGATCAAAAGAGGTCTAGTCAAGAATTTGAAGAAGGTCATATGGCTTTTCTTCGTGTGCAATCCAAGAGTTCTCATAGTAGTAGGTGTTTTTTTAGCTTTCCCCTTGTTGTTCCATCATCTTTGCATACATTTTTAAAAGGAATTTTCTATAGCAACATCTCTTTCAAACCCACTGTATTGTATATGGGCATACAACCTGATTCCTTCTACTAGAGGTGATTTGAGAGGTGAACACAAATAGAGCACTCACAAAAGATAATGCATTTCCCATTTCACCACGATATTGCATTTGATTTAAGAGTAGAAGGGCATCAATTACATGTACACATAAATTGAAATCATCACATTCCATGAAGCCACCCCACCACTATATTAACTATTCCTTGGAAAATGCTTTAAGTGTCCTTCACACTACCCCATTTTCCATACATGCTAATGAGAGCATTCCCCACAATAATATTTGTTTCCGGTTGGTCATTCATGGAAACTTGCATTTATTTACCAGCACTAAGCATGCACTAGAGCTAGTGCACATAGTGAGAACAAGGACAAAGGTGACTTTGAGAGTAAACCCTTCATATGTTTTTGTAGAAAAGTGTCTTCACTTTTCTACAAAGAGTAAACCCTTCACTTGTAGAGAAGTGTCTTCATTTGTTTTTGTAGAAAAGGATCTTCACTTTTCTTATCTGAGCAAATGCTGATATCACAGCATTCCTTGTCATAGTATTCCAAAGTGGCATTTTATGGAAGAATAAATCTTGAACACCTTCTAAGCCACCCAAACTAGTTCATGATTTAACCATCCTCACAAATTTAGCCTCATTTGGTGTAACTTCATCTTGCTACATTTTTTCAAGCACTTGAAAAGCCTCTATGCCATGACCATGTTGTGCATAGATTGAGATCATGGCAGTCTAGCACACCACATCTCTGGAAGTCATTTGATCAAAAACCTTTCATGCATGTTCATAATTGTCATGCATAAAACAACATCCATATCAAATTCATGGATACACAAGATGTAGGAAAGCAACCTAATGTGGTTAAATTCTTCTAACTAGTGCATACAGATAGAATGCTAATATAGCTAAACCTGTTTTGGCAATAAGCCTTCCTAATGCATTTGATAAAAAATATCAGCCTGCATCTTGATGCTTCTTTTATCTCCCATACTCTTGGAGAAAAATATTAAGCATAACAACATTCTGCCCCGAGGTATCATAGCAAACAATGCCAGCACATCATCTAACACTCCACAATGTCCATACACTTATATGAGAAGACTAATGAGATTAGCATTTAGCTTGAAACCACTCTCGATAATCTGGCCATGGATGTGCTTACCATGCAAAAAGTCTTTCTCCTTCACACATTGGTGCAATCAAGACACATATGTTCTTGCACATAAGCTAGCCCCACTGGATGTGTTGTTTCCTCCTTGTATAGTTCATGGAAGCATCTCTTGATATGTGCAATCCTATAGGCCCAGAATGTTTCCACCAACCTATCATCCTAGTCCCACATATGGGCTACCACCATTTGGGTAAGAATAGAGCATAAGTTCCTATTGGTGACCTCGACTTATCTGTTTTCTCGAGGGCACTTTCTATGATAGATCATATACATCTCAAAAAGATCCATCTTGGTAGTCTTCATTACCTTTGCTTCACACCACTTATTCACCCTGGATGTATTGGTTTTGCCTTCTCCTTGTTGGCTCAAAGGGACCCACAAAGCTAATACACGACTTTTTAAATGGCTTCAAGGCAAGAAAGGGATCAAGTGGCATAGCTCCTATCTTAGTTGGCTTACCCATTCTTTGGCAAGCATCACATCTCTTATATTCAAAGGCATCTTTGTGAATGGTTGGCCACCAATATCCCACATGAAGGACCTTCTTGTCATTGCTTCTCCTGCTGCAAAAGGTGACCACCACAAGGTGACCTTCTTGTCATTGCTTCTCCTGCTGCAAAAGGTGACCACCACAAGGCTTATCATGGCAAGCCTTTAAGATAACTGAGGTCTCAATTTTGTTGATACACTTCTTAGGATTCCATATTTGCCTTGCTTGTAGAGTGCACCAATAAGGAGAGTATAGGGAGCTCCTTAGAACAACAGCTTCTTCTTTTCCCTCTTTGAGAATCCTAGGGGGAATTGTTGGGCACACAAGGTGGTAATATCGGCATATCATGGGATGCTAGTTTCTACCACAATAAGAAGATGGTGGCATCTTGGACGTCAAGACCCATAATATTCTCTTCTTTTTCTTGGGAAATCTGAGATAAGTGGTTAGCAAGAACATGAGCTTTTCTTGGCTTTTTGACCACTTCAAATTCAAACTCTTGAAATAAGAGTATTTGTCTCATTGCAAATAAGAGTATTCGTCTCATTGCACGACCCTTGACATCTGGTTAATTAATAGCAAAGGTTAAGGCCTCATGGCCCACAAGGAATTTGAAGTGGGCGGTGAGAAGGCAATGATAGAACTTCTATAGGGCAAATACCATGGCTAGGCACTCCATCTCAATAACATGGTGTAATTCCTTTTATGGTAAAAAACTCTCTTGTTGGCATAATAGATAAGTTGATCTACCTTGGACTACTACCCTTAGCCCTTCGATGGATACATCTGTATATACATGGAATTCCTTACTCCTTCAATGGATGGATCTTTATATACATAGAATTATGTAGTCCAATCTCGTGGGGGGTACAAGGATAGGTGCTTTGGCTATGCATTTGTTAACTCATTCCAAGGGTTAACAAGAGCTACTGACATTATCTTACATCAAGAAGTCAAGGTAGATACACCAAAAGGTCATACATTCAAGATATGAAGCAATGGTGTCCAAATATACAACTTGGACGACCGCCCAAAATGGTCCAATGGAATACTTATGGACGATTTCCACTTCAAGAGCGTGTGGTAGTAAGTTAGAATGAATTTCCAAGTGATGTAATTCATGGATATATTATGAGAGTAGTCATTGTAATAGCATTAGGCCTCTTATGAGCCTAAAGTTCCCGGTCGGCTATAATTTAAGTGAGTGTGAATACTTATGACCATGTATATACGTAAATATCTCTTATAATACAAAAAACTCTCCCATTGTGCAATAGAGTCTTGATCTTGCTAACCTCTCTCTAATCCATGCTAGTGAGTGTATATGAGAGTGAAGTGAGGTGAGAGGAGGGACAAGTACACATAGTGCAATGTGGTGGTGTGACAACACTCGCGTGGGAGGCGCGGTGGAATTGCTTCTCAAGGAGTTGTGGAGCTTAGAGACCTTAAGGGTTATGAGCTCGGCCAATGGAAAGATCCTCACGATAGTTGTGGTTTGCCAGAATTTTTTTTACATCGTTGTCGGGAAATGATCCCTTGGCTTTTTCCATTGTTTTTCTCTAATCTACGCATTAACAATTTTCCATTGTCTTGATTACTGGCTTCCTATGAAAAAGATGTGGTTTTGATGGAGATTTGTATGTGAGAAATAGCTCTCTTTTTTATTTTTGAAAAAGATGTGGTTTTGATGGAGATTTGTATGTGATTTTGTGAGAAATAGCTCTCTTTTTTATTTTCAAAAGAATTATTTTTTGGCCTAAATGTATTGTCTTGTTAGTTTTAATCTAGTTTTTAGTGTTTGTTAAGTGTGCACATAGAGTGTCTTAGGTTCCGTTTGCATCCATTGCATCAAACAATGCAATGCATTGCAATTTTGTGACTTTTAGCTCTCTTCACATAGAGCTAAAATCATTAATTTTTGTTTAATTTGTGTGTTTTTTGTTTGATTTGTATGCATTAAAGTATTAGCAAGTATTAGGAGTAGCTTAATAATTTATAAAATTTCTTAAAAACATTTAAAAACTCTTGAAATCAATGAATCTTCCTTAATTAATTGGTTTTTATCTTCATTAAGGGTGATTAATCCAGTTCAAGAGGCCAAAAAAAACTAGAAAATGTGTTTTTTGGGGCCAAAATCAATCATGTAGGGTGTCAAAATTAATGATTTTGGGTGTTTGGGAGCATCTAGATACATCAAAACATCTAATTGCATCAGTTTCTTCACCAATTAGAGAATTTTTTCTCTCTTTGACCTAATTTGCATAAAGAAAATAGCCATAATTAAGGGCTTAATTCATCTTTGATTTAGCTAATTTACATATTAGTTGAGGCACATAGCTCTTAGCAATTTCATGCCCTCTCCAATGATGTGCTCAATGGTGTGAATTAATTAGTGATTAGTGGTTAATTTAGAGCTCTTACTTTGTTCAAAAGGGAGAAAAATTAGTGGAAGAATTAATCTTTGATTAATTCTTAAGCACTTTTTTCCATAACTCATTAGTGGCTAATGATGAGCATTGAATGAAAAGATACCAATGAGTTGTTAATTTGTCCATTTTGGGAGTCATTTATGAAGGGTGTAAGGGAGTGTCATAAAAGTGTTTACTTTTTTATTCCCACTTACCTTTTTGGTAAAAGGCCCATATTTTTAAAAAAAATCCATGAAACAAAACTCAAATTTCTCTCTAGACTCCAAAAAAAATCCGTGAAACACCCATTTCAGGTTCGTGAAACCCTCTGGTTCACGTCGTGAAACAAGTCCGTGCCCAAAAAATAAAATTTCATGAAACACCCATTTCACATTCGTGAAACCCTTTGGTTGATGTTGTGAAACAGGTCCCCACGTGCCAAAAAAATTTTCGTGAAACAAGTCCGTCGCGTAGAAAAAAAATCCGTAAAATCCTATTTCACGTCGTGAAATCCTGGACTTTCACATCGTGAAACATCTGTTTTACGTCGTGAAATAGGGCCAAAAAATTGTAACTTTAAGTAGGTTCATGAGATCCATTTCACGACATGAAAGGTTCCTGCACTTTCACGGGCGTGAAACGGGTCCGTGGGCCCAAAAAAAAAAAGAAGAAGTCTGGAAAACAGCCCTATTTGGAGGCTCATATCTCCTAGACCGTGTGTGTCCAATGAACGCGTTCTAGTGCTCATCAAAAGGTCAACATCGAGCTCTTCAAAATTGGTCTCGAGCGTTCGAGGGCAAACTCCATCGTTTTGGCCTCTAACTAGTAGCCTCAAAATTTGACCCAAAAATCGAGGCAAAAAACGGACTTAAAGCACTAAAAATTGCCCAAAATAACCCGAAAAAAGACCACGAACCATATTTAGGCTACTCTTTTAGTGTCTTAAACGACAAAATTACGAAAAATTTAGAGAGACAAAGTTGTAGTGCTCCAAAAATACTACGACTCTCTCATACAGAGTTTTTCCAAATTCCTTTTAGAATACATTCAAAAACGAGTTGCGAAATAGGAAAATTCTTTTCGAAAAAATTTTCATCTTGAGACAGTGATGGAAAATAGGTTTTAAGACCTCCTCTTCCATCTGGGATGCTACTGGCATACACTTTTTCCAAAAATTTCATCCTAAGGGCGTGCTTTTGAGAACTTCCATCTGGGACACCAGTGACACACTTTTTTCAAAAAAAATACCTCTAAGGTTGTTCACGTGCGCTTAGCGCCTAAGCAAATCAAGGCAAATAGACACTCGTTTGACCGAGAGAAGGGTGCACCAGGTCTCTTAAGGCTTTAACGAGCTATAATAAAACCTAAAAAGTTAAAAAAAAAACATGTGCTTGCTCATTAAGGAGCAATTGGCAACGTTAAGATATGGCAATGATAGAGGGATTACACCCAAACTAAACCCAATGGCTGAAATCTTTGAGCCATTGATATCCATGCCCCGAATGCAACTCCAAATACCATTTACCATACCGACAACAAGCATGTCATTGGGTTTCACATCCCCAATCACATCAATCCCTCTGAGATTTGACCCCTTGTCTTGCACTACCACAAGTCCTAAACCTTTAGAAGGGCTAGGTACCAACCCTTTGTAGTCCCTCAATGCCTAAACCTTGGACATATTGACTAATCTAGGAAGGGGGTTGCCCAAGGACTAAGTGAGTCCCTACCCACGTTAGCACCCATACACCGCCTCAATGACTCATCAAACAACACGCCGTACAGATTTCCAAAATCATAGGCAAATATGATGGAACAACTAATCCTTGCAAATATTTGAACATAGATGTGAAGCCTTTGGAAATTTAAACTGCCCCACCAAGGTACATGTGTTGAAAGACTAAGTGGGAAAGACTAGTTAATGGTTCATGCATGCGATTAAGACAAAGTTCAAGACCTTGAAAACAGCCTTTATCCACGGCTTTTCAAGACAAGGTGATCGATGGAGAGCAGCAAGAAAACTCTACTCGATTGAGCGAAAACAAAACAAAATCATGAGAGATTTTATCGTTCAGATAAAAATCTTGGACTCACGATGTGAGCTATGGGAGAAACTAAACAATGCTCAATTGAAAAGATGTTTCATGATGGGCATAAAGAAAAATAGCTTATACAACTTGATCATTGTATCCAATCCAAAAACATTCGATCAATGTTATAAAGAAATAATGCATTTAGATGACAACTTATTGGAGGATAACCATGAGATGTTCCTCATCTAAACCAAGTAAAGCAATGGCTAAGGAAAAATTGATCTCGGAATTGTCATTCCTTGAATTCTACACAGCCTTGCTTAAAAGCTTTGAACCAAAATCTCCAAGAGAGGATAAGCCCCCTCAAAACCAAACATCCTAAATGCCTCTCAAAGTGATGGGTGAAATGCCTTGTGTTCATTGCCATCACTACGTCCATTCCAATCCCCAATGTGTGTACCCCATGCCTATCTTTATGTACTACATACATTGCAAAGCCTTTTGGTCACAACACACCCCAATGTCCTAATTCACCTACAATTACCTCAAAACCTCAATCTCTCGTGCCCTAAAAACAAACACAGTTCAAAGGGTAGAAATTGCTCGGGCAGTAGTTAAGCCAACACTTCAATGTTTCTATTATTGTGGACCGCACAAGTGGTAGATTGCACAGTTTGGAATAATTCCATGCCCACATCCACTAACACTTTACAACCCATATGTGAATGATGTGGCATCGATTATATATTCCAAGATTGCCCAAGGCGAATCGCTTCAATGCAATCTGTCTCACCTCATAATACAACTCTTACATCTTCAGTATACAAAACGGGCGATTGTCCACGGTACCCTTGAATGTGCTTACACGCTTACAAGAAAAAGACACAAGAAACAATAAAAAAGAATGCAAAAGAACACACTTCAAAATGGGTAGATGAGAATGTTCTAAAATAGAAACTAAAAAATGAATCAAAACCTTCTAAACCCAAGAAAAACAAGGGTCAATAAACTGTCGAAACCAAGGTTGAAATAAAGGACAAGGGAAAGGAGCCCGTGAAGGAACTAACCCCAAAAGAGCCAAAAGCTACACATGTTGCGAATGCATCCATCTCAAAGACTAACCCTCAAACCACAAAACCCACATGTGCGACACATGATACAAACATCCGAATGAAAATTTGTTCTCGTCATATGGGCAAACATAATGAAAACCTGATGATCCAAGGGCAATCGGAGGATGAAACAAGTTCTAGTATGTCACTTAGTGAGGATGAAACAAGTTTTGACATGTCACTTAGTGCACCTCACAGAGCAATTAAGAAACTAGAACCCACCCAACCACCCCAACTTGAAAATTATGATCACATGACATATGCGGAACACAAAAAGCAAGATCAAGAGAGCATGCTAAGCATTGTTGAGTGTCATACATGATCACTGATTGTGATTGAACCTCATAATTTCAAACCTAAAAGAGTAACCAGAACACAAAAATCAGAGGAGTATCACTTTTCCTTTCAAGAGGAAGACGTGCTCTCTATAGACATGAACTCATCAAACTAAGGAGGGTCACCAAAGGAAGATTGCACAAAGGATGCAATTGAAACAAAACATGAGGAATTCCATGAATCCCTTACGAAATTTAAGCAATCTCTCAAATCCTCATTTGGAGGAGTTCTCTTCTCTCGTAGAAGTGAAGCTAGCATAGCTTCAACCCTTGCACCTTTAAAGGCTAACCATAAGTTGTACCAAGATCTCCACAGCTACATAGAACAGGACTGTAAGGATTCAAGTTTCCAAACAGACCTCAATTAAAGCTGTCAAAGGACCAAGTGTGCTATTGTACACATTGGGCACTCTTGAAAAAGTTAAGAGCCAAGAAGAGGATGATAGTGAATGGGAATCTGAATCTGAAATGGGAACTGAAGCTAAAACAAAAACTAAAACTTCCATGGTTTCGCTTGAGGATTCTATCATGGTATGGTTAGGTTTCCTTGTGGGAAATAATGTTGAGCGCAAATGCACATTGAGTAGCCCTCGAGCTAGTTATAATATCATGATAGTAGACACTTGGGTGTCATTAGGACAACCTCAAATCATCCCCAAATGTAATGGTCTTGTAAGAGGTGCCAATGGACAAAACATTAAAGTTCCAGGTTGCTTTAGATATGCTACTCAATCGGTGGAAATGTGGAATTTAGATTCTATGTTACGCCAGATCCCCTTAACATGCCATGTTTGGGGTACTTTTAACAAACAATGTATAAAGAATCTAACCCCCTTACGGGTAAGTTTTTTGTGGTTGAGTATGTGTTGGAAGCAGATTTAATCTTAGGGCATAAATGGACTATTGCTGCCCAAGCACCACTATGCTTTACTAGCAATAAAGTCATCATCATGAGATGTTCAATGACACAAAGTTGACAATACCATACTACAAGGAAGAGGATCCAACCCTAATGGATTTCTATGATGCTGAATGCAAAAATTTATAAGCCTCTTTCTCGGAAGCCTCTCTAAATAAAGACCTCCCATCTACGTCCAATGACCAACTCGGACAAAGCATCTAGCCCTTCAACTCCATCCTCACCAACAAAGTTCAATGCCAAAACCTCGCAATCAACAACTATTCTTGAAGAAGTTCCCCAAGCGCAACCATATAAGGCTACTATGAAGGCGCCAATCCCATTTGGGTGCCTCAATCAAAGCCTCTTCCTCACTGCAAAACTCAAAGGCCAAGGAAGAATAAAAGTACTCCACAACATCATCCGCACAAAAGACTAAACGAGAACTCTGAAAACTCAACAAGTGTGGGTACCAAAAAGGTTACTACAAGATCAAGGGTACTACCAAGGTAATACCAAAGCTCAGATTCCCAAGCACATCAAGAAGTGCCTCAAGCTTGCTCAAAGAAAGAAGCCTCAAAGGCATCAACCATTAACTCCTAATGTTCATCAAAGATGGGTGCCTATGAACATGCTTCAACAAAAAGAGTATTATGATGATAATCCCATCATATGGTTGCCAAGATCAAACAATGGAAAGAATGCTTCACCAACACCTTCAACCCCAACAGCTTCACCTAAATTTCTACAAGCATGGAGGCCCAAACAACACCAAGCAAGCCACTCAACCCTTCTCGTTCATATAACACATACACAAGAGCTTGCTTGTTCAATCAACCCCAATGGCAACCAACTAGAAGTTGTACCGACTGCCTTGACAACACTTGAGCCACAAATTCAAGAATCAATCCCCAAGTCTACAACAAAGACTTATGAGCGCATCAAGGACAAACTAATATTGCTCTTTTCACCCCTCTGGATGAGAAGCATAAGTGCAGAAGCTACGTGATAGACATAAGAATCTCTTCTCTCAAAAGGGACAGTAGACACAAGAACCTGTTGCTCGCAAGAAGGTAGCCAAAAAAAACAAACAAACAAGGGAGTCACACAAATGGCCTACCTAAAAATGGTAGAATATCACAAGAACCTCCCAACGATCTTCAAGAGTCACTACATTTTTAACCTTATAACTTACTAATATTTTGGCTAAGTTAACGTAGTAGGCTGCTCCATGAGTACATATCCATACTCATACATTAGAGGACATTTGCACCAGAGCCTCATCATCGACAACTTTCCAGGTACATCTCTGGATGGGGGGGCCGTGGTGGGCGAAAGCCTGGTCAATGGTATAACCCATCGCCTGGAATTTTCCTTCAAATTGCAAAATGTTGGAAGAGTCGTTTCATCACCAACTACCACGTGGAAATGGTTTATCCCATATGCCTAAGCTAAGGGTCCTTGACCATAGAATAAAGGGGCAATTAGCCCTTGGCCCCTTCCCATCCCTCCACAAACCTTTGTGGTTCACATGGGATTGGAGGAAGGGGGGCCCAGCCACCGCCGGCAGTGGTGGCCATTCGTGTCTGTTCTATGTGTGAGATCTCATTTCAACATGGTATCAGAGTTGGTGCTCTGCCTTGCCTTGCTTCCGCCTATGTGTGCTCTAATTTGCCTTGCTCCCGCTTGTGTGTACACACTGCTGGGATGAGCCAAGCCAAGCTCAGAATAATAAAAAGCTTATGCGCCCAAGCTCGCCATGGCCTCTAAGCCAAGCATTTGCAGCCATGACCAAGCCTCCATTGCCTCTGAGTCTAAGCTGTTGTCATGCCTCTGAGCCAAGCCATCAATCTCCTGTAGCCTCTATTCGTGATTATTGTGGAGCCGAGTTTGATGCCAGGGGGTGTTGGAAGAGTCATCACAAGCTGTCACATGGAAATGGTTTATCCCATATGCCTAAGCTAAGGATCCTTGACCATAGAATAAAGGGGCAATCAGCCCTTGGCCCCTTCCCATCCCTCCACAAACCTTTGTGGTTCACATGGGATTGGAGGAAGGGGGGGCGGTCGACAGTGGCCATCCGTGTCTGTTCTACGCCTGGGATCTCATTTCAACACAAACCTCTCCAAATGAAGCTAAATCTTCACAACACCTTCATCTCTAATCCTAAGTGAACATGTCAATATTAGCCTCGCAAGTCGTTGTAATTCTTTCATGTCTCACCAACAAGTGTCTACTTCAACAAGCAGCAACTCAATAAGAGTCTATTTGACTCTTTTAATGTACTTCATGATTATCTACTTCATAGAGCACTTACTTATACATAAAAGCATAAAAACCACATGGGAAGAAGCATGTAGGAACAGGCCATGCTCAACAACATTGACAAGAATCCTACCACAAAAAGGGTCATCATTGAAGGCCAATTTCTTCAAAAATAATGAATGTCGCTTCAATGAATCAGATGAGGTACTGAGAATCACAATTGTTTTGATGATTTTGTCTACGTTCCTTCGGATCCTTCCTTCTCTTCTCCCCCATTATTAACATCTCTTAGTTTCCCGACTAACACAAATCACATGTAACTCTACTTATGATTGCCAATAACAAAGTGAGAAAAAAATATAACCCGCATAAAAAATGCTCTTCACAAAAATATAAAAATACAATCACTCAACAAAAACCCCCACCACACCCACCCCCTTAGGAATTCCCACTAATCTCTAACCTTTTCATTTAATAATTAGCCTTTCTTATTCTTTTCAGAGGAACAGAGACCATTGAACATCACCACTCAACATCAAAAGCCATCAACAAAGCTTGTCAATTCTCCCCACACAAAGGTCTTCACTCAAGGCGATCACGAGGGCACGATTGGCATCAGGAGGGGGGGAATGTTAACCCATTCCAAGGGTTAAAAAGAGCTACCGCCATTCTCTTACATCAAGGAGTCAAGGTATATACACCAAAAGGTCATACATTCAAGATATGAAGCAATGGTGTCCAAATATAAAAACTTGGACGGCTACTTGTAATGGTCTGCTGATGGAATACTTATGGCGATTTTTGCTTCAAGAGCATGTGGTAGTAAGCCAGGATGAAGTCCCAAGTGATGTACTTCATGGATATATTATGAGAGTAATAGCATTAAGTCTCTTATGAGCCTAAAGTGCCCGGCTGACTACACTTTAAGTGACTGTGAACACTTATGGCCATGTATATAAGTGAATATCTCTCATAATAATAAAAACTCTCCCATTGTGCAATAGATTCTTGCTCTTGCTAATATCTCTCTAATCCATGCTAGTGAGTATGCGTGAGTGAAGTGAGGTAAGAGGAGGGACGAGTATGTGTAGTGCAACACGGCGGTGTTACAACGCTCGGAGGCACGATGGAATTGCTTCCCAAGGAGTTGTGGAGCTTCGAGACCTCAAGGGTTGCAAGCTCGGCCAATGGAAAGATTCGACAATTGCGGTTCACTAGGTAATCTTCTTGTTGGATATGTTTCAAAGGGAATTTTGCTAAGCCATAACAACATTTTTCAAGTTCCAAGAAAGCCTCACATTTAGGTGTCCAGCAATAATAGGCTTTTCCTTTCTTAATAACTTTTGAAGAGGAGTGACATTCTTTGCAAACTATTCTATAAGGAGGTCAGATTTGTGTGAGGGATGCTATCTTCTCCACCTTATTTGGGTCAATTGCTATACCTTGATTAGAGACCACATCACCTAAAAGGATTCTTGAGGATGCTGCTCCAAAAACACACTTCTCTAAGTTAAGAGCAATCCCACATTCTCTACATTTATCAAACCATTGTTGCAATTATTTAAAATGATTTTCCTTCTTTACTGAAGATGTCAAAATCATCCAAGTAAACTTCTATGAAATAATGGAGAAAGGTTTGGAAGGCATCCACTCTTTGGAAGGGGAGCATTACATAATCCAAAAAGCATCACCTTGTAAGCATAAGTGCCTTATTCAATGGTGAAAGTGGTCTTGGCTCTATCTTCTTCAGCTATTGGGACTTGGTTGTACCCACTAAACCCATCTAAGAAGGAATATATTTCATGACTGGCCATAGTATATCCAAAAGTTTATCAATGAAGGGTATTGGGAAGTGATGCTTCTTTGTCTTGGCCTTGAGCTTCCAAAAATCTATACATATTCTCAACTTCCCATTCTTCTTTGGTACTACCATAATAGGTGAGGCCCTCTCACTGTTGGCCCACTAGATATATGAAACCTACCTTTAGTAGCTTAAGAAGTTTAACTTTGACTAAGGTGGAGTAATTAGGGTTCATCCTCCTTTGTCTCTGCCTTACTTGCTTGGCAAATACCTCTAAGTCAATATTTTTGGGCATATTCCTTTCAAATCTCCATATGAAGCAAACATATCTGATTTCTTTCTAGGAGTTGCTTGAACCCTTGTGTTTCTTCTTGAGTTAGAGACTTATGCACCTTGAGAATTCTTTCTCGCCCATATTTTGTCTTCCAAGTCAACTCCTAGTGCCCTTCCACTTCCTTAATGAAGGTACCTTTAATTGGTGACAAGTTCAATTCGTACTCCTTGGGGAGGAGGGCATGTTTCTTCCATCGAGTGTGATATTCTTCTTCTAGATCCTTCACTTCTTCTTCTTCCACTTTCTTGTCCTTTGGTGGATGGTTTTCTTGATTTCAACTTGGAGGTAGGTTCTTCCTAAATAGTTCCTTCATGTGGAATTATTACATTTTCTTTACTTATGGTAAGAGAGGAGGCATTACTTTCTATGGATTTATCTTCTAGGAATGTGACATAAGAAGCTTTGGAATTCATCCACTCCTCAATGTCCTGGTCTGCTGATGCTACTTCAAAGGTTTCATTTCCTATGAGGGCAAGGTATTCCCCTAAGAATGTGGAGTTAATTTGAATCTATGAATCCAATAAGAGACCATCTCTATCACTGCTAATGTAATTTGGGGTAGCACCCACTTCACTCTTTGATCTTCATTAGAGTTGTCACTTAGGGTCAGCATCTGTTGAATCTTCTAAGGTTGTGGAACCTTTTCCTCTATATCCTCTCTGGAGATTTAAGGCCACTCTTTCTACTCCTTTTCCAATTATAAGAGTGACTTTATACTAGTCTATCCTTACTCTTGCTTGGAATATCCATGCTCTTCCCAAAAGGAGAGGATAGGAAGTGCCATATGATATTGGATGAACCACCAAATACATGAGCCAATAATCCTTCCTACCATGGTGGTTTTCACATTGGGTAGGATACCTAGGGGTTTTACTCTACTTTGGTTGGTGTCGAATAAGCCAATTAGTTTGTTGCAATCCTTATAAACCCAAATCTTTCATTGTCTTGTCTGTCATTATGTTTATTTTGCTGAACCCTCCATCCACTAAGGCATCTAGAATGTAATACCCTTCAATCCACTAAGGTGGAGACAAGATGAGGAGTTTCCTAAAGGTGATGTTGGGTTGGAAAGTATCGATGTCTTTTACAAGAACATAATCTTTGACTGGCTCTATAGGTTGGTCCAACCTTGTTGGAAAGGGAACCAAGGGAGCCAGTCCTGCTTTGATGCCTTTGGGGTTTTGCAAGGGTGGAATAAAGACATGATTCTCTTTAGAAGGAAGATATGTTTAGAGAGGTTCTTCGCGTGTAGGATCCGAGACATAGGCTTCGGTGTGTGAGCCTCCTTTGCCTTAGGGTTTGAGGGTACCTTTGCTTGAGTTAGTGCTTCTCCCATCATTATTGGTGCTTTGGGGGTACTAACTTCATTCTCCTTTCCCTTGGGGAGGTTTAGGGAGAACTTTACTTTCTTTGGAGAGGATTTCACCTTGGGATTGGAAGTGTCTTTGCTATTAGTTTGGGTAACTACTGCTACCTCCACCAACTTCACCAAGTTGTTTCTTGTCTCTAGAGAATCCTTTTGTTCCTTTGGTTCCTCAAAGTTGAGGGTGCCAAAATATCATTGGCACAACGAAAAAAGATAAAGCAAGAGAAAGTACACTAAATAAAGCAATAGAGAGAATGGAGAAAATTTTTAAAATTCTGATTATACCAAATAAGAGATAGGTACAATATGATGGTGTTGTCCACTCGTGCACTCTAGGGTAGAGATTAGATGGAGATCTAGACAGACTCCGGATGGAGGGTGTACTGAGAGTATAGGGAATATATGCTCACAAAGCACTGGATGCCTTAGCTTGTGCCAACTATGTCCATTCATAGTGCTATAGGTAGTGCGATGGATGCATCCAAGACATGGGCGGCTTTACTGCATTGGCGCAACTCACCACCCACATATTTATAGTGGGATGGATGCATTAATGCGACTACGTTGCACTGACGCGGCTCACCACCCACATATTCATAATGCGTCCCAATCGACCCACCACCCACTAATGAAATGATGAAATTAGTATCTGAGGGAATATTCCAAGGAATATTATTCCCTATACCTTTTTGGGCCAATGTGGCTCTACTTCAATGGCAAAACTTCTCCAGTGTGGCTCTTTCTTAAGCAATAAGAACAAAAGGCTCGGCTTCTTAGTACATTTTGTGGCTAAGTGTCATACTTGGTGACATTTCCTACACCATGTCTTGGCCCTTAGGGTGTCTCCAGTTGGACTTAACGAGTTCTAGGAAGTGGCATTGTTGATGCTTATTGAATTCATTTGCTCCATTATTGCATCCATTAGTTCCTTCCTTGTGTTAGATAAGGAAGTTGCCAAGGTAATCCATGATGTCGTGTGGGGTACTGGGGATTGAAACCTGGGGATTCTTTGTTATCACTATATAAATTAGCTAGGATGGAGGAGAGCTCTTGAGCATTTGACTTTCTTGGGTTTTAGGACTTTGCTATTGATTCCAAGAAGGTTAATTCCATTATGGCTAGGAAATTACTAGGAGATTTATTCTAAGGAGAGTTCATTGGCATTTGACTTTGTTGGGTTGTAGGACTTTGATTCCAAGAAGGTTGATTCCATTGTGGCTAGTGAAGATACTATGGGAGGTTGAGGCTAGTGGGACCAAGATGGGTTCTTACTATGAAGTGATGTTAAAGGAGGTCGCCGGGGGGGGGGGGGGGGGGGGGGGCGGGCTGAAGAGTTATTGTTGCATTGGTAGGGGTGGGTAGCACTCCTCTTCCTCTTAACCGGGAGACTCTTGTTTCAACTTCATCGGGCCTTTCTTTTTCTACAAAATTCCTAATCAGTAGTGATAAAGTCCTGTTAAGAACACTCCCTCCTAGGGTGTAAAGCCTTTCTAATTCTATAAACTTCCTAATCAATAGTGATAACAATACTCTTAAGAACATTCCCTTTTGGATTCCCTTATCAAGATTGTCATTTCCCCATCTCTTCAATATCGATTCCATTCTTGAGAGATAAGATGCTACCATTTCTCCTTCTAGCTGTAGCTATACCAAGTTCATGAAGTCATCCCTCATCCTATCCACCCGCAAATCCTTCTCTCTCCAAGTGTGTCCAAAACTCCTATTTTAAATCATCCCAATTACCAAATCTTTCACCGTTCTGCATCTCATACCATTGAAATGCTACACCTTTCAGGGTGGCAAAGGAATACTGCTAACTAGTGCTTATTAGGGGTCCTGGCATTGTTGGGTATTCCTACTAAGAACTCTTCCAAATGAATATCAGAGTCTTCATTGTTCTCACCTTTGAAGATTGGTAGTGGGACAACATTTAAGGGATGATCATCACATTTCCAATTGTAATTTGGATGGAAGTAGCTCCTATGGATATTCTTACAGGAGATCCATGTTAGGAAATAACAAGGGTAGGGATCTAATATAGTGCAATTTTATAGTGAGGGTTATGGAGTATAGTGGGTATTATAGTGAGTTTGTGACGGAAATAGGGAGTTTGTGAATGTATTAGAATGCATTTGACTAAGGATTGTGACCTAGTGATAACTATAATGAGAAAATAGAGAAATAGTTTGTGGTACTTAGAATATTTTTGAGATTATTTTGATTGTGTTGGAATACAGAAAGTATGTTGTTATAGACATGTTTTAGAGCAAATTATGGCTAGAAGATGCATCCAATTCTTTGCATCCTTTGGTTTAGCTAGTGGTGGTGTACTCTAACTCATAAGTGTTCTACTTCCAAAGTGTGATAATAAGTTCAACACACATTTATTGTAGTCCTAGCCATGGTATCTAACTCTTTTGCTACCCTCCATTTGTTGGGTGAACCTTCCCATGTGCACAAGTTTACCTTTACCATTTTGCTCTTCTTTCTAATGAGGTGAATGAAACATCCAAAAGCAAGAACCACACTTACATTGATGTCTATTAATTTCCACCCATATAAGCATAACCATAAAGCTATCCAAGTACTTGGAAATCGGTGATCTTGCTAATGCATCTTTAATAAGGATAAATAGGTGCATTTGGCAAGCACTCACCACTCAAACCATAATTTCATACTAGATATAATGGTAAGCCACCCCTGTGCTAGAGATTAATGCAACCCTAGCATAGCATGCACCCTAAAATACCACACACACCCATATAAGAGTATAGTACAACAGAAAGATAAATAGCAAAACAAAGTGCAATGGACAACCCTAGCATAGCATGCACCCTAAAATACCACACACACCCATATAAGAGTATAGTACAACAGAAAGATAAATAGCAAAACAAAGTGCAATGGACAACGCAGCAAACAGAGACTTTTTTCAAAAAAAATCTAAGATAAGTACAATGTGATGGTGCTATCCACTAGTGCGCTCTCAAGTAGAGCATATATGGCGATAAAGACAAACTTTGGATGGAGGAAGTATTAACTGTGGAGGGTGTGGAAGTACTGAATCTCAATGTGCTTTGTTTGAGCATGAAACACACGGTTCTTGGCAATAGCCATGCAATTTTGGTTGTCG
Organism: Cibotium barometz; assembly: GCF_041138505.1. Classification (NCBI taxonomy): domain Eukaryota; kingdom Viridiplantae; phylum Streptophyta; class Polypodiopsida; order Cyatheales; family Cibotiaceae; genus Cibotium; species Cibotium barometz. The sequence goes on from NC_141064.1 coordinate 34,420,662, forward strand.
CATTGCAAGGTTGTTGCCCCACTAATCTAAATTCCCATGTCAACTAAGATCATCCTCACCCATATTGCTTCACAAGCAGCAAAACAAGCTGCCTCGTACTTAACTTCTATAGAAGAAAGTGTCACTGTGGGTTGCTTCTTTTGCTGGTCCAAGAGAAAACACCAAAACCAAGTGAAAAACAATATCCGAAAACTGATTTCTTCGAATCACAATCTCCTGTCCAATCTAAATCACAGTAACCCATAAGAGTGTCACCTCCTGCACTGTAAGTAATGCACTGCTCAAGAGTACCTCTGATGTACCTAAGTACTCGCATCCCTTGCTTCCAATGACTCTCCCATGGCTAATTGGAAAACTTGCTCAAAACGCCAATTGTGAAGCTGATATCAAGTCTAGTGTTAGTGAGAAAAATTAAACTCCCCAACTAGGTTCCTATACTTCTTGATGTCTACTAATGGTGAAGAAAGCTTCACATTCACCTCCATAGGTGTTGACACAAGTTTGGAGTCAATCATCCCAAATGTTATGAGAATCTCCCAAGCATAATTCTGCTACGATATGAATATCTTACCTGACTCCTATCAAACCTTAATCCCCAAACAAAAATGCATGACCTGAGTATGTCATCTCTCAAACTCACGGCTTAGCATATCCATTATCTGTTGGATCGTTTCTTCATCATTACCTGTGATGTTTAAGTCATATACATAAAGGATAACCAAATCAACCTTGCCATGCCTTTATAGAACATACAAGTTAGCATCAACAAAAGAACTTCTAATAAACCCAATCTTTTTGAAAAATTGGTCTATCATGTGATACCATGCCCTTGGGGCTTGTTTCAACTCATACAATGCCTTCTTCAACCTACCAACTTTGTTTTCAAATCTAGGCATCTCAAAACTTGGTGGCTAAGCTACATATACCTCCTCCTTGAGATGTCTATTCAGAAATGTTGATTTGACGTCTATGTGAAAATTTGGCCACTATTTATAAGCAACCAAGGCAAGTACCACCCTGATAGTTGTGAGCTATAGGAGAAAAATTTTCAACAAAGTCAAAACCCTCCACCTATGAAAATCTATGTGCAACCAACCTAGCTTTGTAGTTTTCAATTGAGCCATCATCCTTATACTTAGCTTTCCAAACCCATTTGGTACCATTTACCTTTCTGTTTGGTCACTCAACTAGATCCCAGGTATTATTTTTTATGATGTTATCATACTTAAACTGCATCACGGCTTTCCACTTTGGATGTGCTATGGTTTCGTCCAAGGTGGCTCCTTCACTATTCTTATTATCTCAACCATCAAGGCCATGTTGAAAATGAGATCATATGCTCTTCTCTACTCCTCTATTCTCCTTGATCTATGTGGTCCATCTACTAAAGATTTTGGCATCTCATGTATTGGGTTACGCTCATTAACGAGTTGTTGTGCCCACTTTGGAAGTGGCTTTCTGTGTGGTGTAGCAGTAGGCTGATGTGATATATGAGTCTTTGTCCTCTGAAAACTCCTCCTCCTTATTGAGAGGAAATTTTTTGTTTTAGTTTTAGATCCCGTTTTGGTTTCATATACCCATTCACTTTCATCCTCTTTTTGGCTCTCTCACAGCGTTTTTAAGAGTGCCCAATGTGTACACTCGGTCCTTTGACAACTTTAAGTGAGGTTTGCTTGGAAACCTGTGAATCCTTACAATCCTTTTTCTTCCTCTTTGGGTTTCTGTTTTAAAACATGCTTCTCTACCTATTTCAAAGTATGTTCTTTTGCATTATTTTTTATTGTTTCTCGTGCCTTTGCTTGCAAGCGTGTAAGCACATTCAAGGGTACCGTGGACGATTGCCCATTTTGCACACTCAATATGTTAAGAGTTGTATTCTGTGAGATAGGTTGCATTAAAGAAACTCACCTTAGGTAATCTTGGAATATGTAATCGATGCCACATTGTTCACATATGGGTTGCAAAGTGTCAGGTGAAACTGTGGGCATTCCAAACCATGCAGTCTACCACTGTGGTCCACGACAATAGAAACACTGAAGTGTTTGCTTAACTGCTTCTTAAGCAATTTCTATCCTTTGGACTGTTTTTGTTTTAGGCACATGGAGGTTTTAAATTAATTGTAGGTGAATTGAGACATTGGGGTGTGTCATGACCAAAGGTTTTGCAATGTATGTAGTACAGAAAGATAGGCCTATTGTATGCACATTGGGGATTGGGATGTAGTAGTGACGGCAATGAACACAAGGCATTTTGCCCATCACTTTGAGAGGCATTTTAGGATGTTTGATTTTCGGGAGCTCATCCTCTCTTAGAGATGCCAGTTCAAAGCTTTTAAGCAAGGTTGCGTAAAATTCGGGGAATGACAATTCCGAGAGAGATCAATTTTTCTTTAGCCTTTGCTTCACCTGGTTTAGACGAGGAACATCTCTTATCATGATCGTCCTCCATCATGTTGTCATCTAAACATACTAGTTCTTTACAACATTTATCGAATGTTTCCGGATTGGATACAATGATCAAGTTGTGTAAGTTATTATTCTTTAAGCCCATCTCATGAAACATCTCTTCAATTGAGTATCGTTTAGTTTTTCCCATGGCTCACATTGTGAGTCCAAGGTTTTTATCCGAAGGATAAAATCTCTAATGGTTTTGTTTTGTTTTTGCTCAATCGATAATTGTCAGCATCAATGTGATGAACCATCGACTAGCCTTTCTTACTAAGCAAAGGTTCAACGCATGTACCTTGGTGGGGCAATTTGGATTTCCAAAGGCTTCGCATCTTTGTTCAAACATTTGCATGAATTGAACAGGATCAGTCGTTCCATCGTATTTGCCATGATTTTGGGAATCTATACAGCCGTGTTGTTGGATGAGTGGGTGCAAATGTGGTTAGGACCTCATTTAATCCTTGGGCAACCCCCCTTCCTAGATTAGTCAAAATGTCCAAGGTGTGGGCATCTAGGGGTTGCAAAGGGTTGGTACCTAGACCTCCTAAAGTTTTAGGACTTGTGGTAGTGCTAGGCAAGGGACCGAATCGTAGAAGGAGTGATGTAATAGGGGATGTAAAACCCGATGACATGTTTGTTTGTCGGCATGGCATATGGTATTGGGAGTTGCATTTGGGGCATGGATCTCAATGGCTTGAAGATTTCAGCCATTGGGTTGAGTACTTAGCCCTCTATCATTGCCAATTGCTCCTTAATGAGCAAGCACACGTGTTTTTAAGTTTTCTTACAGCCTCGGGAGGCCTGGTGCACCGTTCGCTAGCTCAAACGAGTGTTCGTTTGCTTTGATTTGCTTAGGCGCCAAGCGCACATGAACGACCTCTTAGAGATACTTTTTTGGAAAAAGTGTGCCACTAGCATCCCAGATAGAAGCACTTGTCTCGAAAGTGCATGTGAATGCCCTTAGGATGAACTTTTTCGGAAAAAGTGTATGCCAGTAGCATCCCAGATGAAAGAGAAGGTCTCAAAACCTATTTTCCATCTCTATCTCAAGATGAAAAAAAAATAGAAATATTTTTATTATTTTGCAGTCCATTTTTAAATGTGTTCCAAAAGGAATTTGGAAAAACTTTGTATGGGAGAGTTGTAGTATTTTTGGAATACTACAACTTTGTCTCTCTAATTTTTTTACGATTTTGTCATTTAGACACTCAAAAAGTACCTTGAATTTGGTACGCGATCTTTTTCGTGCTATTTTGGGCGATTTTTAGTGCTTAAGGCCCGTTTTTCGCCTTGATTTCCAAGTCAAATTTTGAGACTATTAGTCGGAGGCCAAAACGATGGATTTTGCCCCCTCGGACGCTCAGACCAATTTTGAAGAGCTCGATACTGGCTTCCTAATGATGAGCATTAGAACCCGTTCATTCGACTCACGGTCTAGGAGATATAAGCCTCCAAATTATTTTCCATACTTTTTTGGCGAGGCCCTGTTTCACGCCATGAAATAGGTGTTTCACAGGTTTTTTTTCTCCCTCGGGGGTCTGTATTACAACGTGAACTAGCAAGTGTTTCACATCATGAAATAGGTGTTTCACAGGGAAAAAAAATTCATGCGGGGGCGTGCTTCATGACTTGAACTAGCAGGTGTTTCATGCCGTGAAATAGGTGTTTCCTAAAAAGGTAAGTGGAAATTAAAAAAGTCAACACTTTTATGACACCCCCTTACACCCTTCATCAATGACTCCCAAAATGGAAAAATTGACAACTCATTTACATCTTTTCATTCAATGCTCATTAACCTTAATGAATTATTAAAAAAAGTGCTTAAGAATTAATTAAAGATTAATCCTTCCACTAATCTTTCTCTCCTCTAGACTAATCAAGGACTCTAATTAACCACTAATCACTAATTAATTCACACCATTGAGCACATCATTGGATAGAGCATGAAATTGCTAAGCTATGTGCATCAACTAATGTGTAAATTAGTCCATAATTAGAGATTAACTAAACTCTTAATTTTAGTATCTTCTCCTTATGCAAAAGTAAGCAAAAGAGAGGAAAATTCCTCCAATTTATATAATTAGGTGTTTTGATGCATCTAGATGCTCTCAATACACTCATAAACACTAATTTCGACCTCGTACATGATCAATCTTGACCATAAAAAACACATTTTCTAGTTTTTTTGCCTCTGAAATTGGATTAATCACCCCTTAATGACAAAAAGTAGTCACTTGAAGAAGATTAATCGATTTCAAGTGTTTTTTTAAATATTTTTGAGGATTTTTTAAATGATTAAGCTACTCCTAATACTTGCTAACACTCTAATGCATACAAATCAAACAAAAAACACACAAATCAAAGAAAAATTAATGATTTTAGCTCTATGTTTAACTCTAAAGAGAGGTAAAAATCACAAAATTGCAATACATTGCATTGTTTGATGCAATGCATGCAAACTGAACCTAACACACTCTATGTGCACACTTAACAAACACTAAAAACTAGATTAAAACTAACAAAATAACACATTTAAGCCAAAAAAATTTCTTTCAAAAGACAAAAGAGAGAGCTATTTCTCACAAAATCACACACAAATCTCCATCAAAACTACATCTTTTTCATGGGAAACCATTAATCAAGACAATGGGCAATGGGTAATGCGTAGATTAGAGAAAAATAATGAAAAAAGCCAAGGGGATGATTCCCCGACACAACGGCACCAAAAATGTTATGGCTCACCCAAACCCCCTGTCACATCCAACAAGAAGATTACATGGTGAACTGTAACTATCATGAGGATCTTTCCATTGGCCGAGCTCGTAACCCTTGAGGTCTCCAAGCTCCACAACTCCTTGTGAAGCAATTCCACCGCGCCTCCCATGAGCATTATTGTCACACCACCGCGCATTGCACTACGTGTACTCATACCTCCTCTCACTTCACTTCACTGACACACACTCAATAGCATGGATTAGAGAGATATTAGCAAGAGGATTATCAAGAGCAAGACTCTATTGTACAATGGGAGAGTTTTTTGTATTAAGAGAGATATTCACTTATAAACATGGCCATAAGTATTCACACTCACTTAAAATGTGGCCAGTCGGGCACTTTAGGCTCATAAGAGGCCTAATGCTATTACAATGACTATTCTCATAATATATCCATGAAGTACCTCACTTTAGACTTCATCCTAACTTACTACCACATGCTCTTGAAGCAGAAATCACCATAAGTATTCCATAGGACCATTACAGGCACCCGTCCAAATCGTAGATTTAGACATCATTGCTTCATATCTTGAATGTATGACCTTTTGGTGTATCTACCTTGACTCCTTGATGAAAGATAATGGTGGTAGATCTTGTTAACCCTATGAATGGGTTAACATACGGGTGGAACATGTGTTGGACCACTATGAGATATTTTGGAAGACATGTGAAGAACTATTATAGTTTCACATTTAGGCATTAATATTTTTGTAAGGCTAAGGCCTCGAACCTTTGTATCTATCTACCAATTAGTATTTTATACTTTTGGTAGGCCCAAGACTTTATATTTGTATCTTGTTATATTTTGTAGAGCTTTTACGCTAAAAAACTCAAAAGCACTTGTGCTTTATTTTTATCTTTTTGAAAATTAAGCTTTCTAATACATATAAATATGGATGAGTGGTACAAGGGCCACACTCATCCACGAGAGATTCAACCCAATATTGTGTCAATGGTGATATCTTCTCTATTTCTCATCTCTCTTGTTTATTTAATTTTGTTTATTAAGATTTATGCTTTTAATTTATGCAAGTTTATGTTATGCTCTAATTTTTGTGCTTGAGAATGAGAAATTCTTCTGTAAGTGTCTTAAAGGTCCTAACAGTGGTTTCAGAGCTTTGGGAACCACTCAAGGAGAAGGATTTTCAAGAAAAATTCAAAAGTAAATTGTTACGGATATTTTTTGGAGCAAAAAAGGCAAAGGATGTAATTTTTGGTAAATATTAAAGCTTTAAACAAAGGAGGAATACTTGCACGAGAAGACTGGAGAATTAGGGCACTGTCAAAAATTGATTGTGTGAAGTGAAAGGTTGAGTTCTATGCTTTTGCGGACCACTGAGGCAATATCAAAAATATCTTAACCATTGGATAATACCTCTTATCTACCACTTTTTTTTTAACCTCTTTCCAAAATAATAAAACCACCTTTTGATTCCTTCGCCCTCTATGGATGGAATGAGCAAGAATTGAGGCTACTTCTTCCACTCTCAGAATTTCAGTAGCTTCCCAAACCAAGAAACCCATATTGGATGGTGAGGGAGGATCTTCTCAAAGTAAATTTCAAAAAAAGAAAAAGAGAGCAATTCTTTTACTATGTGCTGTCGTAATCGCCTGAAATTTTTCTCTCTTTTTCGCACTGTCATCACTGGCTAATCTTCTTTCTCTCTCTTGCTTCACTATTTGCATCGATAAATTACCTTTTCTCTCTACAGCGATCCTCCAAGATATCGATGGGGCAGCTGGAGTTTATAGACATTGAGCATGCCCAACATTTGCTTGCACAGCAGCTTGAACCAGCCCTCAACATTATTTATGGCTTTGTTGCTCTTCATGTGGTGCACATCCTACACGATGCCACTTTCGAATTTAAAGAGCTCGTGCATTACCATCCTACACCACTAAAGTGCCTCTAGGTACAGTTTGGCTTCCAGAGTGTAGAGACCACCGTAAAGGTCGTGGGCCACGAGAAGGGCGGGATAAATTGACTACAAGTCTTCTAGATTCATCAATACCTCTAGAGTGAGGAATATGGACGTTGTGATCAGTCATCTATTGTGTAGTGCACCTTTAAGAAACTCATACAGACTAGAGGGACACACTCAAGGCACTACTATTAAAGAATCATCCTATTGAAGATGCCAAATGGATGCCAAAAAAGTTTTTATGTTCTTACCAAAATCTCATCCACTCATACCATCCATGCAATTGAGGTCATTTATAACTTGAGCAAAAGGGAATGTTAGTCATAACCTCTATGGGAACACCCAATATTTTATTTTGGGATATTTTATTTTAGATTCACCTTTTATTTACATCATCTACTAGGATTAATGTGTTTAATGAGTTATGTGCACTGGTACGATATCTACCAGGGTTAATGTGTTTAATCAGTTGTGTGCAACGGTATAATATAGTTAGGATTAATGTGTTTAATCAGTTGTGTGCACTGACTAATATTATTTTGGTTATAGGCGATGATTGAGTGGTAGATTAGGCAGATGGAACATGTGTTGGACCACTATGAGAATTTAGAAGAGATGTGAACACCTATTATGGGTTCATATTTAGGCATTAATATTTTTGTAAGGCTAAGGCCTCAAACCTTTATACATACCAATTAGGCCCAAGACTTTATATTTGTAGCTTGGTATATTTTGTAAAGCTTTTACACTCAAAAACTCAAAAGAACTTGTGCTTTGTTTTTATCTTTTTAAAAGCAAGACTTCTAATACATATACATATGGGTGAGTGATACAAGTGCCACAATCATCCATGGGAGATTCAACTAATCATCTAAGGAAGATTCAACCCAATCTTATATTGACAGTGATCTCTTCTCTATTTTTCATCTCTCTTGTTAATTTAATTTTATTTATTAAGGTTTATACTTTTAATTTGTGCAAGTCTATGTTATACTCTATGTAAAGGTTTAATTTTATTTATTAAGGTTTATACTTTTAATTTGTGCAAGTCTATGTTATACTCTAATTTTTGTGCTTAAGAATTAGAAGTTTTTCTCTAAGTGTTTTAAAGGTCCTGACATGTACATAATGTGAAATTTAGAGAAAGGCTTTCTTTGCAAGTGGATGTCAATGTGGAAAAGAGTTTTGGGATAGTCTCTTGAAGCACCATGCAAAAGAAGGGAAAGTGATTATGGAGCTTTACGCAGGATGTGGAGATTGCACTATGGTAGCCCGCAAATTAGGCATATGCAAAGTTTGTATTGATCCCCCAAACTAGGCATATACAAAGTTTGTATTGATCCCCCAAAGAGGAGGTTGTGAAGACTGTCTTGACACAAACATATCATTGTAGTTCAATGAATATATGTGTTCACAAATATTCAAGTGATTGTGCTTAACAATTGTTTGTGATTATGCCATGATCTTAATTTACATATGAATATATATATATATATATATATATATATATATATATATATATATATATATATATATATATATATATATAGAGAGAGAGAGAGAGAGAGAGAGAGAGAGAGAGAGATGCGTGCTAGGTTTTAAAATAAAATGAGAATGAGAGTTTCTTTTATGTTTGTGATCAACATGTCAAATAAACAAATAAAGTAATGACATTGTGTGTACTATGTAGATGAATAAAGTAGTGTCAAGTTTGTAGATTGAAAGGATCTGTAAGGGATAATTGAATTATAATGTTGTGTGTATTGTGTGTAAATAAATTAATGATAACTTTATAGACTCAAATGATCCGAAGGACAATAGAGAGATAACATGAAGAGCAAGAGAGATGCAAGAGGTTTGACAACATGGAGAAGAAGAGATGAAAAAGATAGAGAGAGCGAGAGGGATTGCAATATAAAAAAGGGGAAAGAGGGGTGTCGCACTGAAATCGCGAAGAAGAAAAATGAAAGTCATACAGTGAGGGAGAGAGCAAGAGGGATTGCAATATAAAAACAAGGTAAGAGGTGTGCGCTCACTGAAATCATGAAGAAGAAGAATGCAATAGTCACACGGTGAGAGAGGGGGAGACGAAGACTCTTTTAACGTCAAAGGAACGATCCCAAGAGAGCAATACTAACATGAAGGAAGAGTGAAAATGAGTGGGAAAGGGAGAGACAATGATAGACAACTAGTGAAAGAGAGGAGGGTAGGGGTGTTAAGGGTGATGAAGACAAGGAGGGAGAGAGAGGGAGAAACAGAGACACATGGGAGAGAGAAAGAGAGAGAGAGAGGGAGACTGGGGAGATGGAGGAAAGATGGACAGGGAGAATTAGGAGGAGAGGGTGAGAGGGCAAGAGAGATGGAGACATGAGAGAGAGAGAGAGAGAGAGAGAGAGAGAGAGAGAGGGGGGGGAGACTTGGGAGGAGAATGTGAGAACTTTGATGCAAGGGAGGAGAGGATGAGAGGGCAATAGATAGGGAGAGGGTTAAGGGTGACGGAGAAAAAGAGGGAGAGACAAGGAGAAAGACAGAGACAAGAGGGAGAGAGAGAGCAAGGATAAGAGAGATGGTGAGAGGGCAAAATATAGGGAGAGGTAGGGAGAAAGACAAAGACAAGAGGGAGAGAGATGGTGATAAGGCAACAGATAGGGAGAGAGAGCAGAGTTGGTGGAGTTGAGCTAGGCTGAGTGGCAGTAGTGGTGGCGGAGCTGAGCTGAGCTACTCAGCACAATGGTGGTGGTGGTGGAGGAGCTGGGCTAGTGAGAGAATATCAAATTTTAAGAGAGATTTTGTCACAATAAGATCCCTCTAAAAACTCCCTTTTACATAAAGTGTCAATGTAGCTGACGATGCATAAAGTGTATCAAGGAGTGCAACAAGGCGAAGAGTTGTGTTACCATCTTCTTTTATAGGAGGGCCTCACTTTATGTACTACCTTTACCAAGATGCAATGGCAATTGTAAGGAAGAAGGGTAAGCCAAATCTATTTATTACCTTCACATGCAACCCAAAATGGCATGAAATATATGACGTCTTATTGCTAGGGCAAATTGCCCAAGATCGATCGGATCTTATTACCTGCATGTGAGAAGCGTAAGGATATGATGAGGTTACATACAAAGTAAAGTTAATCTAAAAAAGTGGCTAGCTATGCATCTGTAATGATTGAATTTCAAAAGAGAGGTCTACCATACTCGCACATATTACTAATTCTTGAAGATGAATTCAAGCTAGTGACATAGCTCACTATGATCGATTGCTATGTGCTAAGCTACCCAATAGAGAAATGTTTCCAAAGTTGCATGAAGTTATCAAACATTGTAATGTTAATGGTACATTGCTTCCCAGTGGTGTTTGTATGGTTGATGGGAGATGTATTTGGAATTATCTCTGCAGCTTCACTCAATCTATAGTAGTGGGGATAGTGATGGTTATCCCGTTTACATGCATTCAGATGATGGTAATAGTGTACAAGTAAAGGGAGTTACATTGGATAATAGGTGGATCGTGCCATACTCTCCTTTCCTTTCCATGAGATATAAGGCTCACATTAATATTGAAGTGTGCTCCATAATTTTTTACCGTGAGCTGTACAAGTATGTGTATAAGGGTCTTGACACAAAGCAACAGTAAGGATGGAAGATCATAGTGGTGTAGTGGATGAAGTTTGTAAATACTTAGATGCACGTTATGTATCAGCATCATCAAAGGCATGCTAGAGAATCTATGAATATGATTTGCATGAGGAGAAGTCAGATATCTAGAGGATTGCAAGTTCAACTACTATGTTTTGAGACAATGATGACTTATGAGATGTAGTTGAGGAGGATAATAATAAGAAAACTACTCTTACAAAGTGCTTTGTAGCTAATGAGCTTCATGTCGATGCAAACAATTTGATGTATAGTGACTTCCATTGTAACTAATGAGCTTCATGTCGACGTAAACAATTTGATGTATATAGTGACTTCCATTGCAATTGGGTTTGGAACCAACACCCAAAGAAGTGGACTATAAGAAAGGCATGTAATACCATTGGCCACATGTACAATGTTTCTCCATTTGCGCGAGCAATATTTTTTACATATCTTGCTTACTATTTGCAGAGGTTGTATGTCTTTTGATGACTTGTGTACTATTGACGGTTGACTTTATCTAACTTTTAGGGCTGCTTGCATAGCTAGAGGTCTATTAGAAAGTGATGAAGAGTGGTTTACATGTATGCAAGAGGTCGCATTTCATCAAAGTGTTGGATAATTGAGATAATTATTTGAAACAATTTTGGTCTTTTGTGAGGTTGCATTTCTTGGGCATTTGTGGGAAACATTCGCATTAGATCTTTCAGAGGATATATTCCATGATTAACAAGGCACAATGCAAGCTATTAATGTATGTTAAGCTATGGCAAAAAACAAGGCTTTATTGCAAGTAGAGTGCATTCTTCAACAGCATGGGTAGAGCTTGTCTGAGTTTGAAGGAATGCCTTTGATTGATAGATTAGGTAGGGCAAGAGTTGTGAATGGGTTATCACAAGCTGCCTTTAATCGCAAGAGTTGTGAATGGGTTATCACAGGCTGCCTTTAATCAGTTCTTAATGCAATTGATAGGAATGTTGGTGATGTATTCTTTCTTGATGGTCTTGGAGGATCTGGGAAGACCTTCCTCTACAATTGCTTGCTTTGTCGAGTACATGGAGATGGCCAAGCTACTCTTGCATGTGCTTCATCTGATATAGCTACCTTGCTATTAGCTAAATGGGCATATGGCTCACTCTCGATTCAGGATATCATTAGACCTAAATGCCACTACCACTTGTAATATAAAGGTTAATTTACTAAGTTATTGGTTGAGCTCTTGGACATGGCAAAATTTGCGCGAGTGAATATTCTAACCTTTTTTGTTAATTATTTTTTATGAAGAAGATAGTGTTCTCTGGTACATGCATAAGTATACAAGATAGTGCTATTATAACAAGTACGTTCTTGATGTATCTATGTTTATTTTAACTTTTTGGGCGTGATCCTTGCTAGTCTTGAGTGAGTGTTTTGTTTTAGCTTGATGGGTTGTAGCCTGTAAGAGTCCATTTTGTATCGATGTGTTCTTTTTGGCTCTACCAAAAGCCTGTTAATTGGGAACCTATGGGGCATGGTTGTAATGAGGACTATTTATATAGTTTTTTTGAGGTCAATCTATACTCCTGTCCTCAAAAAAGATGCGGCATCTATTGACCAAAGTTAGTTGAATATTGTGATTATATGATTGTAGAGCTCTTTGTATTTGAGAATCCAAAGTTCTTATGGGTTATATGTATTAACTAGGTACATGTCAAGTCTAGAGTATAGGCAATCTATTTTATTGGCTATGTGTGTGATGTAGATTAAGTTTGAGAAATTTTTATGCTTACAAAGCTTTCTGTTTTAGACTATACATACACATTGACACGTATGTAATTTAAATAGGATTAGGATGACAAGATCTTTTACATTTATTATTGGACTCTACTACTTAAGCTGAAGCTACACATGCAAGTGCTAAGCATTTAGCTTATGTGTTTTTAATAATGATACTGAAGTTATTTACGTTTTGATAATAATATTGAAGTTATTTACCTAATAAAATATGCAGATCCCTTTCAATGGTGAGCTCATGTCTGTGCTCAGTTTTGTTGATTGACCTCCTCGAGATGGCTTGAAGTCTTTATAGGTACATATTCTAATCTTTTATTGCTAATTTTCTTTATGAAGAGGAAAGTGTTGTTTGGTTTACACATGAGTGAGTATAAGGGATGTTCTTTTTATAACAAGTTCATTCCTGGTGTGGCTATGTTTATATTGAAACTCTCAGTACGTGATTGGTTCTTCGATGTAGAATACATTTTTCTTGGGTTTTATAAGGTAGATCTTCATATAGGGTTGTAGGCCCTTGCCGTCCAAATTGCATCATTGTGTCTTACTTAGGCTATCGAAAGCCTACTGACTAGCAAGCTATTGGGCATGGTCAAATGATGACTATATTTATAGCTTTTTTAGGCTTATCTATACACCTGTCCATGAAAGTACGTTGTCTATTTATCAAGGTATGTTAAATATTATGATTGTATAATTGTAAAGCTCTTTTGTCTAAAAATGTTATGATCCATGTTATTTGAATAATAATCATGGTCATTTAAATTTGTATATATTTTTTTTATGATGCCTATTTCTCATCATGAACACGTTAGGATTGATTGATGTGATGTCAATTGATTGTTACTACTGACGTGGTTTATGTTTATGAGTTTAGGTGATGAGGTGTGCAAGGGTACCGATTTAGGTGTTGCACAGTGCGAGGGTACCGATTTAGGTGTCGCACGGATGGTGGATTGAGACATGGCGTGTGGATAGATCTCACAATATTTTGTGGCTGTATTATGGCATTTGATATTATTTTGATATCAGTGTGATGTGTGTGTGTGCACGCGTCAATTTATTGTACCAGTGTGCGTACGAGCACTAGTTGATTTATTTTGTAATGTGCATATGTGCACAAGTTAGATTATTGTATTAGAAAGAATTGTGCAAACCTTAGAAGGTTTGAGGACAAAGGTTAATTGAGGACAAAGGCTAATTAAATGGCAAAGTCCAAATATGGATGTACACTTTATTTTTGGCTGAAAGCCTACTTTTGGAATATATAAAAATACCCACGCGAGAAGAAGCCACTTACGTTGGGGGGGGAAGATTGCACCCAGTCTTGTGTTGCCTTGTGTTGATGGTGATGTATTTCTTTCTCTTACTCTATGTTTTGTTATATGTTTTAATTTTTAATTTAATTCAAGTAGTTGTTTTGATGTTTGATATAATTTTTATAAGTCTTTTGATTATTCTCTTCAAGAAAATTAAAGGTCCGGTTGCAGTGGTATCAGAGCTTTGGTGTAATTTAATTTTCTTGAAGGCGCTCAAAAGAGGTGAAAGAGACAAAAACAGAGGTAATTTTGGTAATTTTCTTGAATTTACATTGAAGAAGAACACGTTTAGGTATTTTTTGTTTATGTATGGATGAAATTAAGCTTGTTTTTGACCATTGGGTAATCAAACTCCATCAATCTATTGTCCAAAGGGTAAAACTAGGTGGAAAACCATTAGTGGGTTTCTCAAAACCATGACACCACCTTCCTCTTCACTAATCCTCTTTCTAATCTGTCTGTACGGATTGAAAGAGCAAGAGGAGGAGGAGCATGGAGAGCCATAAGCAGAATTGCTAAACCTTTCCTTTGCTCAATTTCTATAATAGAGGGTTGAGAATTATTCAAGAGTTCAAGAATTACTTTTAAAATTTTTATTTTCTTTTTTCCTCCTCTGCGCTGCGCTGGGCGCAAGCTTAAAGTTAATTTTATATATATATATATATATATATATATATATATATATATATATATATATATAATTTTTCCATTTGCCTCTCTCTCCCTCCTTCGTAATCGGGCGGCAGCGAGACAGCGGCTCCTCCCTCCTTCCGACGGCCTGCGCATCCTGAAGGGCTGAGGCATGGCAATTTTTTTTTCTCTTCTCTCCATCCCGTCAGCGGCCAACGGTGCGAACGAATTCAGGGAGAGAGGGGAATTTTCAGCAGATTTATTTAAAAGCTTTGTTATTACAAAGCTTATATTATCTAAAAGCTTTATAAGCTTAAATTGTTTATTTTTTTATATTAGATGCAGTGATGGGCGACTTCTTTTCTGCTGGTGAAAATTGCTTTTTACGAGTTGTTGGGAGCTGGGCTCAAATAAAGGCATTTCAAGCTTATAATAATAAAAGCTTGGATTGACTTAAAAAGCTTTATTAAGCTTATTAACCAGCATAAAAATAAAAGCTTTATATATATAAGTTACAAATATTGAAATCATTATGTACTAATTATGATTTTCTCCAAAGTTTTTTTTTAAATCTGCGCTGAACTTTATGAATTCCAAGATGATTGAATCATTTCATTTGAGCCTTTATTAAGCTTGGGTTTAACTATGCGTTGGATTTAAATTAGTAGAAAAAAATCATGTTAAGCAAAGCTTTTATTAGTAAGCTTAATTAAGAAACTCTTTGAGCTTTAATTAATAAAGCTTTAATTTTAAAGAGTACATGGATTATTTCTTGAAAAATTATGCATTTGTGTATTGAGCTAACTTGGCAGGATTCACATCTAGCTCGACGTTTCATATGAGATAAGACACCCTATCTTTTCTCTTGTTTTAAATTTTTCCTATTCTTTTAATTGTCAAGAAATGGGTGAATATCCGCACCATCATACTATTCATCGTACTATTCAGGAACAGCTTGACACCGAAGAAGTTAACACACTCGACACACTAACCAAAGGTGGAGGTATGTGTTAAAAATTATTTATTGTATACAATTTCTTGTTTGCTTTTGTATCTGTTTTCTGAATATTCTGTTCTTCTAGACCTAGTTAGAAAAACTTTGGCTCTTGAAAAGAATTTTAGATACAGTGACCTAACTAGAAAGATTGAGACAAGATTAGCGAAAGTTATCTTCAAGATCTAGTTGCCCAAATTCAAGTAAAAATGATTGCTAGACATTTCATAGAAGATTAAGACCAATTTGAAGATTCAAGAACCAATCAAGTTTCTCCAGTCTTTGATTCAAGTTATCAATTGCTTCACCATCAAATTTAGTGATGATGAGAAAAGTAAAGAAATAGCTCTCAAGTGATTAGAAACCAAGCTTAAGTTGTATACCAATCACAATTACGAAGTTTATACCAATTCAAGTACAAGATTTTGTCTAAATTTTCAAGTGTTCTAGTTTAAGATCTATTCAAGTACAAGATTTTGTCTAAATTTTCAAGTGTTCTAGTTTAAGATCTATCCAAGTACAAGATTATTTCTAGACCAAGAATTACTCTAAGTCAAAGATATATTCAACCACAAGATTTAAACCCCTTAAGACCAAGATTTATTCAAGAATTATAATTATGATCAATTAAAGACTAATCTCTCAATTTTCGTCCATTCAAGTATTTTTAATCTAAGCCAAGATTCATTACTAGTATATCAAGTTCTTGCTATCAACTAGGGCGCAAGATATCTCTCATTCTTCAAGTTCTGATTTCAAGTTTAAGATTAAGCTTAAGATCAAGATCTCCTTTAGATTTCATTGTTTACAAGTAAAGATTCACAAATTCAAGAATTATAAACCTATTCAAAGATTATAATTTTTGAAATTTAGTTAGACAAGTACAAGATTAAGATCAAAGACAAATCTCAAGAATTTATCAAGATTAAGATCAAAAACAAATCCCGAGAATTTAGTTAGACAATTACAAGATTAAGATCAAGAACAAATCCCCAGAATTCATCAAGTTATTGACAGTAATATAAGTGATTATTTTTCAATCTTAAGTTGATAAGAATTTCCATTTCGACCTAATTTATTTTTGGAATAAGACTTGTAGTCTAATTTATTTTTGGAATAAGACTTGTAGTCTAATTTTGAGGATAGAGAAAAGTTATGTCGGAATGAAAGTTTCAGAGGGAATTAGCTACTCCGTCTCAAACTTCTATTCTTAAGGTAGTGTTGTGTGGAATTAATCTATGGTATGGGACATTAGATTGGTTTTACATATCTACCCCAGACGTATCTATGTCTCCTATCTTTCACCAGCGAGTGTTTGTATGTGGAAGGTACCTATGTGGTATGGGACACTTAGATCCCTTTTACATGCGTTCATTTGTTTGTTTGTTTTTTGAAATTGTTTGATGTGATCATTTTGTCCTCCACTTGTACCATGAAGCCATCCACTCATTGATTACGCAATTGAGGACAGTTGATTCCCAACAGGGGGGACTGTTATGATCCATGTTATTTGAATAATAATCATGGTCATTTAAATTTGTATATATTTTTTTTATGATGCCTATTTCTCATCATGAACACGTTAGGATTGATTGATGTGATGTCAATTGATTGTTACTACTGACATGGTTTATGTTTATGAGTTTAGGTGATGAGGTGTGCAAGGGTACCGATTTAGGTGTTGCACAGTGCGAGGGTACCGATTTAGGTGTCGCACGGATGGTGGATTGAGTCATGGCGTGTGGATAGATCTCACAATATTTTGTGGCTGTATTATGGCATTTGATATTATTTTGACATCAGTGTGATGTGTGTGTGTGCACGCGTCAATTTATTGTACCAGTGTGCGTACGAGCACTAGTTGATTTATTTTGTAATGTGCATATGTGCACAAGTTAGATTATTGTATTAGAAAGAATTGTGCAAACCTTAGAAGGTTTGAGGACAAAGGTTAATTGAGGACAAAGGCTAATTAAATGGCAAAGTCCAAATATGGATGTATACTTTATTTTTGGCTGAAAGCCTACTTTTGGAATATATAAAAATACCCACGCGAGAAGAAGCCACTTACGTTGGGGGGGGGGGGAAGATTGCACCCAGTCTTGTGTTGCCTTGTGTTGATGGTGATGTATTTCTTTCTCTTACTCTATGTTTTGTTATATGTTTTAGTTTTTAATTTAATTCAAGTAGTTGTTTTGATGTTTGATATAATTTTTATAAGTCTTTTGATTATTCTCTTCAAGAAAATTAAAGGTCCGGTTGCAAAAAAATCCAAAGTTTTAATGAGTTTTTACATATTACCTAGATACAGGTCAATTTGAGACTAGAGCTGGTAGTTTTGAGTATAGGCATCGTCGTAGCATGTGCAAGACAACATGTAGATGTTGCCTTTTTGATAAAGGAAGCTCTACGTCTGCAACACACCAAGATTCTGTGGCACCATTTGACTCTACATAGATATAGTATATCTTCTAGTTTAGGGTCATTATATATTAGTTTTTTTGGTGGTCCTTATATAGGTTATAATGACCTTCGTATGTGAAACATTTTGGTTACCACATTTCAGTATACTCTATTATATTCATGAGATTTTTTGGAGCATATGGGGACTTTTGTATATAAAGTGTTCCAGGTACACCACATTTTCGTATAGTTTTCAAATGTATTATTTTTATGTAATGTTCATTCATGATTCTAATTATTGTTTTGGTCAGTTACAAATTTTCAAGTTTAGAGAGAGAGAGAGAGAGAGAGAGAGAGAGAGAGAGAGAGAGAGAGAGAGAGAGAGAGAGAGAGAGAGAGAGAGAGAGAGATGAAATCTACGAGAGAGATTGGATTACCTATTGAATTGGAGTGGATTTGTGCCTATGTCCAACCCATCATCTTGGGGGATGAACCCAACAAGTTAGTAGTTTTGCTACACTACAGTGAACATGTTGCATAATTTGTTTGTGACTTGGTGATGTAAGTCAAGTTGTGATCATTGATGTTATGATACCCATCATAGCATTCGTGTCCCAAAGTGTAAGCCTTGGTAGGATATTGGCATTAGATGTTAAGGTTGCTATGAGATTGATGTGAGAAGACAATAGGGGGATGCGTAGGCTGATATGAAAAGGCCATGAAGATGTGGTGGGAAAAATATTTACATTCCACTTCGTGAAGGAGCTATGCTTGAGCATTTGAGTAAAATTGTGCCTAGCCCCTACCCGCGTCAAAAACGGGTGAGGCTACTTGTGATAAGTAAAATGTAAATGATATCATAGTAAAACATGAGTATATAACTAAAGAATGAGTTCTCATGCTCAAATTGAAGGTGCCAAGTGATAAGCACCAAATTCCAACAACCCTAAACCATTTAAAAAGATATATATTCAAGTCACAAACGTGATTATGCCTTAGATAATATTATACAACATTCAAGTCACAAAAATGATTGTACCTTGGATAATATTATACAACAGTACTATAACACATCAAAACAAGATAGGTGCTCACATATTCAAACTCCACTAGCAACAAGCTATGAATAAGATTTTCTTTATACAATTCAATGAAAAAATAAAAAATGAAAATTGTTGATCTAATGAAAATAGGATGGAATATAGAACTGGCTTGATTTGCTAGCCAACCATTATCATAAATAAAAAGACCCACCCTTGATGACAACATAAAGAGCATAATAATTGCAACACTAATACACCATCAAAAAGATCTAAAAAACTCAAAAAAATTGTAATATGTGAACCTTTCTATTTAAAAAAATGCACATTATCAAAGTCCAAGATTGAATTATGTTGACCATGAAAGTTTGAGTTTAAAAAAAAACCACCCACTCTCCACTATATCCTTCATAAGATAGGATCAACAGTCAAAACATATCAAATTGACCGCCTATCTTTGACGAACCAAAACTATCATGCATACGGTAGAGCTTGCCGGTTCTGTTGTATTCACATATTAGCCGAAGTTCCCAAAAACGAAGCCCCTTGCATATAATGCAAGATGCTAACAATGCCACTCTTTTTTAACTCTACCAAAAATGGGTGAGTTGGGTTCTCCCGTGCAAGATGAAGGCCCCGCGTGGGAACTCCCCCTTAGACACCCTTTGATCGTTGTGCCCAAGTTGGGAGAAGGCCTAAACTCCCCAACTAAAGGTCATTAGCTTTTTGGGTTTTCCTGCAAATTGCCTCTCTTTCTACCAAAGAACCTTCAAAATGCCTGTGGCTTTCCCCTCATCCCATCTTTTCATCTTCTTGTCGCTCTTTATTCATCTGCCACGGCCAGACTTTCCAGACCCTCGCTTGGGCTTCTTCTTATAATTGCCTCCCACACCTTCCTGCAGCGAGAAACTATGGAACCGATGGTGGGCTCTAAGTACAAACTAGGGCGCAAGATTGGAAGCGGGTCGTTTGGAGAAATCTATCTAGGTATGTCGCCCGTGATTTTCCTGCTTTCAGGGTTAGGTTTTGGCTCAGGTTATTGCTTTGGGTCAGAGTACGCGTGCTATTTAGGGCTAGGCGTACTGCCCTTATAGGTCTCTGTCCTGTTGCTTCAGCAGCTCCTATCAATTTTTTATGGCAGGCACAGATGTTGTAACCCGGGAGGAAGTGGCCATCAAGCTGGTAATGGTTTATGCAGTGGCGTTTAATTTGCGGTATTTTCGTGTCAGTCATGATTTCTTCAATACTGCATGCTGTGCGCAATGATTCTGATGTTATCATCCAATTATTATGTTGTAATTATTGATGGTGCATTTATGCTGATGACATGTGTAATGGTGTTCGCCCTGTTGTCATCAAATGGTGCATTGATTCTGTTGTTGTCATCAATGATGCATTAATTACACGTGACATTGACGGCATTGATTATGATGATACGATTCATTATGGTGGTGTGATCAACGGTGCATCCACCTGTGTGTTTATGTCATTAATGATGGATTCTCTCTGCATTTCAATTCGATGCTGTCATTACTCCATGCCTGCAAGAGTGTTTTCGGTTGGTTTGGTTCTGAATTTTTTGAGGGGTGTTTCAACCCTCTTTTTCACATATGCAAACAGGAAGGACAACTTCAATATAGTGCCTTTGAATGCAGGAGAGTGTCACCACAAGGCATCCCCAGCTACTGTATGAAGCAAAACTGTACAAAATCCTCGAAGGTGGCAGTAAGTATTAATTCTCAGGAACATCATTTCATCATTTTAACAGCCTTACTGACCGTCTGATTGATTTTTGTGTATGTTTTCTTGTATTTCAGTTGGTATTCTGCAAGTCAAATGGTATGGCAAAGAAGGCGACTACAATGTATTGGTTATGGAGCTGTTGGGTCCAAGTCTAGAAGACCTCTTCATATTTTGTGGCAGCAAGTTCTCTTTGAAGACTGTACTGATGCTAGCGGATCAGCTGGTGAGTATCTGCTTGGGCACAATCTCTTTTGAAGTAGGGCTGAACTTTCTCATGTGCATTGCTTGTGGATGCATGTGTGCGGATGTGCACAAGCAAATCCCCAGAGCAGGGCTGGCATCAAACTGGAAGCATTGTATCTGTGTCCATCTGCCTGTGCAATTTTTTAAAAGGAAAGGTTTGCTTAGTGCCTACCCTTTTTTGAAGCAGATATCAAGGCTGGAATATGTGCATTCAAAATACTTTATACACAGAGATATCAAGCCTGATAACTTCTTGATGGGTCTTGGAAAGCGAACAAATTTGGTACGAAGTTAGATCACTCCACCCTCAGTAGCCACGCTTTGCGAGCTTCAAATAATGTGAGGTGTAACATGGCGCTGTGCCACCTGAATGCAGGTGTACATTGTTGATTTCGGTTTAGCAAAGAGATATCAGGATGCTACTGGCGCACACATTCCATATAGGTGCATCCTTCCCCAGTGGTGTCAAACAAGGGTTCTTTTGTGGCTGCATTCAAGATGAATCTCCATATATGGGCCTTATGTGCAGCTATTAAGACTAGACATGTATCTCACTCTTCAATATGGTATAATGTTCCAGGGAGTTCAAAAACTTGACTGGCACTGCTCGTTATGCAAGTATCAACACACATCTTGGCATAGGTAAGTTTTTTGCTTCCTGCGCTATTCTACTTCTTGTGTGCAATCAATTCAGCTTGTGTGATCTTGCCTGGCAAAATTGTGCAGAACAAAGCTGCAGGGACGACTTGGAGTCACTTGGATTCGTTTTTATGTACTTTTTGAGGGGGAGGTATACTTGTTACTGGTGACTTTTTCTAATCAAGTACAGAATGTCTATCACATCTGACCAGGATTACGCTTGTGCAGTCTACCATGGCAAGGATTGAAGGCTGCACACAAGAAGTTGAAGTATGAGAAGATAAGTGATAAAAAGATGTCAACACCAATCGAGGTAAGCTTAGTTTTCATGCCACATCTAGGGATCCCATTTCCAGATCCAGTGTACTACTCTTCTCCCATTGAGTGAGAAGCTGTTAGAGTTCCCACCATGTTATATAAACTTCTTGCACTGTGGGATAATGTACTCTTAGTTCTGAAGTTTGCCAATCAGGCGTCACTCAAGGATAGGTAAGCCATGATTATGCCAAACTAGTGTATGCTGATCTAGTGTCTGGTAGGGCAAGGTGTTGTTTGTCCTCATTTGAAATGCCACGTTATGCTGTGGTATGGCTAGAAAATGTGTTAAGGGTGGGGGGCGTCATTTACTTTTTTTGCACTCCTGTCTACTACGGCTAAGCTCCTCTCCACATATCAGTTCTCACTTGTTCTTGTGATAGACTTCTGGCAGAGGACCATGATTCAACTCATATCATGAAACTGTGTACAAACTTAAGCAGCAGAATATTAGACCTGGTGGCACCATGTGTCCTGCCGTGGATACAGGGGCATGTCCAGCCACCAGTTCATACATAGGGCTTGTTAAAAAGCTTTTACATTATTATCAGCAAATGGGGACATTGTATGCGTGGAAACCAGGATGTTGGTTTGACTTGTACAAACGTGCAGGAATTGTCAGATTTTCATCAGCTTCTGCCTTGTGTCTGGCTTGGGCACATTATTGCCTAGTGGGCCCAACATAGCTGCGGGCATGGACATCATGAACCAGCTTTTTTATCCTGTGAGGCATGTCAGCTTTTATGGCTTTGGCTTGGAAATTTGTGGACCCATGAGAATGTAGCTAGGGCTTAGTTTGTATCAAATCCATACATCAGGAGGTAGATCTAGTCAATGTAAGTACTTCTGTATGTTTTTACTTTTGGATCAATTTGTGGACCCATGAGAATGTAGCTAGGGCTTATTTTGTATTAAATCCATACATCAGGAGGTAGATCTAGTCAATGTAAGTACTTCTGTATGTTTTTACTTTTGGATCAATTTGATAGAGGTATTAGTGTCATGCTGATCTGTATGAGTAGAATGCTGGCTGGTTTCTTTCTCAGTGCTTTTTATGTTCCCCCTGTTCTATTATTTTCTGATGCAGCTTACTTTCTGATGATGGTCCAGGAACTGTGTAAAGGGTACCCTTCAGAATTTGCATCCTATTTTCGTTACTGCCGCACACTTGGCTTCGCAGATAAGCCAGACTATCAGTACTTAAAAAAGCTGTTTCGTGACCTTCTAACAGAGCAAGGTTGGGTTGTCATGTCACCTTTCTTTGTCATGTTTTTTTCATATTATATCGAGTCTAGTGATAAAAAGGCTTTGCAAGTGCTCTCTCTCTCTCTCTCTCTCTCCCTCTGTGTGTGTGTGGTGTGGGTTGTGCAAACCACATACTCTCAGCCTGTTAATAAAGTGTTCCAAGATTATAAGAGCTTGGATGACTACATAAGTTCTCTTTGACATTGAAGGAGTAAGTTATTTCTCATTATTCAAGAGAATATTTTCTATATATGCAGGTTTCCAGTTTGATTACATCTTTGATTGGACCATCATCAAATTCCAGCAACTACAAGCAGGTTCTGCCCCTCCGAGAACACTAGTACGTGGGGAGAGAATTAGCTACCTTTGACCTCTTTTTTCCATGTCTTCTTAAATGAATTTATTTTTCAATAGAACTTGTGATGTGGATTTCATTTGTTGCAGCCTGCACAAGGTGGTACATGTAGCAAGGCAATAGCTGATGCTCCTGCAGCTTATGGACAACCATCTGGTTTGTAGTTTGTCCCATGAGTTATGTATCCACTTAATTTGAGATAAGGTCGTTGAAGGTTGTTTGTAGGCACAGCTGCGTTAAGGTCACCAGCAAGTTGTATTTCTTTAGGATCAAAGGAGGAAGTTGAAGCTTCTTGCAAGGCAGAAGCTGTCCTGTCGGGTGTTTTGGACCCTTCTGTTAAAAAAAGTGCAGCCCCAGCCACTGCTGCTGATGATGCTCGTGCTACGAAAGACCTGGTAAGCAACTTGAGTTTGACAAAAAGGCGTGTGGTTGTCTGTTATGCTGGCAAGCTTGTAAGGTTACGAAGCAGTGGAGTAGGTCGAGCAAGTAAGCAATGTCATTTGGTGCAAGAAGCTTTTTTCACCCCTTGTCCACCCTGTATGCAGGTTGGAACCAATGGGAGGCCATAGAGCTTGTGGTCGTTTCCTCCACATTTGTTATGTCTCCATCCTGTGTTTTATATATAGCTTGCATGACACTGTGTTTTCAACAGGAACGCAGCAGCTTCTCTTTAAAGCCTGCTAAGAACCTGGAGAAGCTTTGTAGGCCATATAGTATCCTTGATTGCTGCAAGCAATAGATTTGTAATACCCTTGTGAGCTTCCTAATGACAAGAAGCCCTCACACATGGTAGAATGAACCCATGTTTCTTTATTGGTGGAACTTATTCCCAAAGTTCTTTTGTACTAGCCTCACTTGTAAGTAGATGTGTGTTGTCTAGTATTGTACTATGGTCTGCACAGTTTACCAGTTAACATTATCACTGTCAAATTGGGCTGGCATCCAGTCTGCCTGTTGTATCTTAATACATTAGCTGGCTTGGCCCCCTCAGCAAATAGACTTGAGCATGATTCACTTGTAACAATATGATGAAGTTTTAGATGGCTTGGAAGTGGGATAGAAAAAAAAATAACTTATTAAAATGGGATTTATCATGCACAAATGTGGTTGTGTTAAGCTCTAGACCAACATGCTCTTTTAGTTATGTATTGGGTGATGGGTCATTTTGGCCTTCTGCTGCAGATGTTAATATTCTTTCGCTCCTGAGCAGAAACTTCACAAACCAATGAACGTGAGCTCAGTTTTCCTACACATCCAGGGCACCCATTTCAAGCTCTTACCTACTCTCCGGGTACATGTTTACAGCAGTATGCTACTCTCCTTAGAGAAATCAATCTACTCAAAAGATATCAAAGCTCAAAATAGGTTCTCCATATTATGCCTTGTTTAGGGCCATAGAGGAATTCTCTTTAAGGGAGAAATACCACTTGTAGGGCACTTAAAAACATGTGCAACTGAGGGACAGCCAGAGACGCTAGACTTTTAAGAGGATGCATTTATTCTTCCTGCGCAACCAATCAAGATGCTGCAGTCACAACATATGGAAACATGTAATTTGAGATGGGTACAACACTTGATTGTTCGTGAGTAATAAAATGCTGTGCTGGCCCACATTCTCAAGCTTAACCACGGGAAGCAGTGTAGTGGACTTTCTCTATGGGACCTTGGAACTGATGTCCAAAATGCTTGATTTTCATGTACATGCTTTTGCCCGTGCTAAGAGCTGAGACCATTCTTGCCTTTCTTTCAGTCTCAAAAGCTTTGAAAGCCCACTGTTGGTCCTAATAAGATTCACACTTTTTTACTGTCACTTAAGTTACAATATCAACATGTCTACACTACCTACCACAATCGACACACTTTGCATGCTCATGGAAAAAGTTTCTCATGCCCTTCATAGCGCAGTTTGATAGAGAGCTCTCTTCACAATAACATCAATAGATAAAGTCCTCAAACGGTGGAAGTTTTGGGAGAGTCTTCTTTCAGCCCTAAGCACTGCTGCGTAGGAACTCTTGATGCAAGGACAATCAACATAGACAGAATAGAGAGATTGCTGTGTATTCAGTATATGCACATGGTACAAAAAGGTACAACATGCTATGGCCTTTGGCCTTCCCAAAAGGAGAACGAAAGGCCTAGCTAAGACCAATCTCCACTTGGGAGAGAGAGGAGCAATGAGATGTCTTTTATAGGCCTTGGGAGGAACAATCAATTGGCCAACTTGTTGTTTGCTAGTTCCTTGGACCCTAATAAATCTTCATACTGCCAATTGGAAGTACATGCCCTCCTAAGCATGAACGTCTAGGTTTTGGTCCACTTTAGATTCTCCTCAAGCTTGTGACAGAATATATTGCTGAAATCTTTATGTTTATCTATTGCAAATTAGGGATTAAGCAGGTCCATGTGCATGCACATGACATCCCCTCTTGCTAAACTTGATGAAGGGATTCCAACCTAGATGACTGTAATCATCCCTTGTTTGCACATATTTTTCCCATACCTATCATTCTTCCCTCTTCAGCAACCTTTTCAAATTTGATGTAGAGATCTCTTTTCAAATCTAATGTAGAGATTTGGGCATCTGTTCCATTTTGACCCTTCTTGCCCTGTCTCTAAACACAAACATAAACCTTTCTTTTGAAATTGATCTGTCTCCACCCCTTGGATGAACTTCATCCCTTGGAGTGCTCGATAAAAGCTTTTGGGACATAGTCCCAATTGGCTACCAACTCTCATGAAACCCTCTCCTTGGGTTTGCTTGACACCAACCACCATCTCCAAGTCTTGACACATGCTGAGTTTCTCTCCTTGGACTTGTGCACTTCTTTTGGGGCACTAACAACACTTAGCATAGTTGAGCATGAAGCTTCGGTACCAATGTCATATGCGGAAGCTTTGGGAGTTCTCTTTTAGTCCTAAGCATTGCATAGGAACTCTTGATGTAAGAACAATCAACATAGATAGAGAAATAGAGAGAGAAAGATGGATGTGTATTTAGTATACTCATATGGTACAAAAAGGTATAACATTATGTGGTCTTTGGCCTTCCCAAAGGAATAACAAAAAACCTAGCTGTGACCAATCTCGAGATAACAAACAATGAGCAATGAGATGCCTTTTATAGACCTTGGTTGATAGGGTTCTTGTCCACCTTTAGCCCACCTCAAGCTTGTGATAGAATATATTGCTCAAATGAGGGTTAGTACAATGGAGAATGTTAGACCTTTGTTGAAAGAAGAATAAGGAACTCCATCATTATGAACTACAAACTAGCCGAACACAAAGGGAGGATGTAAGAAAATAGATTCTTGCAAAAATTAAGCAAGAACTTCATAGCCTACGATTTTTGCAACAACTCCAAACATTTTTGAAAGTTTGCCACCTCAACAAGTCCACTTTATGTCAAAGCCTACACAAACACACTCCCTAATGTAGCCAACCAACACATCACATATATGCCACAACCCATAAGATCTGCCTTTTTCATTACTAAATATAGAACCCAAGCTACACAGACTTAAATGGTAAAGCAAAAGTATGAGGATCTTCAATCAAAGTTTCACATTTGAGACCCTTCCTGTGCTCTAATTAAGCTTTTTGATGAATCTATTTGTCATGGCTTGCCTCAAAATTGATCATAGAACATCATATGCCAATTATGCTTTGTACAAGCTTTGAATCCCCTACTATGTGTACTAGCCTTGGTACACTCATAGTGTTATTGTGGCCCATATGATCTCATTTTCACCCTATGTTGATGAATCGAGATCCCCAATTGTATCAAAGGTCTTGCAAATGAGCACATTTCTTCTCTATCTCAACAATGTTTTAAAGTGTGAAGATATGGTCTCACCAAAAACTTGCTTGGTCAGTGGCTAAAACCCCACGTCGTCTCTCTGCCCAATTACTCAAATATACCTCTTGCTCTCTCTCTTTCTCTCTTTCAATAATCTAAAACCTAATTTATAAAAATGAAGCCTATGGTGCCATGTGGTGCACACAAGCCTAAGTCACCACATGGCACACATGATCCTAATTTTTAATTTTATTATTTAAATATGTTTTTATTGAACACGTGGCACGAGTACTTTTTCTAAGATTTTTATTGACATGTAGCACATGTGAGCATTATCTTTTATATTTTTTAACACAAGTATACGTAGCCATGTGACACATGTGAATGTAATTTTTTTGTTTTTTATTTTTATTTTTTTAAGGTTTTTGAAAAACGTCCAAAAAATCACAAAAACCTCCAAAAACTAGGCCAAAACAGCTCTTGGGTAGGGGACGTGAGTCCAAAGTTGTTGAGATTGGCAATGCCAAATTGTTGGGGGTGAGAGATGAGTTGGTCAAATTGAGAGATGGTTAGTTCACACATCTAAGTTTACATTGAGGACGGGTGTTGAAATGTGCAATGTAAACTAAAGCTTGGGTTATTTGGTTGAGTATGTCAACACACCCTAGAGGTGCAAGATATTGGGAAAGATAAGAATGCCCCATAAGATAATGTGAATGGTGCGAGCCACATAAAAGAATGTGGAAAAGGAGTTGCCACATGGCATGATGATGTGTAAAGGAGATTGCGTCAATGGTTATCTATATTAGAAGCCTTTCCTTTGTACGGTTCATAACAACATATGTAATAGAGTATTGTTGAGTGTGCTACTCTCTCTCTCTCTCTCTCTCTCTCTCTCTCTATCTCTCTCTCTCTCTCATGGAGTTCTTGGTGTGGTATAATCCATCTTAGTGTTTATGCTTAATCTATGCTACTCTCTCTCTCTCTCTCTCTCTCTCTCTCTCATGGAGTTCTTGGTGTGGTATAATCCATCTTAGTGTTTATGCTTAATCTATGCTAATCACCATGATCAATCCCATATTAGGATTTTCAACATGGTATCAGAGCTCCGTTTCGTGTGAGTTAAGAACAAGCAAGCAAGGAAGCAGTACACGTGTAAGAGCATCATCATCTCTTTCCCTTCTTGGTTCAGGTACAACACCCCTCGATAGCTATGGGAGCTACACATCTCTGATTGAGGAGCTGTCTTCACAGGCTTGGAGGTACTTGTGTGGTATACAGTACTTTTTTACTAAAGTTTTGCGGCCATAATCACTTCTCCGTTTCGTCATTGTAAGGTATTTTCGACAGTTTCGAGAAGTTATGGTGGAGAACTATCTCTGATCGAAATATGGTTTTTGTTGTGTACAAGTGCATTTTGGGAGTGCAGACTGTTTACACACATATTGTTTATATTGGGTGTATGTACATGTACTCTGGTCATATCTGGTGACATACATGTGCTGCTGAAGTACCGCTGCAAAATAATCACATAAAATAAGATATTGTTGTGTTACAGGTTGCATACAAAAATTGTTTGTTTGCAAGTTTCTAATTGTTGCAAGCTAATATGTCTGACGGACTCAATCAAATTGTTAGTGAGAAGCTGGAAAAGAATAGCTTCCATGCTTGGAAGTTCAGAATGACCAATTTCCTGATGGATGAAGGATTTTGGGACTATCTCGAAGAAGACAATGAGGAGCCTCTAGAGTTATCTGAAGAGAATGCCACTCCAACAGATATAAAGGCATTCAAGGATTGGAATCATGGTGTAAGGAAAGTAATGTACTGGATTTCAATTAGTGTCATAGACACGATGATAGGACACATACAAGACGCTAATACTCTAGTAGTTGCGTATGGCAAAATCTGGTGCAGATATTCTAAACCAACACAAAGACAAGGAAATTACAGCTAAAGCAAAATTGCATATTGTGGAAAAGAAAAGCATGTCTATCAATGAGTATGCATTAAAGATCAAGGGCATTGTTGAATCCCTTGGGTCCATCAATGTATCGATGGAAGATGATTATTTCGTGAGTGTGTTTGAATGGGATTGGGAAAGAGTACAAGCCATTCTCCATTGTAGTCAGAGAGAATATTCTCAACTTTCGGGACTTGGTGTTTACTAGGTGAGGCCTCTTCTTCACAAAGCAAGAACACATCGGAATAGGCATTCTACTCTAGTTTAGGTAGAGGCCGTGGTCAAGGCCAAGGTGGTGACCGACAAGGAAATCAGAATTCTGGACAACAACAGTCCAATGATTCGCAACAACAACAATCATGCAAAGGTGGAAGAGACCAGCCTAGAGGTAGGGGGAGCAAAAGGGGACGAGGTGGTTGGCAAAGAAATCAGAGTGCAAATAGCATAGAGTGCTATTCTTGTGGCAAACCAAGGCACATGGCAAAGAATTGCTATAAAAAGCAAAATGGCATTAAAAGTGGAAAGTTGCAGCAGCAAGGCAACTATGCATCATCTAGTAAATAGGGTGGTCATGACAAAAGTGAGCAAATGTTTGTGATACAGCACATGCTTAGTTCCACAATAGGAGATGTGTCAGGATCTCAAGATATATGGTATGTGGATTCTAGCCCCTCAAGGGATGATACTGCACATCCCATTGCACATGTTGGTAAAGTGTCATTGTCTATGCAGGATGGAAAAATGAAGTACTTGGCAGATGTACTTCATGTTCCAAATATTACAAAAAACTTGGTTTCTGTTGGACAAATTTTGAGCAGGGTCTACAAGTGAGGTTTAATCCTCAAAGATGTTTTGTAAAAGACTTAAAAAATCAGTGTTGCTTGGTTGCAAAGGATAAAAGAAATGACATGATGTTTACTTTGGATGGAAGCATGCCCGAGGTAAAGGCATCCATGTTTGCGCATGAAACATGTGTCATTGCAGATATTGACATATAGCACAAGTGCATTGGTCATGTGAATATACAACACTGAAGTCTATGCAAGCCCAAAATATTGTTGTGGGTTTGCCAAAGTTTAAGGTTGATGATATGCATAAAGTATGTGAAGCATGCCAACTTGGTAAGCATGCCAAACATTCTTTCCCACACATGAAAAGCATGTCAGTGCAAGGCCATTAGATGTTATACATTAATATATATGGGGACTGGCCAAGACTGCAACAATTGTAGGCTGCAAATATTATGTTACATTCACCGCACTAGGAAAGTGTGGATTTACTTCATGAAGGAGAAAAGTGAGGTTCAGAGATTTAAAGCCTTGCAAATAAAATGCTTGAGATTAGATGGTGGGGAGAATATTTCTCTAGTGAGTTCAGTGATCTCTTGAGAAAGCACGTAATCAAGAGACAGTTTATGCATGTACATTCTGCAAAGAGAATGGCATTGTAGAAAGAAAAAATAGGCATATTGCAGAAGTGACATGTGCCTTGATTGGCTGAAAAGAACATGCCACATTATTTTTGTGGGAAGAAGCAATAGCAACCGTTGTGTTCATTATGAACATGACACCCACTACAGTCGTTCATGGTATGATGCCTAAACAGAAGTTTACAGGCATAAGACCGGATGTGTCTCACTTGAAAGTGTTTGGGTGTTGCATATGTGCATGTTCTTGATAAAGTAAACAAAGTTGGATCCAAAGCCAGAGAAATGCTTCTTTATTGGTTATGCCATGGAGCAGAAAGGTTATAGATGTTATAACCCTACCACTCGTGAGATGCGAGTAAGTAGAGATGTTGTCTTTGACGAGATAAGTAGTTGGTATGTAGAGTGCTGATGTTACACATGTAGGCAACAATCTCACAGGTGCTTAGTGGACCTGAAGAGTCCTCTAGCAGTGGATCCAATATTAGTCCATGGTCAAGCAGGTTAAGGATAGATGTAGGTACACATGTATCATGCAAAGGGAAGCAAAAGGTAGATCAACCTTTTGTGATAACACATAACAATGAGCAGCACAGGTCACACGAGCCTTGTTCACAATAATCGGCAAGCGGGAGGCCTCTCTCAACTCAAGAACGTCTCCAACGGGAGCTGCGTGAGTTGCATGCTAGTGTGATGGCCATACAGCAACTAACAGCATACAACAACTAAGACATGAGGAGAGTTTTGCAGAAGTGGGTGGATAAGGGCCACCCACCACAGCTTGTGCAAAGAGAGTGCAGTGAAACGAGGTAAGGTTTGGGGCGGCGACCATTAATAAATTTAAAAAAACAAATTAAGGCTTTAAAAAGCCTTAATCTTTAAATTCATGTGTGGTGTAAAGAAACCCAAACTAAGCCCTTGTTCATATGCCACTTATGAAAATACTTGAGGTGCAAAGATGCTCAAAAGTGGAGGCATCTTGCTATTCTTGGAGGTCATCAAGAACCGTAATCTTTGTTCATTTGGCATCTTTAAGGTGTGGAGTTTTGTACATTTTTTAAAATCTCTCCTTAGCACTAAAAAATCAGGCGAATATCAGCTTTTACAACAGCTATGGATTTTGACCACATTTGATGGGTGCCCTGTCCTTGCCTTGATGCATAAAAAGGATTGTATTTTTTCTCACCCATTTTATGAGGGTCCCCTGCATGAGCTCGCAAGTGCTCAAAAAGTATGTAATTATGGTGTGCATTAAGTTGTGCACATACGAATAATGCTCTTCTTGGGTTGGTTCGTTTTCCTGGACACGTGGGAGTCCTAAAAGCACTCGGGTGTTTCCGCTTGACCAACTTGGTACTCGAAACAGACTTGAGGTGTCTAGGCTGGATAGATACATCCACACACACTTT
Organism: Cibotium barometz; assembly: GCF_041138505.1. Classification (NCBI taxonomy): domain Eukaryota; kingdom Viridiplantae; phylum Streptophyta; class Polypodiopsida; order Cyatheales; family Cibotiaceae; genus Cibotium; species Cibotium barometz. The sequence continues at coordinate 34,452,730 of NC_141064.1, forward strand.
GATGAACTCTCTAGTTTGCATTGAGGGGGAGTGTTGAGATTGGCAATGCCAAATTGTTGGGGGTGAGAGATGAGTTGGTCAAATTGAGAGATTGTTAGTTCACACACCTAAGTTTACACATTAAGGAGAAAATGTACAATATAATCACCCTGATCAATCCCATATTAGGGTTTTCAATAAAAGTCCCATGTAAAAAGATGTTGATAGGTTTTTTTGTGCCCCCAAGAAAATGCCCAAATGATATGTCCACCCTACCCCAAGAAAATCATTGATGTATAGTGAGAAACCTTAGGAAAGGTAATTGCTGCATGGTCACTTTCCACAAAATAAAAAATTAGCCGTTGCCTCCCTAGCCAATAGAAGGAAAGTACACCTCTATGCAGTAGAGAGGGCAGATTGCAAAGAGAAGGGAAAAATTAGCTATTGCCGCCCTAGCCAACAGAAGGAAAGTACACTTGTATACAGTAGAGAGGGGAGATTACGAAGAGAAGGACAATACATGCGGAAGGTAGAGATGCCTAGAATTGAAGATGCTTGGAAAGAGAAGCTTGTAGAAAGAGGCGATTGGATTGTGTGTGGATGTCGAGAAGAGAAATCGAGAAAAAGATTGAAAGGGCGTAGAGAAGAAAAAGAGTCAAGAGGTGACAATAAAAGGTACAGAAAAAAGAGAGACAATGGGGGAGTTCACTTCTGGAGAAGTTTGTTTAGGAGGTGGGTTCCCTAAGACCTCTGAGGCTGCAACTCTGTTAGAACTTGGTCCTGCTCAAAGTCTTCATCAATAATCCTTGTTTGATGGTGGTTGTTTGAATGTGCAGCTCTGCAATAATGGTGGTTGTTTCTGGTTCTTTGTGAAGTCAAGAAAAAGGATGTTTTGTGGTGCTTTTCTCTTTACTGTTCAATCTCCAAATCTTAGGGGTGTTGAGATTTGCTTAGTTGTATATACACAGGGAATTTTTTTTTTTATGTTGGATTGATGAAATCTTATGTTTTAGTTTTAGTTATATTGTTTTGATGGAGTTTTTTAAGAAGAAGCAACTGTAAGTTAAGAATTGACTGGTGTTGAATCAAATCTGTCAGCAACAGTTAGTTTGTGTTTGCGTGCGTCAGCTAACTTTAAAGAAGGTAGCTTGATCAGCTATGCCTCAACATAGGTCTCAGCTGAGGTTGTTTGAGTTTTGGTATGGTCTTGTTTAATATTTGTGAGGTCTGGGGGGGGCTGACAATCAGAAGCAATCAGAAGTCAATCTGACAGGTTGAGCATTGCTAGTGGTCTAGGGGCTAGCTTAAGTTTGTGTTAAGTCAGAAGGGAGTTGGCTTGGATCAGATGAGGCCCAATAGGGGTCATTTGTGGGTGTTCAGGAGTGTTTTTAGTCTCTCTATATTGAAGAGGAAAGTTTTGAGTTAAGTCTAACTGCCAGCTATTAACTGTCAGTAATCATGCATAATTGAAGGAGAAGGTATCCCTGGGTCAGAAGACCGACAAAAGTTGACAACTAGATGTCCACATGGTTAGATTATTGGTGGGGATTGAGTGTCTTGAGGGCTTAAGAGGGTTAGTACACACTGAGGAGAGAAATTCTACTCCAGTTGGGTTAGTATGGGTAGAATAGTAAGAATATAGTCTTTGGAGTTAGCACAGCAGTAGTGAGGCTTTGGTGTAGTATCTCTTTGAGATTGGTGCAACTTGAGAGTCAAGGAAGGTCAAAGGACCTATGAGTGAATAATTCTACTTCGGTTGAGACAGTTGGGTCAGTTAAGACTATTTCAGACAATTGGCTCTATCTCAGCTAATTTAAGCTTTGAGGATAGTCAAGTTAGAGGCAGCTATGTGTCAGCTATCCTATAGGGTAATATCTTGATCAGATAAGTGTAGCCTGAGAGTCGGCGGATGTCAGAGGACACCTGAGGAAAGGTTATGTTTTAGTTGAGGACCTCTGAATCAGTTAGTTCTGTGTCAGACCCCGCTGGGGAAGTTCCCAGTAGTTAGGTAAAGGTCAGAGAAAGGTCAGCAAGTTGTCCAAAAGGCTTCTAGGGTTGTCGATATAAGGTTAGCTGACACTGGAGGACAATAGATGATCTTGGAGGACTCATTTTGGATTGGGGTTAGTATCAAAATTCAAAAGCAGGTATTTTGTCAACATTTGATCTGTCTGTGGCAGCTGAGAGTATATCTGGTTAGTTAGTAGTCATCGGCTCAGGGGTTATAAGGGAAAATCAAAGGTTTTGGAGGCCAGAGCTGACCTGGGAGGATGTCAAAAAGAGGCAGCTATATAGTTTGAGAAGCTTGGAGTGTGCTTAAGTGTCCACCTATGTTAGCTTGAAACGAGGGGATGTCAGCTGAGTGTACCGGTGCCTTTATTTAGTGTCTGTGCTAGGTTGTGGTGGATAGTTCCTTCTCACGGTGGTGTTCTTTGGACGGGCTATAGAGGAAGGTCCTCCTCTCTCAGAGACATCATTGTTTTGGAGTGGGTGATAGTTCCTTCTCACGGTGGTGTGCTTTGGACGGGCTATAGAGGAAGGTCCTCCTCTCTCAGAGACATCATTGTTCCTCCTCTCTCAGAGACATCATTGTTTTGGTGCCCCCACTGAGGAGGGCTTTTAAGAACCCTTTCAATTTGTTTGCAGCAGGTTTGAGAGTTTTTAAAAGAATAGATGGCAGCCATGCTTTCATATCCAGTGTTCTATGGGCATGCTAAAGAGGATCCAAAGGAATTTTTGGCGGGGATGGAGTTGGCAGCATTTACCTTTGGGAAGGATAGAGATGAGGATAAGTTAACCTTGTTGTCAATGTTATTATAGGGAGATGCCAAAAGGTGGCAACTGACATGGAGAGCTCAACTGAATCAGGGTCAGGCTTATGAAGATGTTAAAGTGGCCTTGGTGCAGCATTATAAGCAAGGGGAATCCCCAGATACTTTGTGGCAGGGAATCCAAAAGTTGAAGCATGATCTATCTGATGTGTTTGATAAATTTGTGGACAATTTTGAGGATCTGTGGGTAAGATGGGATGTGTCTCTAGGGGAACAGAGCATCCACCTATTCTACTGAAGAAAGACATGTTTATCCAGTCCCTTCATGATGCTGATCTGAAGGAGAAGGTGGATTTGAAGAGACCTGGAACCTTTGAAGTGTCTTTGAGAATAGCTAGAGAGAAGGAGTGGAAACTACAAAGGTTGTCTCAAAAATAGAGGGAAGTTCAGAATGAAGGAAGGTCAACTGTGCTGGAGGGAAGAGCAGAAGAAGCTGTTCCATGTGCCCTGGTGGTTTTTGATCAGTTGATGCAGGGTATTAACCATTTGACTCAGCAGATCAAAATTTTGAATTTGAATTTGTTGCAAGGAGGCATAAATGCCCCTAGGGTAGCAGATCGAGATGTTATGAGAGGCAGGGGAAGAGGAGGCCTAAACATGAATGTGCAGTGCTTTAACTGTATGGAAAGGGGGAATATATCACCTCAGTGCCCATATCCCAGAAGAATGGGAGGTGATGTGTATCCTCTGGCACCTAAAGGAGAGAGGAAAGGCAAGATGTCAAGAGGGCAAAGGAGATCCCTAATTATCCCGTGCCACTGGTTCAGCAAAAACCAATCAATGGACTAAGATAAGGAGAGGGGAATTTGATTGGAGTTGATGAGGAAGTAGATATTTTAGCCAACAAAAGGGCTACAAGGGCAGAAGTGGAGGATGAACCAAGCCCATCTAGGAGGAAGAAGGGGAAAGTAGAAGATCAACCCAAACAAGGAAGGAAGAAAACCCGGTCTAGAAGACACATTGGCATGCAGGAATTTCCTTTGGGTGTCCAAGAAGAAGATTATGATTTGATGAAGGACCTTTTAGTAGAAGGGTCCTAGTTTAACATGGCCACAATTGTTGTAGTTGTGCCCCAAACTCAGAAGGACGAGTCCCTAAGGTATATATTGATGGTGGTGCAAAAGTCTATGTAATGACCTAGCAGCACAAAATGGAGGCTTTAAGACTTAAGGTTGGAGCCCCATTAGAATTTAGAGTCAGAACGACAAATAGTGCAAAAGTCAGGTGTTTGGGAATCGTTAAGAAGCTACAGGTAAATGTTTTGGGATTTGAAGTAGAATTAGATGTTCATGTGATGCCAGCAAGGTCTGAGGCATACCCATTGATTCTTGGAAGGCCATGGCTGATTGCCATGAGGACAGGGTAGGACTGGAGGAGAGGACATCTAATTTTGGGTTTGGACCAGCCAATGAGAAGACAGGTTAGAAATGCCATGGCCAAAGGAAAGGAGTTGATTCCACCAGTAGTACATCAAAAGAAGAAGAAGAACAGACCATCTCTACAAAAGATTTTGAGACAGAGGAGATTAGTTCAGAGGATGATGGAGAAGAGGCCTAGCCTGCTGGAGCCTAATTCTAACCTTATGTGTATGTCTGTACAGATCTTTACAGAGGAAGGGGTGAAGTTGAAGTCTTAAGATGAAGTACAATCACGTGGAGAAGTTCTACAAAAAATGTTAGCTAAGGATCTAACTGAGGCTGAGAGAAAGGAATATACAAATATGCTACAATAGTTTCCAGACCTATTCATCTCCTCTTATACATAGGTTAGGGGAGCGTCTACAGTGCAACATGAGATCCAGCTGGAGCCAGAGGCTAAGCCATGCGTACAGAGACTAAGGAGATTGGGGGTTATACAGCAGTAGGAGTTGAGAGAGGTACTGGATAAACTGTTATAAGCAAGGTTCTTTGTAGCATTATATGGGTTGTATAATGGATTTAGTACAAATAACACAGGTTATTCGTCGTTTTCTCGTTTAATTAGATGAATAACATTTTTTTTCCTTTTTGATTAATAAAATTATCGATCGATAAACTTATCGATCGATAAGGTTATCTAATCAATATATTATCGATTTGATAAACTTATCGATAGATAAACTAGCATTATAAGCCACCGAAAGCCTATTCGATCGACTATCTTCTGGAAAGCTTTGTGTGACAGAGTGATTAGAGAGAGAGAGAGAGAGAGAGAGAGAGAGAGAGTGATTAGAGAGTGACTTCTTGCAAGTTTAGGGTGATTAGCAGCAGGTAATATTTGTGAAGCTTATACTTTTTTTCTTTTTATGCTTTTTAAAAAAAAAGCTAGTTGTATTCACTCTAGCACCTGTATATGGGGTAGTCATGACCACTCTAGTTAAACACTAATACTTGTTTAATCTTATTGTGTCCACTCTGGTCTTTACCGAACCAGTTGTGTCCACTTTAAGTTCAATTTACAGGAAGCCACTTATTATGTCCACTCTGGTCTTTACCGACCAGTTGTGTCCACTTTAAGGTGTTCACTTTGGCCTTCTCTGTTAAAATATACAAGTGAATAGGGTGTGTGCAGGAACAAGCCCTTGGCTAGAGGCTGTAAAAGAGAATCTATAAATGTGAGAGAACCTGTGAAAAGGTGAGAAGAATCTACTGGGAGAGAATAAAGGGTAGCATGAGGAGATTTAGGAGGTGTGGAGATATTCTGGGAGAGGTGGAGAGAATCAAGCAAAAGAGGTGGAGTGAATCAAGGAGAAATCAGTGGGATTAGAAGCTTGGATGTAAACTCTATAAATTGAGGCATTGGCCTAATGAGAATTTGTTGGTTTTTGATTATCCATGCCTACATTAAGCTATTTGTTTTACTCACTAATCACATCTTAATTATCATCTAATCACTTTGTTAATGATGTTGATTCTAGCATTTGATCCACCATAGATCATCACATTGTTGTAATTTTAACATGGTATTAGAGCCTAGCCTAGAATCCATCAATTTGTGAGCCCATTATCTTGCTAATCACCTAGCTAATTAGGATTAGTAGATAATTAATATTTTTCCCTCTTTTTCAACTAACTCACTGCACCCCCAGCCAGTGGAGGGGCTTGATCTCCCTCTAGGAGAAACATTAGGGCAAAAGCTCTTAGCCACACACATAGCCATACCCATTGGGCTCCAGCCCATTCAAGAAATACCTCAAACCGCCGGCGCAAGCTCCCGATTTTTGCTAATTTTGCAGCGTCATTTTTTTGAAGAAAAAATGAGATTTCTACTTCATCAAATGCAGTGGCTCTAATTCCTCTTGGCCCTAGGGGTTTTCAAGCATGCTCTACAAGCTGGTGGAGTCAGAATTTGATTTGATCAAGTCTACAGTGAGATCCAAGCTCTTCATCAAATCTCCAGGTCACTTTGGTAAAACAGAGATTAAGCATTCAATATTTGGTCAAATCTTATGTTTCTTGGCTTAACCCTCTACTAGACTAATTGTTATTGATGGCCTTGAAAGGATTTGAGCTCATTTGAACTCTAAGGCCTCAGATCTGGGCTCCCCGCATACTCTATTTTTTGCACACAAAATAGAGGATTAATTTGCTAATCAGTGATTAATCAGTGCTAATCACTATTTTTTGGTACAATTGAGGGTTCAAATTAATTTACTAATCAATGATTAATTTGCGAATCAATGATTAATCAATGTTAATCACTATTTTTTGGTACAATTGAGGGTTTAAATTAACCCATTAGGTATCTGATACAGATCCCTATAACTTCATATTGCAATTCGGAGATGGTTTGATACTCCAACCATTCTGTACAAATTGGTTACCCTTGATTTAATGTAATTTTTGGTAAAATTATGCTGATAAATTTATGGTAATCATTATATTTATAATTAATCCTTGGTTAATGCCTGTAAATCACACTCAAATTCAAGATTATTCATAGCCAGAGTTGCATTTGGGAATGTGCATAAGAATGAATGCTATATGCATTATGTATTGGGCACATTACATCAGTGTAAAAATGGGAGCAGACACACTGCCCTTGTCCAGAATAAGGCAAGAGGTAAGACCTCCCACATAGATTTGGGTTTGCATTGCATAATGACACAAGATAAACATCAAAAGCCCAAAAGAAGTGTTAACAAAACATTTAAACATGATCACATCATGGAGCAAGAACTGACGGACAAGCTCATGGCACCAGCCATGAAAGAAGAAGATCTCTTTCCAAGAGGAAGATCCACACCAAGAAGAAAAGCTAAAGGAAGCATTGAAGGAAGACATGGACGCGTGAAGAGAAGCTGCGACAACAAGAAGACTGAAAGAAGAGGAAGACATGGACGCGTGAAGAGAAGCTGTCACCACCATGACAAGAAGACTGAAGACAAGAGAAGGAGTGAGGCTCCAAAGAGAGGAGCCATGTGAAAATCTCTAAGAGAGAGAGAGAGAGAGCCCACAACCCAATGTAACGTGCCCCAACAGAGTAAAACCACCTCTGAGCCACAGATGATGTAGGCCATGTGGTAGATGTATGTGTGAGCACTTTAGTCAGGGTCACGGGCACTTATAGTAGCCTTGGACACATAGAGAGAGAGTGTGTCAAGGACTATGAGTTTAGGGACTTGAGGCACTGGTCGCGGACTATCAAGTAAGAGGGAAACTTGGTATAGGGTCCAGGTGTGCTAGGAGTATTCACTTGAGGGGAGGTGTTGAAATATACAAGTGAATAGGGTGTGCGGCTAGAGGCTGTAAAAGAGAATCTGTAAATGTGAGAGAACCTGTGAAAAGGTGAGAAGAATCTACTAGGAGAGAATAAAGGGTAGCATGAGGAGATTTAGGAGGTGTGGAGATATTCTGGGAGAGGTGGAGAGAATCAAGCAAAAGAGGTGGAGTTAATCAAGGAGAAATCAGTGGGATTAGATGCTTGGATGTAAACTCTATAAATTGAGGCATTGGCCTAATAAGAATTTGTTGGTTTTTGATTATCCATGCCTACATTAAGCTATTTGTTAATTACTCACTAATCACATCTTAATTATTATCTAATCACTTTGTTAATGATGTTGATTCGAGCATTTGATCCACCATAGCTCATCACATTGCTGTAATTTTAACATTATCGACTAGTTGTCCACTTTAAGTTATCCTCACACGAAAGCCACTTATTGTGTCCACTCTATTCTTATTGACCAGTTGTGTCCACTTTAAGTTATCCTCACACAAAAGCTACTTATTATGCCCACTCTGGTCTTACCCGACTAGTTGTGTCCACTTTAAGTTATCCTCACATGAAGCCAATTATTGTGTCCACTCTCGACTTTATTGACCAGTTGTGTCCACCAAAATGGAGTGAATACATCACCCACTTCCTGTCCAATGGATTTTCCATGAACCGCTCCATCAAAAAGGATAGAGCCAAATGCCTCATTTAGGAAGGTAGCCCCCTATCAATTGATAGTAGAAATGCTTTACATGGCATCATGAGGAAGTCATGTCCTCTAGGCCGGACTTTGGTGGATCTACACTCTTTGGAGATACAATTGAGTTTGTTAAGAACTACAAAAAATGCTAAAGTTTTGCCATAGTCCACAAGAAGGACTGAATTCCCCTGACCCCAGTAGTTTCAGAACAACCCTTTGAAAAATGGAGTTTAGATTTTGTTGGTCCTATTAGCCCTACTGCTAAGGGAACCTATGCGCGATTAATCATCATCGCCAATAGACTATTTTACAAAATAAGCCAAGGCCAAAGCAATGCAAAAAATTGATGCGAGAGCTACCGCCAAGTTCCTGTATGAGAATGTGATTACCCATTTTGGTTTGCTTAGTAGAAATAGTGAATGATCTTGGTACACATTTTCTCAATGAAGTGGTGTTCTTGCTCAAGGACTTCCTTGTGGTGCACCTAAAGTAGACACCTCACTACTGCACATAAGGGATACTAAAAGCACAAACAAGACTTTGTGCACTATTCTCACCAAGACGGTAGAAGCATTGAGGAGAAATTAGGAGCATAAGCTGCACTCATCTCTATGGGCCTACTGCATGGCATACAAGGTGGCAACAACACACCTTTCTAGCTCACATTTTGGCTTGACGTAGTCATGCCAATGGAACAATTGGTTCCAAGCCTCTGAATTGTGGTGAGACATAACCTTAATGGAAACCCTCTCACCGAGAGGTTAAGTTGCCTTAGAGAAACTTAGCGAGCAACTTACGGATTAATGGTTGAAAAAATAAGGCTCAAGTACTGGTTTGATGATGACCAACTCAAGGATAAGTGTATGGACATAGGAAACATGGTGCTAATGTATAGTGTCAAGGACACCAAATGAAAACTTAAGTACAGAGGCCAAGGTCCCTAGAAAATGATAGAGATTTCTCCTCAAGGCATAGTAAAGATAGAGACCTTGGATGGGATTGAGATGAAAGGTTACTTCAATGGAACAAGTTGAAATGCTACTATAGACCTCTCACCCAGGACATGCTCTTCCAAATCCACAAGAAAAAAGAGGAGAAGAAAGAGGTTAACAATGAAAAATAGAGGGCATGCCTTGAGGCCTTGGATGGGATTGAGATGAAAGGTTACTTCAATGGAACAAGTTGAAATGCTCCTCTCACCCAGGACATGCTCTTCCAAATCCACAAGAAAAAAGAGGAGAAGAAAGAGGTTAACAATGAAAAATAGAGGGCATGCCTTGAGGCAAGCGCCCAATAAAAAGAGACCCAAAGAGGCCGTAGACCGCCAAACATACAGATCTCTGTACATGCAACTGATCTACACTCATGTGACTAAAACAAAAACACCCATGGAACCTGGTTGCCTTGAGCCAGAGTTTTCCCCAAGAAGACCATCTAGTAGTGTGGCCAGCCTTGGTTGACACTAGGGCTAGCACATTGTTTTGTCTTAGAATACATGGACCTCGTTAGGCCACCCACCCCTCACACCTTTTGCTTGCAACCGTAAATAACTCTCAATCCATGACTGACAATTGTTTTGAATAGAAGTTTCTTATTGGATCTAAACTTGTATCATGTAAGTTTTATATAACCCCCACAAGTACATTGAAAGAGAGCATCATCTTTGACAGGGGATGGATCGTGACTACAAATTGCATCGTTAGCTGGCAAAGAAGGACTGCAACACTCAAGCTTGCCTTCGAAATGGTTATTTTGAACGAGGTCATTCTGAACCTATCAACATCCCAAGCCTCATCCTCCACTTACACGCTGCCCACCAGCGCACCGTGCCACCACCACAGCAAGTAACCTCTAATGCTACACCTCATTCTTGCCACATGGCATTGTTGGCCACCACCCTCTCCAACCCTATGGGAGAACCAACACCTCACCAAAAAAGATGAAGAGAATCTCCCAAATGTCAAACTTAGTAACCGTTTGGAGAGGCCACCAAGAAAGAATGGCTACCCAAGTGTACCCTAGCTAGCCAAGGAAATGATGTCCTTGTAAAAACTTGCCAGCCACACCATTTGGTTTGAAGCTCAACCATGAGAAGATCCACCAAGTAAAAGTCCCATGCAATAATGTTCTACCCAAACCCTGAGCCCTGTTGCATCCCCGTCCAAGCTACTAGAAGCCCATGTTTCTACTACAAAGGAAACCAATCTGTCTATGTCCCAAAAACCTCACTATTCATACAATCTTAGATGCCAAAAATATCCACGCTTGGCGATGGCCTCAGTACCCACCCCAAAAATCTACCTCACATAATTTGCCTACATCTCAAAAACCTCACTATTCACACAATCCTAGACGTCAAAAATATCCACGCTTGGCGATGGCCTCAGTACCCAATACCACCCCAAAAATTGATGTCTTATTGGATCCCGAACAAACTATTAGAAGTGGAAGCATTCTACAAGAGAAACCCCCACATCTGGGTGTCAAAAATGAAGGAAATCATGCCCCGAATGCCCATAAATGCACCCTTAAATGTCAATTGTGGAGACCCAAGGTCTTGCCTCCAACACCACGTCTAAAGTCTTAGCAGGAATAGAGAGCAGTGGCATCACCCCTGATGTGCATGTTAGACCCACCAATGAATTTGGTGGAAGAATCCTTGGTCATGCCACCAAGCCTGTTTTGATAATCATGGATCTAGCTCTCCTAATGACAAAATGACTTTCTAATTAGACACTAATCTAAACTAATTAAACATGATAAATCTAAGGTGGATGGAGCCTAAGAGTGCTCATGATGAGTGAGTAGTACTAATAAACTTAAGTACAATTAGGTTACAAGATTGAAACTTGTACTCATAGAGAGACTTGAGATTTGTGCAAGTGCTATGATTCATTTCTTGAAATGGCCCCCTTTTATATGAGGAAGTACACCCTTAGGCTTGTACATCAATGTGGGATAAATTCCTTTGCTCATGCTACGCTTTGCACTTTCTTGGCTTACTCAACTCACTCCCTACCTCTTCCTTTCGCTCTTTGGCACCACATTTCTCAACACTCCCCCTTGTGCCAAATCTTTGGGCTACCCAAGGTGGTCGGATGCGAGGTTTTACAATATTTTTTCACCCCCCGTCCCTCCCTCCCCTCCCCCCCTTGATGGTGACTTAGCCTATCTTTGAGGCCTAGAGGTCATCTCTAAAAGTGAGGTCTCTCCATTGTCATTTCCAACCATTAGTCTAGATTGGGTTTGCATCAAGGGTTTCACTTTGGTGAAACGAAAGGTTTGAAATTGATTTCAAACATGTATGTTCTGCTCAAGCAACAAAAATATGCTTTTTTTTTCATAAGTTTTAAGATTTTTTGGTTTTTTTGTAATATTCTTTTCTAGACTCATGTCTCTAGGTTTATGTATGTTGACTCATGTCAGTATAGACTTGTGTCTCTAGACTCACATGTATTGACTCACACCTCCAAACTCACATCTCTAGGCTCACTTAGACTCATGTCAGTATAGACTTGTGTCTCTAGGTTTATGTATGTTGACTCATGTCAGTATAGACTTGTGTCTCTAGACTCACATGTATTGACTCACACCTCCAAACTCACATCTCTAGGCTCACGTGTACTCACGCCTCTAGAAGACTCATCTCTAGGCTCACTTACGTATTGACTCACGTCTCTAGGCTCACATGTGTTGGCTCACACATGTTGACTCACATCTGAAAGTGTGGACTGACGCATGTTGACTCATGTCTATGGGCACATGCCTTTCTTGTATGCACTAGGATCGCGTACTTTATTTTCATGATATAGGCCTACTACATGGGGCATCAAATTTTATGCAGTAAGTCTATGACAAGGTTAGTATGCAATTATTAGGCAATAATTAGGATAAAAAGTTTCCTTGAAAATTGTAGCTAGTACAAATTGTATGACAAGAAAATCCTTAAAGGACATGAGTAGTTATGTCCTTACAAGTCTTTACGGTCGTAATTATGGTTGGTACAATATTAGATATACCTACCTCTAGACTCAGGTCTGTTCACTCACGTCCCTAGACTCATGGTTCTCATGTCCAAACTCACAACTTACATCTCCAGGGTCACAATTCTCACCTCTCCAAGCTCATGTGTGTTGACTCACATATTTGACTCGTGTCTTTTTGTAGGATTGTGGGCTCATGCCCCTCAACCCGAGAGCCATTTAGCCTCGTTTTTGAAGTTTTTTGAGGTTTTTTGGACTCAATGAGAGGTGATTAAGAGTTCTAATCTGAGTTAATGGTGGTTAGTGTTTAAGTATTTTTTATTTTATTTTTTGGTTTTGCATGCTTCTAAGCTACCAATTGAAATAATACATGAAAAACACAAAATTCATAAACAGAAATTACCTATCCCACTCTAATCCACATTGAATGGAGCTTAATGCTTATGTTTTCGAAATGGATTCCACTCCTAATCACAATTACTAAGCTATTTCATTTCTCAAAGGCAACAAGATCAAAGCCTTATGGGTTTCAAAATCATGCAAATCACTAAGAAACCAGGGTTCCCCTTCTAAGATATGAAAATAGAATGCCCTAATGCAAATAAACTTCAAAACAAAATCAAAAGCAATAACACTAACACATATAAGGCTCCGAAACCATATGTTCTCCAAACTGTAACCTTCTAATCAACACCCGGCAATAGTGGGTAATCCCATATCTTGGTAACGGAGCTAAGCCCTAGGCTAGTTCCCAACAACGGCACCAAATATGTTCAAGTCAAGAGCTTACCTTAGCTTTGTTCAAGCATGTGTTGTTGGGCCTTGTCTTAGAGCCCCAATTTCAACTTTCCTATGTAGGTGTGTTAGCTCGTATATGCAACGTCCTCACTCTGTTGTCACACTAGAGTGACCCTTGTCAATGCCAGGGTGAAGGAAGAGCTCTCTTCGCCTAGATGGAGGCAAATAGAGTTAGTCCTTCGTGATGATTCTCTCTCACAAAAGATAGGGAAAGAAGAGGAAGCTACTGTAAGCAAAAAACCTACAAACAATCCTATATAGCAAGCATCCATCAAGCATACAAGATTCAATAGAACACAAGCAAGCAAGAGCACAGAAGGAGAGCTCACAAGTATTGTATTGCAAGGGAATGATTGTGTATTCCTTATTATCAAAAATGACTTATATACAAGTGATTGGTTTTCATATACTAGGCCGGCCAAACTTAAAAATGTTATGTCCTCTATTACTAATCTTGAGCAAGTATGTACATGAAATACTTAAGACTTTCCTAGTTGACATTAAGCACAAGGTAATGCCGCTTTATACATTCTAGTGGCATCTTACAAAAGATAAGTGTGCATTCGAGTGGGTAAGATGGCAAAGCACCTTACGGTAGGTCAAGTGAGTGAAACCATTCTAATCTACATAGTTGTTGACATAGGAGATCTCAGAGATCCACAACACCCTATAGACCAAGGATCCATCAATTACATCCACTACCAAAAGAGAGCACATAGTGCAAATGGAAAAATAAGAATGTTTCCTAGATAAAGAAGAGGTCACCATCTAATCCCTTGAAAGACAAAGCTTTCAATTGCCTTTGTGACCCCATTACCCTAATAGAAAGTGAGCCCATAGCCCTAGCAGAGGCACACATGGCAAGATCTCATTGGGCTTCCTCAGAGTAGTCACACATTTGTTTTATGTTGACTAATTGAATTTAGCTTCTATTTCTTTGTTATTAAAACTCTTGGAGATGCTCTATACATATCCTATTACAAATCATATATACATTGTACCTTCTTGGTGTCAAAGGCCATTTAGGTCTCTCACAAATAATCCTCTCCGTGTGTCTCATTTATTTGTGTGTGTGTGTGTGTGTGTGTGTGTGTGTGTGTGTGCATATGAGCAAAAACAAACAAGTACACTACATATCTTCTCCAAAGAAGACAATGTGAAAGTCAACCTTCGAAAAACCAAGGTTATGATTTTTAATTTAAGCTATGGAGAACTGCAAAAAGATGCTTTTACCTTTAAGGATATACTGTAGAGATGAATTATGTCTCTTTTCCTTCACTTTAATTAGTCACATACATAGAACGATGCAATGGTGAGAAAGAGGGCAAACAATGCCTACCAAGCTGTATTTAGATGATGGCTTTATTAAGATGCCAAGGTGCTTTATTTAGGATCTTATGGCTTTAATGATGCCAAGGTAATTTATTTAGGATCTCAATAGGACATCATTACAAGAGGCAAACATGGCATGGAAAAGAATGGATTGCCCAATCGGTGACATGTAGAGAGTAATCTACCACCTTGTGATGTCCAATGTTCTCTACGAGATCCAAGGTGCTTGTTTAAAGAAAAAAATGAGATCCTTTCCACCAAGTCATTTAGTATAAGTATCAAAAGGTCCAATTCATTAGACATACACTACCAAACATCTAATTTATTAGACATACAAAGAGAGACACATCATAGTAAAATAATTATTTTTACATCCCCTTTTCAAAATCACAAAGCTAGAGAAACACATTTACTCAACCAAGGTACAATTAGAGCAAGACAACTTTGTGACATCAAGATAGCTAGCTATCTCTAGGTGCCACAAGAAGTGCATGAGGAATTCCATGAAGAAGGTAGCTCTTTGAAGACCTTTGCAATGAGACTCTTGAAAAAGCAGGAGTGCAAACAAGAAGAGAGCCATCAAATATTCCTTGCTTCTTTCTTTCCAAGTATAAGTCAACATAGGTGCACAAAAGTACTAGTGCACACAAGCCCACAAGACTACATAGTAAGAGTGCAAATTGACACCCACCCATAAGGGACTTGCTTGAGACATCTCAAAGACATCTTATACGTGATTGAAGAAAAAAAATTCATCACATGTGGATGTGTGAAACTCATTGTTATGCACTGTAAGTGTGGAACGGTTCTTTTCCAACTTGTCCATGATACGTAACAAATCACTTACTTGAAAAGTTGCAAGTGCTTGTGTAATGGAATGTGAGCCATCTTCCACTCCTTTCTTTGGCAGTTTTGAAGCATTCTAGGTGCAAGAATCTTTTCCAAGGGAATCAATCTAACCATGCTTTTTTGAAAAGGTGCGCACATGTTTTTTCAGCCTACCATAATGTCAAAGCAAACCATTCCAATATGAACAAGGGAAGATTACATAGCATTACGTAAGGAAAATTAATTTCCAATCACTTGAAACTTTTTTTTCAATTGCTATCTTTCACCTTTTGGTGTCATAGATCCACTAGAACTTTGAAGACATTTAATATAAATCTCAGACACAATGATTGTCACAATAAATTCAAGTACAGTACGTAAGTAAACCCGTTGCAGTACATTATGTAAATAAAACTGTCAACATACAGTAGTTAAGAGTTATATATATTCGGTTTACATGTATTACTTTATTAACAAGAGAATAAAAGCACCTTGCCTTGGTTTTCTTTTTGTAAGGGCGTGGTTGCGGATGCAGGAGGGTGGGTGGGTTTGAGAAGAGAACATCTTGTAGCTTCCACATAACTATCCTAGTTTACATAGCTATTATTCGTCACGTACTACATTCGGTTTCATAGACCATTGACGCCTTCTCTCTCTCTCTCTCTCTCCCTCTCTCTCTCTCTCTCTGTGGTTGACCCCTTAGCGGAGAAAATCTGCTTTTCTTTGTATCCCCTTCCTCTTATCATGGTAAATTTTCTATTCTCTTCCACATTTAAAGACCTTTATAAATCAGTGATTGTAGATTGACTTTCTGAAGGCACGAGAGACAGATGTTGGCACTTCACATATTACAATCACATATAGATTGGCAAGTTTGGTGTGCACAAAACACACCTAGACAATTACACAATCAGGACATTGATATTATATAGCAGCTCTGGCAGTCCACCACCACAAACCTACGCCTAACTCGTTCACGTGAACATGGCTCCTCAGCAGCTCAGATGCTTACATAGCTTGGAAGTGCAATCATTTTACATGATAAGAAACTAACTACTATGAATGTAGCACCATAGCCGATCATCAAAAATAGAACCTCTAGAAATTACAAGCTTGCAAATGTAGGAACTTGGGTTAAACAAATTGGAAGGTAACTCGCTTGAACAACTGTGTGTTTAGCACCGTAGCCTAATGAAAAATAGATCTCTGTAGGAACTTGGGTTAAACAGATTGGAGGATTAACTCCGGCAAAGAACTTGAAAAGTTTCATTTAGAAAGCTTTAATTACTGAGAACCCATTTTGTTAACCTTCCAACACATCCACATGCAACATGCATGTGCACCAACCACAGACATTACTGAGACCTTGAGATGAACACTCGTTAAACTGCTTACATATTGGTGTTTGAAGAAATCACCCTTCAAACAAGGAGATCCTGCAATCACAAAGCACCATGATTCTTGTACATTCCAAAAGAAAGAGATCCAAATAATAATAGATCCATTCAGTGGACGTCTTGGAGTTGTTTGTTGTGGTGTTGCCAACTCCTGGGTACTCCTACAAGTCAGACTATCACTTGATGTCTGGTGTAGTGGCCTTGCTATAACTTCTAACAAAGGCATACTAAGCCTTTTTTTATCCACGGTCCAAATGAGAGGCAGAGAAAGAACCCACACTGGCAAATTGTGAAGGTCACACTATACACTTAAAAACTGCCCTAACCCATGTAGCTGGCATACCTGTTCTAGTCCCAAAATGCATGGTTTCACTTTTTAGGCAGGTCTAGTCAGATAAAAGGCTGCCTTGCCATTAACTGTTCCTTCAAATCCTTCTTCCAGGCAAACAAAGGTGGGTGTAGTAGCATCAGGAAGAAATGCCTGCTTCTTGTTAGATCTTATGCCATAAGTGTTTTTCCCAATAAAGAGCTCCTGGGGTAGATCTTATGCCATAAGTGTTTTTCCCAATAAAGTAGGCTCATTTCTCCAGGCCAATACAAGAGGGTATGCAGACATCTGATGAGAAAAACACTATGTCTTGCAGGAGGATCTTTAGTGATCAATACTTGCAGGGATTAGGGTTACAGCTCTAAAATTGCAGGAGTGCCACTACAAGGCCTGCCAAGCTTTCCTTGTCCTTCGCAAGCAGAAAATCTGCTATGAAAAAAGTACAAACCTTTTCAAAGAAAAAAAAGGCATTATTAGTGACTATGGAATTTTTACCGAGGCTAATGAAAGAGTTTACTTATCAATGCCATTACAAGACTGACCGATGCCCTGGGAACAGAAACGAGCCCTATTGTGTTACATTGGCCCCTACATACAGCAAAACCTTTAACGTAAGTACTAAGGATACAAAGCAAGAGAGATATTAACCACATATGTAACCACTCTTATGACACAATTGCATCTGTGCATAGATACACCACTCCACATAATACATTATGTAGCCGCTCTTATGACACAATTGCATCTAGCATAGATACCACTCCACATAATACATTATGCTGTAGAGCCCAGTCAAGGGTCAACCAAAGACTATCACTTCATGAGCACAGTAAATGGGTTGACGACTTAGTTAACCCTCCACCGACTGTGAGGATCATGTTCAGGCACGGCTAGCTCACAAGGTAAATTTTTAACACACAACCGGATCACCAACAGTCTCCTTCCACACTAGTATCACACACTTGAACATCTCTTACTCGCTAAGAACAAGTTGCTGGCCCACAGCTTTGCTAGATCACACAACCTTCTTCCCCGTAAGTACCCTACAATCTAGCCAGTATGCACAAAAATTCAAGCACCCTTTTCTGTCAAGAAGAAACAGCTCACCACACCATTCATTGCACAAGTATCATCGTCATCATCAGCAGCAACAGCAGCTGCAGCTGGGGCAGCACCCAAAGGTTCAACAACACCTGAGATGGCAGCTTCTGCGTTTTCAGGAGTTTCAAGTTCCTGGTTTGCTCCTAGAAGGAGAAGAGGAAAAGTCAGTCATTTAGCTGCATAAGATTGTATTGCATATGTACAATAAGATATTGAGACAATGCAATTTGAAGAGTAGATGATATGGCAGACAGCAGTTACACCCTGAGCCACAAGTCATGTACATCTAGGCCTATCACTCATAGGACATCATAAACCAAAGTACAGCCTGCCAGAAGAAAACCACGTGAATGACCTCCTAAGGCTACTTGGTGGGTCTCCTAAAGACGCTGCTTCACACATTAATACCAACCCATGAGCAAGCTCTGCCCATTAAAAAACAATTCCCCTCTAATTAGTGAAGTAAAAATTAAAAACGTTTCCCTGTAATCCATCCAGTTTATCTCAAATCAATATCGTACTTAATTTGTAAGCAGAAGTGCAATCAGACGGTTGTGCAGCAGCTGCAGCACCAGTTATTCCTCTGCTAGTTGTGCCCTCTTGTGCAGGCTGCACAATCAAAACCACATGAGAATCTATCATTGAGCCTCACATGACGAGAGTAATAAGAGGCTTAAGGTAGCTCATTCATTTCCCACGTACTAGATTTCTTGGAGGGGCAGAACCTGCTTGTAATTGCTGAAATTTGATGATGGTCCAGTCAAAGATGTAATCAGACTGGAAACCTGCACAATACATGGACAACAAAACCACTGTCACAATTACTAACAAAGCACGGTATCACAAAAGTGCACAGGAGAAACCCAGTATGATAACCCACCTCGGCTTGTTAGAAGGTCACGAAACAGCTTCTTTAGGTAATCGTAGTCTGGCTTATCTTCAAATTTAAGTGAGCGGCAATAATTGAAATAGGTTGCAAACTCTGATGGATACCCTTGACAAAGTACCTGCGTACCCACAAGCATGCTCAAAAGGTTATCCATCTCATTCAATAAAGTGTAGGTCTGCACTCAAAAAAAAATCACTCACACTAGTGATGAGGGTAGGTTGCAGAAAGTTGCAAATAGATGGTTTCCAGCTAACACTCTTGCTATCAAAAAAAAATGATTGTACTGTGAAATACCTCAACTGAAGTGTCCATTTTTCTCTGAAACACTATCTCATCCTTTCGCTTTTTGTGGGCAGCCTTCATTCCTTGCCATGGTAAGCTGTAAAGTTAGACCTTAGTAAGTAGACATGGCACACATAATACATAGTGCAGCACCACCAGGCAAACCAACCACCAAACAGACCCACATACTTGCCCCTCAAAAAGTGCATGAGAAGATATCCAAGCGACTCTAGATCATCCCTGCGACTTTGTTCTGCAAAAATCCAACATGCAAAACATCACGTAGATGGTAAAACACATCAAAACTCACTGGATGTGATAAGAGGCATGCAATATCGTCACGAATCCCCTTACCTCGACCAAGGTGTGCGTTCATACTTACATACCGGGCTGTCCCAACCAGATTTTTGAACTCTCTGAGACAGCAAAAAGCCAGGTATTAGACATAGTTCAACAATGAAAACGCAAATATTTTTGACCTTGTAAGCCGTATATGATAAAGTAGATTGATTTCTCTTTGCACAGCATCTCACTTTTTTTATATGACAATCTATGTGTATTAGCTAGTGAATATTCCTTCCGAATCAAATATCAGTTGCATGCCTGGGAAAGAAACAGGAAATCCACGAGTAGTATAAGAATAAATGTTGCTGGAATGGAGAGACCTGTATGGAATGTGTTCGCCATTTAGGGGGCTCCGATACTTCTTTGCCAAACCAAAGTCAATAACATATACCTGCAATTCACAACCATCATAAAAATGACACTGTTAATGCATCCAGGGCTTCAAACTTCTCTTCAAAAAAAAAAAAGAGTGTGATTTGACTACATACCAGATTTGTTCGCTTCCCTATACCCATTAAGAAATTATCTGGCTTGATGTCCCGGTGTATGAAACATCTAGAATGCATATATTCAAGCCTAGATATCTGCTCACAAAGAGAAAGACGTGAAAAATCAAACAAGCTGACATGGTACAATGCTATTGACATCAAATAGGTAGGTGGAGCTGGTGAATGAACTCAACTAGACGACTAATAAAAATTACAAACAAGCACCCACCAGTTGGTCTGCAAGCATTAACACAGTCTTCAAAGAGAACCTGTGGCCACAGAAAACGAACAGATCTTCTAGACTTGGACCCAGAAGCTCCAAAACCAGGGCATTGTAGTCACCTTCCCTACCATACCATTTGGCAGCAGGAATACCAGCTGCAATGCAAGGAAATATTCAAATGAAATGAGCCATTGACAAGTACAGATAGATCAAAGAGGAAAATAGATGCAAATGAAACACCTACAATAAATAATACAATAATGGCATGCTCCAGAATATGAGAGTGCGTGTGTGTGTGTGTGTGTGTGTGTGTGTGTGTGTGAGAGAGAGAGAGAGAGAGAGAGAGAGAGAGCGAGAGTAGAAAACATACATCCATTATGTACAACTTGCACACAAATAGATACATGGAAGACTCATGAGTACAGATGTTACATGTACACGTGCACATGTGCCTTGAATGTATGCGAGTGAGGTACATGTAGCTTACATATACATTGCCCCCTGAGTATATGCCCGTAAGCATATTCGTGTCATCTCATTATGTATGTCACATGTAAGTATGTGAGTGAGGTGCATATTGTGTGATTTTGGTGATGTGAACGGATGGATGTATGTGTCTCACGTGTGTGCACATGATAGATACAAATGGCATCCACATGTGCATATAACATATACTATTGAGAGGTAGCCATTAATCTGGATGATTTACTTACTTCCACCTCTGAGAATTCTGTACAGCTTTGATTCGTACAGCAGTTGAGGTGGATGTTTTGAAGAAACGCACTCCTGCATTCAAAGGCAGTATATTGAAGTTGTCGCTCCTGCTAAAAGTAAGAGATGGCACAAAAACAAACCCCCCCCCAATAAACTCAGAAATGAAGCCAAACCAAGCACTCGTGCAGGCCAACATCAGAAGAAGAAACATGGTGAAAATCCATTACCAGCTTGATAGCCACGTCTTCAGTGGTCACAACGTCCTTGCCTGAAAAAAAGAACCTACAGTTTGAGCCTGAGTTTGTCTGAGAGAAAACCCTAAATCAGAGCAGAAAACCACAATCCAAGAA
Source organism: Cibotium barometz (assembly GCF_041138505.1). Taxonomy (NCBI): domain Eukaryota; kingdom Viridiplantae; phylum Streptophyta; class Polypodiopsida; order Cyatheales; family Cibotiaceae; genus Cibotium; species Cibotium barometz. The sequence continues at coordinate 34,473,996 of NC_141064.1, forward strand.
GAAAAACCCTAATCTATCCCTAAAAGCAGGAAAACCCCTTACGCTAACCCTAACCCTAACCCTTACCGAACCCAACCCTGAATACATCGAAAGTCCTATAGATCGGCTTACCGAGATAGATCTCGCCAGACGCTCCGCTTCCAATCTTAGAAAAACCCTAATCTAGCGCTAGAAGCAGGAAAACCCCTTAGCCTAGCCCTAACCCTAACCCTAACCGACCCCAACCCTGAATAAAAACGAACGTCCGAAGCAGGCATAGATCGGCTTACCGAGATAGATCTCGCCAAACGCCCCGCTTCCAATCTTGCGCACTAATTTGTACTTCGAGCCCACCATCGGATCCATTGTTGTGTGAGCAACGGGGGTACTTCAGATGCAGAATATATAAAGACGTGTAAAACTAATAACAACATTAGAAGATCCTCAAAATGCATTTGATTAACTACTATTATTTTTAATTCAATGGGGCAATTCACAATAATTCGAATAACTAGTAGTCATGAGGATTGTTAAATAACTTTATTAGACATGAATTATAATATGGAATTTTGATCAAGATTCAAACTCACCAAAAATTCACAAACATTGATTAATTATAGTAAGTTAGTCAATATGACCCACTTTCCATAGCGGTTAATAAAATGAGCTAGTAGTACAACTTTGGAGGGACCTTATTTTCAAAACAATGAAAAAAAAACATTGTGTATTTTTGTTTCAATTAATAGACAGTGATAGAATAAGAGAGTACCGAAATTGAGATAAATAGTGATGAATGTGGTGTGTGTTGGTGAAGGTCACTTCACTCCATCCCGACAGGTGTCTCCATGTTATGAGGTGCATGCATTAAAGAAGGGGGAAAACATGGTTAGTGAGAGAAAATCAATAACAACATTTTAAACTTTCCTAAAAACAAAGGTGTAATAAAAGAGGATTGATATAGAGAAGATCAGCTGGCCCTTGTGTCAAGATTCACACTTCCAAATGCTTTTAGTCCATATATGGAAATATCTTAGAGGAACACTTCCTTTCTAAAATTTGTACCATAATTTATAAAATCTAAGAACGAGCCCTTTGCTCTTTCAATAATGGTTGATGGTCAATGATTAATGGCTGAGCCTAAAAAATAATTATTTTTTCTCTACATATTCAGGCTAAACCTAAACAATAATTATGGGTGCTAATTAATTATTTTGCCCAAAGGTTTCAACCTTAGAATTAGAATCAATGCAGGGCTTTTTTTAAAAAGAAAGGATTTTTTTAAATTCGTCTCCTCGCAACCCACATCGCAGGGAAAAAAACCACACAGAGTGCAGCGCAGAACTTTTAATCGTCTCTCTCAAATAATGCAAAGAGCCAAAGAAAAGTCACTCATCATCTCTCTCTCTCTCTCTCTCTCTCTCTCTCTCTCTCTCTCTCTCTCTCTCTCTCTCTCTCTCCTCTCTCTCTCTCTCTCTCTCTCTCTCTCTCTCTCTCTCCCAATTCGTTTGCATCACACAAAGTGTAGCGCAGAACTTTTAATCGTCGCTCTCAGATAATCAGCATAGGGCACACAAAAAAATGCCATTCATCATCTCTCTCTCTCTCTCTCTCTCTCTCAACTCGTTTGGATTGTGCTCTCTCTAATGGGCCACAGCCCAAACTAAAGCTCTTGTTTACCATGCCTATTTATAGGCTTCCCAGAACCCTCTAGATCTCGAATAGTCTAGAAGCCTCTACCTCCGTGCATGCGTTATCTTCATTATTTCTTTTTTTGCCTAAGGTCTTCCCCCTAAGGTCCCATCACTTTCCCACTTCAAAACTAATTAATTAATGCCCAAACAATATTGGGGACCCATATTGGCCAATTATCAACAATCATTGGTTGTACGCTTTATTTTGTCAGCAATTTCTAGCAAACGATTTTCAAGAAATTGCAAGCATTCTCTCTCTCTCTCTCTCTCTCTCTCTCTCTCTCTCTCTCTCTCTCTCTCTCTCTCTCTCTCTCTCTCTCTCTCTCTATATATATATATATATATATATATATATATATATATATATATATATATTTCACTCATTCTCTCTCTCTCGCTATATATATATAGATATATATATATATATATATATATATATATATAGAGAGAGAGAGAGAGAGTGAGATATATATATATATCTCTCTCTCTCTCTCTATGTATATATATATATATATATATATATATATATATATATATATAGAGAGAGAGAGAGAGAGAGAGTGATATATATATATATCTCTCTCTCTCTCTCTCTATGTATATATATATATATATATATATATATATATATATATAGAGAGAGAGAGAGAGAGAGTGAGATATATATATATATCTCTCTCTCTCTCTCTATGTATATATATATATATATATATATATATATATATATATATATATATATATATATATATATATATATATATATATATAGAGAGAGAGAGAGAGAGAGAGTGATATATATATATATCTCTCTCTCTCTCTCTCTATGTATATATATATATATATATATATATATATATATATATAGAGAGAGAGAGAGAGAGAGAGAGAGAGAGAGAGAGAGAAAGATGCACGTGTGGATGTAAAACATAGATATATATATATATGTATATATATATATAGCATCATGTGTGGATATAAAACACACACACACACATAAATCATCTCTCTCTCTCTCTCTCTCTCTCTCTCTCTCTCTCTATATATATATATATATATATATATATATATATATATATATATAAAGCATGCATCTATGTTTTACATCCACACATGCATCTCTCTCTCTCTCTCTCTCTCTCTCTCTCTCTCTCTCTCTCTCTCTCTCATATATATATATATATATATATATATAAAGCATGCATCTATGTTTTACATCCACACATGCATCTCTCTCTCTCTCTCTCTCTCTCTCTCTCTCTCTCTCTCTCTCTCTCTCTCTCTTATGCAAGCCTCTACCTCTGTTACAATGATCTATCAAAGAGGAGTCAATCACATGGAGCTAATCATCACCTAGATCAAAGTGACAAAGATTACCAAGGCTATTTTAGAATCTTAAAGCATGCATCTATGTTTTACATCCACACATGCATCTCTCTCTCTCTCTCTCTCTCTCTCTCTCTCTCTCTCTCTCATGCAAGCCTCTACCTCTGTTACAATGATCCATCAAAGAGGAGTCAATCACATGGAGTTAATCATCACCTAGATCAAAGTGACAAAGATTACCAAGGCTATTTTAGAATCTTAAACCTACTAAAAAAATTATTTTAGGCCCTTACATATGAGTACTTGTTGATAGGAATTTGAATCTTAGGGAGACATCACTTCCTATTCAAACGGATTAAAATATAAACTTTGATTATTACTATGAGCAAGATAGCATAAAACCATAATTAAAATAAACACATGAGAGAGTATTGGGCGCAATCTACACCCCTCAAAAAGTGTCGACTTCCTCCCACTTCTTGAGTATTTATGCTTTATTAATAAAAATAGCCCACATGCCAAAAAGAGTTGCACGCTTATGCATGGGCTTGCCCTTTACAAAAATGGGGGTTGCTTTTAACACAAGCTTATATAAATTCTTCCTATCTAAACCACTAAAGGAAAATTACATAAAGAACCCCGATGGGCTAATTCACGTGCAACAAAACCAATAAGTCCATGCCCAAATATAACAAAAGTGGGCGGCTCAATAGGTCCATGCCCAAGTACATCATAAGTGGGTGGCCAACAATGATACAAAATCTCGTAGTAGATATTACGGCCAAAATATAAAAAATGAGAACCATCTCGGTAAGCATCACCTGCCATCATGTCCCAGCCATACCAGCTTACGGGCACAAAACTTGTCAATCTCACCAACCTATAGGTTATCCATTCAAACACATTACAAATTAGCAACATATGCTAAAATTACACAGCAACACATAAGCATTAAATCTAACACTTAGTTGGGAGGAGGTGCAAGGAGAGGCAAAGCACGGACCCATGGTAGGCACACCTAGGAACACACTCTCAAACCGGGGCACTCGGCACCCTAAGAACCTCACTCGCACCCCGGAAGGCCTAACGAGCCTACCCGGTGCGTGAGTGCGTTCCTAGGTGTGCCTACCATGGGTCCGTGCTTTGCCTCTCCTTGCACCTTCTCCGCATATAGATGCATATTCTTCGACGCGGGCTAGCATACCCCCAAGGCCCCAAGGCCCCTTGGATAGTTTTCCCACGTCATAGCTCCAACCATCCCTAATTTCATATGTCCTACACATGGAATATTCGGAATCACCCAAGTGCCTTGCTACGAACATAGTGGTAATTAGGCGTCCCCAATTAGCCACAAAAGAATAGACGAACAAACGAACAAACCATAACATCCCTCTTGCCCAAGATAGCAATTGTCCTCATTTGTGTCATATTAACTGGCCCATGTTTGAAAGTAAGATTGGGTGAGGTCGAGATAGGTGTGAAAAAACCACTCATGCATCCATTCAGCATTTTCACAGGGATGATTTTTAAGGTTCAAAGATATCTATTATACACTGTACCTGTAAGAGTGGTAGTGGTCTCATCGTAATAGCCTCAGGTTGAAGTTCTTCTACCTGGTCAACAAGACTAGGTGCTTCCTCCTATACATGATGTGTAGGGAGCGGTCTCCTATAAGGGCTCAAAAGACTAATATGGAAAGAATTATGAATTTGAAAGCCTATATGCTAGGTCATTAATCTTATGAGTAATTTGAAAAGGACCATAAAAATGAGGAGCTAACTTAACAACAGGGTTAGTCTCAACACTTTTAAGACGCCTCTTTTCAATATGAAGTAAAACATATTGACCTACTTGAAAAACCATGTGCTTGCTTTTCTTATTAGCACGTTTAGTGGATTTCTCTTGTGCTTTAAAAATAGCATTACGAACATGATCATGAATGGAGGTAAAATCAATGGTGAATTGATCTACAGCTTCAATAGTGTGTGACAAACGAGTGATAGGAATAGGTAAAACTTTGCCATACACAATTACAAAAAGGTGCTTTTCTAGTGGATGAATGTGGTGTGTTATTGTATGCAAATTACAAAATATGGATATACTTGTCCCATTGTTTATGTTATGATGAAACATATGCACGAAGTAACTCCAATATTGTGTTATTTGTCACTTCAGTTCAAACATTAGATTCAGGATGAAATGTAGTGGAAAAATCCAATTTAGTGCCTAAATTACCAAACAATGTAGTCCAAAAATCATTACAATACTTAGAATCTCTATCAGAAATAATCACTTGCCGATGTGTGAAAATATGTTTAACAAACAAGTGTACAGCTTGATGTGTAGTAAGAGTCTTTTTACAAGGAAGAAAATATGCATGTTTGCTAAATCTATCAACAATAGTCCAAATCATATTATTATGGTTTGCAATCACGGGAAATCCAGTGAGAAAATCCATAGAAATCTGTTCCCAGCAGGGAGCGTTAGGAATTGAAAGAGGCATAAGAAAACCAAGTTTCTTCCCCTTGTAACTTTTCACTTCTTGACAAATATCACATTCATAAACAAATCTAGCTACATCATATTTCATTTTAGGCCAATAAAAGTCACTAGAGATGGTTTGGAATGTAGATGAAACACCTCGATGCCCCGCATAAGGTGGCTAAAGTAATTCCTCTAGAATAGAATGTTTAAAGGGTCGAGTAATGCATAATCTTTTCTAAAAGAAAAGATATCCATCATCATAGGAATACTCAGCAAAAGGGTCTCCAATGATTTTCTCTCAATCTATACCAAATGTCACTAAAGTTAGGGTCTTGGTCATAAGTCTCACTCATAGAGTCAAAAGATGTATTCTCAATCAAATATATTTTCAAATATATTTTGAATGGAAGTTCTTCTACTTAAAGCATCAACAACTAAGTTTTCTTTACGAGGCTAATATTGAATAATAGGCTGAAAACTTTGAATAAAAGTTGCCCATTTAATATGTCTATCTGAAATAAGTGGTTGAGAAAGCAAATATTTAATACTGTGCTGATCAATTTTTATAAGAAACTCTAACCCCATTAAATAATGTTTCCAAATTTTTAATACATGGACTACTACAGACAACTCTTTGTCATAGGTGCTTTCAGCAAGACAAAATTTTATATTCTTGAAAGCAATAGGATGACCATCTTACGTTAACACAGCACCAATGCCCTTACCACTAGCATCACAACCACAAACAAAGGATGTGAAAAATCAGGTAATTATAACACAAGTGCATGAGTAAGTGCATATTTTAATGCAATAAAAAAAATCTCTTAAAGTTCGGTCTATTCACAAGGTTTGGTTTTCTTGAGAAGTTCATCGAGATAATGTGTCTCATATGCAAAATTATGGACAAACTTGCGATGATAGCTACACAACTCTAGAAAAGATCGTAACTTATGAAGATTCTTAGGTCACGGCCAAGATGCAATAGTTTCTATTTTCTTGGGATCAGCATAGATTCCCTTAGCAAAAAAAATATATCCCAAATACTTAATCTCACTCTGGAAAAAACTACTCTTTTCAGGTAAAGTTCATTTTCCTTGAACAAATTAAATATAATTTCCAAGTGCTTTTTGTGCTCTTCTTCAGACTTATTAAAAACTAAGATATCATCAAAAAAGACAACCACAAAGTTTTGATGGCCAAGAAAGATCCTATTCATCATACAACTAAAAGTCGCATGAGTACTAGATTTTAGATCAATTTTTCTAAAGATGCTAGCTCCCCTTAATTTGTCAAGTAGATTGTCAATTATAGGAACTCGGAATCTATTCTTGACAGTGTTCTTATTAAGAGCCCTATAGTCTACACACATACGATAAGTACCATTTTTCTTCTTTACAAGAAGGATTGGTACTCCATATGGTGAACTACTTGGTCTAGTAAGTCCTTGAGAAAGCAATTCCTCAATTTGAGTTTGAATTCCTCTTTGCTCAAGAGGGTTAACTCTATAAGGTGCTTTATAAGCTGGTGCACTTCCAGGAATAATATCTATTTGATGATCCTCAGGATGTGCACTAGGCCGTCCATAAGGTAGCTTATTGAGTACTACCATCGTCATGCAAGATTGTGATTTCTTTATCTTAAAATTTTCCTTTCATTTTAAGTAAAATGTGTGGTGAAAAAAGAATGAGGATTAAGGTTAGAAGTACCTTCTTGATCAGATTTACCGCCATTGAGCTCGTTACCCCATCAGATCTAGCTCGTAGTTGTCACCTCATCATAAGCATCATCATCGTCTCCCAATGCCAGTGTCTTCATCACCATCCACCATGTTAAGCTGAGCAATTGGCTTGCTGTTGTTGTTGTAGTTGCTTGGACACCTATCAACATAGTGCCCCTTTTGATGGCAAATGTAACATCGGATATTCTTTGCTTTTTCATCTCGACTCGCCGAATCTGGAACATCTACTAGAAGATATCAAAGCTTTGGAGAATTCAGAAGTATAATTCTCCTCGTCAAACCTAGGCGCACCATTTTTCTTTTTACAATTCAAAGCAAGAGATTTAGTAGAGACAAGAGTATGAGGATGAAACATGTTAACCTCTGCTCTAATCTTTGGATCCAACCCTGAAATAAATTTCTTTTTAAGCTTCTTTTCATGCATTTTTTCAATGAACTGCATTTGAATGAGGGCATTCCAAAAAATTTCAATGTAAGTTTGGACATCCTCCCCTTTCAACTGTCTAAGAGTTTCCCAATGCTACCGAGCTTTAGCTTTGTACTCAGGAGGTAGAAAGTGTCTCTTAATTTCATGCTAAAAATCCTCCCATGTATGAGGTTTATGTTGCCCATTCTCGGTAGCATTCCACCATAAAGTGGCATTTTGAATCAAATGATTTACAGCGCATTTCACCTTATCTTTCTTGGAAAATTTCTCTCCTAAAAAATAGTCATCAAACTGACTAAGACAAGCTAAAATAGTATGTGCATCTTTCTTTCCACCAAAATTTTGAAAAGAGAAAGCCTTGCGACTAATGCGAGTGTGTTTGAGCTGTTTGAGCATCTAAAGTTGCCTTGACAGCTCGACGAATAAAATCCTCATCACTATCGCTTTTAATATCATGCATGTGTCGTTTGCAATGTTTCAATTGGTCTTCTAATGCAATTCTATGAGTGTGTTCGTTGACCAGTTGTGCTTGCAAAGCAATGAGTTGCTCTTGAATAGACGGGGATGTGGAAAAACTAACCATAAATGATGAGAAAGAAAGAAAAATAGCAAAAGTTTAGAAACACTTATAGTGGTTCCTTCTCTTGATAATAATTGTGAAGTTCATGTAACTCGTGGAAAAATAGAAGAGTGATGCGGCTATGCAACGCAATCTCCAAAATATTTGAAAGTAGTGGTGAAGTGTCGAAAGGTCAATCGGTGGAAAAATATTGAGTATCGAAAGAGAATTTGAGCTTCGAAAGAACGAATGGTGACCAATTTTAAAAATTATGAAGACTTTGATTTGCTATAATTTTGCATTTAGAACAAGCATGAAACGCTGAAAATTTCTTCAGTTTGAAGCCTTGCCAAATTCGGATGAATTTGGGTAATTTTTTAATGGGTTTAGTTCGATACATGAATCTCAAGATGGGAATTATGGAGACCATAGATTTTTGCAAACTTACAACAACCGTTACAAAATCAACTTGCTTGATCCTTGATGAAAGCTTGCAAGCAGGGTACATGTTTTGTGCAAGAGACCATTCCGAACACATCCAATGGATCAAATCTTCATTCCGATGTAATTTTTGGATTTACAAGGCTTATGAGTACCCAGCCTACATGCTTTTTTATTTTTCTTCTTTGCATGCTTTTTTGTTTTTCTCCTTTGCATGCTTTTTTTGAGCTTGTAGAGGCTAGTTAGAAGAGCCTAGACTAGGCTTATAATTAAGCTTTTTGTTTAGGCTTTAGTTAGAGCCTTTGTGAAGCCTTGGTCATACATTTAAGCCTTGGTCATACATTTAAGCCTCATTTTGACACCTTTTTAAGGCCTAGAAAATGAGTACTCCAATTAGTTGTAGAAAAACCATAGAAGCTCCAACATTTTAAGAAGTGATTTTTGCTCCTTTACGTGCCCTTTGTTTTCCAGCTTTCTTTTGGTCACAACATGAAGAGTTTAAAGCCCCTTTGAAGCCTTGATTTTTTTTTTAAACAAATCCTTCTTCTTGTACTAAATATTTTTCACCTTCTCTCCTCCCAAAGCTCTAATACCACTGATAGGAATTTGGATCATGGGGAGACATATCACTTGCTATTCAAACGGATTAAAATATAAACTTCAATTATTACCATAAGCAAGATAGCATAAAACCATAATATTTTTCACCTTCTCTCCTCCCAAAGCTCTAATACCACTGATAGGAATTTGGATCATGGGGAGACATATCACTTGCTATTCAAACGGATTAAAATATAAACTTCAATTATTACCATAAGCAAGATAGACATGAGATAGTATTGGGTGCAATCTATCCCCGCTCAAGAAGTGTTGACATCTTCCCACTTCTTGAGTATTTATGCTTTATTAATAAAAATAGCCCACATGCTAAAAAGAGTTGCACACTTATGCATGGGCTTGCCCTTTACAAAAATGGGGGTTGCTTTTAACACAAGCTTAGATAAATTCTTCCTATCTAAACCACTAAAGGAAAATTACATAAAGAACCCCAAGGACTAATGCACGTGCAACAAAATCAATACTCCTTAAGTATAACAAATGTGGGTGGCTCGATAGGTCCACAGCCAAAGTACATCAAAAGTGGGCGACAAACAATGATATAAAATCTCGAAGTAGATACTATAGCCAAAATACCAAAAATGAGAACCTTCTCGGTAATAGCTCACACCAAATCACGGCCATCATGTCCCAGCCATATCGGCTTACAAAGCTTGTCAATCTCACTAACCTATAGGTTGTCCATACAAACATATTACAAAATAGCAACACATGCTAAAATTACACAATAACACACTACAGACGGATGGACGAACAAACCGTAGCAGTACTTTGTTACAATGATGGATCGAAAAGAAGTTGATCACATGGAGCTAATAATGACCTAGACCAAAGCTATTTTAGAAGCTTGAACTCCACTATTAAAGCCAATAATCTTGAATGTGAAAAAGGAAGCCGCTACACTAAAAGATTGCATCTATAGTAGTGAAATTTAGGGTTTTCTTGAGCCTTATCTCTCTTTGACTTATTTGATTTGATGGGATATTGTTGTTTGTTAAAATATGTTTTATTAAGAGCCAATTTTTGTACAATTTTGGCCATTTTAAAAAATATTTTTAAAGAGATTTTATCCTTTTATTCTCTATCATTCATGACCCTAACACATATACTTGATGACCCTAACGCCCCTATTATTCATGACCACCCTAACACCCCTACTTGATGTAAGGGCTTTAAAATCAAACCATCATATGAAGAAATTTGTAAACATTATATTAACTATGCCTTTGGTTGGGCATGCATAGAGTATAAAGAGAGCTCTACATGAGCTCTTTTATAAGCTCACTTATGCACAACGAAAGCTATGCATGAGCTCTCTTATGCATAAGAGAGCCATGCATGTTAGTCATAACCTCTTTGGGGATGCCCGTTATTTTATTTTGGATGCACCTTTATTTATTTCATCTACCATGATTAATGTGTTTAATCAAGCTGTGTGCATTGGTATGATGTCTACCCACATTAATGTGTTAATCAAGCTGTGTGCATTGGTATGATGTCTACCCACATTAATGTGTTAATCAAGCTGTGTGCATTGGTATGATGTCTACCCACATTAATGTGTTAATCAATTGTGTACGCTGGTATGATATGGTCAAGATTAATGTGTTTAATCAGTCGTGTGCACTGACTAATATTATTTTTTATGAAGGAAATAATTGAGTGGTGGATTATGTGTTAATCGCGGGTGGAACATGTGATGGACCACTATGAGATATTCTGGAAGACATACAAACAACTTTTATGGTTTCATATTTAGGCATCTATATTTTTGTAAGGCTGTCTCGTACCTTTTGTACATTGTGGATGACTCCACTGGTCCTCGGTAGGGAACTTGAGAACTAACGACACAAACACTAAGGTTGGGGAGAAGGGAGCGTGGATCCTCTTAGGGAAGTATACCCGCCAAGGATGAGTCGACCTCACTGGCTAGACATGCAAGACCTATGCTCTACACTGTCTACCGTGCTCTCTAACCACCACCTAGCACCACAATATCCCTACAGGCCTCACACTCACACCACACACCACTGACCCCTCCCTCACCTCACTCACATAGAGAGATAGACAAAACACCAACAAAGCGCAACACTGTATACCAACTATAGGCCAGAATGATACAAGAGAGACTCTGCTCCAATAGAGAATGTGCTAGAATGAATGTGATACAAGAGAGAGTGTCCTTGTCTATGAGAGTGTGTCCGAGACTGTGTGTGTTCTGCTGCCAGACAGTGCTCCCCTTATCTCCTCCTTGGGTGTGCTCCTCCTCGGGTGGCGCTCAAGAGGATCTCTCCTTGCCTTGGGAAAGGGAGAGGGGAAAGGAAGATGGTGCTCAGGATCTCGAAGAGGATCTCTCCCTGCCTTGGGAAAGGGAGAGGGGTGTTGCCTCCATGAGTGCCATCGGAGTTGGCCATGCATGTCGGAGATGTCAGAGGGCACCGACGGTAACTACTACGATCGGGGTGGTCGGAGGTGTCAGAGGGCACCGACAGTGATAGTGGTCGAAGCCATCAAAGGGCACTGGCGGTCAGATCGGTCAGAAGTGACGGTGGTCGGAGCGATCAGAGCGGTCAGAAGTGACGGTGGTCGGAGCGATCAGAGTGGTCAGAAGTGACGGTGGTCGGAGGGGTCGAAGGGCACTGGCAGAGTGATGGCGGTCGGAGCCATCGCAGTGCACCGGCGGTGACGACGGTCGGAGCCATCGAAGGGCACCGACAGTGACAGCGATCGGACCCATCGGTGAAGTGTGGAGGACCTAGCTTCCCGTCCATAGGTCTCGCCCACTACTACTCAATTCACCATCCCGGTGAATGCCATAGAAAAAACAAGTGGTTCTTTGGCAAGCTAGCCTCTAGGCAAAACATATGGCAAGCAAGCTCCCAGGCATACCTCATTCAATGATCCTTCCAGGCAAACCTTCTAGAGAGATACAAAATAAATAAAAATGAATTAACTAGGCTCCTGGGCAACTTCATCTAGCACATGAGCTGTGGAAAAAACGATCGAACTGAGAGCTCTTAGGCACTTCATCCAGCAAGCTAGAGATCTCCTTGGCATGTTATCCAACAAGCCAGCACTACTTGTATTACCATTGTCATCCCCAGGCAAGGCATCTAACAGGAAGGTCACTCTAACACCACAAAAGCACAAAACCAATCTAAACAATAATCACTGGCCACTTCGTCTGGGCAACACTTTTGGCACGAAGTCCAGGCATATAAAGATACACAATGAAACCTCGAAGATACACAATGAAACCTCGCCATGGCCAGTACATAAAAGATCCGCTTCTCATTAATAGAAAGGACCCGCTTCTCCCAAACATCAGTAGCATGTGCCATGGTAGCCTCCAAGAGAACTTGTGCTTCAGGGTCAAGACTACTCATAAACTACCAACAAAGACAGCCATACCAAGGGCTTTGCAACCAAAGAGAAGAGCTACACATGCACATGTTGTGTTATGGTACTTTAGAGCGATGAAGAAGGGGTGTGCCCTTGAGAGTTTCTCTGCAACCTAGTTGAACCCCATGCCAAGAGCTCTTTAACACATTCAGATGATCCTCCACGTGCTACAAAATGCAATGGTGTGCTTTCAAAACCACAGTTTCTTCCACCAGATCTTGTGGTCGGTGCACACACGAAAGACCCCTTACTTAAAAGCAAGCAGACTATTGTAGAATGGCTAGACCGGGCTGCCAAGTGTAGAGGTGTAGAGGTGTAGCTCCACATGTTTGTGCCACTGTGGGCATCTCGGTAGCATCCCAAACTCGTGGGACACAATCAAGGTGGCCGCTCTTTGCTGCATAATGGAGGCATGTCCTCCCATTGGGAGCATCAAATACAAGGATATCAGCTCCCCATGCCACAAGCCGCTCAATGCAAAATACCCTTCCATTTTTATAAGCTTAATGAGAGGCATCTGTCTATGATGATTCATTGCATTCAATGACACACCCTTCTCCAAAACAGCAACAAAAGTACCTCATATTGGCCATGTGAGGCAGCATAATGCAAAGGTGAGAGGTGGCGGTTGCAAGAGAGGGTGCCGGCGGTGGGGAGTGACGGGAGGGGGCGGTGACTGTACATGAGGGTCGGGTGAGTTGACGAGACGGGTGAGGTGGGGGGGGTTGGTCGGTGGAGTGGGGGGAGAGAGGGGTGATCATGGTTGGTGAGGGGGAGGGGAGGCATGGTCGGTGAGGGGGAGAGGGTGGAGTTCGAAGAGTGTGGGGTGGTTGGTTGGTGGGGTTTAATAAAGATTTTTGTTTTGCTTTTCTTTATGTGTGCACAAGGCGAGAGGGGGTCGGGTGAGAGAAGCCATGTAACTCAAGCATCAACTACAGTTGTTAGCAACCTTTTAGGTGAGTCTTATGGCAATGCTGCTTCAGGCGGCTGGTGAGGGCGGTAGTGAAGGAGTTGTATCTGAGGAAGAGGCAAGCCTCTGGTTGGGGCTACACTAAGTTTAGCCCTTCACATTTGATGGCCTCTTCAAATCACGCGCGCAGGATTGAGCTGGGGGTCGGCGAGAGGGGGGGCTGGGACATTGGGACGGCGAGAGAGGGGTGGGTTGGTGGGTTGGCAAGGGGGGAGGGTGTTAAAACCCTAAGATCTCTCTAGATACTTGTTATGCATAAACATGCATAAATCAGGCATAAACTCATCCACCCAACCACCCCCGAGCCCAAGGGATGCACACATGAAATATAATGAAATACATCATACCTCTACCTTGATGTCCCATACCATCAAGAGGTATAACTCCAATCGAATAGCATGTAGCTATAGTGTGAAATGGTAGGTGAGTAGATATGATCCTCTACATAAGAGAGCATAACATAGCCTTGGCCTCATAAGCTCCAAGCCTCCCTTGAGTGTGCCCCATGCCCCTATTATATAGGAGGGCCCTCAAGTGACTCTTGACTCTGCATTTCCCATGTGTGACCCTTGGATGCTTGGCCCTAACCTTAACCCATAAGGTTAGTCCTAACCCATGCTCCACTAGAGCTTGTTCCCATGCTCACAAGCCTAATGTGGGTTAGCCTCCTAGTATATGCACACATAATGTGCATATAACATACTTCCCCTCTCAAAACATTGCACTATTGCAAAGAAAAAAAGGAGAACTGCACTGAACAATATCAACCGACTCCCAAGTCGAAACCTCTATTTCCCTATCTTTCGACCTAATTTTAACCTCAAGGATTAGTCAACTAAAAAGTTTTCTTTCTCTAAATTCAAGTACCTCATAAGGTTCATGTGGAACATAGGATAAATCTTCGACTTCAACAAGTTCTTGAGGGGAGTAACTGTGTTATCCTCACCTCCTAGTTTCCCTTTCAATCTATTGATATGAAAGACTGGATGAACTCTAACAATTGGAGGTAGTTTTAGTTCATATGCAACCGTGCCAATCCGATGTATAACTCGAAATTGACCACAATATCTAGGAGATAAATTCGAGCATTTTCCTATTGACAAAGTCTAAAAATCTTTAGGAACTTTTAAATAAACCAACGCTCTTGGTTCAAAAGACCGAGATGAGCGTCCCCTATCAACATAAAACCATGCCCTATCTTGAGCACTCCTGATAGAATCCCGAGCTTCGGTCAGCATTTCCTGCATATCACGCAAGAAATCCCTCGATGCATCAAGCTCGATGTCCTTAAGATGACATCAATAAGTGCCCTGGGTTAATACCCATACATAAACATGAATAGACTAAAGCCAATAGCCGTATGTTTAAAACTGTTATAGGCAAATTCCATCATTGGAAGATATTTTTCCCAATTTGATGCTTTTCCAAAGACATATGCATGAAGCATATTCTCTACAATTTGATTCATACGCTCTGTTTGCCCATCAAAATGCGGAGGAATTCATACTCAAAGTAATTTCCTCGTTGTAAACCATTCGGAATAAAGTAGGAAAACATGGCATTATAACAACAAAAACCAAGGATTCATTGGCGCCCCGACGTACCCACATCTGCACATGGAATAATCGACGTCCCGAGTTACCCATATCAACATAGAGCATTATCAGCATCTCGATGAGTCACATATGTCCATCCGTAAACCATTAGGTTGACTATATAAATCACCTAAAATACGGAACTAGAGAAAGAAATGCCAACAAAGAAAAAATTCCAAATTTTCTTAATCCAAACACAATAAAATAAACTCATTGAACTCTAAAGGAAGAGATTTCAACAAGTGAAAATGCCAACAAGATTACACTCATCAATACATGCAGGCTAAAGATAAAAGAAGTTTATCTAGAGAATGCCTACACTATAACTTCTAGTAAATTTAGAAATTGAGATTGTCTTTGAATGTTGACGTCAACATGCGAAGTGATGTAAGCAAAGCAACAATCTTGAGCCCAAATTATCCTATAAGATAATATATGTGAGGGATCACTAGCATCCCATACCACCATGGAGGGACTGCCGCATAGACCACCAGGGGTGGGTTTTAATAGACTTGGGGTGTTTTGTGGGACTGGGGCAGGTGGGAGGTACTACTGATAGGTTGGGAGCCTGCTTGCCGGCTATTTTTCCCAAATGCTAGCTTGCCAAAGAACCACTTGTTTTTTTTGTGGCACATTCACCGGGACGATGAATTGAGTAGTAGCGACCTGTGGTGGACGGGAAGCCAGGTCCTCCACACTTCCTTGATGGCTCCGACTGCCATCTCCGCTAGTGCCCTTCGATCGCTCCGGCCACTGGTGCTCTCCAACGACTTCGACCACCGTAATCTCTGATCGCTCTGACCGCTAGTGCCCTCCGATGGCTCTGACCGCTGTCACTGTCGGTGCCCTCCGACACCTCTGACCACCCCAATCGTAGTTACCACCAATGTCCTCTGACATCTCTGACGCGCATGGCCAACTCTAATGGCACTCATGGAGGTAACACCTCTCTCCCTTTCCCAAGGCAGGGAGAGATCCTCTTGAGCACCACCACCTTAGGGGAGATAAGGGGAGCACTCTCTCGGTAGCATGGCACACAAAGTCTCAGACACACTCTCACAGATGAGGACAGTCTCTCTTGTATCACATTCATGGTAGCACATTCTCTAGTGGAGCAGAGTCTTTCTTGTATCATTCCTTTTAGTATTGTGATATACAGTGTTGCGCTCTGTTGGTGTTTTGTCTACCTCTTTGTGTGAGCAAGTTGAGTGAGGGGTGAGTGCTGTGTGGTGTGAGTGTGAGGCCTGTAGGTATAATGCAGTGCTAGGTGGTGGTTGGAGAGCATGGTAGACAGTGTAGAGCATAGCTCTTGCATGTCTAGCCAGTGAGGTTGACTCATCCTTAGCGGGTATACTTCCCTAAGAGGATCCACGCTCCTTTCTCCCCAACCTTAGTGTTTGTGTTGGTAGTCCTCCAGTTCCCTAGCAAGGACTGGTGGCGTCATCCACAGCTAAGACAAAATTCAAAACCAATGACTCCGATCGCTACCACTGTCGGTGCCCTCGGACACCTCCGACCACCTCGATCGCAGTTACCGTCGGTGCCCTTTGACATCTCCGACATGCATAGCCAACTCTGATGGCACTCATGGAGGCAACACCCCTCTCCTTTTCCCAAGGCAGGAAGAGATCCTCTTCGAGATCCTAAGCACCATCTTCCTTTCCCCTCTTCCTTTCCCAAGGTAGGGAGAGATCCTCTTGAGTGCCGCCCGAGGAGGAGATAAGGGGAGCACTCTCTCGCAGAGCAAGACACATGGAGTCTCAGACACACACTCACAGACGAGGACACTCTCTCTTGTATCACATTCATTCTAGCACATTCTCTATTGGAGCAGAGTCTTTCTTGTATCCTTATGGCCTACAGTTAGTATACAATGTTGCGCTCTATTGTTTTTGTCTATCTCTCTATGTGAGCGAGGTGAGTGAGGGGTTAGTGGTGTGTGGTGTGAGTGTGAGTGTAAGGCTTGTAGGGATATTGCGGTGCTAGGTGGTGGTCGGAGAGCACCTTAGAGCCAGTGAGGTCGACTCATCCTTGGCAGGCATACTTCCCTGAGAGGATCCATGCTCCCTTCTCCCCAACCTTAGTGTTTGTGTCGGTAGTCCTCTCGAGGACTACTGACACAAACACTAAGGTTGGGGAGAAGGGAGGACTACCAACACAAACACTAAGGTTGGGAAGAAGGGAGCATGGATCCTCTCAGGGAAGTATGCTCGCCAAGGATGAGTCGACCTCACTGGCTAGGAATCTCGAGGACTACTGACACAAACACTAAGTTTGGGGAGAAGGGAGCATGGATCCTCTAAGGGAAGTATACCCGCCAAGGATGAGTCGACCCCACTGGCTAGACATGCAAGACCTAAGCTCTACACTGTCTACCGTGCTCTCTGACCACCACCTAGTACCGCAGTATCCCTACAGGCCTCACACTCACACCACACACCACTGACCCCTCACTCACCTCGCTCACAGTTCAAGTACCTTATCACGTTCATGTGGAACATAGGATAAATCTTCGACTTCAACAAGTTCTTGAGGGGAGTAACTGTGTTATCCTCACCTCCCAGTTTTCCTTTCAATCTATTGATATGAAAGACTGGATGAACTCTAACAATTGGAGGTAGTTTTAGTTCATACACAACCGTGCCAATCCGATGTATAACTCGAAATTGACCACAATATCTAGGAGATAAATTCAAGCATTTTCCTATTGACAAAGTCTGAAAATCTTTAGGAACTTTTAAATAAACTAACGCTCTCGGTTCAAAAGACCGAGATGAGCGTCCCCTATTAGTATAAAACCATGCCCTATCTTGAGCACTCCTGATAGAATCCCGAGCTTCGGTCAGCATTTTTTACATATCACACAAGAAATCCCTCGATGCATCAAGCTCGATGTCCTTAAGACCGACATCAATAAGTGCCCTGGGTTAATACCCATACATAAGCATGAATAGACTAAAGCCAATAGCCGTATGTTTAAAACTGTTATAGGCAAATTCCATCATTGGAAGATATTTTTCCCAATTTGATGCTTTTCCAAAGACATATGCACGAAGCATATTCTCTACAATCTGATTCATACGCTCTGTTTGCCCATCAAAATGCGGATGATCAGAGGAATTCATACTTAGTAATTTCCTCGTTGTAAACCATTCGGAATAAAGTAGGAAAACATGGCATTATAACAGCAAAAACCAGGGATTCATTGGCGCCCCGACGTACCCACATCTGCACATGGAATAATCGACGTCCCGAGTTACCCATATCAACATAGAGAGTTATCAGCATCTCGATGAGTCACATATGTCCATCCGTAAACCATCAGGTTGACTATATAAATCACCTAAAATACGGAACTAGAGAAAGAAATGCCAACAAAGGAAAAATCCAAATTTCCTTAATCCAAACACAATAAGATAAACTCATTGAAATCTAAAGGAAGAGATTTCAACAAGTGAAAATGCCAATAAGATTACACTCATCAATACATGTAGGCTATAGATAAAAGAAGTTTATCTAGAGAATGCCTACACTATAACTTCTAGTAAATTTAAAAAATTGAGATTGTCTTTGAATGTTGACGTCAACATGCTAAGTGATGTAAGCAAAGCAACAATCTTGAGCCCAAATTATCCCATAAGATGATATATGTGAGAGATCGCTAGCATCCCATACCACCATGGAGGGGCTGCCACATAGACCACCAGAGGTGGGTTTTGATAGACTTGGGGTGTTTGTGGGACCGAGGCAGGTGGGAGGTACTACTGATAGGTTGGGAGCCTGCTTGCCGGCTATTTTGCCCAAATGCTAGCTTGCCAGAGAACCACTTGTTTTTTCTGTGGCACATTCACCGGGACGATAAATTGAGTAGTAGTGGGCGACTTGTGGACGGGAAGCCAGGTCCTCCACACTTCCTCGATGGCTCCGACTGCCATCTCCGCTAGTGCCCTTCGATCGCTCCGACCACTCCAAGGGCTTCGACCACCGTCACCTCTGATCGCTCTGACCGCTAGTGCCCTCTGATGGCTCTGACCGCTGTCACTGTCGGTGCCCTCCGACACCTCTGACCACCCCAATCATAGTTACCACCAATGTCCTCCGACATCTTTGACGTGCATGGCCAACTCTGATGGCACTCATGGAGGTAACATCTCTCTCCCTTTCCCAAGGCAGGGAGAGATCCTCTTGAGCACCACCACCCAAGGGGAGATAAGGGGAGCACTCTCTCGGTAGCATGGCACACAGAGTCTCAGACACACTCTCACAGATGAGGACAGTCTCTCTTGTATCACATTCATGGTAGCACATTCTCTCTTGTATCACATTCATGGGAGCACTCTCTCGGTAGCATGGCACACAGAGTCTCAGACACACTCACAGATGAGGACAGTCTCTCTTGTATCACATTCATGGTAGCACATTCTCTAGTGGAGCAGAGTCTTTCTTGTATCATTCCTTTCGGTATTGTGATATACAGTGTTGCGCTCTATTTTGGTGTTTTGTCTATCTCTTTGTGTGAGCGAGCTGAGTGAGGGGTGAGTGCTGTGTGGTGTGAGTGTGAGGCCTGTAGGGATAATGCAGTGCTAGGTGGTGGTTGGAGAGCATGGTAGACAGTGTAGAGCATAGCTCTTGCATGTCTAGCCAGTGAGGTTGACTCATCCTTAGCGCGGGTATACTTTCCTGAGAGGATCCACGCTCCCTTCTCCCCAACCTTAGTGTTTGTGTTGGTAGTCCTCCAGTTCCCTAGCGAGGACTGGTGGAGTCATCCACAGCTAAGACAAAATTCAAAACCAATGGCTTCGACTGCTGTCAGTCGGTGCCCTCCGACACCTCGACCACCTCGATCGCGATTACCGTCGGTGCCCTTCGACATCTCCGACGTGCATAGCCAACTGTGATGGCACTCATGGAGGCAACACCCCTCTCCCTTTCCCAAGGCAGGGAGAGATCCTCTTCGAGATCCTGAGCACCATCTTCCTTTCCCAAGGTAGGGAGAGATCCTCTTCGAGATCCTCTTGAGTACCACCCAAGGAAGACACCCAAGGTAGGGAGAGATCCTCTTGAGTACCACCCGAGGAGGACAACCAAGGAGGAGATAAGGGAAGCACTCTCTTGCAAAGCAAGACACATGGAGTCTTGGACACACCCTCACAGACGAGGACACTCTCTCTTGTATCACATTCATTCTAGCACATTCTCTATTGGAGCAGAGTCTTTCTTGTATCCTTCTGGCCTACAGTTAGTATACAATGTTGCGCTCTATTGTTTTTGTCTATCTCTCTATGTGAGCGAGGTGAGTGAGGGTTAGTGGTGTGTGGTGTGAGTGTGAGTGTAAGGCTTGTAGGGATATTGCGGTGCTAGGTGGTGGTCGGAGAGCACGGTAGACAGTGTAGAGCATAGGCCTTGCATTCCTAGCCAGTGATGAGGTTGACTCATCCTTGGCGGGCATACTTCCCTGAGAGGATCCACGACACAAACACTAAGGTTGGGGAGAAGGGAGGACTACCGACATAAACACTAAGGTTGGGGAGAAGGGAGGACTACCAACACAAACACTAAGGTTGGGGAGAAGGGAGCACGGATCCTCTCAAGGAAGTATGCCCGCCAAGGATGAGTCGATCTCACTGGCTAGGAATCTTGAAGACTACCGACACAAACACTATGGTTGGGGAGAAGGGAGCATGGATCCTCTTAGGGAAGTATACCCGCCAAGGATGAGTCGACCCCACTGGCTAGACATGCAAGACCTATGCTCTACACTATCTACCGTGCTCTCTGACCACCACCTAGCACCGCAGTATCCCTACAGGCCTCACACACACCACACACCACTGACCCCCCCTCACTCACCTCGCTCACAGTTCAAGTAGAGAGAGAGAGAGAGAGAGAGAGAGAGAGAGAGAGAGAGAGAGAGAGAGAGAGAGAGAGAGAGAGAGAAAACACCAACAGAGCACAACACTATATACCAACTCTAGGCCAGAATGATACAAGAGAGACTCTGCTCCAATAGAGAATGTGCTAGATTGAATGTGATACAAGAGAGAGTCTCATCGTCTGTGAGAGTATGTCCGAGAGTGTGTGTGTCTTGCTACCGAGAGAGTGCTCCCCTTATCTCCTCCTTTGGTGTCCTCCTCCTCGGGTGTGGCGCTCAAGAGGATCTCTCCTTGCCTTGGGAAAGGGAGAGGGGAAAGGAAGATGGTGCTCAGGATCTCGAAGAAGATCTCTCCCTGCCTTGGGAATGGGAGAGGGGTGTTGCCTCCATGAATGCCATCGAAGATAAAAAAATTTACCTCAAGGTGTGATGAGTTGAGAATAAAACAATAAAAGTGGTGTTTAAATATCACAACAATAAAAATATGAAAACTCTCGAAGATTTACACATTGTTGTCTATAGCCTGAAAATACACATTGTTATTTATAGCCTGAAAATTTTTACCTCAAGGTGTGATGAGTTGAGAATAAAACAATAAAAGTGGTGTTTAAATATCACAACAATAAAAATATGAAAACTCTTGAAGATTTACACATTGTTGTCTATAGCTTGAAAATATTATAATTTCTACATCACAAAAATAATTAGACTGGAACAAAGAATTTAAGGTCTCTTCTAAGCCTTGAAGGAAGGCCTTGGAGTAACTTTGGCATTTTGTGAGAGAAATAATAATAATAATAATAATAAGAATAATATAAGCATGGGAGATTTAAGTTAGATAAAAGACAGGAGATAAAAACATTTGAAAGTCTTTGAATTTTGTTTAAAGAGATCGTAATATAAAATTTTAAGGTTTTAAAACTCTTGTTATACATACATACATACATACATACATACATACATACATACATACATACATACATATATATATATATATATATATATATATATATATATATATATATATATATATATATGTATGTATATATGTTTCAAACAATAAAAAGAGTAGAAGATTTAATAGAAAGCTTTTTTTTTTGCTAAAAGCTTTTAAGGCTTTTAATATAAAAGCTTTATGCTTTAAAATAAAAATTACCAAGGAAATTGGCTAGCCTCGCATAGAAGAGAGTAAGAAACTTTCACACACACACACACGCACACGCACACACATATAAATAAAGCTTTTATCAAAGTTTTAACGAAAGCTTTTATCAAAGCTTTAACGAAAGCTTTACTATAGTTTATTTAAAAAAATCGAGATTAAAGGTGGTTTTGTGGTTTTTGCAAACCCACTAATGGTTTTCCACCTAGCTTTACCCTTTGGGTAATAGATTGATGGGGATTTGTTATCCAATGGTAAAAAACAAGCCTTCTTTCAACCATACATAAAACATAAACGTATTCTTCTTCAAATTAAATTAAAAAAAAACCAAAATCACATGTGCCTTTGTCTCTTTCACCTCTTTGTCCACAAGTCTTTGACCGGTTTCAAGAAGATTAAATTAAACCAAAGCTGTGATACCACTGTCATCACGGGACCCTTTTATACTTCTTGAAGAAATAATTAAAAACTCATAAAATACATCAAAAATTGAAACAAAGACTTTAATTAAATTGAAATCATATAACATAGCATAACACAAGGCAAGAGAAATAGAATAACATCACCATCAAGACAAGATTGGGTGTAATCTCCCCCCCATGCCGTGTAGCTCCACATCCACGACATGAGTATTTAAAGAATTGTATTCATAAAAATAGCCCAAGGAGCTAATAATAGACGTGTGTACAAATTGGGGTTGCTTTT
Organism: Cibotium barometz; assembly: GCF_041138505.1. Taxonomy (NCBI): domain Eukaryota; kingdom Viridiplantae; phylum Streptophyta; class Polypodiopsida; order Cyatheales; family Cibotiaceae; genus Cibotium; species Cibotium barometz. Next base: position 34,496,962 of record NC_141064.1, read on the forward strand.
CCCACTTTTGGGTATTGCTTTACATATTATTAACCATATGAAGGCTCCTAAGGTTTGTACATATTTGCCCAAATATAATTGCTAATGGGCCTTGTTACATAAAATAACTTTGTGCACATTTGCACATATAATAATCTTGTGTATATTCACACATTCCATTAAGCTGATTCCTACACAAATTAAATTAAGCATATTTTTCTACGATTATTAATTCATAAAAAAAATATGATAAGATATATACGTGTAACGTATGCTTTTAATTTGTGCAAGTATATATATTATGCTCATTTTGTGTTGAGAAATTGTAATTCCTTCTCCAAGAGTCTTAAAGGTCCTAACAGTGTTATGCTCTGATTTAGGTCCTGACAATGCATGAGCTCTCTTTTTTATATATATAACTCATGTTTTTTTTATGTGTAGGCACTACCTCTATTCTCTCTCGCTATACACTCTTAAGGTAACATACCCTACTTGTGTGAGATTCTTGTCTTTACGCATGAGCTCTTTACTATATACTCTATATATAAACTATTAAAGCAGCATAATGAGAGCCATACATGAGCTCTCTTTATACATAACTCTCCTTATGCAAGAGTGAGCTTATGAGAGCTCTCCATATGCATATAACTATTATGGCCAATTTCTACCCCTTTCATGAACTCTATGTCATTCAATCATTCAATAGGAAATGGAAAATGGGCATCGACCATCATGGGGATACTTATCTTGCTTCCAAGCTCGGGATATCCATGACCTCCTCCAAGCCTCCCTCTTGTTGTCTCAACAAGAGGTGGTTTGTTCTTACACCTCCTTGCTTACAGGGACACACCTCTCTCTCAAACATACAAAGTATCAAGAGGCACATGTACCAAGAGCATTCATGGACTCCCATGGGTCTTGTTGATGCTCCATGGGCCATCTTTATGAAAAGACCCCTTCGTTATAAGGTAAATTTTCCCCATTTTTCCCAACAATGTTTTGTAATGATACTCACTCATGCTCTCCCATCTAGGATTGTATTTTCCTGATACATGTTATGGTGGTGGATACGATTGGAAGCATTTGTATCATCATTTTCATAGTAATGTCCCAAATGATTGACTAGAATCTGGATGAATCTAGGAGCATTACCATCCTCTCTCTCAGAGGTTGTGAGACATCAACCTCTAGTTCATTTTTCAATTAGCATGTGGTTTTGAAATTCCCTTCACCCATTCTTTTGCATCCCTCCAAACAGTAGGATTGCTACAGAGCAAGGGACTTGTTATCATTTTCACCTCTGATGATAAAAAAGACATTAAGCTGACTACATCTCGTGGTTGTTTACATGGGCTTCTCTAATTAAGGCCTTTGTTGTCTCCAATTTTTTGATCTCCTTTTCTAATTGGGATATTCTCTAATGCCTTTTGGGGTCACTGATAACTGTTGAACTTTCACCTTATCTTTTAGAGGTAGAAGTTGATATAATGAATAGTGGCTTGGGTTAACACATTTAGTGGGGCCACTATTTGTCCTAGTCTATACTTACCAAGTGAAGACTTGCTTATGAGATTGGTAGAAATTCGTTTCTTTGATTAACTTATTAGGACAATCCTTAATGAGATGGATCTACTCCACATTTTGTATAGGTGAATGTTGGAGTCATTGTCATTTATTAGGAATCTTGTTAGTAAGAGCAACCATTTTGAGTGGGCACTTTGCTATTTGATGAGGTTGTTGACACAATAACATTGAAATGCGGCCTTCTGAGCTATTGTAGCAATTTCTCACCCCTTCCATTAGATAGAGGTTTAAAATATAGGCATTGACATAGCTCTTTGCATAACATAAAAGTCAAGCACAATATCCTATGACTCCTCATAATAGTCATGGTTTAGTTTGGACTCACCCATCAATGACAAAATTCACTTTCCTCTAGTGGTTCTTTAACGAAAAACTTGATTGATCGCGGTGTTATCTTTATTTTTATGTGACTTCTCTTGTAGTGCATGAACATGCCTTCTTATTTACATGGCAAGCTTTTATAACTATGTTGCTCAGTTACATTGCTTGCATGTGCTACATACCATGCAACATGATGCCTTTTGGCCTTGGTTGAGTGATACAACCCACATCCACCACCCACATCCACCACATAGCATAAGAGACAAGGAATGCTCCTATAGAGAGATACTCATCTCATTGCTAGAAAAACCACATAGAAGTAAAGAGTGAGAGAGGGATAGATAGAGAGAGTGGGATTGGTTGTAAGGTGTTAGAGAGGCTTTGCACTACAAGGAGAGAGAGAGAGAGAGAGAGAGAGAGAGAGAGAGAGAGAGAGAGAGAGAGAGAGAGAGAGAGAGAATATATATATTACATAGATGTATAAAAATATTTTAATATTTATAATCTTATTTATATTTATAGTTATATATGTATGCATGTATGTATATACATACATACATACATACATACATATATATAGATATATATGTATGTATACACACACACACATGACATACATACATACATATACATACATATATGTATGTATGTATATACACACACACACACGACATACATACACACACACACACATATATATATATGTTCTGTGTGTGTGTACGTACGTACGTATGTATGTATATACATACATACATATCTATATGTATGTATGTCGTGTGTGTGTGTGTATACATACATATATATCTATATATATGTGTGTGTGTGTGTATACATACATACATACATATGTATATGTATGTATATATACATACATACATATATACATATATATGTATATATGTATATATATATATATATGTGTGTGTGTGTGTATACATACATACATATATATGTATAGACCAAGGAGTGTCAACAAGCTTATGAGAGCTGAAGCAAGCCTTGGCCCTAGTGCTCCAATCATGTGAACACCTAAGTGGGATCTCATCTTTCATGTACACATTGATGTCTCTGATTTTGCAATTGGATGTGTCCTAGCATAGAAAGGGGAGCACAAATTGGACTATCTTATTAGTTTTTTCAAGTCGACAACTAGAAAACTGAAACCAATTACACCACCATTGAGCGTGAAGAGTTAGCAATGGTTTATGCTGTAAGGAAATTTCAGCATTATCTTCTTGCTAATAAATTTATTTTCTATGTTGACCACCATCAAGCCTTGTTGTATTTGGTAAACAAACCATGCTCCACGAGAAGGATCACAAGGTGGTTGTTGATTCTTCTTGAGTTCGATTTTATAGTGGTTATAAGGCCTGGCAAGAAACATGTCATGTGGCGGATCATCTATCCTACATACCTAATGGTGAAGCACCAATCAAGGTTAATGATGACAAGTTACCTGATGTTATGCTATTCAAGGTTAAGGCTATTCTAGAATGGAGTGAGAAAATCATTAACTTTTTAGCTAATGGTTTTGCAGAAGGAAAGGAAACAATGAAAGATTTAGCAAGAAAGTTGCTAAAAGAGAGTACACCTTACTAACTTATTGCCGAAACTCTTTATAGAAGAGGTAAGGATGACATACTAAGACGCTGCCCCATGCTGGATAAATACTTATACATCATCGAACAAGCACACCAAGGGGTAGCTGTTGGACACTTTGCAAGCGACATTATAGCAAGAAAAATACTCTAATCGGTGTATTGGTGGCCCATGCTCTTCAAAGATTGTGCATTATTTTTCAAGGGATGTGATGAGTGTGCCAACATTGTGTAAAGTCACAGAAGAAGGACATGATGCCCCTACATCTTGTCTCACAGAGAGTCAACCAACCTTTTGAAAAATGGGGCTTAGATTTCATTGGCCCTATTAGTCTGGCTGCACGTGGCACACAAGCACGCTTCATCATTGTTGCCAAAGATTATGTAACCAAATGGGCTGAAGCAAGAGGTTCACAAAAGCGGATGCCATGGTGACTGCTAAGTTTCTCTATGAGAACATCATTACACGCTTTGGATGTCCATTTGAGCTAGTGAATGATCAAGGTAATCATTTCATCAACAATTGACGCAATAAAAAATCTCACTAACACATTCATGATTGTTGACCGTAAGTCAATGCCATATTACCCATAGGTAAATGGACAAGCAGAGAGCACCAACAAGGTTCTTATTTCAATACTGACAAAGACTGTTGAAGCTTGACGCACTGACTGGGAGTCTAATAGCATCTTTATGGGCCTATTGCACATCATACAAAGTTACAATTAATTGTACGCCTTTTAAGATGGTGTATGGACTTGAGGCAGTAATGCCTTGGGAGCTCATGATTTTTAGCTTAAGGGTAGATGTAAGTGAAAAGCTTGATGGTAATGAATTGGCTGACTGGTTATTTGTTTTAGAATAACTCACCGAGGAGAGACATATTACAGTCCAAAACATGTAAACAGAAAAGGATCGAAGAAAGAAGTGGGTTGTCTGAAATCTCGAGGACAAGGAGATCGAGGTAGGAGATCTTGTACTTATGTACGAGGTCCGAAGTGAAAAGAAAAAGCTTAAATATATTGGAAAGGGACCATTTAGGGTTTGTGAAGTTACTCCCACAATTAATTTCCTTCAATGCATGGAACCAGTTGTTGGGAAAACCCCAACTCATAAATATCTTCTTAAAGGTGAAAGGTATCCATGGTAGAAATACCAAGGTTCTTGGACTATTACAAACAGAGATATATTGTGATGGCAGTAAGCAACTGGTGGAAGACTTCCTGGTTATGCCTGTTAGAACATTACCTGAACCAATAATACTTGGTCGTTACATGGATAAGGGCTATAGGATGTGTGATTGACTAGTCTCGACAGGGTGTGTCCGTGTGGTGGGTGAAACCACAACTGAACAATCTACTCATAAACCCTTGCCACCTCTCACTATTATCGAATGTCACAAAGAGGACAAAGATTCAATATCCACAAAATCTATGGAAACCCCCTCCACTTTAGTGTCCAATATTCAAAAAACTCTCGATTCTTCTACATCCACACAACAAACACCTTTATATCAAAAGAATGAATGGATATGACGAGCTAAAAAGTGGCAACCCAAATCTACCTTGAAATGGGTTCCCAAGATATCTCAATCCATACCTCCTCAACTGAGAGGACCTCAACACAAGAGTCGGTGTAAGAAGTCCAAGTTACAAGTTACCCTAACATGAATCCCCAAACACTTACTAAAAGCTCAAGGCTAATACAAGGGTAACCATTATATTTGGATATCAAAACGTAAAACTGTTATGGCTCACCCTAATGATCCTTGAAACACATCCAAAAAGAGATTACTTGGTGAACCGCAAGTATTGTGAGGATCTTACCAATGACCGAGCTCGTAACCCTCGAGGTCTCCAAGCTCTATGACTCCTTGAGAAGAAATTCCACTGTGCCTTTGCAAGCGTTGTCACACCACCACGTTGCACTACGGGTACTTGTCCCTCCTCTCACCTCACTTCACTTACACACACTCACTAGCATGCATTAGGGAGAAAGATTAGCAAGAGCAAGACTCAATTGCACTGTAATGAAAAGGGCTTGAGTTTGTACATAAGGAGAGCTTCATGGGCATGGTTATGGCCGAGAGGCCCAACATTAATGGGTGTGAAATGGTGGGCAAGCATATAAGTGAATATTGTAATTAGGGTCATAACACACTTTTGACTAATGAAATTATACTTCTTGGAGATCCATGCTTCTATGGCTATGGTGGTACTTCCTTGAGTGCATGTGGTACTCCATCAAGTGCATGTGGTACTCCATTATGAGTGCAATCCTTCTCTCTTCCTTTCCCCATCATTACAGTGGTATCAGAGCCTTGTCTTTGATCCGATATTTTTGAAAAATTTGAAAATTTCTACATTTTCTTGATTTTCTTAGAGTTTCTTGGAAATTTTCTTGATTTTGATTGATTTCTTGATCAAGAAATGGGGCATGGGGAGTGTGGGATGTTGGAATTCTCTTGGATTTTTGATTTGATTAATGTTTTGAGAGGCTGTGGGCCTCTAAAAATTGGGGCAACCGCTCCAAAATTTGAGGGACAGGACCAAAATTGGGAAAATTTTGAATTAATCATGATTAGTGATCTTAATCAAAACATTTATGTTTCTTCTTGTCCACATGTTGGATTTTGAGGGAAACAGGATTCATCTTGTTGCCATTGATCAACATTTTGTTAGGGTTTTGATAGTGCCTTCCAAGACCTCCCTAATGAACCTTTCAATGGAGCTTCACGACTTTTGTACACGAAGCAAACCCTGAGCTGAGTTCTGCACCGTTTTGAGGAGGTAGCGCTACCGTTTCGTCAAATTAAGGGTATACATAGCAAGCTTATGATTGTTTAAGTTGAGCCTAAGCTAATGCAATTCTAATGCAACCCATAGAAGATGCCGTTTTTGCTATTTTCTTTTGTGGATTAAGGCACTGAATCATGCGTTAATGGCTAGAGTTGATGAGCCACGTTGTTCCATAGTCCTTGATGCAAGCTTAAGCTTGCTTAATCTTGGTTTAAGCATTGCAAGCTTAAGAGTGGATTATAAGGGTTTCAATGGCTGCATTTCCATAGCGTTTTTTTTGGGTGTGATTGCTGCATTTTCATGGCCTTGGAGCAAGCAAGAGCTTGCCTAAGCTTGGCTTAAGAAGAGTCAAGATTAAGCTTAGTAACAAGTGACTAATAAGGGCTCCAAATCTACTGCATTGGAAGAAGAAGAAGAAGAAGAAAGCTGCAGGGAGGAAGTATCCATTCAAGAGGTGTGGAAGGAGATGCTTACCAAGCATTGATCATCCTCTTCATGTCTCAAATCTTCTCAAGTCTTCAAGGCTTCAACATTCAAGCAATCATCATGGAGTAAGGTTGCATTTTACATGTTTGAATGCCATTGCTAAGAAGCATCATTATTGTGGTATATGGGATGCTTGCATTTTAAGTGCTTGGAATGCCATTATTGTGGTATATGGGATGCTTGCATTTTAAGTGCTTGGAATGCCATTATTTTGCCTACTTGCATGCTAATTGCAATGGTGGGAATTCTCATGAGATTTAGAAGCTTTTGCATGGCCATTATATCCACCATTGAAGGGATTTTGGAATGCATCATATGAGCTCTTGATTTACTTAAGCATTAAGCAAGCATCACTCTTTTGGTGTACATTGAACCGATTGGAGTCGGTTGATTGTTTGGTTCATTGATGAGGGATATGGAGTAAAGGCAAATGGGTTGAAGTGATGCAAATCAGTGAGTTGTGCTTGTGAATCACATGATGTTGGATGCTATGTGGATGTTGTTTTTGTGGTGATTGGTGTGACGGAGCCACTTTGGATGAATGGGGAAAGCATGAGTACATGCTCTTTGTGATGATGAAATGAAATAGCACGAGTCATGCTAAAACATTGTAAGTGCTCTTATCTTATCCTTTTGAAGCTACATCCACATACTTCACTTGTATCCCACTTCAATTCATAGTATCTAGTATGCTTGTGAGGGTACCTCGGGTATTGAGGCCCGGGGGAAGCATGGCATGAACTCTCCTTATCGTGAGTGATTTTGGTAAAGTGGCAAGGAGGGAGATTAGGTACTTGGATGACTTGGCCCCGGCTTGTGCCTAGAATCGGACTAGGTACGAGGGTGGGAAGGCTTGGCCGGGAGATCGGCAATCATAAAGTTCTTCTTCGACACACACTCGACTATATTGCAAGCATGTCGAGGCTATGGAAGCCAATTGTCACTTGATTGGGCATGCGCTAGAGATGGTTTCACCAAAAGATAGTGTGTCAAGACTAAGGTCATAACCCGAGGCATGCTTTTTGGTCCTTTTTAGTTTAGATCGAATTTGGATCAACCTTAATATTACCCTTGTCTTAACTAGAAATTTGACTAGTCGTAAAATATCTTTCCTCATTGCTTGATTGGTGTTTGCATTATGCTTAAATGCACCTTACTTGTGGTACCATGTTGCCTTGCAGATCTTCAAGGACCTCCAACATTTCATGCATCCAGCTACATCCTCGACCAATCTTCATTGATATATTTTGAGGACGGAATCTACATCAGGAAGGCGGGCATGTTAACCCTCATTCGACACCTCTTCAATGTCATTGTATATTTTACGTGTGCGATCGCTGCTTGTTTATGAAAGGCACGCCATGGGATTAATTATGGAGATTATATTCTTAGATTAAGTGTTTGCACAAGCCTAGGTGGTGGTGGATAGCCATGTACCTATTTTTTAAGTATGGTCGTCCAAGGTGTGAAGGCTAGGGGCCAAGATAAGGGTCATTGTGTATTCTCAACATTCATTCTTTTATGCTAATTCAATAGAGTGCTCTTCTTCTCTACTCTCCTATGTTATTACTTTTTTGCTTGCCTCTTGCTTGTTTGAGCTTTTGTGTGCTTGCTTGCATGTGTGTGAGAGAGTGAGTGTGTATGATTGAGTAAGAGAGGAGGGTCGAGTTTCCAATGGAGTGCGATGATGGCGTTTGAGTGGAGCTTGGAGTGTGGCTATGCGACAACATCGTCTCCTACGAGAATCCGAGCATAAGAAATCAATGAGGTGAGTGACATATCTTGTTTATGCACTTATGGGCTAGGTTATGGTAGATTAACCTCTCGGTTTGAGTTGTTTATGCTCCCGTGCGGTGAGACAAAGCCCCATGACATTGGCTAGTTCCTACACTCTTTCTATGGTGCAAGGGCTTCCCACCTTGATAATCATTTTCCTAATGGAAATTACCCTATCTTTTGCTAATCATAGGCTAATCTCTTATATCTTTATTAATCTTTGCTTAATCCATGCTTTCTTAGGCTAATCTAGTCAAATGGCTAGTTACTTTCTTTCATTGGTATCAGAGCCCTTGTTTTGATCCATTTTTTTTCCTATTTCCTAGCAATTATCTTCAATTTTCTTGACTTTCTTGATTTTCTTGATCAAGAAGATGGGTATAGTGTTCTTGAGTGGTCAAAATTCCATTTTTATGGTTAATTCTTGAAGCTTTTGGGCTATGGGTTTGCTAGGGACCAAATTTTGGGGAAGTTGCACCAAATTTCAAATTTCAGGATCAAAATTGGGAGAAATTTTTACTAATCTTAATTAGTAATGCTAACCAAAACATTTCCCCTCTTCCTTTCCTCTTTGTTTGATCTGGCTTTATTTCAAGGTGTTGAAAGGTCATCCTCATGGATATTTTCTACCTGTGAGGCTGCTTTTTCTACTGTGTATTTTTTTCTTCATGTTTTCTTCATTTCTTGGAGCTTGGGACTTACACTGAATCTTAGCTAAGATTTATTAAGGCTTAATAAGCTTGGCTAAGATCAACAAGCTTGGATATGGCACCTTGTCTTGGTTATTTTTGGCCCCGTGAGGGCATTTCGAGATGCTGCATTTTTTCTTCATTTCTTGGAGCTTGTGGCTCACATTGAAGCTTGCCTAAGCTTGGGATGGCTTATGCAAGCATAAGCTTCATAATAAGCTTAACAATGGTGGTTCTTCTTGATGATTTTTCCCATAAGGCTGTCCATGGAGTTGCACACATTTTGTGGAGATTTAGAGTTTAATAATCACAAATTGATTGCTAAAAATGCTTGGTAATGCCTCTTAAATGTGTAAGCAACAATTTCCTCAATGCAATGCTTCAATTTCTTACCTCTTTTGAGATTAGGGTTTCCATGGAAAAGTTAGGGTTTCTTCCATCTTTTTGAGAAATTCCATCAATATGGATTTCTCTTTGCTTTCCTATATCTCTACATGTGCAATGCTCCTCTTTTGAGATTAGGGTTTCCATGGAAAAGTTAGGGTTTCTTCCATCTTTTTGAGAAATTTCATCAATATGGATTTCTCTTTGCTTTCCTATATCTCTACATGGATTTCTCTTTGCTTTCCTATATCTCTACATGTGATTTGTGCTTGCAAAAGTCTTGAATGCATTGTTTCTTGCCCTATCTTTGCATTAGGGTTTCTTGGGGAAATTAGGGGTGTTTATCAAAAACATTTGGAAAATTTTTTCAATACTCTCTTTCTTCATGCTTAGCTCTACTCATATGTGTTTAATTGTTGCTTAAGCATGGGATTCTTCACTTTTTTTTTGCGTATCTTGGAATTCTTGAGAAATTAAGATTTTCTTCCATCTTCCTAGGGATCCAGGGTGTCAAGCATGATCCCTAGTCTACCCTTTTGCCATCCATGCTATCATTGCATAAAAAAGGTGGGAAAACTAGGGTTAATGAAACAATTTTTTAGTATAAATGCTTCAAAATTAGGGTTTATCTTGGGATTTCCTTGATTCCAAATGCATAAACACATGCCCTTAGATTCCTCTGATCATGCCATGCATTGTTTTGTACCCTTGGAAATAGCATATATTAAAGTTTTACTCATTGAGGTCATATTACTCTTCACCTTGAGGGTTTGTTTCATGCATTTGTGCATTGAGCTATTTCCTTGAAGCCATTGAAGAATCAACAAGAAAGGGGATTGAAGACAACCAAGAAGGATTGTTGCACTACCATATAGCTTCATCAACAACATTAAATCCTTGTAATGGTTAACTTTTTGGCACATTCCTATAAATGCCATGGATGTAAGTGAACTCTCTCATTAGCTTTGAGTTAATTGCTTTCACACACAATTGTAAGAACGCTTCATTTTAAAAGCTAGACAGAATGTGTGTGAGGGTATCCTGGCAATTGGAGGAGAGGCCAAGGGGATCATGGCTTGAACTCACCATGCCGTGAGTGCCCAAACCCGTGAGGGTGCGGTGAGGGATCAGGTACTTGGTGAGAAGACATGGCCCAAACCCTTGCTCTTGGATTTTAAACTTGAGTAAGGGGGTTGTAAGAGCTTGGCTGGGAGATCGCAAGCTTCGACACACTATTGCAAGCAACGATGGTGCATTCTCGTGTGAAAGAATTGATAATTAGCAAGGGAAATTTGCATTAGTAATTGTTGGCAAGGGCCATTTGCATTGATTTGGCAAAGAATTGGATTGCTTTGGTTGCAAATTAGGGTGCAAAGAAGTTGGCATTATGTAGCCGTTGGGTTGCATTTGATACATTGGCATCGGATATTTGAGATTTGGTCCAAATTTCAAAGAAGATATTTTCCAAATTTGCTCAAAGTCCCTACATGGCTACAACATAAAACCCTAATTCAGTCCATAACCAAAGGGGCTGATTTGAAGGGTGATACATAGCTTCAAATCTTTACCAAGGGCCACAATTCAAGCTATCAAGCACTCAATTTGGACAACACTTGCTTGTCCAACCAGAAGATCTTGCAAATAGGTCAAAGTACAGTCCAAAACAACACCATATATTGGCAAAGTGAGCATAGGGTTATGTTCCCCATATACTAAGCTTCCTATCAAGCACTTAACCTCACCAATCAAACACTCGAGCTAACCGCTATGCCCATTTTCCTACTGGATACCCTGTTTCTTCAAAAATTAAGCTTTGTTGGGACTGAATCAATTTCGACATCATAGTTGGAGAGTACACTCTTTCCCCATTTAGGCAAGCTAAAGACATCAAGAATTAGACTCCGTTTGCTTGGTCAAAGTTGCAAATTACTCATCGGTTAACTTTTCAAAAAAGTCAAAATAGAGAGTACTTGTGCATTGACCATGGTCAAAGTGATTATACATGGGGATTCTATACATCAATACCTCTCTATAGAGCTAAAGAGCTTGAAAATTGGAGTTTGGGATCAAATCTAACGTGAAATTGGTCATTTTCCATGATGGCATCAAAGTCAAAGACCAAGGCCACTTTCAAGGAAGTGGTTGAGCATGTGGGTGGTGCTATGGAAGCAAAACAAGATGCAAGACAAGATACTCAAGAGCTTGGCAAACTAATGTTGACTTCCATCAAGGGTCACATATACCACAAGGTTCCATTGAGACTCAAGGGGTTGTGCAAGTGATCAAGAAGATGTATCTTGATCAACAAAGGATTATGAGCCAATTGCTTGAGAGGATGCATCGGGATTATGAGCCAATTGCTTGAGAGGATGTATCTTAATCAACAAAGGATTCGAACCAAGGATCTCAAGCTAATGCAATTGATTGAAGTGAAACAAATGTGCTAGGAATGCCTACCTCATATCTTAGTGAGCAATCTACAAGAAGTTCACTTTAGTCCAAGTCTTTCATTGGAGACTATTACTTCCATGAAGATTCTTCAAGTGAAGATGGTGATGCCACAAGAAATGTCAAGATATGTCTATATGTGCATTAGTGATTGAAAATGAACCAGTGGATAACCATGAGGATGCAAGTGTAGATGAGGTTAATGAAGAACAATTGCACAATTCTCTTGATGAGAATGATCATGGGAATAGTGATGCTTATGATGGAATTTTCTCGTTGAAGAGGATGACTATTATAGTAATCCATATGATGGTGACTCTCTCAAGAGTTCAATGTGTATTATGGTCATGAAGATGAGACAAGTGTTAAAGATCCATATGATGGTGACTCTCAAGAGGTCAATGTGGATTATGGTTATGAAGATGAGATAAGTGTTAAAGATCCATATGATGATAATGTGGATTATGGTTATGAAGATGAGATAAGTGTTAAAGATCCATATGATGATAATGTGGATGATAGTGGGGATGCAAATGATTGTGGTCCATATGAGGACATTTATGTGGAAGATGCTATGGGTTACAATGCCTATGAGGACATCTATGGTGTTGGTCTAAATATGAATGTAGATGACTCATGGGAGGTCTATGATGGTAATTCATTGGATGTCCATAATATCTATGCTTCCAATGATGATGATGATTCATTGGATGACTCATGAGAGGTCTATGATGGTAATTCATTGGATGGCCATAATATCTATGCTTCCAATGATGATGATGATGATGCATATCCTTTTGACCCCGGCATAAGTGTGAGGAAGAGCTTCATCAATTATACTTTTCTTATGAGCATGGGTGGTTGGGATTCATTTCCATATAATCTAGGTGGTTTCTAGGCACACAATGGATATATGTATGTTTATGCATTTGCACATGGGATTAATGGATTTCCTTTTGATTGAGGTGGATCAAAGAGGATTGAAGTGGAAGATATAAAGGGGGATGGTCACAGAGTGTTAAAACCCTAAGATCTCTCTAGATAATTGTTATGCATAAGCATGCATAAATTAGGCATAAACTCATCCACACGACCACCCCCATGCCCAAGGGATGCACACATGAATTATAATGAAGTACATCATATCTTTACCTTGATGTCCCATACCATCAAGAGGTATAACTCCAATCCAGTAGCATGTAGCTATAGTGTGAAATGGTAAGTGAGTAGTTATGATCTTCTACATAAGAGAGCATAACATAACCTAGCCTCAAGATAACATTAAGAGACCATAGCCTAAGCCTCTCTTGAGTGTGCCCCATGCCCCTATTATATAGGAGGGCCCTCAAGTGACTCTTAACTCTCTATTTCCCATGTGTGACCCTTGGATGCCTAACCCTAACCTTAACCCTTAAGGTTCGTCCTAACCCATGCTCCACTAGAGCTTGTTTCCATGCTCACAAGCCTAATGTGGGTCAGCCTCCTAGTATATGCACACATAATGTGCATATAACATACTTTCTCTCTCTCAAAACATTGCACTCTTGTAATGAAAAGAAGGAGAACTGCGTTGAACAATCTCAACCGACTCCCAAGTCGAATCCTCTATTTCCTTATCTTTCCACCTAAATTTAACCTCAGGGCCCTTAGTCAACTACAAAGTTTTCTTTCCCTGAATTCAAGTAACTTATCAGGCTCTTGTGGAACATAGGATAAATCTTTGACTTCAACAAGTTCTTGAGGAGTAACTGTGTTATCCTCACCTCCCAGTTTCCCTTTCAATCTACTGATATGAAAGAGTGGATGAACTCTAACATGTGGAGATAGTTTAAATTCATACGTAACCGTGCCAATCCAATGCATAAATCGAAATGGATTACAATATCTAGGAGATAAATTTGAGCATTTTTTCATTGACAAAGTCCGAGAATCTTTAAGAACTTTTAAATAAACCAATGCTCCTAGTTCAAAAGACCGAGAGGAGCGTTCCCTATCAGCATAAAACCCCCTATCCTGAGCGCTCCTGATAGAATCCCGAGCTTCAGTCAGCATTTCCTGCATATGACACAAGAAATCCCTCGATGCATTAAGCTCGATGTCCTTAAGACCGACATCAATAGGTACCCTGGGTTGATACCCATACATATGCATGAACGGACTAAAACCAATAGTTATATGTTTAAAATTGTTATAGGTAAATTCCATCATTGGAAGATATTTTTCCCAAATTGATGTTTTTCCAGAGACATATGCACGAAGCATATCCTTTACAATCTGATTCATAAGCTTTGTTTGCCCATCGGACTCTGCCGGCGGATGATCAGAGGAATTCATACTCAAAGTAGTTTCCTCATTGTAAACCATTCAGAATAAAGTAGGAAAACATGGCATTATAACAGCAGGAACCAGGTATCCATCGGCGGCCCGATGTAGCCACATTTGCTCATGGAATTATTGGCATCCCAAGTTATCCATATCAACATAGAGAGTCATCAACGTCTTGATGAGTCACATATGTCCATTCGTAAACCATCAAGTTGACTGTATAAATCACCTAAAGTATGGAACTAGAGAAAGAAATGCCAACTGGAAAAATCCAAATTTCCTTAGTTCGAACACAACAAGATAAACTCGTTGAACTTTAAAGAAAGAGATTTCAACAAGTGAAAATGCCAATGAGATTACACTCATCAATATATGCAGGCTATAAATAAAAGAAGTTTATCTAGAAAATGCCCACACAATAACTTTAAATGAATTCAGAAAATGAGATTGTCTTTGAATGTTGAGGTCAACATGCTAAGTGATGTTAGCAAAGCAACAATCTTGAGCCCAAATTATCCCATAAGATAATATATGTGAGGGATCGCTAGCGTCCCATACCACCATGATACCACCCATACATACCTTACCAATTTGGAACTCCCTAAAGTATGCCGTCTAGGAAATATGAATAAAATCCTGTATAAAAGGAATAAGATGGCCTTATCCTAGTATGCCGTCTAGGAAATATGAATAAAATCCTGTATAAAAGGAATAAGATGGCCTTATCCTAGACTTTCACATACTAAAATAACTCACCTAGATAAGCAACTAGGTATACAAGTTGGAATATGTAAAAAAGTACAAGAAATATACTCCAAAATTAAGTGCAAAAAACGAAGGTAAATGCTACCTTCAAAGCACATGATATTATTCAAAAGATCAAAAGATCCTTATAAAACCATGGATAAAAGCATAGAAGCTTCTCGAATCCATGAAAACCATAGTTGATCATAAAAATCAATGCATGCCATCTAATGATCATTAATCATGCCAAAAGAAGCATTTAAAATTGGTGGCCAACTCATCAATCAGGAGTATATGAACGTGGTGTCATTCAAGCAAAACTCCAAAGTAAGCAAGTAAAACACATGTATGTAACACTCATTAAAAAACCCCTAGATACAAGTGATCTAGGCAGAATCTAATGAGTCCATATAAAACTTGAAAACATCCAATAAAATCCACCAAAACAAACCGATCAACTAACCCATGACAGAATTTGTCTTAGGCTTAGGAAATTAAGCATAGACCACACTTAAATAAGTGCAAAATAAATTATCATGGAAACGTGTCAAATGTGAGACACACTTTGAACACGCAGACCATAGCCATCATTGAAGAAAGTAAGGAACATGTCCAAAAAGAATGGCTAAACAATGGTAAAAAATCATGAAAACATTATTTAGAATTAATCCAAACAAAAATAACTACTAATACAAGGTACAATCGTATTAATAATATGCGAATAACCCGCATCTATCTAATGTCAACATGAGAGAACGTACTTTAACAATAACCCTCGAAAATATTAAATTCTCAAGAAAAAGAATTATCATGATTTTTTCTAAAAATTTTATAATTTTATAAGGCCTCAAAATATAATAATTTTGAAATCCACCAAACCTACCTTATGGCATTCCAAACCTACATTTTTTCAGAAATTTTTTAGCAATTTAGATTTGCCAAAATACCATTGATATTGTAAAAATATCAATTTTTAAGATTTTTAAAAATAATTTCTAGAATATTCCTAATTTTTTTGAGAATCCCATCGTTCACGAAATTTCCAATTCTGCCCGACAATTCTCAAATCCAATGAAAATTTATAATTTTAATGGATTTTCTAAAATTTTGGGTCAAAAAATATATATTTTAAAGGAATTTGAATGGTCATGGGCACCCAAATGGACACACCACATGCCAAACACCAACCCCACATTTTCCAAAAGATTAAAATAACCTTTGTCTAATTTTCCACTTATTTTTAAGAATTTTTTGAAAATTTTAATTTACCCCGAATGCATTTAGAATACGAACGGTCAAAAAATTTTGGAATCCCAATGGTCTTCCCGGAATACGGAAAGCCAACAGTTTCAGGAAAATGAACAGACAAAAAAAAATTAGAATGTGAAAGGTCAAAAGTTTCCGGAATTCGAAAGGTCAAGATTTCTGGGAGTTTGGAAAGGTCAAGATTTCCGGGAGTTTGGAAAGCCAAAAGATTTCTCGAGAATGCGAAAAGCTGAGAGTTTTTAAGAAAATAAATTAAGAAAATTTCAGAGAATTTTTTTCTCAAATCTCATATTTTCTCCTTTTTTTCCAGCTTTTTTCCAAGCTTTGAAAAGCTTTTTTGGAATTTAAAAAAAAACTCTTGTTTTATATATAAAGCTTTTGTAACACTAAGGTTTTAAAAAACCTTTAAAAAATTATTTTTTTGGGGGGAGAAGATTGGCGATTTTTTACCCCTCGGCATGCGCGTAAGATTGAGGACAGAGAGAAGGAGATGCTCTCTCCTCTCTCCTCTCCTTCTTCTCCAAATCTTTCTCTCACCACTTCTTCCTTCTCTCTGTTAATAACTGAGAGGGAGATTAGCGTTTAATTAAACTTTTGTAATCATAATTATATTTTAATTATGATTAAAATATATTTTAAATATATTTTAATTATGATTAAGCTTAATCAAATGTGCCTAGCAAGAGGCATTCACACGCGGGAGAGAAAAATAGAAGAGAAATTTAGATTTGAGAGCAAAAAAGAATTTCGCACACACGGGAGAGCACTCCATGCATCAACATGCTACCCCCTACTGCATTTCAACATAAAATCGGCAAAATTTAATAGCTTACCCGTGGAAAAATCCGTAAAAATGTATAAAAAATATATTTTTAACCATAAAAATGCTTAATTTTTTTAAAAAAAATAGGAATTTTTTTTTAAAAATTATAAAAATTCAAGGAATCCATTCTACCAAAAATATCCGCAATAAAATATGTAATATTTTGGTAAAAATTTATATTAATACTTATTTTAAACCATTAAAAAAATGGCATTAAACTCATGGAATTCCCCCGCAACGTCGATTCATCTTGATGTCCCATACCATCAAGAGGTATAAGTCCAATCCAGTAGCATATAGCTATCGTGTGAAATGGTAGGTAAGTAGTTATGATCTTCTACCCAAGAGAGCATAACATAACCTAGCCTCAAGATAACATAAAGAGACCATAGCCTAAGCCTCTCTTGAGTGTGCCCCATGCCCTTATAATATAGGAGGGCCCTCAAGTGACGCTTGACTCTCCATTTCCCATGTGTGACCCTTGGATGCCTAACCCTAACCTTAACCCTTAAGGTTAGTCCTAACCCATGCTCCACTGAGCTTGTTTCCATGCTCCCATGCTCTTCACAGGCCTAATGTGGGTTAGCCTCCTAGTATAAGCACACATAATGTGCATATAACACCGAGCGAGCTTGGTGTAAGGAGCTTTTCTTGGTTGTCCTCTCTCTCTACTTGAATAATCTCTCTCTAACTATTGCCACTACCACCACCGCCTAGCCCAGCCCAGCCCACACCACCAGCCCACACCACCCTCTCTCTCCTTTTCCCACCCTCTTTCCTCCCTTTTTGTCTCTCACTCTCTCTAGGAGAGAGAGTGTGGTGTGGGCTATATCCATCTATATATCCTCCTCTCTCCTTCTCCCACCCACCCTCTCTCTCTCTCTCTCTCCCTTTTACTCTCCCACTCTCCCTCTCTCTCCTTCTCCCACCTTCCCTCTCTCTCCTATATCTCCCTCCCGTTCACTCTCCCACCCTCCCTCTCTTTCCTCTCCACCCTCTTCTCTCTCTTTGTCTCGTTGTCCCACCATTGCTACCTAGCCCACACCACTCTCTCTCTCCTCCTCCCACCCTCTTCCCTCCCCCTCTCTCTTCCCTCCCACCATTGCTGCCTAGCCCACACCACCCTCTCTCTCCTCCTCCCACCCTCTTCCCTCCCCCTCTCTCTTCCCTCCCTTTCACCCCTCTCTCTTCTTCTCTCACCCTCTCTCTCTCTCTCTCTCTCTCTCTCTCTCCTCTCTCCCTCCCTTTCACTCTCCCACCGTCGCTCCCTCCCTCTCCCTCTCCCTCTCTCCCTCCCTCCCTCTCTATCCTTGTCTTACCTCCTATCCTCCTTCCCTCTCTATCCTTCTCTTATTACCTCTTATGCCCGTTCCTTCTCTTGCTCTCTATATCCCCATCTCTCTCTCGATCCATCTCTTTGCTTACTCTCTCTATCTTTCTCTTTACTCTCTCTCTCTCTCTCTATCCTTCTCTTGGCTCTCTCTCTCTCTCTCTCTCTCTCTCTCTCTCTCTATCCTTCTCTTGGCTCTCTCTCTCTCTCTCTCTCTCTCTCTCTCTCTCTCTCTCTCTTCCCTTCTCTTTGCTAACTCTCTCTATCCTTATCTCTTTTGTATCTCCTTCTCTCTCTCTCTATCCTTCTCTTAGCTCTCCTTCTCTCTCTCTCTCTCTCTCTCTCTCTCTCTCTCTCTCTCTCTCTATCCTTCTCTTTGCTAACTCTTTAGTCCATCTCTTTGCTCTCTCTCACCTCCCTCCCTCCCTCTCTCTCTCTCTACCCTTCTCTCTCTCTCTCTCTCTCTCTCTCTCTCTCTCTCTCTCTCTCTCTCTCTCGGTCCTTTTTTTTTTGCTCACTCTCTCTATCTTTCATCTTTACCCTTCTCTCTCACTCTTTCAGTCCCTTTCTTTGCTCAAGCTCTTTATCCTCCTTCTCTCTCTTCCCTTCTCTTTGCTAACTATCCTTATCTTACCTCCTCTTCTCTTGGCTCTCCTTCTCTCTCTATATCCCTCTCTCTCTCTCTCTCTCTCTCTCTCTCTCCTTCTCTTTGCTAACTCTTCAGTCCATCTCTTTGCTCACTCTCACCTCCCTCTCTCTCTCTCTCTCTCTCTCCGTTTTTTAACCCACTCTCTCTATCTTTCCTCTCTACCCTTCTCTCTCATTCTTTTAGTCCCTTTCCTTGCTTAAGCTCTTTATCTTCCCTCTCTCTCTCTTCCCTTCTCTTTGCTCTCGCTCCCTCTCTCGCTTTCTCTCTCACTCACTTTTTTTTGTCTTTCTCTTTGCTCACTCTCTCTATATTTCTTTCTCATTTCTCAACAAAGCTTACTTAACTCATGTTTTGCGTACAGATTCTTGAGTCTACAAACGCTTCACTACCTTATTAATCCACACAATATAAAAAATGTAGATTCTTTATTGGTTAGTACGTATATAAACATCGTTGGAGAGGGGAATGATGTCTTATTGCAAAACCCAACATGCGTTGCTCTCACCCTCTTTCTCTCTTTTTCATATGAAAAATAAGATCATGACACAATCATAAACAATTGCTACAAATAAGATCATGATCCACTCACTTTAATATTTACAAATAAATATGTTTACTACACTAAAATGAAATCTTCATCAAGACATCCTCCACTACATCCTCTTCGGGATCAATACAAACAATGTTCATGCCTAATTTTTGTGCTACCATAGCACAATCTCCACATCCAACATAAATCTCTACTAACACTTGCTCTTGCTTTACATGACGGCTCAATAAGCTATCCCAAAAGTCATATCCACGCTGAGATCCACCTGCAAAGAAAACATCTCTTAATTCCACCAAAAAATGTAAGGCCTTTATTTAGGAGCACATGAAGCGTTAACTCCATACCTTGCCATGCTATCCCACCTGGGCGTCTGCCCCACTGCATCATGTTGCAAGGATCAATGATATAATCAGGTGAGAAAGGTTGTGCATGGTTTTGTCCAACTATGCTCATGAAGGTAGCAGAGCGAACGAGGGTATGTATCTGCACAAGAGTATGAGATGATTTTTTGTAGCAAAAAGTGATGCTCAATGGAAACCTCTATGGTTAGTGTTGCTTACCTCTTGTCCAAATGCCCTTCCAATTTGCGTTTGCACATTCACCAAGGTGTCCAAGGAGAAGCTAGAATGCTCGGTGGTGTGAGCTGTAATGGTTGCCACTTGCACAGTACCGATGACAATAATAGAGCCATTGTCGTCTAAGACAGTCTCACAAATTTGAAGTAATGTATGCTCATGTCCATTTATGTGGCATTAATTAGAATGACATACACAAAAAATGTAAGAATGACATACACACATGCAACATATGCACAACATACAAGGTCTTAATGAAGAGAAAATAATATCATCACTCACATGTGTAGAGATTCCATGGTGGGACAATGTCATTGGGAAAACCATAAACAGAACCTTATGTGAGTAACCTCACATAAGGTTCCATGGTGGGACAATGTCATTGGGAAAACCATAAACAGAACCTTATGTGAGTAACCTCACTACAATACAATCATATGCTGTGTTTGTATTGACACCTTTAATAATAAAGGTCATGTCTTTCACGTTGGTCTTCATCAACATATCAAAGACATGTTCTAGCTCCAGTGGACATTGCTAGTTCAGAAGTGCACGGCCTATCTTCAAAGGATCCCCAACACATGCCATCATCTTTGTAGAATGATGTCCTGCCACACCATGTTGAGTAGAGTTATACACCAATTGTTATTACATGATATAAAAAATTGGGGAGATGCCATGATGAGTAACATGAGAAGAAGGAGACTGAACCAGGAATAAAGAGTCCTAAAAGATATAAGAAAGTAAAAGATAAAAATAGAGCAAAAAAGCAATAGATATAAAAAAGGTGATATAAATAGAGGGATATATATAAATAGAGAAAAAAAGAATAAATTAAAGAAATTAGGGTTTTGAAAGAAGATAAAGAAGGAACAAACAAAGAAGAAGAGTAGAAACGATGAAGAAAAGAGAGGAGAGGAAAAGGTATAAAGAGAGAGAGAGAGAGAGAGAGAGAGAGAGAGAGAGAGAGAGAGAGAGAGAGGAAAAAAGAGAGTGAAAAAAGAGTTGGTGAGAGAGAGAGAGAGAGAGAGAGAGAGAGAGAGAGAGAGAGAGAGAGAGAGCTATTTTAGGATTTAGGGAGGTAGAGAATCTCTGAGAGAGAGAGAGAGGACAAGGGTGTGTGAGAGTTTTGTTTTTAAAGAGAGGGAGGGAGTGTTTTCCTATTAGGAGGGAAGGGGGAGGAAGAAGGCATTTTGCTTTTAAGGGGGAGGGAGGAAAGGGTGTTTTTATTTTAAAGGAGAGGGACGAAAAGAAGGGCGCATTTTGTTTGGGCGGGTGGGGGGGGAGAAAGCTGCTACATAATTGTAGGGAGGGAGACGCGTTTTGTTTTGGGGGGAGAGAGTGCGTTTTGTTTTGTTTTGGGCTTGCCCACTATACGGGCGGCCGTTGCCCTTAGTGGGCTTGTCACCCTACTAGGGGCGACACACGGTGACTAACCCTCTTAGTTCACCCCCCCTTAGTCTACTCCTCATTAAGGGTGACGTCGCCCTTAGTGGGGGTGGGGGTCACCAACTAGGGGCACCCACCCATTGGGGAGTCACCCTTAGTCACCTCCCATATTTCTAAGTTTGAAAATGGGGGGTCACCCTTAGTCACCCCCATACTTCTAAGTTTGTACATTGTAAGCATAAGAACGTTTGGACGGCTACTAACTCTCTCAACCTAAATAAAAATTGTGGTAAAACCTAAAGGAGATACCTTTATTATGATGATGATGATAATGACCATGATGATGATAGACATGCTCAGATGTTGCATTTTAAGTCTTTTCAAATTCTCGCACGCATTGTTGGGCAATACAAGGATGTACTCTTTATTTGAAATAAAAATGGATGGAATCATAAAAGAGATGATAAAAAGGTTAAAGCTTAAATTGGGATCACAACAAAGATATAAAGGTTATGCAATCATTATATCAGAGTTAGTTATAAAATAATCATTATATAGTAGTTAGTTATGGAATAATCATTATATAAGAGTTAGTTATGGAATAATCATTATATAGAAGTTAGTTATGAAATAATCATTAAATGAGAGGTAGTTAGCATACATTTATTATAGAATATAATTATTAAAAATGAATTTTAGATTTTGTGTATTAATGACATTATTTATAATGATAATTTTAAAAAAAATAATATTTTTTTTAAAATTTCTAATATGTATAGACTTCGTGTTTAGACTTTGAATTCATTGTCATTAGTTTGTTATATGTTTGTGAGGTGGTTTTTTGAGAGCTTGTGTGAGTTGGTTTTGTGAGAGCTTTTCTTACCATGGAGAGCACTTCTTTTCACATTTTTATGGGAGGTTTGGAGAGTGATCCTATTGTTAGAACTGTACATGGTCGTTATTATATTACTAAAGCTGATGATTTTGATGGAATATTATGTCCTCACTTTGGATTGAAAGTTTTTGCAATCAAACCACAAGATGATGGTGTAGAACATATTATACCTGTAAGGTTCCTCCCTTTAAAAATGGGAGAAACACTTAAGATAGTCCGCTAAGTCTTATCTTGGGAAAAAATTTCCTATTCATCGACACCTTGACCCTGTAGAGATTCAAGGATACGATTTATAGGTATGACCTAGCTCTATCCCGCAGGGGGAGCGTGATTTCCTAAACATCAAATCACCCATGGGGCAATTGATCAAAAATTGGGCAACTACTAGACTTGATTTCTAGGGACAACGCTTTTTTCCTCATCTTATGCAAGGCACAGCCGCTGGCCTAGTCTTCTTGAATAGAGTTGCCCAAGAACCTAACTATCTAACGTAGGGCTTTCACTTAATTTGTTGGAAAGCTACCCGACTAATCGGGTCCACCCATCCGTAGGATGGTGCCGTCAGGGCATTCCATCCTCCCACTTTCCACCCTACTCATGCATCAATTTGTTTTCTAATTAATACTACCACACTGTTTGACATAAATAAGCATATTCCTTAATTAGGGTCCTTCTTCACAAGGTTCGTTATAACAGCCTTCTTACACAATACAATCATACCAAAGACAAGATGCAATTATATAAAAAGTTTATACATGAATCCATTTCCATACAAGCCAATCCGGCTCTCTTATTATTATTCTGCCGATGATCTAGAATTCGGCCTTCCAGCCTCTACATGCTGGGCAAAACCCTACGGGACCATACACCTCATCGTCGGCCGCTGGCGAGGACTCAAGCCGGCCTGTCGCCCTCTCAGGCTCCATCGCTCGATCCTCCCGCCCCTCAGAGGGATGTCTGCGCACTAGGGTGGGCTTATTTACCGCACTAGCCTAGGCCCTCAGAACTAGGCAGCCTCATAATCTCTCGCCTCAATCGGCGATCCTTATTCTCCCAAAGGTATGAGGGATACCTTGGGCCATTCCCGGGCTTTGCTAATGACGCCGCCCGGCTACACAAGCACGGAACGGAGTTAGCGTTGAAGCCAAAAGAAATCTTGAATTCCAAAGATAACAACTTCAATGCAATTTTCTAAGTATAGCATTCACAATTCATGAAGATAGCAATTTCAACGAAATTTATCGAAAACAACATCACATAATTCGTAATTTCATATAACTTTTATGTCCTCGTTTTAAAAGAAAAAGACACCATTCATTAATACTAATTTAAGTAAAATTCTCTTCTTTTGAAAATTAACCAAGCTAACCTGGCCATCGTTTCCTTGAGGGACTTGAAAAGGGAGGACTGGAGCCGCATTGGGCGCATCTCCCTCCATCTCGTTGTTACGTGCGCCTCTTGAGGCAATATTTTGCCGTCTCTGGGATGAGGCCATCTTAGGCGTCGCCTTGTAGAGCTCGCTGCTGCGATCGAAACGCTTCAGTCGGATCTGAATTCCGAGCTCGTTTGCTCACCGTATGAGCAAAAGAATATGGCGCACGAACCCTCGCTTGAGCCAAAAATCCCTTACTAAAGTCTACGCAAATGGGGGGGGGGGATTGTGAGATGTCCTTAAGGCCAAAGGCAAAAACGTGGAGAGGGCTGGAAGGGGTTGTTGCTTGCCTCTCTGTAAGTCTATTCACAACGGGGGGGGGGGGGGGGGAGAAGAGTTAAGGACACTGGTCCATGGCAAGAGGAGGGTGGAGGAAAATTGGCTTATCTGAAAAGAGCCAAATGAGGGGGTGTGAGAGGGGTGGCTGCAAGGGCGGCTGTACTTGCAGCAAGTACGCTACGGCGGTACGGACGGTGGCACAACAGGGCATACGCTACAAGTGCGTGCCGACTGAGGAGCACCCAGGGGGTTTATATAGCTGAGGGGTGAGGATGCGGGCGCTGCGCAAAGCAGGGACGAAAGAACGGTGTACCTTCAAAGGCTATGGATCAGTGGCCTGCATGGGTCTACCGGAAAAGTACGGTGTCGGTTGTCTGGGAAAGGAGTGGTACGCATGTACCTTATCCGGTCTGGCCAAGGGTACGCGTGGACCAAACAGTGGGCGGCCGTCCTTTGGTTCTTGGGCGGCCATTGTACGGGTGCCCTAGTAAGTGTGTACGGACCAAATTTTTGGGACGGGGTACCCAAATTTGGGGCACCCGCCTCGATTTGCGCGCCGGACCGCCCCGGGGGGCGAATTTTTTTTTTGGTCCGGAAGTTCTCCTGGTCGCAGGGGTTCAGACCGTTCGTCAATCGGACGTGTGGTCGTGCATTTATTAAGGTTTAAAGGTCGCCGTTTTCTAACTAAAATGATTGAAATTAGCGTATAGGCTTGATCCGGTGTCCGTTTTGGATGCTGTAAAATCCTATATTAGGGTAAAATCGCACGCAGATTCCAAATTTGGGCTCAGAATTTGAAGATTCTAAGTGGAAATGACTCAAATAATAAAATTATTGATATTTATACCATAAAAACTCATAATTACATGGACATTTCTTTATTAGTGAAGATGGGTACGTTACATCCTTCCCCCCTTAAAGAAATCGAGATGTCCTCATCTCGTCATGAATTGGGGATAATCCTTTAAGAGTGTAGCTTCATCTTCCCAAGTTGCATCCTCTTCAAGGTAATCTTTCCACTGAACTAGATGTTCTACAAGAGTTCTATTTCGGAGTTGCCTTTCCCTAGAATCTATGATGCTATTGGGCTGTAATTCAAGGACTCCTTGAGTAGGGATTACAACTTGTTCATCATCAAGAATATGATCGAGACTGGGGACATACGGCTTTAACAAACTTACATGAAATACATTATGGACTTTGATATGGGCTGGAAGTTGGAGTTTATAGGCACTTTTACCTAGACACTTGATAACTGTATAAGGACCACAATACCTAGGGCTGAGCTTCTTATATTTCCCAAGTGATAGAGAACTTCGTTTGGGGCGCACTCGTAGAAGAACTTTGTCTCCTTCCTTGAAGATCCTTTCAGACCTCTTGTTGTCAGCATAATGCTTTTGTCGATCTTGGGCAGCTTTAATATCCCTTTGGATAGCTTTGGTTTGTTCCTCCATCTCTTCGAGCATTTTCCTGGATGCCTCAACTCTTATGGTCGGATCAGAGAAATTTAGAGGAGACAAGCATTCTTGCCCATAGAGTGCTTTGAATGGTGACATTCCTATGCTTTGATGATAAGACGCATTGTAGGCAAATTCTACCAGAGGAAGGTATTGAATCCACCTTCTGGGTTCCCGTCCACAGTATGCTCTGAGAATGTCTTCAATTACTTGATTGACTCTTTCAGTCTGGCCATCGGTCTCTGGGTGATAAGCTGTGCTAAAGCAAAGTTGAGTCCCCAGAGCTTGAAATAAAGACTGCCAGAATTTTGAAGTGAAATCAGAATCCCGATCACTTACTATCCTTTTTGGGAGACCATGAAGTTTGAAGACTTCCTTGATGAATATACGAGCAACATCAGAAGCTTTGAAGGTCTTCTTTGCTGGTATAAGGTGAGCTACTTTGGTAAGTAAGTCCACTACTACTAGAATGGAGTCATATCCTCCTTGAACAGTGGGGAGACTTGTGACAAAATCCATACTAATGCACTCCCACTTCATTTGGGGAATATCTAAGGGTTGAAGCTTTCCAGGCATCTTGACTCTTTCAGCCTTGATCCTTTGGCATGAGAGACATTGATTCAAGTACCGAAGCACATCATTTTTCAAGCCTGCCCAATGAAAGCTCCTTCTTACCGCATTTAATGTTTTTGCATAACCTGGGTGTCCTGCAGCAGGGCTATCATGAGCTTCATGGAGGATTAGTTTCTTTAAAGCAGGGTCCTTAGGGATACATAGCCTGTGATTGAAGTAGAGGCTTCCTTCATGAGTGGAGTATCCCTTGATTAGATTCTTTTCTTTCTCTGAATGTCCCCCTTCTTCTACTAACTTTATCATCCTCTGATAATCGGGGTCATGAGATGAGACTTCTTCCACCTTGACCAGTATGGGATTATTTGGCATTGAAATTGCATTCAAGAAAGATTTGCGGCTAAGTGCATCAGCTACCACATTATCTTTCCCAGGGCGGAATTTGATGTCGAAATCATATTCTTGTAGAATTTCAATCCATCTCCTTTGCCGCATGTTGAGGTTAGGCTGGGTGAAGATCCACTTTAGACTTTTGTGGTCAGTTATAAGCTGGAATTTGCCTCCCAAGAGATAATGTCTCCATAATTTGAGGTAATGAACAACTGCTAAGAGTTCCAAATCATGGGTGGCATAGTTTGCTTCATATTGCTTCAGCTTGCGGGAAGTATAAGCGACTGGTCTTCCTTCTTGGCCTAAGACACCACCAAGTGCTAGACTACTAGCATCGGTAACCACTTCAAATTCCTTGGAGAAATCAGGAAGCTTTAAGACTGGGGCAGAAGTAATAATGACTTTCAGCTGATCAAAGCTGTTTTGATGGATTGGCAGCCACACTATTTTGCAATCCTTCTTAAGAAGATCTGTCAAGGGTGCAGCTACTAAGGCATAATCTTTGATAAAAATCCTATACCAACCCGTGATTCCCAAGAATCCACGAACTTCACGAACTGATTTAGGGGGTGGCCATTCTAGAATATCCTAGGGTCTACTGAGATGCCATCTTTGGAGACGATGAATCCAAGATACTCAATTTGATGAGTATAGAAGGTACATTTGCTCTTCTTGGCATAGAGTTTGTGTCTGCACAGCAATTGCAGAACTCTACGCACATGCTCCTCATGCTCTTCCATTGATTTGGAGTAGATTAGGATGTCATCAAAGAAAACAAGCACAAACTCATCCAAGTACGGGCGGAATATATCTTGCATTAGGCGGTTGAAGGTTGCAGGAGCATTGGTTAACCCGAATGACATTACAGTAAACTCATAGTGGCCATAACGGGTATTAAAGGCTGTTTTGGGTATATCTGCTTCCTTGACTTTGATCTGATAGTAACCAGACCTCAAATCTATTTTCGAGAAGACTTTGGTCCCATGAAGCCTGTCAAGAAGTTCATCGATGCGAGGGATAGGATACTTATTCTTGACAGTGACTTGATTTAGCCCTCGATAATCTATGCAGAGGCGGAGAGTCCCGTCCTTCTTTTTTTGGAAAAGAACAGGTGCTCCCCACGGAGAGCTACTGGGGCGTACAAATCCTTGTTCAATGAGTTGGGAAAGTTGCTCTTTAAGTTCAATGGCTTCAGGAAGGGACATTTTATAGGGAGTTTTTGAGACGGGTTGAGCTCCAGGGATCACCTCGATTTCATGGTCGACTTCTCGAGGAGGCGGTAACCCTGTAAGCTCGTCAGGGAAGATGTCAGAGAATTCTTGGAGCCAAGAGGGTTCTGTCTCCATACTAGGTTCAATGACTTGGTTGAGTTTGACTAAGAAAACTTGCTGACCCTTACGTGTCCCCTTGAGAAGATGTTTTGCCTTGACTACCCTAGACTTAGGTTTTCCTGTGATTCCCTGAACAGATATTACTTGGCCATGCTCATTTTCAAAAGTGATACTCCCCTGGTTGCAATGAATGCTAGCTTTGTTTGC
The DNA here is from genome assembly GCF_041138505.1 of Cibotium barometz. NCBI lineage: Eukaryota > Viridiplantae > Streptophyta > Polypodiopsida > Cyatheales > Cibotiaceae > Cibotium > Cibotium barometz. The sequence continues at coordinate 34,525,237 of NC_141064.1, forward strand.
AATTAACCAATCCATCCCAAGGATTCCATCATAAATTCCTAATGGCAAGACTCTAAAGTGACCATGAGTTTGCTCATTACCCAGCTCAAAATCAAGGTTTCCTATAGAGTGGCGAGATACTACTTCTTTCCCACTGGCTAACTCTACAATCATTTTGCTAGCTGATTTTTGACTCAAGTTTAATTTTTGCAAGCACCTAGGAGAAAGGAATGAATGGGTACTGCCACAATCAATCAAAAGCTGAAATGGCTTACCGTGATGAGTGGCGGGGGCTTGGATTACACCAAATTGTTTATTCGGACCTTGGTGTTCTACTGCCGCATGGACGGTGGCGCGCTCTTCTTCAGCCTCTTCCAAGGTTGGTTCTTCACTTATAACACAGGCAGTTCTAGCAACTGTTCCTCCACGGCCTCTGCCACGACCACTGCCTCTTGCACCTTGGTGGGTAGGGGTTCCACGGCCTTGATTTCCTTTGTTACCTTGGGGGAATGATGTTGCCATCTTGGGACAGTTGGCTCTAAAGTGTCCCGGCTCATTGCACTCAAAACACAGAGGGCCTTCTCTGGAAGAAGCAGCATACGAGCGGGGGGCAAAAGAGTTGCCTTGTCGCCCTCTGTTGTAGTAGGGGAAATTCTGTTGAGGTTTCTTGTAGGGTTGATCTCTAAGGTTTGCCTCAGGGTAAGATCTCTTTTGATTCTTCGGTTTGTTAGCCTTCATTTCTTTCACAAGGGGCTTTGCTCGTATGAGAGCATCCTGTAAAGTGGTTGGCCTCATTGCTTCAAGGCGGGAATCTAGGGGTTCATTTAGCCCTTGGCAGAAACGAGCCACTTGCTGGGAAGTAGTCATAGCTGGGGCATACTTCCGAAGGGTAATGAATTTGGAATAGTAGTCCTCAAGAGTTAAGCTGCACTGTCTAAGACTAAAGAACTCATTCATCTTTATGGATTCATGGGATGGAGGAAGATATCTTTCCTTCACTGCCTGCTTGATGTCTTCCCACGTTTGAGAATGCTCGGTGACTTCCTTGTCACGGCACCACTGTTTCCACCAGAGTTTAGCATCTCCAGTGAGGCGAAACCGTGCGAGCATAGACTGATTTGCTACTCCAGTACCGGCAGCAGAGAAATAATTGTCCATCGCCTCAATCCAGACTTCAGCATCCTTCTCAACCTTTGAACCTTCTCCTTTAAAGGAGGGAGGTTGCATTTGCTTGAGCAGGAGCTTCTTCTCCTGGGTATCGGTATAAAGCGCATTGGGAAGTGGAGGGTGGTCATCCTGGCCATCATCGTAAAAACAATTTTTAAGATTACAAGATTCATATTTGCACAACGCTTAATTTTTGGAGAGCAAAACCATTGAAATTATTTTATTTCCAAATATTTACAAGGACAAGTTTTATTACAAAGATCTGATACTAATATAATTAGTCTTATTTGACATCAAGGGAAATTCCTAGGCTTCACTGTGACATAAGGGTAGAGCGGTCCACATATGTGAAATATGGGGGTTCCGCTGTAGTTTCTAAGACTCTAAAAACTGATGGTAAGGGTGGTAAACTCTGGATTGGGGTGGGTCCCAACACTGCTACTCTATCAGCAGGTAAGACCTGCATCACTTTGTCATACACCCAACGATCCTGAGGTATGCGAACCCCATCTATAGTCACCGAGGTGTCGTCCCTGGGGGTACCGACGAACCAAAATAAGCGGACCATCTTCAGCTTCTCAATCCAACGAATCCGCTTAAGGTCGGTGGTGAGGTTCCCAATCTGATCTGCTCGGATGATGAAGTATCTCGGCCCACGACTCCAGAAATCTCTACCCCATCCTCTCTGAATACGAGAGAAATGAGGGAGGGATATCTTCTCTAATATCTGCACCATGGTGTCGCGGAACTCGAAATTCGAGGAGTGATTAGCAGTCTCGAAGATGCATTGGAAAACTAGAAATTTGGAGTAGGCATCTTCCTCTTCCTACAATCATTCAAACATCATTTTAATTTATTTGTTTTAGTAGGATGTCTTTACTAATTATGTTAGGTAAAACATTTATTACAAAACAGTCCTTAAACAGCAATTCCTAGGAGCCAAACTTGCTCTGATACCAATTGTAAGGTTCCTCCCTTTAAAAATGGGAGAAACACTTAAGATAGTCCGCTAAGTCTTATCTTGGGAAAAAATTTCCTATTCATCGACATCTTGACCCTGTAGAGATTCAAGGATACGATTTATAGGTATGACCTAGCTCTATCCCGCAGGGGGAGCGTGATTTCCTAAACATCAAATCACCCATGGGGCAATTGATCAAAAATTGGGCAACTACTAGACTTGATTTCTAGGGACAACGCTTTTTTCCTCATCTTATGCAAGGCACAGCCGCTGGCCTAGTCTTCTTGAATAGAGTTGCCCAAGAACCTAACTATCTAACGTAGGGCTTTCACTTAATTTGTTGGAAAGCTACCCGACTAATCGGGTCCACCCATCCGTAGGATGGTGCCGTCAGGGCATTCCATCCTCCCACTTTCCACCCTACTCACGCATCAATTTGTTTTCTAATTAATACTACCACACTGTTTGACATAAATAAGCATATTCCTTAATTAGGGTCCTTCTTCACAAGGTTCGTTATAACAGCCTTCTTACACAATACAATCATACCAAAGACAAGATGCAATTATATAAAAAGTTTATACATGAATCCATTTCCATACAAGCCAATCCGGCTCTCTTATTATTATTCTGCCGATGATCTAGAATTCGGCCTTCCAGCCTCTACATGCTGGGCAAAACCCTACGGGACCATACACCTCATCGTCGCCGCTGGCGAGGACTCAAGTCGGCCTGTCGTCCTCTTAGGCTCCATCGCTCGATCCTCCCGCCCCTCAGAGGGATGTCTGCGCACTAGGGTGGGCTTATTTACCGCACTAGCCTGGGCCCTCAGAACTAGGCAGCCTCATAATCTCTCGCCTCAATCGGCGATCCTTATTCTCCCAAAGGTATGAGGGATACCTTGGGCCATTCCCGGGCTTTGCTAATGACGCCGCCCGGCTACACAAGCACGGAACGGAGTTAGCGTTGAAGCCAAAAGAAATCTTGAATTCCAAAGATAACAACTTCAATGCAATTTTCTAAGTATAGCATTCACAATTCATGAAGATAGCAATTTCAACGAAATTTATCGAAAACATCACATAATTCGTAATTTCATATAACTTTTATGTCCTCGTTTTAAAAGAAAAAGACACCATTCATTAATACTAATTTAAGGAAAATTCTCTTCTTTTGAAAATTAACCAAGCTAACCTGGCCATCGTTTCCTTGAGGGACTTGAAAAGGGAGGACTGGAGCCGCATTGGGCACATCTCCCTCCATCTCGTTGTTACGTGCGCCTCTTGAGGCAATATTTTGCCGTCTCCGGGACGAGGCCATCTTAGGCGTCGCCTTGTAGAGCTCGCTGCTGCGATCGAAACGCTTCAGTCGGATCTGAATTCCGAGCTCGTTTGCTCACCGTATGAGCAAAAGAATATGGCGCACGAACCCTCGCTTGAGCCAAAAATCCCTTACTAAAGTCTACGCAAATGGGGGGGGGGGGTTGTGAGATGTCCATAAGGCCAAAGGCAAAAACGTGGAGAGGGCTGGAAGGGGTTGCTGCAAGCCTCTCTGTAAGTCTATTCACACGGGGGGGGGAGAAGAGTTAAGGACACTGGTCCATGGCAAGAGGAGGGTGGAGGAAAATTGGCTTATCTGAAAAGAGCCAAATGAGGGGGTGTGAGAGGGGTGGCTGCAAGGGCGGCTGTACTTGCAGCAAGTACGCTACGGCGGTACGGACGGCGGCACAACAGGGCATACGCTACACAGAAGTGCGTGCCGACTGAGGAGCACCCCGGGGGTTTATATAGCTGAGGGGTGAGGGTGCGGGCGCTGCGCAAAGCAGGGACGAAAGGACGGTGTACCTTCAAAGGCTATGGATCAGTGGCCTGCATGGGTCTACCGGAAAAGTACGGTGTCGGTTGTCTGGGAAAGGAGTGGTACGCATGTACCTTATCCGGTCTGGGTGTCCGCCCAAGGGTACGCGTGGACCAAACAGTGGGCGGCTGTCCTTTGGTTCTTGGGCGGCCATTGTACGGGCGCCCTAGTAAGTGTGTACGGACCAAATTTTTGGGACGGGGTACCCAAATTTGGGGCGCCCGCCTTGATTTGCGTGCCGGACCGCCCCGGGGGGCGAAAATTTTTTTTTTGTCCGGGAGGTTCTCCTGGTCGCAGGGGTTCAGACCGTTCGTCAATCGGACGTGTGGTCGTGCATTTATTAAGGTTTAAAGGTCGCCGTTTTCTAACTAAAATGATTGAAATTAGCGTATAGGCTTGATCCGGTGTCCGTTTTGGATGCTGTAAAATCCTATATTAGGGTAAAATCGCGCGCAGATTCCAAATTTGGGCTCAGAATTTGAAGATTCTAAGTGGAAATGACTCAAATAATAAAATTATTGATATTTATACCATAAAAACTCATAATTACATGGACATTTCTTTATTAGTGAAGATGGGTACGTTACAATACCTATCCAGTCAGCTAGATCCGCTGGAGAGAAACAATATTATATCTTTGATAAAGATATAACAACATAATACCTTGTTATTCCAATAATAGGAGAGTTAAGCAACACTACAACAAGCACCCCAAAAGAAGTCATTATTGACCTTACAATAGGAGATTCTCCCATAGGTACACCACTTCAAAAGAGTGTGGTCAAATACTTATTGTCTGAGGAATCTCATGCTGGTGTTCTTCACAGATTGTGTGGGAGAGAGAAAGGAAGGGAGAGGGAGGGAGGGTGAGAGAGAGAAAGGGAGAGAGGGAGAGGAGAGAGAGGGAGTGTGAGAGAAGGAGAGAGAGAGAGGGTGGGAGAGTGAAAGGGAGGGAAGAGAGAGGGGGAGGGAAGAGGGGGGCAGAAGGACAGAGAGGGTAGTATGGGCTAGGTGGTGGTGGGACAAGGAGAGAGAGAGAGAGAGAGATGGAAGAGGGTGGAGAGGAGAGAGAGGGAGGGTGGGCTGGGCTGGGCGATGGTGGGTAGAGATGGTGGTGGCAATAGTTAGAGAGAGATAGTCCAAGTAGAGAGAGAGGACAGTCAAGAAAATCTCCCTCCACCAAGCTCCCTCAAAAATCACACTCGATATAAAGAATGGAAGTGAATTTCCTTTTGATTCGGGTGGATCAAAGAAGAGTGAAGTTGCCTATGTGTGTTTATCATGACAATGATAATATGGCTACCTTATACAATGTCTCAAGTATGCATATGCCGGTTGTAAAGATGCAAGTGACATGATGCTGAGAATCCCAAGGATGCATGGGATACATTGGTAAAGCTGTTTGATATCGACACTAGTACTCGCAAGTCTCAATTGCGACAATAGATCCATAATGTGAAATGGAATAGAAGGAGCATCCATGATTATGCACAAGAGATAAAGAAGTATGCAGATGCATTGGCAACAATCAATGTCCCCATGCCTGATGATGATTTGGTGGACATTACCTTGCGTGGTCTTGGCAAGGAATATAAGTCTTTTGATACATCCATCTCGGTTCGGAGTACAGGTTTACCAGATTTTGATGAGTTGGTTTCACTCTTGCTTGTTGAGAAAATCAAACTCAGTGACTACTTTCATGATCCATCTACTAGCCATGATGATAATGGCAGAAATCAGGCTTTCTATTCACAAAGAGGATCTAGAGGCAAGGGGAGATTTGCATCACGTGGCCGTGGTAATGATCGTGGATGGCAGGATAGGTCACCACAACAGAATTTTCAACCTACATATGGTGCTAGAGGTGGTTGTGGATATACACCTCTGAGAGGCAGAGGTAATCCTCGTGGTAGAGGATGTTGGCAAGGCCAACAAACATCTATGCAAAATGTGGAATGCCATTACTGTGGGAAATTTGGTCATATGGCACGTGATTGTTTCCGCAAACAAAATGATTTGAGAGGGGGTAGAGCACAACATGGTGGACATTATGCACAACATGGTGGAAATTATGCATCAAGCAATAATGATGGCAGCGCAAATCACTTGTTTGCCATGAAACATGTTGTGGAATCTATGATGTCGAATGGTGAAAGTGATGACACTTGGTATATGGACTCTGGAGCATCAATCCATATGACTTGTCATGGCGAATGGTTTGAGCATATGAAGCCTATGGATGTGAAAGGCTATGTGGAGACAGGAGATGATACTCAACATGCTATCACACATGTTGGAAGTGTACCATTGGTTATGCACAATGGTGAAACAAAATCTATGGCAGATGTCTTGTATGTACCTTCTATTACAAAAAGTTTGGCCTCAGTTGGTCAAATGGTGGAGCAGGGTTTACAGGTTCGTTTCAACGAGCATGGTTGCTTCGTTGAGGATTTCAAAAATGGATGTAGAGTCATTGCCAAAGGCAAGAAAGAAGGCAGGTTGTTTAAGCTGGATGCTGGGATTCCTGAGTTGAAATTAGCCATGTTCTCTAAAAGCCGAAATATGGTACAGGACATTGACATGTGGCATAAGAGGATTGGACATGTGAACATACAAAGGTTAAAGAACATGCAAGCAAGAGGCATTGTTAGTGGGCTGCCTAGATTCAAGTACGATGGGAATATGCATGTTTGTGAGACCTGCCAGTTTGGAAAGCAGGCGAGATTGCGGTTTCCTAGAGAAGGCAACATGAGTAGCAGGCCACTTGAAATAGTTCATAGCGATGTATGGGGTCCTGCACAAAACCCATCCATTAAAGGCAGCTTATATTATGTGACATTCATTGATGACTTCAGCAGAATGACTTGGAGTTACTTTCTGAGAGAGAAAAGTGAAGTGTTGGGAAAGTTTATGGATTTCAAAGCTTTTGCGGAGAAGCAATATGGCTCTTGGATAAAATGTTGAGGACAGATGGAGGTGGTGAATACACCTCACATGCTTTTGAGCATTTCTTGAGAAATCATGGCATAAGAAGGTAGTTCACTTGCACGTATACACCTCAGCAAAATGGTGTTGCTGAGAGAAAGAATAGAGTCATTTGTGAAGTGGCCAGGGCGATGCTCAATGAAAAGAGCATGCCAGACTATTATTGGGCAGAAGCGTGTGCCACTGCAGTGTATATACTTAATAAGACACCCACAGAGCAGCCATACATGGAAGTACGCAAGAGATGCGGCTTACAGGTTTTAGGCCAGACATTGGACACCTCAAAGTGTTTGGTTGCATAGCTTATGTACATGTGTCAGACAAGAGAAGAAGGAAGTTGGATCCTAAGACAGAAAAGTGTGTGTTTGTTGGATATGCACAGGATCGCAAGGGATATAAATGCTACAATCCACAAACTAGGCAAGTGGTTATCTCACGAGATGTGGTGTTTGATGAACTTGCTAGTTGGTACAAAGCAAAGGATGAGGGTGTCATTGATTCTCTTGATGCTGATGTGCATGTGAACTTGCCACAAGTAAGTTCTAGTTCTACTTCTATGTCTGGGCCAGCAGAGTCTGAGAGTAGCACTGTACGTCCATGGTTAGGACGCTTGAGACATGAGAGTGTGAGCACTGGGAGTAGTGCTGTGGATAAAGGGAAAAAGAAAGTTGAAGGAATTGGAATTCAGGTTATGAGTCGTCAAGTTTAGAGAGTTTGGATGAAGAACTTGGCATTCCAGTTTTACGCACACCTGGTGCCAGGCAGGATAGATATGTGCCACCACATGCTAGAGTGACAGGTGTTCAGAGTGATCCGCATGCATTGCGGAGATCCCAAAGGGTCAGATATCCAATTGACAGGTTGATATATCGTGATTTTGCTATGCATTACGCATATATGACCTCTTTGGTGAAGCATGTGGAACCTACATTGTATACAGAAGCTATTGGAAAGCATGTATGGGAGAAGGCAATGGATGTTGAGATGGACGTTTGGGTTCATAATGAAACATGGGATTTGGTTGCATTACCACAAGACAAAAATGTCATTGGTTGCAAATGGGTTTACAAAGTGAAATGCAAGTCAGATGGTTCCATTGAGCGACATAAAGCAAGATTGGTAGCTAAGGGTTATGCACAAACCCAAGGTTTGGACTATGATGAAACATTTAGTTCAGTTGCAAAGATGGGAACAGTGAGAGCAGTCATTGCTATGGCTGTAACAAATGGTTGGGAAATGCATCAAATGGATGTGAAAAATGCATTTCTAAATGGTGATTTACAAGAGGAAGTTTATATGGCACAGCCAGAAGGATATGTACACTCGAGTGCGTCAATAAAGCGAGCCGAGAGCAGTGAGCCGAGAGCAAAAATCACACAGAATACAAAAATAAGAGCAAAAATCACACAGAATACAAAAATAGATTATCCCCTTCAAGCGAGCAGATTTGTGCTTGTGCTGCTCTCTAAAACATTGACATAACACTGAACTTAATTATTAAATGACTGAAAACATTGACATAACACTGAACTTAATTATTAAATGACTGAAAACATTGACATAACACTGAACTTAATTAAATCAATCAATATAAGTGTGTTATTTATATAGCGCACAGAGTACAAAAAGTTTAATTGATATTCTCAAAATATTCTCAAAACATTATAAGTATATCCTATAATTGTTGTGGGTGGCTCCTCTGAGATCTTGTGAGCATCTCTTTCAAAATATAATTAGGAATCTTTGGCTGATGGCCATATATGCATATTATTGTTCACATCCTGTCCAAGAATCATCAGGAAAACAAAGTAGATATGTTTGCAGGCAAGATATGGTTTTCTTTTGACCAACCTATCATTGAATTCTGCACATGAACATATTGGGTGGTTCTGAATGGTTACTTCAATGGGTAGGGCTTCTTTGTTCTGGATTTCCCTCACTTTAAATATTTCCTTCTGCCCTTCCATTTGAACATGTCCTCCCATAATTTCTACATTCATATCTAACGCAGCACTGATCTGTGCATATGCAGCTTTCGATATACCTTTTCGATAGGGGTATTTTTGCTTATCTTCCTCAAGAATTTTTTGCTTGTTTTGTTCACTCTCTTGAAGCAAACTATTTGGAATCTGTACACCAATCTCAAATCCAGCTTTTACTAAATCATGAGCTTCCCTGACTTTCAAGTGTGTACCTGTTGCTATTGGCCAAACATTAGGAACACTTGCAGGTGGATGTAAGATTGTCTTTGTAGGCTTCCAAGTGTGTCGAACATCATTATTACAGAAATAGCAGTACTTTTCTTTCCTCCAAGAAGATAATTGACAATCACTCCAAAAGCATGGTGCCACTTCTCCGCCTCGTAGCTTTCTGCTACATTTTTTTCCTCCTACCCAATGGTTACATTCTACTCTATTGAAGATCGGAATCCTGCGCAATGCCCACTTTGTCTGATGAATATCTTGCTCTAATGATTGAAGTGCTACATCACCTTCTTTTGGATTTATTGATGCTTGCCCTTTTTCATGCTTATCCACTGTCACATAAACAAACTCTGGTCGGTGGCTAGAGCTCCCTACATTCCCCTCATGGACCTCATGAAGTGGACGTTTAGCTCGAATAGTCTTTTTCTCGCCCTTGAAATTTATCCTGTTTGTAAACATTGGAGTGCCCATCACTGCATCATCAATTGCCCTTGAAGTAGCAGCTGGAGAAGGGCTTGAAGTTTGTCTGGAAAGAGCTCTCTCAATTAATATCTCTAGGTCAGGCCCTCCACCTATATATTTTCCTTCCATAAAAGCCATTTGACGAGCACACTGGAAGTAAGCATTGATGAGATCTGAAACACATGCATCGTACAAACTAATTTTATGTTTGTATCCTTCTCCTGCTAGCCAACTAGCATGCTTGGCTTCAGAGAGGTTCGTCCGTGGTACCAGAGCATTTACAATAGGCTCACCATCCTGTTCATTGAAAACCCATTGCACAAAGATAAACCCAAACCAGTAGGTTTTTTAATTACTGCTATTGAATTAAGTTCATAGAAAAAAAAAACATACATAACATACCTTAATAATAAAATGACCCCAACGACTTGCTCTATAGTGCCACCAACTAAGCCAACTATCTAGCTTGGGAATGTTTCTGTCTGCTGCCTTTCCTGTTGCCCACCATGCACGTATCTTACGGAATTGCACTAAAGCATCCTCTTTGGTTGGTGCAGTCCTCCACCTCTCACACATTTCATTGTGTTTTTCCATATGTTGAGCATATATATACTTTTGTGTATGCACTCGAAGATTGTCCTTCCAATGAAAAAGGCAAGATCTCTCCTTTCCTACCATCTCATCTCCATTGTTATATACTGACCTAATAGCATTCCAATTTGCACCTGCTTCGTCGGCCATGAAGCCAAAAAAGTTTGCTGATTTCCCAGTATGGTCGATCATAACTGCATTCAAATTTTCCCAAAACATTATCTGTGCTGTCTCATCCTCCTCTCTAAACTCACAAGTTGCAATTGTGAGTAGCTCTCCAATCCTGCAAGAAGAGTATTTGGAAGATTATTGTATTGTAACAACTCAGTCGAACAGTCATTTCATTTTGAAAAGAGAATAAAAATTAAAACATACGTGTGATCATACACATGTGCACCCATTGTGTGCCAATCATTCTCCACTCGGTGTACATGATCAAAACAAACCCATGAATGTCGAAGGTCTCGATCCCCCGCAGCATCCATTCTATTGACAATATCAACGCCAGAGCCAGGGCCAGTTGTGGACATCTTGAAAAGATAGCACCTCTCATCACTTTTGGTTGCTTGCAAGGGAAACCTTGATCCGTGGAAGAACTGAAAGTGGCATTTTCTTTTTAACTCTAGGATAGCCTCAAATCCATCACCTAGTGCTCGACTTGTCTTTCGACTTTGCATTACCATCTGCTTCACCCTACATTTACCAAGTTGGTTAAGAAATTACATATATATATATATATATATATATATATATATATATATATATATATATATATATATATTCAATAGAGAAGAACTTACTTTTTGAGATTTATTAAAGATATTAGCTCTTGAGACATCTCCTGGAGTTCCCTCTCTGACATAAACTCTCCAATCACTTTATCATCGTTAGTGAAAGCCTTCAAAACCAACTCCCTGGCAACAATCATTTGTACCTTTCGTGGACCCGCATTATGGTCCATCTGAACAACACGAGCTACTAAGGCTTTAATGTTTCGCATAGATGCTCGACACATGCCTCTAGCAATTGTGTGTGTATGTTTCCCATAGTGAAGGAACAATCTACTATGGGAGTGATCTTTAGGCATAAAATAGTAGGCAGACACTGAACATGTTTTTATGCACATTGGAACATGCTTACAAAAGAAACACTCTAAGTTTCCATAACTTCCCAAAGCCAAACATCCTTCATTTGGGGATTTCAATAATTGGCCATTCCAATGGAGCCTATTCGGTGATTTGTTTCGAAATCGATAAGTGCATCTTTCATTCATACACTGGAAGGTACCCCCACAAAAACTCTTTCTCAAAATAAAAGATTTATTAGTTCTTGTTTGTGTCTGGGGTTTTGTCCATGCATTTCCTTCATATTTGTGCTCCATACCCTCCATGCCCTTCCCATCTAAAAGCTCATAAATGCAATTTTCTTCATACTTCTTAGGGAGCTCCTTGACTTTTCCTTTGAATGTGCATTCATTTATAATATTATGGAATATGTCATTGGGCGGCAAAGTACGAACAATTTGGAAGGCAGATACTGCAGTGTCAAATGCAGGATCACCTTCCTCAATGTCAATTAAATTATCTGCATGCACCACCTTTTCCATGTCCTCTTCATCCAAGTCACTAGGAAAAAAATCAACAATCCAAAGTCAACAATTGAAACAAGAAAGATAACCTCACTATATTTTACCATGTTTCAAAAGTTGAAATGTCACTCACATAGGTGAGGTCTTGCTGCCAGATCCAGAAGGAATATCCCCAGGGGTAGGGAGTGGTGTTGATGTAATGGCTACTTTTGCAACATAAAATGATGACAGGGTATTATCTAAGATATAATACCCATGTTCACCAATCCCATGGTACAAGGGAATTGTCCCTATGCTCTCAAAACCATCATCAGTTTGCAATAGACCTTCAATAAAAATTTCATGTTCTGCACCTAGTTTTTCTTTCATTAATTCGGTTGATAATAAACATTTCCCATGTGAAAATGATAGTCTAAAAAGAGGGCCTCCAACTTTGTGTAGAAAAATCTGAACATCTGACTCAGAATCCCTACATTTCAGGAATACATTCCAAAAGAAAGTATAATGTGATCACACATATCCATTAATATTCAAAACAAAGTAATACTATATACATTACACTAAAGCTAATAAAACGACTACGTGAGAAAAAGGCATAGGCTTCCTTTGGAATGAAAGTCTAATGAAAGGACAAGCTGGAAAAGCTATTTTTTAGTATATTTACTCACTAGTTTGAAAGACTACTAAAACAGACTATTTCTAGACTATCAACCCATCACAAAAAAAAATATAGATGTTGCAATCAATCAACTCGTGGTAAAACTCCTTCTTCTCTTTATATGTTATTTCTCATGCACTGTTTTGCCATTGCTTCTTATTAGGTTGCCATTGCTTCTTATTAGTTCACCCTCAAGCTGCACTCAGACCACCCTCCTCTTAAGATACAATGGAGCTGCTCTGTCTTTCTATTTATATATTACTATCTCTAGTTTTCTCAACATTTTCAGAGGGTGATACCTCTGAAGAAGAAAATAGTGAAATTAGTGAAAATAGTGAAATGGCTCCAGAGGAGCCAGATACCCCACCCGCTGAATGGTATGAGAGCTGCCATGATGGAATCGCAGATAGCGATTCCACCACAGAATATTCTCGGGTGGACTGGTACAATTTTCCTTTCGAGGAAGAAGAAGAGGAAGAGGAAATACAAGAGGAGGAAGAGGAGGAAGAGGAGGAAGATGAAGAAATGCCTGAAGAAATGCCCGAGCAGGAAGAGGAAGCAGAACATAAAGAAATGCCCATTGAAATGCCCGAGGCAGACACAGGCACAGGCTATGATGCAGATGCAGAGAACATCCCCGACTCCCACGGTGAGAAAGATGACAATAAGGAAGATAGGGATGACAGTGAAGAAGATGACAGTGAGGAAGATGGGGATGCATAAATTTCCCCACATAAATTTAGGATTTTGTCCTGCAATTTTTCTAGTAGGATTTTGCCGATTTTGCCCTGTAATTTTCCCAGTAGGACTCCAACTAAATTTGCCCAGTACGTTTTTGTTTTGTAATTTTCCCCAGTAGGATTTTGTTTTTGTAATTTTGTATTGCAATTTTCCCAGAAGGATTTTGTTTTGTAATTTTCCCAGTACGATTTTGAAGTATAATTTGCACATTTTTCCTTGTACTACAGTGGTTTAATTTTTAGTGGTTTAATGTTCAAGTAAGCACAATAATATATATTCACACGACTTTTTAGTGGTCAAATGTGTACTGCAGTGGTTTAAGCAGTGGTTTAGACTTTTTAGACTTTTAGAAGAAGTCCTTTTAGAAATATTTACACGACTTTTTATGCACACGACTGTAATCTATTGGAAGACCATGACTGGAATACCTCTATAAAAGGGCATCCACATTGTACTCCCTAAATATATCTGCACAGTAACGTTGTACTCCCTAAATATATCGCTGAAGTACAACAACGTTGAAGATGAAGATGTCTGCTGCGCTCATGTTGCAACTCTCACCCTCACGACAAAGGGCATCACCTGCCCGAGCATCACCTGCCCGAAAGAGAGTATGTTCTTTTACGTTTTTTAAATGTGCGTTTTTTCCTTGCGTTTGTATTTTGTGTGTGGGGCCAAGACCATGAATGTCTACTGGCTCCTCCTCTTCATTGTATAGCTAAAGATGGCCACGTACTGGCACAAGATGGTCATTGTAGAGCTTTAAGGATCAAGTGCGCTGAGCGCACTTGATCTAGGAGGCCCCTACACAGGCATGTCTTGTCTATCCATGGAGGCATCCACATTAGCAAAAGATGTCTATGTTTTTATTAAAAATAAGGGCTCAACATGCCCATCAAAAAATTTAGACCTCAACATGGCCACTGTAGAGCTAAACATTGGCTTATGCTTTATCTGCAGAGCTAACATGGTTATTGTAGAGCTTCCTGGATCAAGTGCGCTCAGCGCACTTGATCCTGGAGGCCCTACACAGGCATGTCTTGTCTATCCATGGAGGCATCCACATTAGCAAAAGATGTCTATGTTTTTATTAAAAATAAGGGCTCAACATGCCCATCAAAAAATTTAGACCTCAACATGGCCACTGTAGAGCTAAACATTGGCTTATGCTTTATCTGCAGAGCTAACATGGTTATTGTAGAGCTTCCTGGATCAAGTGCGCTCAGCGCACTTGATCCTGGAGGCCCTACACAGGCATGTCTTGTCTATCCATGGAGGCATCCACATTAGCAAAAGATGTCTATGTTTTTATTAAAAATAAGTGCTCAACATGCCCATCAAAAAATTTAGACCTCAACATGGCCACTGTAGAGCTAAACATTGGCTTATGCTTTATCTGCAGAGCTAACATGGTTATTGTAGAGCTTCCTGGATCAAGTGCGCTCAGCGCACTTGATCTTGGAGGCCCTACATAGACATGTCTTGATCCAGTAAAAAAATTTACACCTTACATAGACACCTCAACATGGCTACTTACTGTAGAGCTAAACATGGCCACTGCAAAGCTATCTGGAGGCTTCATCTGCAGAGCCATTGTAGAGCTTCCAGGATCAAGTGCGCTCAGCGCACTTGATCCTAGAGGCCTTACATAGACAGACCTACATAAACATGGACCTACATAAACATGTCAACATGGACCTACATAAACATGTCTTGATCCAGCAGAAAATTTACACCTCAATATGGCCACTGTAGAGCTAAACATGGCCACTGCAAAGCTATCTCGAGACTTGCATGTGCAGAGCCATGACTATGCCATCATAGTCATTGTAGAGCTTCCAGGATCAAGTGCGCTCAGCGCACTTGATCCTGGAGGCCCTACATAGACATGTTTTGATCCTCAATATGGCCACTGTAGAGCTAAACATGGCCACTACAGAGCTATCTCGAGACTTCATCTGCAGAGCCATGACTATGCCATCATAGTCATTGTAGAGAATGAGTTTTTACATTGGCCATTAAAATCCAGATTGTAATCAATAGCAGTACATTATTACAAGCAGAGAGCTAAACATGGCCACTGCAAAGCTATCTCGAGACTTGCATGTGCAGAGCCATGACTATGCCATCCTTATCATTGTAGAGCTTCCAGGATCAAGTGCGCTCAGCGCACTTGATCCTGGAGGCCCTACATAGACATGTTTTGATCCTCAATATGGCCACTGTAGAGCTAAACATGGCCACTACAGAGCTATCTCGAGACTTCATCTACAGAGCCATGACTATGCCATCATAGTCATTGTAGAGAAGGAGTTTTTACATTGGCCATTAAATAAAAAAATCCAGATTGTAATCAATAGCAGTACATTATTGCAAGCACAGAGAGATAGAGAGAGGGGGACTTACATGCTTGCAAACACGCAGAGGATATTTGCAGGTGATAATTGTAGAAGAGGATAGTTGTAGACGACAGCTGCAGAGAATAGAGTAGAAGATAGTTGTAGAAGACGATAGCTGCAGAGGATAGTCGTAGAAAATGGTTGTAGAAGATAGTTGCACGAGTGTACCTTTCCTTCCAGCCGTTGCAGAGGAATGAAATCCTTTTTGGGAAAAGGTTTTTTCGAGCACTTTGTTATTAATGATTAGGAATTTACAGCCTTGAATAATCCGTATACTTTGTGCCAACCCGAGATTATTTTCAACCTTGAATAATCCGTATATTTTGTGCCAACCCTGCCAACCCATGATTATACAACCTTAAATAATCCGTATACTTTGTGCCAACCCATGAAAACCCATGATTATACTACCTAGAATAATTCGTGTAGTTTACTTTACTTTTTGTGGGAAGAGTTATATCTTTGAAAATGGACACCAACTCCCAACGTTATGTGACTAGATCTTCTTGTTCTCAAAAAGATTGTTGTTTTGCTGGTATGGATTCCTTACTACCTCCTTCTAAACGCTCCAAAAAATTACAGGCAAGAACAACCGAGAGGGTGTCTCGAGGATTGTTTGATGAGGAAGTTCAGAGTCAAGGCCAAGTGTTGATGGAGAATGATAGACATGAGAATGAGAGAGACAGGGATGACAGACAAGAAGAGGATGAGAGACAGAATGATAGAGAGGATGAGAGACAAGAGGATGAGAGAGAGGATGATGATAGAGAGGAAGATAGACAGGAGGATGAGAGAGAGGATGATGACAGAGAGGATGATAGAGAGGATGATAGAGAGGAGGATGAGAGAGAGCATGATGATAGAGAGGATGATAGACAGGAGGATGAGAGAGAGGGTGATGATAGACAAGAAGATGGGAATGATAGAGAGGATGATAATGAAGAAGAAGAAGGTGGAGACACATTGACAACTGAGACAAGAAAAACAGAGAGCATCAAAGCAGAAATTTTCGGAAAGATCCTTAAAACCTCTACTCCAACTGCATTCATCGATCGAATTAGAGTTAGATTCAGCACCCCCCCCCAAGATCCCCTTGTGTAGGCTTCTTCCAACAGAGGCCATAAGGAGACTATGCCCCAGTACTGATAAGAACCTTGGTCGAGCATTCAAGAACCTTGGTGGGTATCTTGAAAGCAAGGGGGCGTTCACGGTGTCCATGTTTGATTTGGATGGAGAGGAGACTCCTCTGACTGAAGAAACAACATTGTCATGGAGTTCAACATGGAGGGATGTGAATGGAACTTTTGAAGAGTCTCTCAGAAATATGCCAGAATGGGGACCGTTCATCCAGGGTAAAATGATACATGTACTGGATGGAAACAACCGCTATAAATCTTGGATGGATTTGATTGCTCAAGGTGAGGGTGATTTGAAATGTTTTTATCTATTTATACAATTTTATGTATGCATCTAATATAATTTTATCATCTTCTTTCCTTTTACTCAGAATTTCCAAATGACATCTCTAAGCATTGTCTGGTGGCCTGTGACTTTCTACAATTCGAGAAGGCTGACGTTGGAGAGCTGATGTTTTCTCTTTCCAGATTGAATAAGTATATGTTTTATTATTTTTCTCTTTTTTGCTCTTGGCATTGATTGCATGATGTTGCTTCAACTCTCTGCAGTGGTTGTACTAGGATGCATGACTATGCCTTTGTACCAACAACTTTTGGGGATAGGCTCTTCCAAATAAGGAGAATTGGTGAGTCCGATAAGACTACCCTCCTTGCAGAGCTCGATGATGAGGACAAGGCTTGGATGGAGAATGAAATGAAAAAGTGCCCCACTCGTGGCAAAAAAAGTTGGTTTTCTGTTCCAATAAATATATTGGCATGGCTTGTGTTTAAGGTATGCAAGATATTAAAGGTGTGCAAGATCTACTTAATTATGCGAAATATGTTTAATGTATGCAAGAGTAATTTTGTAATTAAATGGACTCTGTAGGACGATATGGAGATGAAAATCGAGGTCAAGGCTAAGGGCATGGATGTAGACGGAAGGGCTAAGGTGATAAGAGAGGTAGAAATTCTGTATAAGAATAGGGTGGGAAAGTTTGCCCGCATAGCAGACCCTGCCAATGGAGAATACTTTTGGCGTGCTGTTTTGTCACTTCCTTGGCATGCAGCAGGGACCCATATTGCGACAGAAGAGAAACTGAACATGATTGGGGCTGCACAAGTTAGGGATGAAGATAAGGCATTCTTAGTTCGAATGTTGGATAATTCACAAGCTAGCATTCGAGAGATAGAGTACTTGCCTAAAGACAAAGCAAAAGCTAGAGAGTGGCTACATTCATTTGTGTTCTGGCTACAAATAAGTTCTTATGGCTCCAAGCTTCTGGAGGAGATTGAAAATTGTGATAGAATCTCCTTACCTTCCATTAATTCCTTTATAAACTATGTCGTCTTTCATCGACGAAAGTATTTCAAAAAAGCTTTCAGAGTTCATCAGGGGGATATAAAATTTAGCAATGATATGGACACACAAAAAGGGCTACGCTCTGCAACACATCGAGTTGTTTATAGGTAAAAAAAAAAACTTGGTCAATTTTATTTCTTCTCCTTATGCTTCTTATATAGCCTATTGACTTTAGTTTTCCTTTCCATTTGGAATTTAGATGGCTGCTGAAAGAGGTGGATAGTGGTGTAGTACAGGCCATACCACCTCTTGTGTTGTTATGGATTTGCGAGGATACTCCACGATATATATATGCGGATCTGCACCTTGGGAGAGTAAGTGTTTTCTGTAATCATGGTCATGATGATAAAATGTATGTATGATGATAAAACGTATGTTATCTATTTTTGAAATGCATGGTTAGCCTCTATCAAGTGTTGAAAAGACAAGATGCCCCTGGTGGCTAGACATGGAGAGGTTTGTTGTGCCAGATGAAGAAATTCAATTACATGATCAATACTTAGCTATATTGGCTAAGATGACCATAGTGGAGGGTTCTGATGAGGTAACCATAAGTTGTCTCTGATTTTTGCACGATGATAAAGTTTTTTGATGAGGTAATTTATAACCATAAGTTGTCTTTGTGCAGAGTATACCATTGACTGCAGTACGTGGCTGCTCTACGAGCTCTCATGCCACATCTATAGCCTCTACATCTAGAATGCACCCTCTACCAGTTAACCTAGGGAGGGATATAGTGAGTCAAGCATTGGATGCAAATAGGAGACAAAGAGAAGTACATCAAACAACAAGTACTTCGGGCAATGTACATGTAGCCTCGTCTATGATCCAACCAGCACCTTTGAAAGGTGATATCATGCCGTTAACAGTAGTGTATGTTTATTGGGGTGATAAATATTTTTCCTCTTACCAATCAATCTTCTTCTGTGTTTCTTCTTGCATTGTGGGAATTCACAGGCATGGTATATGCATTCAATACCTCCATCGAGGACCTTGCAAGGGACTGTAAGAACATAGAAGGGCCATCCCCTCTATTCAAACATGTTTTGGAAGCCATGAATGTGCTTTGTAATAAAGGAAAAGTCCATGGGAAAAGGACTGACTATTGTGTGGAGATGGTGTTTGTAGACTTCCCCTCAAACCTCGTTGTTGAGGGTTGTTTGGGACACAGAGTGCCACCTTGGAATGTGGTTAGCGAAAGTCTATATGAGGCAACTTTTCAATTTGTAGACTTTTGTCTTAATGATCATGGCTTCATAACATGCCTTTATACAATGGAAGAAGGAGTGAAGATAGAGCATGAGGCAACATCTAGAGGATTTGTGGTCTTTCATCGACAAGTGGTCAAATGCACTCCACCAGTGGGAAAGAAGATGGGACAACTTGTAACAAAGGTAGCTGCACACTTCTCTTCTACAAAAATTCTTATGTCTATGTCTATTTCAACTTATAGCCTAAGGAATTCACTACTATTTGAATGGATTTCATTACAGGTTGCATGTCTTATTCTATCTGTTTTTGTACGCTCAAGTACACCAAGGCAGTATTTACGGATGTATGGAGATAAGGTGGAAGAGCAAAATCTTGGGAGTGAATTAGATCTGGAACAAGACCTCATTCAAGATATGTAAGGGATCGACTCTGGATCTGTGATTAAAAACAATGTCTATGTATTTAGGGTTTAGGTTTTTGGGTCTCTCATCTCTGTGTTTATGTAGTGTTCCTGAAGAGGATATGGTAAAACGAAAGGGAAAGCCTTGGAGAGGTGGTTGCCAAAGAGGGCAGAGGCTATGCAAGTACATAGTATCTCTCTTTTCAAAGACAGGGGATACTATTGTTGACTTGTTTGCTGGGACTGGAACTCTTGGACTTATTGCAGCGGTCATGGAACGTAATGTTATTATCTTTGAAAAGGACCATCGCATATATAATAAGCTATTGGAGCCATATTCTACAAAGGTAATTCCCAAATTAATAAGACAAGGCACTGTTAATACCCCATAATCCTCTATAAATGCAATGTTCATTAATTTCTTACTTTTTTACAGTTTGAAGAAGACTAAAGACATTTTGGATCTTAGCATTTTTTGTGAAGACAGAAGACATTTTGGATATTAGCATTTTTGGTGGATGTAGCGTGATATTTGAACTTTTTTTTAAAGACATTTAAAGACAGTTTCGATGTAGCATTTTTGGTGGATACAGAAGACATTTTATATATTAGCATTTTTGGTGGATGTAGCGTGATATTTGAACTTTTATTTAAAGACAGTTTGGATGTAGCATTTTTGGTGGATGTAGTAAGCCTGCTTTTATTTTGTGTCTTGAATACATTGTCTTGAAGGTGGTATGTCTTGAAGGTGGTATGGCATGTCATGTAGTAAGCCTGCTTTTTTTTTTTGGTATGTCATGTGTCATTCTTGCTCACTTTCAATGGATACATGACAAGAAACTGCTCGCATCTCGTATTGATTTGAAAATAATTTGCAAATTGGCTCGCTGCAATGGGCTCGCTCCGTGGCCACCCTCTGTACACTCGAGGTATCCCACTCATGTATGTAGATTAAAGAAAGCGTTATATGGTCTGAAGCAAGCACCTCGTGCTTGGAGTGATAAGATGAGCAGATATCTTATCTTCCTTGGATTTCAGATTTCTATAGCAGATTTTTCACTCTATGTGAAGAAAACAAATCATGGGATTGTCTTACTTGTCAACTATGTGGATGACTTGATTGTCACACGGGATCATGCTACAGATGTTATGCATGTTAAGAAGGCATTGAGTGGGCAGTTTGACATGAAAGACTTGGGTGAACTGAGATACTTTCTTGGGATTGAAGTGATCAAAGACCATACAGGTACATCATTAGTGCAACGCCAATATGCATTGGATATGTTGGCAAAATATGGCATGACAGGGTGTAAGCCAATGAGTACACCTTTGGAGCAGAATGTGAAGTTGCGGGCTGATGTTGGTGATGAGTTGGATGATCCATGTATGTATAGGAAGATGGTTGGAAGTCTCATTTACATGACTATCACACGCCCGGATCTCAGTTATGCTGTAGGGCTAGTAAGCCAATTTATGTAGAGCCCCAGAAAACCTCATTTGGATGCAGTGAGACGCATTATGCGATATGTAAAGACCACTGCACATTATGGTCTTCTTTATGAGCATGGTAAAGGCTTGGATATACATGGCTACACAGATGCAGATAGGGCAGGTAGCTCATATGACAGGAGGTCTACTAGTGGTTATGTCTTTACACTTGGAAGTGCAGTGGTGAGTTGGAGTAGCAAGAAGCAACCTACCGTTGCTTTATCTAGTACAGAGGTTGAATACAGGGGTGCAGCCATTGCTACTTGTGAAGGAGTATGGTTAAAAGGTCTCTTAGCTGATTTGGGTGAGCCTATTGATGGCAAAGTTGTCATTCATTGTGACAACATGAGCAGCATACAGTTGGCCGAGAATCCAGTTTTTCATGTGCGGACCAAACACATAGAGGTCCATTATCACTTTGTCAGAGAGAAGGTGCTGGATGGTACAGTGGATCTAGAGTATGTGAAGACTGAAGAGCAGGTGGCTGATATCTTTACAAAGCCACTTAGCAAGGAGAAGTTTGAGTACTTCCGTACTATGTTGGGAGTACGTGGGATGAGCTTGAGGGGGAGTGTTGAGAGCTTTGTGTAACATGCGGAAGCTCTGAGAGTCTTCTTTCAGCCCTAAACACTCTTGGAAGCCATCTGATGCAAAAATGCAGGTATAGAGAGAGAGTAGAGAGAGAGAGAGAAGTGCTAAAAATTCAGGTATATTCTATGGTACAAAAAGGTACCTAAATCTGCAGCCATGGGCTGCCTTACATAAAGGTGATAACACCTAAATTTGCCCTAAACTAGGACCCTACTGATCCACTCCCTAGTGGAATGAATGAGTTCAATGATGAGCACTTGGGCCTTTTTATATGGGTCTTGGACCCCTTTTATGCTGGCCGACTGCTGGTCGGCCAGTCATAAATTCTTTAAAGGTTATTTAACTCAGCCGACCGGTCATAATGCTTGTCTTTGATGATGCACCTGCAGCCCCCTTCAACTTGGTTCAGCTGCCTCAACCTCTGGTACAGCCGACTCGCTTTTGGTACAGCCGATAGGCTTTTCCTCTTGCTCTCCAAGCCCTGCTCTAGTCTAATAGCTCTCTGTGCTCCATTTTCTGGTTCTAATGGTCCTTTTTCTGGCTGCCTTTTTTGGACTAGCTGAGGAACTTGTCCATGGGCATCTGTGCACATGACATCCCCCTCTGCTAAACTTGATGACGGGATTCCAACCTGCTCTTGGATGATTGTCATCATCCCAATCCTGTCCCAAAGTCCCTCTGTCATCATCCATTCCTGGCAATCCTTTTTCTCTGAAAATTTGGCCTGTTCTCCAAACCACTCTGTCTTCAGACGAACATCTATGCATCTGGTTCCATCAAGTCCACAATCCATTCCTGCCGACTCTGAACACCGTCTTGGTCTTCATTCCTGGGAACTGAGTCTGGCACCCTCACATCACCCTTGGAGGATAAACCTCCTTGGGGACCGTTACCTGAGAACCTATCTGGCTCACGGCACTGCCATCCCCATCTGGAACTGTGGAACACCACCAACAAACCTCCTGGGAGTTCTTCCCGCTCTGTGTTCTTGCCTTGGGCTTCTAATCCGTGTACTTTCCTGTACCTTGGACCTGTACACCATCATCTGGGACTCAATCAGTGTTTAGCTTTGCTGAGCGTGATGCTCTGATACCAATGTAACATGCGGAAGCTCTGAGAGTCTTCTTTCAGCCCTAAACACTCTTGGAAGCCATCTGATGCAAAAACGCAGGTATAGAGAGAGAGTAGAGAGAGAGAGAAGTGCTAAATATTCAGGTATATTCTATGGTACAAAAAGGTACCTAAATCTGCAGCCATGGGCTGCCTTACATAAAAGGTGATAACACCTAAATCTGCCCTAAACTAGGACCCTACTGATCCACTCCCTAGTGGAATGAATGAGTTCAATGATGAGCACTTGGGCCTTTTTATATGGGTCTTGGACCCCTTTTATGCTGGCCGACTACTGGTCGGCCAGTCATAAATTCTTTAAAGGTTATTTAACTCAGCTGATTGGTCATAATGCTTGTCTTTGATGATGCGCTTGCAGCCCCCTTCAACTTGGTTCAGCCGCCTCCACCTCTGGTACAGCTGACTCCCTTTTGGTACAGCCGACAGGCTTTTCCTCTTGCTCTCCAAGCCCTGCTCTAGTCTAATAGCTCTCTGTGCTCCATTTTCTGGTTCTAATGGTCCTTTTTCTGGACTAGCTGAGGAACTTGTCCATGGGCATCTGTGCACATGACACTTTGATAGCCCAAGCTCATCTACATCTTCATCTATGGCAGTACATCATGAGCTTCAGAGGGGCTGTTGAGATTCAAGCTCGATGTCAGCATATGCCAGCTATGCTATGTGCTGGCATGCTAGGTAGCAGCATGCGTGAGACATAAATGACCGCGTCCAGCTGGTCATAGTGTGTGGACATTAGCTAGGGTTAGTAGAGTGTGGACACAACTCATAGTGTGAGTTGTGTATTATGGATTATGGCTTTATGCATTGTGTGAGAGGGGAGATGGCTTCCCTCTATGGTTAGGGTTTGCAATATACATTAGGGTTTGCTCTTGTGTGTGTGTCTCCTCTCCCTCTACTTGTTTTTCATCAGTACTGCCATAGATGAAGATGTAGATGAGCTTGGGCTATCAAAGCTCTCAACACTCCCCTTCAAGCTCATCCCACATACTCCCAACATAGTACGGAAGTAATCAAACTTCTCCTTGCTAAGTGGCTTTGTAAAGATGTCGGCCACCTGCTCTTCAGTCTTCACATATTGCAAATCCACTGTACCATCCAGCACTTTCTCTCTAACAAAATGATAGTGGACCTCTATGTGTTTGGTCCGCGCATGAAAAACTGGATTCTTGGCCAACTGTATGCTGCTCATGTTGTCACAATGAATGACAACCTTGCCATCAATAGGCTCACCCAAATCAGCCAAGAGACTCTTTAACCATACTCCTTCACATGTAGCAATGGCTGCACCCCTGTATTCAGCCTCTGTACTAGATAAAGCAACGGTAGGTTGCTTCTTGCTACTCCAATTCACCACTGCACTTCCAAATGTAAAGGCATAACCACTAGTAGACCTCCTGTCATACGAGCTACCTGCCCAATCTGCATCTGTGCAGCCATGTATATCCAAGCCTTTACCATGCTCATAAAGAAGACCATAATGTGCAGTGGTCTTTACGTATCGCATAATCCGTCTCACTGCATCCAAATGAGGTTTTCTGGGGATCTGCATAAATTGGCTTACTAGCCCCACAGCATAACTAAGATCCGGTCGTGTTATAGTCATGTATATAAGGCTTCCAACCATCTTTCTATACATAGATGGATCATCCAACTCTTTACCAAAATCAGCCCGCAACTTCACATTCTGCTCCAAAGGTGTACTCATTGGCTTACACCCTGTCATCCCATATTTTGCCAACATATCCAATGCATATTGACGTTGCACTAACCATGTACCTGCATGGTCTTTGATCACTTCAATCCCAAGAAAATATCTCAATTCGCCCAAGTCTTTCATGTCAAACTGCCCACTCAATGCCTTCTTGACATGCATAACATCTGTAGCATGATCTCTTGTGACAATCAAGTCATTCATATAGATGACAAGTAAGACAATCCCATGATCTGTTTTCTTCACATAGAGTGAAGAATCTGTTGAAGAAACCTGAAATCCAAGGGAGATAAGATATCTGCTCATCTTATCACTCCAAGCACGAGGTGCTTGCTTCAAACCATATAATGCTTTCTTTAATCTGCATACATGAGTGGGATACCTCGGGTGTACATATCCTTCTGGCCGTGCCATATAAACTTTCTCTTGTAAATCACCATTTAGAAATGGATTTTTCACATCCATTTGATGCATTTCCCAACCATTTGTTGCAGCCATAGCAGTGACTGCTCTCACTGTTCCCATCTTTGCAACTGAACTAAATGTTTCATCAGAGTCCAAACCTTGGGTTTGTGCATAACCCTTAGCTACCAATCTTGCTTTATGTCGCTCAATGGAACCATCTGACTTGCATTTCACTTTGTAAACCCATTTGCAACCAATGACATTTTTGTCTTGTGGTAATGCAACCAAATCCCATGTTTCATTATGAACCAAAGCGTCCATCTCAACATCCATTGCCTTCTCCCATACATGCTTTCCAATAGCTTCTGTATAGCATGTAGGTTCCACATGCTTCACCAAAGAGATCATATATGCGTAATGCATAGCAAAATCACGATATGTCAACCTGTCAAGTGGATACCTGACCCTTTGGGATCTCTGCAATGCATGCGGATCACTCTAAACACCCGTCACTCTAGCATGTGGAGGCACATATCTATCCTGCCTTGCACCAGGTGTGCGTAAAACTGGTATGCCAAGTTCCTTATCCAAACTCTCTGAACTTGATGACTCATAACCTGTAATGCCAATTCCTTCAACCTTCTTTTTCCCTTTATCCACAACACTACTCCCACTGCTCTCACTCTCATGTCTCAAGCGTCCTGACCATGGACGTATAGTGCTACTCTCAGACTCTGCTGGTCCAGATATAGAAATAGAACTTGCTTGTGGCAAGTTCACATGGACATCAGCATCAAGAGAATCAATGACACCCTCATCCTTTGCTTTGTACCAACTAGCAAGTTCATCAAACAACACATCTCATGAGATAACCACTTGCCTAGTTTGTGGATTGTAACATTTATATGCCTTGCAATCCTGTGCATATCCAACAAACACACACTTTTCTGCCTTAGGATTCAACTTTCTCCTCCTCTCGTCAGGCACATGTACATAAGCTATGCACCCAAACACTTTGAGGTGTCCAATGTCTGGTCTAAAACCTGTAAGCCGCATCTCTGGCGTACTTCCATGTATGGCTGCTGTGGGTGTCTTATTAAGTATATACACTGCAGTGGCACACGCTTCTACCCAATAATAATCTGGCATGCTCTTTTCATTGAGCATTGCCCTGGCCACATCACAAATGACTCTATTCTTCGTCTCAGCAACACCATTTTACTGAGGTGTATACCTGCAAGTTAACTACCTTCTTATGCCATGCTTTCTTAAGAAATGCTCAAAAGCATGCGAGGTGTATTCACCACCTCCATCTGTCCTCAAACATTTTATCCAAGAGCCATATTGCTTCCCTGCAAAAGCTTTGAAGTCCATAAACTTTCCCAACACTTCACTTTTCTCTTTGAGAAAGTAAATCCAAGTCATTCTGCTGAAATCATCAATGAATGTCACATAATATAAGCTGCCTTTAATGGATGGGTTTTGTGCAGGACCCCATACATCGCTATGAACTATCTCAAGTGGCCTGCTACTCATGTTGCCTTCTCTAGGAAACGGCAACCTCGCCTGCTTTCCAAACTGACAGGCATCACAAACATGCATATTCCCATCATACTTGAATCTAGGCAGCCCACTAACAATGCCTCTTGCTTGCATGTTCTTTAACCTTTGTATGTTCACATGTCCAATCCTTTTATGCCACATGTCAATGTCCTGTACCACATTTCGACTTTTAGAGAACATGGCTAATTTCAACTCAGGAATCCCAGCATCCAACTTAAATAACCTGCCTTCTTTCTTGCCTTTGGCAATGACTCTACATCCATTTTTGAAATCCTCAACGAAGCAACCATGCTCGTTGAAACGAACCTGTAAACCCTGCCCCACCATTTGACCAACTGAGGCCAAACTTTTTGTAATAGAAGGTACATACAAGACATCTGCCATAGATTTTGTTTCACCATTGTGCATAACCAATGGAACACTTCCAACATGTGTGATAGCATGTTGGGTATCATCTTCTGTCTCCACATAGCCTTTCACATCCATAGGCTTCATATGCTCAAACCATTTGCCATGACAAGTCATATGGATTGATGCTCCAGAGTCCATATACCAAGTGTCATCACTTTCACCATTCGACATCATAGATTCCACAACATGTTTCATGGCAAACAAGTGATTTGCGCTGCCATCATTATTGCTTGATGCATAATTTCCACCATGTTGTGCATAATGTCCACCATGTTGTGCTCTACCCCCTCTCAAATCATTTTGTTTGCGGAAACAATCACGTGCCATATGACCAAATTTCCCATAGTAATGGCATTTCACATTTTGCATAGATGTTTGTTGGCCTTGCCAACGTCCTCTACCACGAGGATTACCTCTACCTCTCTGAGGTGTATATCCACGACCACCTCTTGCACCATATGTAGGCTGAAAATTCTGTTGTGGTGACCTATCCTGCCATCCACGGCCATTACCACGACCACGTGATGCAAATCTCCCCTTGCCTCTAGATCCCCTTTGTGAATAGAAAGCGTGATTCCTGCCATTATCATCATGGCTAGTAGATGCATCATGAAAGGAGTCACTGAGTTTGATTTTCTCAACAAGCAAGAGTGAAAGCAACTCATCAAAATCGGGTAAACTTGTACTCCGAACCGACTTGAATGTATCAAAAGACTTATACTCTTTGCCAAGACCACGCAAGGTAATGTCTATCAAATCATCATCAGGCATGGGGGCATTGATTGTTGCCAATGCATCTGCATACTTCTTTATCTCTTGTACATAATCATGGATGCTCCTTCCTTTCCGTTTCACATTATGAATCTGTTGTCGCAACTGAGACTTGCGAGCACTAGTGTCTGTATCAAACAGGCTTTACCAATGTATCCCATGCATCCTTGGGATTCTCAGCATCATGTATATGTATGAGTATAGCATCCGAGATACATATAGACAGATAATGCAAAACTTTGTATGCTCTTTCTGACCATTGCTTATGAGCTATAACCTGTTGCTGTGTAGGTTGTCGGGGTAGTTCTGGCTCTGGCTTCGCACCTGTAATAGGATTCCAAAAACCTTTTCCCTTCAGAAAACTTTTAATCTTGTACTTCCATGCCTGGAAGTTCTTCCTATCCAATTTTTCACCCACAATTTGTACTGGATTGTCAGGCATATTTGCTCAATGCAAATGCACCTTCCGCACACGTCCAAATCTGTAAACGAGCCTTTCTCAGCTCAACCACACTCTAATGAGTGTTCCAGATACTCCAAAGTAGTCAACAAACTTCACTTTTGATGTAGAAAATAAAACTGATTGCATCCAATATGAACTGGCATACGCAGTCTAAGGTACCCTGTTTTGGCGCGCTTTCCAAGGCTTCAAATTGCAATGTAGTGGTTCAATCAAGTGTGGATAACTTGCATTGACACCTAAACAAGCTCAATGTTGCATATCAACACCAACCAAGATGCGTATATACCAATTTTGTCAAACCCCCTTCTCTGTTTTGAGAAAAACCAGTAAAACCAGTAGTAGAATTGCTCTAATTTCTTCAATGCTTGTCCAAATTGGGAGACTCAGCATTCATTAGCTTAGCAATGATGTCCACTAACTCCATGTAAAAGGAATTAGACCAATTGTTTAAGATGAGAGAGTAATTAGTCGATTAATCACCCTCTATTTCACTAATCACAGTAGACAGCCTGATTAATCAGCTCATTTCCAGCTCCATAATGCATAATTGCTTCAACCAATCATGTAGCTTTGTTATCAAGTGTATGTACCACACAATTGCTAAGTCAATTTTGGAATTTATCAAATACAACACTTGATTTGTGGCCTCCACTTAGCAAAAATGTAAAAAAGTGCTCTGTTTCTGTATATCTGGCTACGGCACCTGCTCCTGAGAGAATTTGGAATGATTGTAGTGTCTATTGAGAGCATATATAGTTGCTTAACACTCCAAGGCATGTGTACAACCCATCAATTGTCTGATTTTTGCAAAAAAACTAGGTTTAATTTCATAAAAAAATGGACCTCTTTTCTCTGTTTTGTGAGAGCTTCAAAAACAGTAATTTTTCAATCACTCAAATGCATCATACTGGCTCCAAATTTAGTATAGGGCTTGCATATGAGTTGCCAATACATTTCCATTTGCCAGTTCTTTGTGAGATTTGCATCCTTTTTCACAATACATCACCGCTTCCAAGCTCCAATGGAAAGCTTGCAAAAAACTAGAATTTTCTTTTGCTTTGGGCAACCCTAATTTGCCTTGTTTATACTTGAATCACCTGCAATCCGCTCAAGGGTGTTTAGTAGACCTTACCCGGTAGGCCAAGCTCTTAGATTTGATGGAAATCGGTGTACTCCAAGCTTCACAGCTTCTTCTCCCTCTTCTCTCACTCACTCATAAACCCTAATAGAGAGCACCAGGCTGTGATACCATGATGAAAAACACGTAGAGGGAGAGGAGACACACACACAAGAGCAAACCCTAATGGATATTGCAAACCCTAACCATAGAGGGAAGCCATCTCCCTTCACACACAATGCATAAAGCCATAATCTATAATACACAACACACACTATGTGTTGTGTCCACACACAGCTAACCCTAGTTAATGTCCACACACTTTGACCAGCTGGACGCGGTCATTTTTGTCTCACACATGCTGCTACCTAACATGCCAGCACATAGTGCAGCTGGCACAAGCTGACATCGAGCTTGAATCTCAACAGGAAGTAGATCTCCTCGTGTCCGGATCTCCTCCCCAAATTGAGTCACTTCAACTGTGGAGTCGGAATTCCATCCAACAATCCCCCTCCTGTGTACAAGAGTCCATGATCCTTCGCATGCCGCAGAAACCACAGGAAACGCAATCCAGCCTCCCAAAGAGTCATCCGCAACCATGAGCTCAACTACCTCATCAGGAAGCTCCCGTCCAATCTGGTGTCCATCAACCAGATCAATGAACCATTCTGCTTCTTAGTCAAAGAGGCATCACACTGCTCACAAGGATCAACACCTGTTACGGTGCAAAAACAAGTCCTGGAAACCTGTTGAAGACCACGCAAGGCCTTCTGAAACCTGTCAACCACCCCCTCTGAATCCGGAACCACAAAGCCTGGAGTATGCACCTCCTTCTCTGCAAGTAATCAATTGCCAGAAAGAACATCCTCATCTATAGGAGGTTCTTTGTCCCGAATACTACGAGACATCAGAGCATAAGTTACCTGTTCAGTTTTCTCTGACTAACAAACACAAGAACTACCAACATCAGTACTAGAGAGTTTCTGCCAGTTGCTGCCATCTACTGGCAAGCTATCCACCATCTGGTCCCGGAAAGCCTGCACCTACAGCGTATCCACACTTAAGCGGCCATTACCAGACTGCCACTCATCACAAACCTGAGGACCTGGGGGAGAGAGTGCTGAAAGCTTGTAAACTCCATTCCCCACTCCGCCTTCCCAAACCACTTGGCTTGTTGCTTTGTCCCGGAGAGCAACAAAATGCTCATCAAACTCCACCCGTACGCTAGTCTTGCAAACCTGATGCACTGACAACAGATGAAAACCAAGTGACGGAACATACAACACATGGGAGGAATGCTTCCCTCCTCTGCCCCCATCGGGAACTATCTCCATTCTGCCCTCACTGTGAACTGGGATAGTGGATGTATCCTCGGTAAGAATGTGACCAGAAAGCCTGCAGAGATCATGTAAATCGGAACGGGAAGGAGTCATGTGCCTGGAAGCACCACTATCTAGAATCCACTCCCGAGTATCCGTTGCGGAGCGTCCCCCTCTGCCATCGGGAACTATCTCCATTCTGCCCTCACTGTGAACTGGGATAGTGGATGTATCCTCGGTAAGAATGTGACCAGAAAGCCTGCAGAGATCATGTAAACCGGAACGGGAAGGAGTCATGTGCCTGGAAGCACCACTATCTAGAATCCACTCCCGAGTATCCGTTGCGGAGAGTCCTCCAATCTCCTCCCTGCCTGAAGAAAATGAAACAGCGGTGTCCACCACCTCCAGGTGCACAAAAGCCGGAGTCTTCATGATTGCTGCTGAGGAATCTTCACCCTTCTCGGTCTTCCGCTTGGGACACTGCCTCCAATAGTGGCCTTTCTCGCCACAATCATTACAGGTCCTCTGTGCCTTTAGTTTCTCGCGGTCAGTAACGGATTTCTTCTCAGAAGACTTCTCCGACGAAGCCTTCCCTTTGTCCGTGTTACGGCCTTTCGACCGTTGGCCAGTTAAGGCCTCCGAACCTCCACCTTGAGGAGGGTTCGTGAATCGTTCCTCCTGGTCCAGGACCATGGGCACAAGCTCCTCCCAAGTGATGGTGCTGAACCTGCCACTGGTAATCAAAGACGAGTAAAATGCTGAATACTGAGAGGGCAAGTGTGACGGCAACGTTATGGCCATGTCCTCTGATGATATCTCCTTTCCAGCCTGAAGAACTTCTTGTTGAAGAGCCTGTAGCTTGTTAATATGCTCCCGCATCGTCGACGACTTTGCAGGGCTCATAACCCGCATCTGTACTTCCAAGGAAATCCTCTTCATGGGCGATACCCTGTTGTAAAGAGAGGCCAAATGCTGCCATATACCTCTGGCCAACGTCATATGCTTTACATGATTGATTACCTGCGGTGTGCAGTTGAGAAAGATAAACGAACGGACCCTGGCGTTGACACGATCCCACATCTGTGTCTGAGCCTCCCGGTCCTTTCGGATCGACGGTAACTCCCCTTCCTCTACTTCCGGCCGTGGAACCCCAACAATGACGAAATCAGCGAGGTCGTAAGACTCCAGAACAGATTCCATCATAACCTTCCATATGCCGTAGTTGTTTCCGTCCAACTGACGGTCCACCGGGAACGTGGGGAGTGTCGGGATCTTCACATGCCTCTCGGCCATCTCAAACAGATCTACCATTGCGGGGATGTACTCTGAAAAGGGTCGGTGGGTGGGAACAAAGAAGAACTAACACTTGCAAGTGGCTGTCCAGCAAATCAGCCCGCCGTCCTCTTGCTTCTCCTCTTCCCGAACAGTCCCGTACGGTCCACCAATCAGCAACACAGCAGTCCCCCTCTTGCTCACACAAATCCCAAGAACTATCTAGAGCCTAGGCTCTGATACCATGTCAGAATATGCAGCGGAGATGATGACCAGATCTGGGAACACAAGAGCAAAAACGCAGTGCAGAAAATCACAGCACAAGAGAGGGAGAGATAGAGGCGTGTAACTCTGCTCTATATACACAAGAAGATCCCGAGTATGATACATAATGGAATGGGGGACTGGGGGCCATTTTATATGGCCCCCCATCAGCAGTCGGCCTGCTGTAGGGCAGCCGACTGGCCTTGAAACTCCACGACCAGCAAATATAGCCAGTCGGCCAGCTGTCAACAGTCGG
Source organism: Cibotium barometz (assembly GCF_041138505.1). Taxonomy (NCBI): domain Eukaryota; kingdom Viridiplantae; phylum Streptophyta; class Polypodiopsida; order Cyatheales; family Cibotiaceae; genus Cibotium; species Cibotium barometz. The sequence continues at coordinate 34,557,681 of NC_141064.1, forward strand.
CCATCACATACATGGAGTCGTGGACCAGTTCCAGCAGTCGGTCCTGCCAACCCTAGGAAGCCACCCAAGCCATAGAAAAATGGGAAAAAATAGGGGAAAAATACGGAGAGTGGGGAAAAAGGAGAAAACACCTCATAAGGGCGGGCACACCCACAACAAAGACCCTGGTGTATAAAAATAGACAGGAGATGACTTCTAACACTCCCCATCTTGTGGGTGATAGCTCTGAAGATCCCTCCTGGCTCCTTAGGATCCTTCAAAATAGTGATGGGTTTGGGCTTAATTCCTCAGATTCCTTTGATGCTTCCTATTAAATTTGTCTTTATTAATCCCAAAGGGTTAGGTTGCAGAGGAAAGTAGGTTACCGTGCAGCATTGGCTCCTCTTTAACAAAATTTTATTGTGCTGTCTTCAGGAACATAAACTTCGTGGTTTTGTAGGAATCCTTTACTCAGTTTTATGGTGGTATTCGTGGTGGTCACTCTGGGGCTTCTTGTTGGGTGCACAATGCATTTCATCATGAAATCATAGCCAATGATGTAGATGGTCATTATATTGGTATTGCTATTCGCATAGGGAATTTCAAGCTTCATGTATTCTCAGTATATGGCAAAGCGTCATCTAAAGAGAGGGCTCTACAATGGAGGAGGCTAAGATCTGAGATGAAACATGATGCCATCATTATGGGGGACTTCAACATGTATTGTGATCGCTTAGATAACTCCTCTGGTCCAGATAACTGGCTTTTGGAGGAGATCAATGAATGGAATCTTTTGGTTCAAGAATTTGGTTTATATGATATTTGGAATATGTCCCACCCTGATGAGAAAGGCTACACCTATTTCTCTTTTTCCTCGGTTGGATATTGTAGTCATCTTGATAGGTGTTACATTTCTCATAAAGGAGAGTGGTTGTCACATGGGATGGACCTTCATGATAATAATTCTCTGCTCATATCTGATTAACAGACCAATGGTTCTCTCTCTTATTGAAGGCTAACAGGCAGCACTCTCTAGACAAAAACCTTGCAGGATTGGTAGGGACCTGTTAGCCTCCAGAGCCTTCTTACATTGGATGCATGAATGTGTCACCAATGTTTCTCTTAGTGATGTTGCAGATTGGGATAATTTTGCAATGCTCCTTTGCAGTAAGGCCATTGAAGCTTAGAAATCCTAGAGAAAATATTCCCAATGTGCAAAAGAGTGGCTAACACATTGGAATTGGATGTTGTAGCAAGTTGCAAAAGTCAGGCCTCTCACAGATGTTGATAAGGAGTTTTGGCTTCAAATCTGGCATCTGATCAAGAGCATAGATGAAAGAATCTACCTAAGGCAGCAAAAGAGATGGGATGTGTCACCAGCCTGGACATTTCCCAGTCTGAAAGGGGTCTGGTGGACTCCAGGATGTTTAAATATTTGGAAAGTACAAGCTTTGGGAATGGGGGATTATCCTAGAATCCAAAGGACCACACTCCTAAAATTTAGGAGAGTTGCTATTTTTGGCCCGACTCCGATGGAAATTCTGTTCGCGTCATTACATCTGGAATTGAGGAGATACCAAGAGTTGGCAAAGTGCCTATGACAGAATGTCTACCAGTTGGGATATTTTTAGAGGTAAAGATTATGGAAGGACCCATCTCTTAGATTGGGACATGTGGCAAGAAAGTGGACCAAAGTGAGACAAGTGGCCTGACACTTGTTATAAAGTGGATCAAAGTGAGACAAGTGGCCTCACACTTGTCACTTCAGCTATTGTGTGGCTCTCCACTTGTCATTGTAGCCTTCTCTTGCCATTTTAGCTCATGGGAGGCCTAAATCTATAAATTGGAGCCCTCTCTCTTCATTAATAGAGGCTCTCTTACTGCACACTAGCCTCTACCACCGTTACAGGCTGCCCTAATGATGGCTACTCTCTCTCTCTCTCTCTCTTGAAGGCTGCCCATGAAGAATACCGGCTGTTGGGGACTGTATTGGAGGCTTCCATCACGAAGAAATACTGAAGGCAAGGGTATTCAATCATTTATTATGATTTCTAGCCATTGTATGCATTGTACCAGCATTTGTACTTGCTGCACTTGCTGTACCAGCCACTGTACCGATTGTACCAGCCACTGTACTTTCTGTACCAACCACCGTACCGGCTGTACCAGCCACCGTACTGGCTGTACCAGCCACTATACTTGCTGTACCAGCATTTGTACTTGTTGTACCAGCCACTGTACCGGCTGTACCAGCCATTGTACCTGCTGTACCGGTTGAATGGAGAGTTGTACTTGTTGTACCCTCTCTATTGCATGAAGACCCGTGGTTTTTGGGGAAGAATCAGTACCCACACGGAGGTATATGGATTATATTGTTGGCTCGGCATTTCTACAGCCTATGTTCCGGCTTGGTTGCCTCGTGTTGGGCTGTGTTATGGCATTTGTATATGGATAATCCGGCATCATCTCCCGTGGGGAGAGTAAGGCCCTCAAAGCTTGTACATGATATTATTCTCCTTGGGTAATAAAATACTCCAAGGGGGGGGTCGGCCCATTCCGGCCTCTATGCGGTGTCACACGTGCAAGCTCCATTTTCAGCATTTGTGGATATTTTGTCCAGCCTTTATGTTTTATGCAAAGTGATGATGGATATGTGTTAAGGCTGTGGCCATGTTTAAATATTTTAATATGCATTGATGGTATCAACAAGTGTGTCAAAGGCCCTAGTCCCCCGGGCCACCGCCGCGAGTTACATTGGTATCAGAGCGTAGGCTTTCTTGGAAGCGGAGGCTTCCTTCTATCAATAAGGAAGAGAAAAGATCTCAAGTGGGGACCACACTTACCATCATTGCTATTAAGCATGGCCAGCCACTTCAGGCCTATGAAGCAAGAGTATGAGCAATAGACAGCTTGGTCTAAGGATTTATGAATTCACAAAATTTATCTTGGAAGTATGGAGTTGGCTTTATGTGCACATGTTTAGCACTCTTTCCATATGAATATTGTGGATTATATTATCAAGCTTACAGGCAAGCTATATGGAGATATATCTCAGGATATCTGAAGGATATGGTGACGAGATATTTCTTTTGGCTTCATGACCAACCTGGCAAAGAAAAGCTAAGTATACTTTGAGTTTGCAAAGTTAGTGCTTTTGCTATGAAGTGTTTTTGATGTTCACTAACTATGCAAGGAGAAAGGTGGTGTTGTTTGCCTTGAGATAGTTTCAGGGAAACATTGTTTATGGCTCCCTTTAATGGGATGAATTCTTTTCATGGCTCCCTTTATTGGGATGGATTATATCTATGGAGATTTCTTTCTTGGACGAGATTTATATAGATATTGGGCTTCACAAGCAATTTCTATGGCGAATCTGTCCGAGTTTATAGAGAAGAAATCTTTGGATATCTCATGGATATGATGCTTTTATGGATGAAGTCCACCTCTACTCCAAGGTGTGTGGTTAGCACGGAGTATGTGGTAAGAGGTATGGTATACAAGTCCATGGATTCCTGGACTTCTTTTCGAGGGATTTGAATTGATCCTCCGGTTTATGGATTATGTTTATGACTCCCTTTTACTGGGATGGATTATTCTTTTTGGCTCCCTTTATTTGGGATGCATTGGACTTATGGAACTCATGATTCACATACCCTGTGTAGTGTTCTCTTGTCCTACGTGCTCTCTTGAAGATTGTTTCTACCATGTGAGGGTGGAACAATAGAGAGCAGATGGAAGGGAACATGGGCACTTCAAAGGGTAGTGACAAGCACAACATACCCTGTGTAGTGTTCTCTTGTCCTACGTGCTCTCTTGAAGATTGTTTCTACCATGTGTGGGTGGAACAATAGAGAGCAGATGGAAGGGAACATGGGCACTTGAGAGGGTAGTGTGAGTTGGTGGCCAAAATGCCTACAAACTATTGGTGGCCGAAATGCCTATAAACTATGTGTAGCAGAAATGCTTATGGAACACCAGGTTATCTATGCCTGCGAGTGACTGTTTTCAGGACTCCTTGTTTAGCCGCCCTGTGTAGTATTTCTCTTGTCCTAAGTGCTCTTCAAGATGTTGCTACCTTTCTTGGTAGAACATAGAGCCAATGGTAGAGAATATGGGTACTGAAGTCGGGCCGGGCATCAAGGCAGCTCCTTGGTGATCTACATCGACATACCATTGTTTTCTAAATGCTGAATTTCATATGCATTGGCATGGTAGAGAATATGGGTACTGAAGTCGGGCCGGGCATCAAGGCAGCTCCTTGGTGATCTACATCGACATATGCTTTCTAAATGCTGAATTTCTCTTGTCCTAAGTGCTCTTCAAGATGTTGCTACCTTTCTTGGTAGAACATAGAGCCAATGGTAGAGAATATGGGTACTGAAGTCGGGCCGGGCATCAAGGCAGCTCCTTGGTGATCTACATCGACATACCATTGTTTTCTAAATGCTGAATTTCATATGCATTGGCATGGAGGATTTGGCAATGGATGCCCGTGAAACTATGTATTGAATTTCTCCAATAGTAATACAATTTACTCAAGGGAGGGGTCGGCCGTTCCGGCTCGTCTCTTGTAAGCCCACCTCTCATCCAAGGTGTGTGGTGAGAGTACCAACACGGAGTGCAAGTGGTAAAGTGGACATGACGGGACTTATGTCTATGCCAAGGGTCATGTGGACCGATGTCTTGTTGGGGCAGGAGACTTATTTTGTCTCGTCCATTTACTTGGGACATGGATTATGATATCTGGATTCGCCCATTTATCTTGGGACATGATTATGATATCTGGACTTATGGGACTGTTTTGTCTCACCCATTTATCTTGGGACATGATTTTGATATTGGTATTATGGAGACTTATTTAGTCTCGCCCATTTCTTTGGGACATGGATTCTTCAGTTATATTGGATTTTTTGAGACTGTCTCGTCTCGCCCAATCGATGGGACATGATTATATCTTGAATATATGGCTTGAAGCTTAAAGTTGCGGACAACTTTTAAGAAGTTGGGGAGGATGTCACCAGCCTGGACATTTCCCAGTCTGAAAGGGGTCTGGTGGACTCCAGGATGTTTAAATATTTGGAAAGTACAAGCTTTGGGAATGGGGGATTATCCTAGAATCCAAAGGACCACACTCCTAAAATTTAGGAGAGTTGCTATTTTTGGCCCGACTCCGATGGAAATTCTGTTTGCGTCATTACATCTGGAATTGAGGAGATACCAAGAGTTGGCAAAGTGCCTATGACAGAATGTCTACCAGTTGGGATATTTTTAGAGGTAAAGATTATGGAAGGACCCATCTCTTAGATTGGGACATGTGGCAAGAAAGTGGACCAAAGTGAGACAAGTGGCCTGACACTTGTTATAAAGTGGATCAAAGTGAGACAAGTGGCCTCACACTTGTCACTCCAGCTATTGTGTGGCTCTCCACTTGTCATTGTAGCCTTCTCTTGCCATTTTAGCTCATGGGAGGCCTAAATTTATAAATTGGAGCCCTCTCTCTTCATTAATAGAGGCTCTCTTGCTGCACACTAGCCTCTACCACCGTTACAGGCTGCCCTAATGATGGCTACTCTCTCTCTCTCTCTCTTGAAGGCTGCCCATGAAGAATACCGACTGTTGGGGACTGTATTGGAGGCTTCCATCACGAAGAAATACTGAAGGCAAGGGTATTCAATCATTTATTATGATTTCTAGCCATTGTATGCGTTGTACCAGCATTTGTACTTGCTGCACCTGCTGTACCAGCCACCGTACCGACTGTACCAGCCACTGTACTTGCTGTACCAGCCATCGTATCAGCTATACCAGCCACTTTACCGGCTGTACCAGCCACTATACTTGCTGTACCAACATTTGTACTTGCTGTACCTGCTGTACCAGCCACTGTACCGGCTGTACCAGCCATTGTACCTGCTGTACCGGTTGAATGGAGAGTTGTACTGGTTGTACCCTCTCTATTGCATGAAGACCCGTGGTTTTTGGGGAAGAATCAGTACCCACACGGAGGTATATGGATTGTATTGTTGGCTCGGCATTTCTACAGCCTATGTTCCGGCTTGGTTGCCTCGTGTTGGGCTGTGTTATGGGATTTGTATATGGATAATCCGGCATCATCTCCCGTGGGGAGAGTAAGGCCCTCAAAGCTTGCACATGATATTATTCTCCTTGGGTAATAAAATACTCCAAGGGGGGGGGGTCGGCCCATTCCGGCCTCTATGCGGTGTCACACGTGCAAGCTCCATTTTCAGCATTTGTGGATATTTTGTCCAGCCTTTATGTTTTATGCAAAGTGATGATGGATATGTGTTAAGGCTGTGGCCATGTTTAAATATTTTAATATGCATTGATGGTATCAACAAGTGTGTCAAAGGCCCTAGTCCCCCGGGCCACCGCCGCGAGTTACAGGATGAGAGATGTTTTGGTGATCTATCCAGTGTTGATGCTAAATTATTTGCGAATATCAAGTTCCATAGACCAAGGGCCAGGATCAAACACTTAACTATCCAGGGTCAGATCATCTCATACCTAAATGTTATTGGTCGGGGTAGAATTTTAAATGCGTTTTCGCTCATGATAGCACCCTAGATGTTTCACCCCAAAGGAAGGCAGCCATGGATTGGCTTCTTGATGGTATTCCTCCTTGGCTTACTCTGGTTGATACAGGCACTCTTGATAAGCCTTTCATAGATATGGAGCTTAGGTTGGCCTTCAGAAACTTAGGCAAAAGAAAGTTGCAAGGTATGATGGGCTCTCCAAAGAAGTGTTAGCAGAATGCTGGGAGGGTATTGAAGGTCGCATTATTATGCTTTGCAATCAAGTTTGGGCTAGTGGCATGATGCCTCATTCTTGGGCTCAAGGAACCATTGTGCTTTTACCTAAGCAGGATATCTGCTTTGAGATTAGGCATTGGAGGCCTATATCCATAATGGGGTTTATGTACAAGCTTATTACTAAAATGCTTGCCAGGAGGTTAATGCTGGTATTAAAGAAATTTCTACACTCGTTGCAATACGGCTTTATTGAAGGTAGACAAATTAATCATCCTATTTTGAATGTATTGTTTGCCATTGAATGGGGAGCCAACAGCAGGATGATTATGCTTTAGTGCTCCTGGACGTGGAAAAAGCCTTCGACAAGATAGCTTGAGATTTCATTCAGATGACTTTCGCTAGACTTGGCTTTCCTCCTAAATGGTGCAACATTATGTCCTTTTTTTGTGAAGGTAAGAGTTCGAAGATTGATTTGGTGGAGGGACTGACAAAAGAGATTCCTTTGTTTAGAGGTGTGAGCCAGGGCTGCCCTCTCAGTCCCTTATTGTTTGCTCTAGCTACTCATGCGCTTCTAAACAAATTGCAATTCCTATCCACCTCTGGGCTACTCAAGGGCATGGAACTACCTTGTGGCAAACATTTTTTGGGGCAGGCCTTTGCAGATGACATGCTGTTGGTATTGCAGGCTAAAATTGACTATCTTGAATGTGCTAAAGCACTCCTTGAAGCCTTCTCTTTAGCTACTGGTGTCACTTACAATTGGTCCAAGACGAACCATTTTGAGAATGCTGAAATTCTCAATTCTGGCCAGCTGATTAGGTACTTGGGGTACCCTATTGGGGGTGGGAGTCTCTCCCCGCCAACAATGTGCCTAGATTCTGGAAAGAACTAGAAAAAAAATCACGGGTTGGTGCTTATTTAAATGGCCTATGCACGTACGTCTCAAGGTGGTGCAGGCATTTCTTCAATCTCTCTACATTTACTTTTTGCCTTGGGTTAAATGGAAAAAATCCAATCTGAGGACTTTTGAGCAATGGTTGAAGAGGTTCTTCTGGTCCGGGGATGTTATGCAGCCTGCTATGGCTGGCTTTAATCAGTTGGGACATTATCTCTCTCCCTAAAAGTCATGGGGGTATGGGCATTGTCAACCTCTTCAGACATCTATCCTCAAGAACAGTGGTTATGCTTAATCGTTTATGGCTACAGAATGAGCCTTGGATCCACATATTGCATGACATTATCAAGCTAAAGATCAACAAGCACCCCATGCTCAGGGACATGTCAGTTGATCAAGTACTCCTTTCCCAGGCCATTATTAGTTTTAAAGTTTGATGGTTTGACTGATGTTTTCTTGAAGTCTTGGGTGTTCATCTCATCCCAAATTCAGTGGCATGGGAGGAAACTTATTATGGAAAATTCCTTTGGAGATGAGCACCTTATGTGGACAAGATGCATAAAGCAGGATATGAGGCTGTTATGGGGCAGGAGATGGACAGCTCTAAGGGATGCTAGACTTCTCATTTTGGAATCCTGGAAACATTTGACTGGTTTATCCTATAGACGTGGAAGACTCATCACTGGTCTACCTCTTGGCCTCAAGAGTTGGTGGGATGCCACACAACAAGCTTTAGCCAATATTTATTGGCACTGCAATACCTATTCTTCAGATAGGTTTAGAGACTGGAGGGTATTCGGTGGTTGCTTGCATAAATTGAGTAACAAGAAAGTCTATCGTAAACTAGCAGGCGGGGGTTCCCACCACATCAAAGTCAAGAAAACATGGAGGTATTCCTCGAGTCCAAGGAAGTTTGGTGTTATTTTGAATTCTCTATTTGCTCTACCAGTTCCTTTAGAGGATCGTTTATTTCTTTGGAAAGTCGCTGATTGCTTAATGACAGGTGAAAAAGCTAGGAAGAGGTCTATCTCGGATGGTCTGTGTTGTAGATGTCATACATGGACCGAGTTGATAAAACATTATTTTTGGACATGCCATCATAGTGCATGCATATGGAGGGATATTAGGAATAAAATCAAAAGGGCACTAGGCTTTCCTACATCACTCAAAGATTGGGTTTTGGGTGATTTCCATGTTCTTGCTGAACTTGTGCAAAGATCTTTTTTTGGTTCGAAGGCTTGTGGTCGTCCGTGAAATCTGGACTTGCATAATCGCATTTTGTTCAAAGGGGTCAGTGGGAATTTCTGTTGGTTTGCTGTTAAAGCAAGATTGTTAGTCAAGGTGGAAAGGATGGGTACTTCTAAACCTCTTCTTCATAATTGGGCAGTCATTTTGGTTAACCTCCTCAAACATATGGGGTTTTGTTGCTTTGTAACTGCTTGTTTTTTTTTTTTGGGGGGGGGGGTTACCTTTGGGCTTTGATTTTGGGTTTATACTTTTGTATAATTTCTTGTTTTTTGGTAATATATAGATTTCGTTTCTAAAAAATTTCTCTAGTCTCACATTTTAAAAGCTTTTGGATAGTTTAAGCCTTAGCTTTAGCTTTAGCAATATCTTATAAATTTCAAAAACTTTAAGGGGTACAAGCACGAGCCTTCAAGAAAATTTAGCATATCAAAGATTACTTTTCTGAGCACACTTCCAACATTTTTCTAGCATTGCTTTTTGCAAATTTTAAAAAATTTATCCAAGGTTGATTTTTACAAAGATTTCAAAAGGCTTGCGTCTTTAAAATTAAACACCGAGGGTGACAATCAAGAGAAGTTCTTCAAGGCTTAATATCAACATTAAGTGGGACGACAAAGTTTATTTTTCACTCAATGAGAATCACATTAAATCAAGGGTTCAAGGACACTTTGGGCACATTAAGAATTTTCATATTTTGGGCTTCTTTGATACTTCTTTCTCAAAAGCTTCCAAAGGGATACAAACAAAGAGCAAGGCTTTTAGCAAATTGAGCATCAACTAGGAGGAGAATTTCAAAGGTCTTGTCAACATTTACTTTTTGTAGATTTCATCAAGGGTTGTTATATTTCACGAGTTAACCATGACTTTTCTCTCGAGCAAGAGGGTAATTCTACACATGAATGTATTTTGGATGATCTAGGTTTGCCTAAACCTATTGAAAATAAATATTCACCTCATAAACATCTAATAATAATAATAATAATTAAATGATAAAAAAAAGAAGCACAAACATGCATATGAGTTACCATTGGTCTCTTTCATGTGGCGTCATGGTGTTTAAAGCTTCGGTGGGGCATTTGTTTAAACATAAGCTACACACATGGTTTCCTCCATCCAAAATTGATGAGGTAGGCTCTTGTCTTTAACCATATAATGTGCCATCTCCTGAAGGGACATGTTCTTGCATTTGGCCACACCATTTTGTTTAGGTGTGTATGGCATAGTACATTGGTGGATAATGCCCCTCTGTTTCAAAAATGCATTGAACTCATGTGACATGTACTCCCCCCTCCCCCCCCCCCGCCCCCCCTTGATAGGTGCGAAGTGTTAGAAGCTTATGAGACTACTGAAATTTTCAGCCATGGCTAAGAAAACTTTAAAGCATGCAAAAAAACCTCTTATTTTTTCTTCAATGGATACACCCAAATGTGGCATGTAGCATCATCGATGAAGGTAACTAAAATAGATAGACTACATTGACAAATATGGGATCTGCATAGGATTGCATACATCGTTATGGATAAGCTTTATTTTGTAGGTAGTTCCCACTGATCCACCATCCTTGGGAACTTTAAGTGAACTGTTAAAGTTTAGATGACCAAACTGAGCATGCCACAACTCTGTGTCTATTATAAGTGTAGTGTTAATTGCTAAAGCATCTTTTGATGCACTTCTCTCATGGAAATCCAGTTATATAAGCCATGGCATAATGTACCAATAATGACAATTGTATCCCCTTCACGAACGATCATACACTATGCGTTTGTCATTCACAAACTAAACAAAAAATCTTGCACGTGCAATTGCTAAAACCGAAAATGAGGTTTTTCTTAATGTTAGGTATATACAAAACATCCTTAAGAGTACAAAACATACTTGAGAGTAACATCTCCATAATGCCATGTTTTTCTTAATGCCAGGTACGTACAAAACATCCTTCAGAGTAATGCTAAGTTTTTCTTAATGCTAGGTACATACAAACATCCTTGAGAGTAACATCTCCATTCACTATGCAACAAATGGAATTTGACCAATGCCTTTGATGGCATATGAAGCATTATTGGCACACACGATAGTGACCCCTTAGGCGCATCTCGTGTAAAGAGACAACCAACCCTGTGCATGAGGTAATGTGCTTAGAACCACCACTATCAAAGTACCAAGCATGATTGGATTTTGTATAACTGACATGCATTCCTTGTGCTTGGAAGGAGCATAAGCACATGTGACCACAAATGCCTAGTTAGATTGAGATATGTTTGCTAACTCAACCTTCACAACACCTGACATGCTATCTATGACTCATGCTGCTTTGCTTCTTTTTCTTTTCACTTTCAATGTGTTTTTAGCATTCTTCTCGGGTTTTCAATTATAGTTACACCGCTTCTTCTTCTTCTTATCCTCATTATTGGTTAAGGTTGAGGAGTCAATGGATGAAGGGGCCTTGCCCTTATTCTTGGCGGTAGCGGATGACTTGCCCTTACCTTTATGTGAGGTAGAAAAAGCTTGATCTCTTAGAAATCATGCCTGAGTTGTCTATCGGGGAGTGTTCCTCCTCTAGCAATAAGGACACCAACTCATCAAAGAAATCCAAAATGGTGGTAACAACTAAACAAGTAGTAGTAGCAAAGTTCTATAAGGAATCCGACAATCCATCAAGAACTATGGATATAGGCAAACTATTGGGAATGATCTCACCTATGTTTGCTAGTTGTTTTGTAGATTGGAGAATTAGGTAATTGTAATAGATGATTGCCCAACCAATCAGGCGATTGGAGAACTTGTATCATTGATCAGATAATCCACGATTATAGAAAACCAGCATTTGCAATTATCAACGATTGCGATGATTGCATAGACGTGCGATTGTAGTACTTGTGGATTGCAGAATCCAGGTCATTTGCTAAAGCTGGCAATTCTTGGGGTCTGATGATTGGAAGACAAGACGATCAGTGATATAGGCGATTGGTAAGTTGAGTAATTGCACAAATTGAATAGACTTGGATAGACTACCAGATGGACAATGCACATGTTTTGTTAACTGTAAGTAGACTTGGATAGACTACCAGATGGATTGCACATGTTTTGTTAACTATAAGTAGACTTGGATAGACTACTAGATGGATTGCACATGTTTTGTTAACTAATTGACAGATTTGCATGACGCCTGCTACTCTCGACTGTTGCTCAGATTACAAACTACATGAACTATGTCATATGAAGCTACCCCTAACCTGTGCACACACACAAATTAAGACACACAAGAGAGCTAGAACAATGCTTCTAGATAAGCAAATGTGAGAAGTCATAGTATAATGCTCTAGGGTACTCAAGTACCACCATCTAATAAGAGGGCAGTCACATAGGGAAAAAACCCTTCCTAGTAAGAAGGTAAAAATGCCGATGTATAAGAGTCTGTTCACATTCGAATGCTCTAGGGGTTCACCTAAAATATGTAAGTGTAGCACGTGAGTTCATCAGGAGAAGTATATTAATTCAAAAAAGTTACATAATTACATTTATAGAAGGGGGTTTTATAGGGGTCTATCTCTTTATGTGTCCGTGATACATAAAATTTATTAGAGGTGAACCCCTCGAGCTAGAACGACCATGAAAGTATACACAACACACGTAACACAACCAATCCTCCAAGGTGCATAAAGGCTAAAACTCGTTTCACAACTGGGTAAAAAAATTCCCATGTATAGGACGTTCACACTAGAACGACCATGAAAGTATACACAACACATGTAACACAACCAATCTTCCAAGGTGTATACATGCTTAAACTCGGTTCACAATTAGCTTTACATAAACCCTTGGCCAACCCTCCCCTGCATGGTTAAACAACCCATGTGACAATGCTACCCATAATCTAAAGTCCCCCAAGTGTTTGACATAGCTTAACACTGGCCGACGACCTTAATCCACCCTCCTCAGCCCATGTGTCTGGTGCCTCTCTCATGCATGGCTATGCACCTCAATTCACTTCATCAATTCAACTCACTCTTTCACATGCACTGACACTCGTCCCATCAACCCAATTCGCCCTTCTAAATTGGGTGTCTAAGTCGACTGCCATCTCTACCCTTGGCCCTAGTCTTATAGATTGTGCTACATCTAGGCCATCTTTGGCACCTTTGTGCTACTCCAAGGCAATGTCTCTAGATCTTGAGATCACCTTATCAACCCTATGTTAGGCCTCTATGCTACTTTGAGACAGTGTCTCTAGATCTTGAGTCTCCTTCATTACTTTCTCAACCTTGTGTTGGGCCTCATATAGTGACGATGACATGCCTTGCCTAGTGGAGACAGTGACTTAATAAAGGCCAAACATTCCCTCTTCATCTCGAGCTCTCAAGAAGACCAAGTCTTTATAGAACATCTATGCTTAGTTGAACTTAGTCTCTACTTCATGTCGTTTGGAATCATCTCTCCCCAAGGTGCTTGATGAAGATGATAGTTTCACAATTGAAGCAATGTCTGGCCCAAATGTAGCGTGTTGTTGGCACCAAGCCATGGATTGTGAATACTAAGCTTTACAATTGAATGCCACATGGAGTTTGGTTAATTTCCTAGCTGGCCGCCATGTTGTCTCCATGCAAATGGATTCTCCACCAAAAGTTGAAGGTAGATGACGCCACAGAGGAGCGGCTCAAAGCTCATCTAATTGCCTAGGTCTTTTCCCAAAATATTGGCTTTGACTATGGTGAGACCTTCTCACCAATATTGTGTAAGATTCCTCCCCAGGCCCTCAAGATGTCCAGCATCTTTCCCTGTAATCAAATCCCTCTTCAGAAATATAAAAGATTTTGTTTCTACCAGTTTTGGCCTAGAGAGAGAAAATATTCTAGAGAGATAATATTTAGATATTAAATATTTTTGGATAGAAAAAATTCTCATCTTATTAAAATAAGTTTCCCTGAAACATAAGTTCAAAAAGATTTTCAGAAGGTGCATTAGAAATTGAGTATAATCTGTTCAAGAGGCATTATCCTGGGGGTGAAGATTTTTTCGAAATTTTAAATTAAGGTTCCTATGGACCAATAAGATTCATCCAAATGTAGGGAGGAGATAAATAGAAGAATAAAAGAAAATCTCCCAAAAATGAGTAAATACTCACATAAGATGAAGAGTTGACTAAGGACAAGGTTAATAGTTAAAAAAGAGAGATATTTAGGTGAAATGATGCATTTTTGACACCTCTGCATGGGGAATTTCCCTCATGAAGGAGGCGCCTATTTCACATGCTTGAATGAGTTTTAAACTCCCAAATAATGGGATATTTTTATCTCTCCTCTCTCCTGTTTTAGTTAGATCCAAAAAGTGACCAAAACTGACCCAAAAATGGTCAAAAATTGACCAAACTGATCTGGAAAATTCTAGAATCAGTTGGCTTGGTTAGAAGCTCACTTTTTCCTATAAATGGAAGCCCTCCCCTTTGTTGAAACTTAATAGTGTTATGCACTGTTACCCTGCCTCTCCCAAGTACCAAAAACAGTGAATTAAATTCATAATTCATTAGTTTTTGACCTTCCCTCTTCCAAAAAGATTGGTGGCCACTCTTGTCTCAAACAAGAGTTGAACCCTCAAACCATCAAGCCAAAGGAAAGCTCTCAGATTCATTAGTAAGTTGGAGATTCTTCTCTTTTTCATTCAATTCATGGTTTTTTATGATTTTTTTAATGATTTTTGTCTTCCCTATCTTGCAAATGATGTTATGCCTCATTGTAAAAGGCATTCCCCTCTCTTCTCTAGTAAATCAACCCTTCTTTATCCTAGCTAAGTGATAATTGATGGAATTGAACTTTTTATAATATTTTCTCTTTTATAAGTGAATTTTGATTAGTATAGATTACTTTAAATCAATTAGAGTTAATTTTTATGACAAAATCAAGTAGAAAAAATTAAAAAATGGTCAACCATACAAAGGAGGTTATGGCAAAATTTTTGGAAATAAGAAAGAGTAATTCCTATCAATTCTATACTCTAAAAGTGTCATTTTCATGCATAAAAGATGCATATTGATTATTATTATTTTTATACAGAAGAAAATAATTTTTCTTTTATTATAAAAGTGTTACTTTCATCAAAATAGATTTTTATGCATAAAGGAATAATTTTCTTTTATTATGAAAGTGTTACTTTCATCAAAATAGATTTTTATGCATAAAGGAATAATTTTCTTATGAAAGTGTTACTTTCATCAAAATGAAATTTTTAGGCATAAAAGATTATGTTTTTATTATAAAAGTGTTACTTTTATCATATTTAATTTTTATGCATAGAAGTATGCATAAAAGATTATTATTTTTTATATAAAAGGGTTACTTTTATCATATTTGATTTTCATGCATAGAAGTATGCATAAAAGATTATTTTTTTAATATAAAAGTGTTACTTTTATCATATTTGATTTTTATGCATAAAAGTATGCATAAAAGATTATTATTTTTATATAAAAGTGTTACTTTTATCATATTTGATTTTCATGCATAGAAGTATGCATAAAAGATTATTTTTTATTATAAAAGTGTTACTTTTATCATATTTGAATTTCATGCATAAAAGTATGCATAAAAGATATTTGTTTTATATTAAAGGTGTGATTTTTATCTTAAATGATTTTTATGCATAAATGGTTGCATAAAAGATATTTTTTATATTAAAAGTGTGATTTTCATCATAAATGGTTTTTATGCATAAATGGATGCATAAAAGATATTTTTTTAATTAAAAGAGTGATTTTCATCATCATAAATGATTTTTATAATGATAAAAGTGTGACTTTCATCAAAATCGGATTTTATGCATAATTAGATGCATATAGAATCTTTATAATTAAATAAGGGTTCTCCTTAATCTTCTATTTAATGTTCGTAAAAATTGAAAAAATGAATAAGTAGATAATCTGTGAGAAGAAATGCTACCGTAATAAAAAAATTCAATAAAACTATCAAAGTCAGAGATCGAGATAAATGACTATCTTATCCCTCATAAGGAATTCATGTTTTAGAAACCTATAAGCAAATATTCATCGGACAAAATTTAGAAAAAGAGAAATTGAAATAGTACCTTCGAGAGAGAGAGTTTAAGAAGAACCTTTTCAGACCCAAACTCTGATTCTGACTATTGACCAAGACCTAATCCCTTCGTCAATGACGATGTGATCAGTTCAGGAAAAATGTACTCAAAACACCCACCAAATCTGAATCTAGTTAAGACTTTTGATTTTGATCTGAGGATCAAGTTAACAGAATTCGAGGAATTCTGTTTGGAATTCAGACCTGGATCTAGAAGTATTGGGATACGGATTTAAGATTATTCATGGTTTTCAAACAAAAATTAAAACAAAACTTGCATAGGAACCCTGTTTTCTTAAAAGACTGTCTTACACCAGAATGCTGGAGGGAGCATTTGGCATATATGTTTATCTAAGGGAAGTTCGGTTGCAACAGCTGATGGGGAGTGTTCGAGGGACAGCTCACGCGGCAAAAGCCTGCCGAGGTCTTGACCAGCCTCGGTATGGTTAAAATGGTGCGCTTCCGGTACGATGGACGAGGGCCGATGAAGCGATCCCTGAGTGAAGTGCCAAGACACCTAAGGAGGATCTTGGAGGGTTCTGACCAGGCGATGCATGGGCTCGCGGTGCCGAGGACACCCATTCGTATGTCGAGGAAGATATTGTATGACAGACCAATGTTATTGTAATCTATCACACTGGATCTCGTTGTTGACTCGCTGGTCTCAACAGAGAGTCCAGAGTGATACTGTTTTGTGAGAAACAAAGACTCAATGGAAATTTTGAAGTATGACATGTGTAACCAGTAAATTGTTTGTCAATGGATTGTTTTTATTAAAGTTTTAAAGAGGAGTGTGTGCGTATCTGTTTTCTAAAGCTAAAGTTAAGAAAGGCATTTCAATTATGGGTGGGTGAGTACTTGTTTGGTTCCACCAATTCCAGTGGTAGGGTGGTGGCTAACCCATGGGCCGGATGGGGTAGGCTGGAATCATGGAGTTTTAATAATCAAATTGAAAAATCTTAGGATTACACTAGGCTACGAGTAGATAGTTAATACCCTGATAAATTTCTCGATTGAGTGGATCAACAGCTGTGCCTAATCTTGATTAGGAAAAAAGCGTTGAATTGCTCAGATGATCAAATTATATCAGTGATAGTTTCCTTCTATATCTGGTTCATTCAGGTGGAGGATAGTTTAGATTTTGATCTCGTTAGAAAACTCGTTAAGAAAATTTCAAAAAGGTGGAATCGTCCTCGCTTTCCGAGCATGGGAAATTTTCCCGGTTTCGGTTTTCGGAGTGACCACCAGCCTAGTCTCGTGCCTGGACATTCGAGGGCGAGGCCCCGAGTGAGAAACCCTGCCCCGCGCATGAGGGGGCTGCTTCCACTGTCAGCTACTACCGGGAGTCCGGTGCGCGGAGAGGGCAGAGGGATCTCACATCTTGGGTATCACCTCTTTCTACTAGTTTGCCATAGCAGCTCACTTTGATAACCACCTTCATCAAATTGATATTCAAAGTACCTTTTTGCATGGTGGTGTCTCTGAAATAATCTACCTTTTTGTATGTTCAAACTTCCTTTTTGCATGGTGGTCTCTCTGAATGAATCTGCATGAGTCAGCCTTGTAACAATCACCCGATCAGCCTCCATCCTCATAATGTATGTAGACTTGACAAAGCCCTTTATGGTCTCAAATACTCCCCCCCTTTTAATGATACTTAAAACTTCATCGGTTTCTTATTACCCAAGGGTATTATAGGCTTCATAATGTTTGTAGACTTGACAAAGCCCTTTATGGTCTCAAATACTCCCCCCCTTTTAAGGGTACTTAAAACTTCATCGGTTTCTTATTGCCCAAGGGTATTGTAGGCTTCAATATGACCCAAACATATACACTCATCATACTCTTATCATCTTTCTTATCTTACACACTATGTAGAAGACATCCTTCTCCTATATTTTTTGGACAAATGACGTCGAGGAGTACAAGCTTCCAAGGAGAGATAATCTAGTCACTCGAAGATTGTTTTAATGGTTTACGCATGTGTGTTTGGTTGTCACCACTACCTTGGGTTAGAATGCTAGATACATATGTATGCCAAATTTGGTGCTTATTCAAAGAAAACTAAGTGTTTTTGGGAGGTTTGATACTGTGACAAGCATGGTGTGGATATATATATGTAGGTTGTTAAGTCGACGACCATGAGGTCGAAAGTGGGCTCTAAACATAAGGCCTTTTTTTCCTCTTCTTACAAGGCTATTTTATCCTCTTCCTACAAAGCTAGAATACCCTTGCCCATCAGAGACGGGTCATGCCACTAGTTATTGCTTAAAGCTTTAACCTTTAGTATTCAAAAGCTTTAAAAGTAATAAAAACTTTCCTTTAAAGGCTTTAGCCTTTTTTTTCAAAACCTTAACAATGCTTATAACTTCTCTACTATACACACACACACACAAAATGATTGAAACTTAAAAGCCTTAAAAGGCTACCTTTTACTAAAAAATTCTCAAATTTTCAAACCTTCTTCTCAACCAAAATTTCATACTATAGTATACCCTCAAAGCTTACAACAAACCTTTGAAAGTTTTAAACTTATACTATTTAAAAACTCTATAGTCTCACATTTTTAAGCTTTTGGACAATTTAAGCCTTATCTTTAGCAAGACCTTATAAATTTCAAAAACTTTATGGGGTACAAGTGTGAGCCTTCAAGCAAATTTAGCATATCAAAGATTACTATTTTGAGCACACTTCCAACATTTTTCTAGCATTGTTTTTTGTAGATTTTAAAAACTTTATCCAAGGTTGATTTTTACAAAGATTTCCAAAGGCTTGCCTCTTTAAAATTAAGCATCGAGGGTGACAATCAAGAGAAGATCTTCAAGGCTTAATATCAACACTCTATAAAATCAACAATGTCTCATAGCATTGTCAAGATTTGCTTTTCGCAGATTAAATGAAGGCTTTCAAACCGCAATTTACAAATCAGTTTATCCAACATCAAGGAGTTATTTTCTTTCTCGATTGCACTATGCTTCAAAATTCTATTTTCTTATCTTAATTAAGTAGGACGACAAAGTTTATTTTTCACTCAATGGGAATCACATTAAATCAAGCGTTCAAGGACACTTTGGGCATTAAGAATTTTCATATTTTGGGCTTCTTTGACACTTCTTTCTCAAAAGCTTCCAAAGGGATACAAACAAAGAGCAAGGCTTTTAGCTAATTGAGCATCAACTAGGAGGAGAATTTCAAAGGTCTTGTCAACATTTACTTTTTATAGATTTCATCAAGGGTTGTTATAGATTTCATCAAGGGTAATCCATTCCTTGCTGCTAGAGTTAGGTCATTTGTGAGAGTCTCTTAGGAATTCTTCCTTTTCTTTATGTTTTCCTAATTTTCAATTAGAATAAGCATCTCTTTTATAATTTTTAAAAGAATTAGAGATAAAGAGGTGAAGGGCTATAGAGGCGTGGTCTTTTTTCTTTTTTTCACCTCACATGCTTTCTGGCGCCCCCACAGAGGAGAGCTCAGGTGAAGCTTGGGGATCAATATGATGTCGTATCCAGAGTTTTTTGGTGGGCCTAATGAAGATGTGTCAGATTTTCTTAAAAGAATGGAGGTTGCATGCATAAGCAACCACATCAATAAGCCGGCACCACAGGTATTACGGTTGCTGAATATCTGCTTGAAAGGAGATGCGAGGGCATGGTCCAAAACTTTTGAAGAGTCGTTAATGAAGAGTCGTTGAAGGATGCTGAGCCACGCATTGAGATGACTGAGGATGGATTGAAGACTGCACTTTTGAATAGGTTCAAGAAGATTGAGGATCTAGATAGAGTTTGGCATGAAGTGCAGGGGTTGATACAAGGCGAATTGGAGCCAATTGATGATTATGTGAAGAAATTCTCTTTGCTGTGGGAGACTTTGTGTAGGACTTTGGGAGAGGATCAAGTACCTCCGCCGGACATGATGAAGAAGGATCGTTTTATTGCAGGATTGAAGGGAGGTATTCGCTGGAAGGTGGAATTAAAGAAGCCCAGATCTTATGAGGATGCAGTGGAGATAGCCAAATCAAAGGATTGGAAATTGCAACGGATGAACCAGCTGGGGATGGTTCCAGTGGTGGTGAGGCCTGAAATGAGAAGGGTAGAAGCGGTACCGATGAGAACCGTGCTGGAAAGAGTGCAACCGACAGAAGCTCAAGTGAATAATGTCACACCACAGGGGACAAAGGTAGCACCCACAGCTGTTACAGCTTCTGATGAAGGGCTTAAACAGGATATGAGGCAAATAGTGGATTGTATGAAAAATTTGAGTTTAAAAATGATGGAGAACATAAGTGGTGGACGTGGCCGAGGCAGAGGCTATAATCAGGAAGGGGTTGAAGGTTAGACAGCAGGCTATGGAAGTGGCTGTGGTTTTGGCAGGGGTAGATGGTTTATTCCTACATGTTGGAATTGTGGTGAACTTGGACATCTAAGTACATATTGTGATAAGCCTCAGCAATGGGGGGTGATATGTATCCCTTACCCTCTCAGGTTCCCAATAGGGCAAATGATTATAGAATTGAAATTAAAGGTGAAGCAGGGACCAGTGGGTTGACAAATGAGGAGAAAGGTAAAACTGAGGTGATAGATGTGGTCACCCTTGAGAAGACAAAGGAGACAGAAGCTGATGTGATGCCTTTGGGAAAACGGATGCCACAAGAAAGGGAAAGCAGGGATGCTGCAGGGCCTAGCAAGAAGAAAGGTAAAGTGAAGGAAGGAGGGGATGTAAAGGTCAAGCAGAAGCAAAAGTTTCGTAGGAAGTTTCAAGTGACTGATTTTCCACTAGGGGTTGGGCAGAAAAGCTACAATTTGAAGGAGGACATGGTTGGAAGGAAAGCTTCATCCAAGATGCAGAGATGGATACCTTGGTTATTGATGAGGAAGTGCTTGGTGATGAGGTTGCTCAACAAGAAGAGGCCATACAGGAAGAATGCGAGGAGGTACAAGTGAATCACGAGCAGAGGTATGCATGTGATGTGAAAGAGTATGCTTTAGAGTCTTTGGATGATGTACCGTTATGGAATGAGTGGGATATAGAAAGTCTGCAGGATGATGAACCTGAATTAGAGTTGGATGATCAGATGTGTATTAATGTTAAGAAAGCCATGACCAGAATTGATGCTATAAAGGAAGAGCAACACCAGAATTCTATGAATGATGTTGATGCTATGGATGAGATTATGGATGCTGTGATAAATGAGTTTCTTATTGGCCTTGACAAAGATGAGTATACAGGAACTGAGGTGGATGCTTTGGCAATGGTGCCTATTAAAGGGGAGTTTGTTTTGCCTGTAGTGGTTGGCTTTGATGGTGATGTTTCTTATGTTGATGGACAAGGAAATGCTATGGCATATCAGGTTTTTCTTGATGAAGCTTTCATCAGTTATTACCCTCAGCAGGAGTTGCTTCACTGGTTCTCCAATATTGGTGTTGACCATATCAGTGATTTTGGAATTGAGATCAGGCAGGATGGTATGTATGTCAGGAGCTTTGTTTCCAGAACTTCTTATGTTGTGTTGTGGGAAATGGGATGGCAAACTATGCCTTTGGAAGATGACAGTGTTTCTTTGATCACATGGAATAGAGACGTTTTGGTTACCTTGTATGATGCTGGATTGATGGAGGGAAACGTGGTCATATGCTTTTTTTTGCTGCTGATCATGAATGATTCAGCAAGCTAGGGGTTGGGCAAAGTATGTCAGGCAAAAATCTGAGAAGTGTTTTGAGTCTGTGTACATATGGTGTGCATGGTTTGTGAATAAGCTTTGCCCTGAATGCCCTGGCAAATGTATAGAGCGGGTGGTTTTGCAGTGAGCTGGTACACGCACGTTTTTTTTTGGGAGCAGATGGTTGAGATTGGAAGTTTTTATTGTAGCAGTATGGTGTGCGGGTGGTTGCCAAATGCAGGGCACCGACCGATTTGAAAGAGAGGCCGCCTTTAGAGCATGGGCAATGGTCGTATTTTGGTAAGTTGAGGTGCAGCTGATGGAAGGCCGTGGGCAGCTCTTGTCATGTTTTGGAAAGTTATGAGCGCGGCATGTTAATCTGAAGCATAAGGAGCCGCCATCCCTCTTAGTGTGTGGCCATCCTTAAGGCTTTAAAAAATAAATAAATAATATACAAGTGTGGCCAGCTTGAAGGGTCCGCGTGGAGGTTTGTTTCGACTGCCAGCTCCCTGGCCAACGTGAAAGAAGAGTCTAGAGGTTGGCGAAGAGCTGCAGCAAGTGGGATATAGCCGCCTTGTGAAGTAGAGAGACATGGCTTCTTTTGTGCGAGCTGCAGTGGACAGGTGACTTCTGGGGAAGCCGCCTTGGCGAAGACACAGAGGGAGAAGTGGTAGCCGCCGTGTGATGGAGGCCGCACTGGTGATTCTGATGAGCTAGACGTGAAACCGTGGGGCTGCTGGCGACACACAAAGGCCCGCTGCAGAGCTGCTACGAGCTGGGGACTCCGTGTGTGACCGCCTGAGGAGAGAGTAACGGGCTGGGTTGTTTGAGGTGGCAGGTTGTTGCCGCCTTGTGAAAATGGGGTAGCCGCCTTGTGCAAGAAGACGAAGTTCTGGTGATTCGGCAGACACAGACGCAGAGTGAGGTGGCTGCCATGGAGAGGAGATGCTTCTTATGTTGACTGGACAGCAAAGGCTGTGTGACTACAGGCAAAGAGAAGGTGAGGCTGGCGAGTCGGGCTGGTGTGGTTGCCGCCATGTGGAAGAGGCAGCCTCTCTTGTGAGCGTATAGAAAAGGAGAGAAGAGTTGGCAACGGCTGGGGAGCCTTTGGGATGCAATAAGAGGGGACAGAGTGAAGCAATGAAAAAGTGTGGTGCCGACTTCTGAGAGAGCCACCTGGGGGAGCAAGGAAGCAGGTGATTATGGGAAGACTGCTGCATGGGCAGATGTGATGTATTTCTGAGGAAAGGTGACAGGGATTAGCCAAGATTAATTGGGACAGCTTGGTGAGTATACATCCTTGTGATGATGTGAGGGTCGTGTTTGTAAGGTTGTGTGAGTGAAGCTTCTGTGTCGGAAGAAGCTGTATGAAGTGTTGATTGGGAATCAAAGATAAAAGACACTGGTGATGTGTCTGGTTATGTTGTTGTGTTGGTATCCTGTGTGTGTTGATTTGCAGGAGAAGGCGTGATTGACGTGTTTGCTGGTGTAGTCCACGGGTTACACTCTCACAGCGCACTTTGTGCCAGCCTTTGATTACCTCGTCACGCACACGGTGGAAGTGTATGTGTTGCTGGGTGTTTACTTGGTTTATGGTGCCCCTGTTTTGGCTGTTCTTTCTGGTGTGGGTGGTGTGGTGAACAGTGAAAAGTGTTCCAGCCCCGGTGTCGTGTTAGTATTTTCAAAGTTTGGGAGGTGAAGGGCTATAGAGGCGTGGTCTTTTTTCTTTTTTTCACCTCACATCTGTCTGAGTGCGTAAGATGGAAAAGTACCTTACAATAGGTCAACCAAGTGAAACCATGTTAACCTCTATGGAGCGATTTAATAGTCTACTTCCTAGTATAATGTCTCAGTACTACATGACATCTGAGATCTAGTAAGATCCAACAAGTACATGCCTAGGCATCTATAATCATTATACTACAAATCATCATATTGCATCACCCGTGCAAGTGGACCAAACCCCTTTAGAAGAGGCAATGGAATCTCCTCCATATATTTGTAATAGTAGGTAGGCATCTTCTACATATCGTGTGGTGCATGCTCTGCATGTCTGATCCTCTAGTGAGGTATCTATAAGAATATGGCACAGCAGAAAGAGATAGCGAGACAAAGCACAATAGACAGTGCAATAGATACACAATGGAGAGAATTTAAAATTTTGATTATACCAAAGAGGTACAAGTGATGGTACTACTATCCACCCGTGTGCTCTCAAGTAGAGCTTAGATGGTGATCTAGACAGACTCTGGATGGAATATGTACGAGGTGTAGAAGGGGGTGGATACTCACAAGCATTGGATACCTTAGCTCATGCCAACCATGTCCATATATAGTACTATAGCCGGTGTGGTAGATGCATATACAACGAGGGCGGTTACACTGCATAGACACGATCACCGCCGCCCACGTATCAAGAATGCGGCTCACCGCCCACCGCCGCCCACGTATTAAGAATGCGGCCCACCGCCCACTAATGATGGACCTTGTATCTGAGGGAATATTCTAGGGAATATTCCCCAGACCCTAGCTAACGCTCGTACCCCTGACTATCTCCTAACAATGGTCACAATAATGACCCCATCGGCATCTAAGTCGGGGTTCCCACTAAAGACATATGCACCATGGCTACTCCTCATCATAATGGGGGCCTAACAAATATGCATTATACATCAAAGTGAGATATATGCTAAGAGGTGGGCATTGAGTGTATACTAACAGTATCTATCATCAACTTTACCATGTCTCAATTCTCAGGCAGTGAGAGAGGATACAATAAGGTGGTAGCGACATGATGACATGTGACATATATTTCAGGATCTCAATAAATCCATCCCTCTCACGATTTTGATGAAGTGGTCCATGTAAAATTGGGTTTTTAAGGAAGGGGACACCCATGTCCATGTATGTGAAGCCCTATAGATCCAACCAGATAATCTGGTTGATCTCCTTCCATGAGAGGTCTAAGAAGCGAGACTTCAAACTCGACTAAAAATTGGGGAGATGATTCATCTACTAGAGGCTGTGTGCATCAAATCACACTACCTTGGAGTACCATGCTGGCAAAGCATAATGATGGTAATGGTGATGGTGCTAATGAGGAGTGTCCCTTGGTCGCTCCCTCTCCTAATGTAACGACATAGAAGACTCTAGTGCTAGCCTCTGATCCCTTTCAAGTGTATATACCTCTGCTAGATATAGGTGGTGATAGTGTGGAAGAGGGCATCTACGACTTGTGGGGCCACCCAAAACTCTACTAGTATAATGTTATATGGCACCAATGGTTCACTACCATGCATGATAAAATCATCACATGGAGCCTCTATATGCTCCTCTAGGTTGCCTTACTATCCTTGGTCCCCAAAAAACTACACCATGCATAGTTATTGGGCATACCAAAGTGTTACGAAGCTCCCAGTAGTGGTCCTAGAAACATTGTCTCTCTAGACTCTGTAGATGGGCTAGATTATAAGTTGTGGTAACCCCACCTCATTTAGTGTCAATTGTAATACACTCTTGCATATTTAAAATTAGTGTGGCATGGTACACTAGTGATTCAATATGTAATGGCACACTATTTTTCCACTAACAAGAGGCCCCAAAGGCATTCAAATTTGGGACCTTATGCTTGAAGAATCAATTGTAATACACTCTTGCATATTTAAAATTAGTGTGGCATGGCACACTAGTGATTCAATATGTAATGGCACACTATTTTTCCACTAACAAGAGGTCCCAAAGGCATTCAAATTTGGGACCTTATGCTTGAAGAATCAATTGTAATACACTCTTGCATATTTAAAATTAGTGTGGCATGGTACACTAGTGATTCAATATGTAATGGCACACTATTTTTCCACTAACAAGAGGCCCCAAAGGCATTCAAATTTGGGACCTTATGCTTGAAGAATCACCTTATGCTTGAACCACTAGTCTTGAAATTGTTAAACTTTTAATCATGATTGTGTCCTCTTCACTTCCATAAACGATCATAATTTGTCTTCAATAAAACTTAATTATCTTAAGGAGGGGAACTTTTCTAGTTTTATCTTTAATACACAAGCCAAGCTTTAAATTTCTAAATCATCATCTCCCTCTTTGCCACCATTTAGGCAATGGTATTTCTTGAGAGTTTTCAATTTATTTACTTTATTCTTTTTATGTTTATTCCTTTGCATATTTACGTGAGACTAATGTGGCAATAACCTTATCTAGTTCTAATGCTAAGGTGTTGATGATGATTTTGGCATCTTTGTGTGGCTCTATGGCTTGCCACTCATATGGTGTGATCTCATGCTTAGCTCCTCTCTCTCTCTCTCTCTCTCTCTCTCTCTCTCTCTCTCTCTTTGTACACACACACACACACACACACACACACACACACACACACACACATACATATATGCATGTGTGTGTGTGTGTACCTACGCGCGTGTGTACAGATACGTATATATGTATATGTGTGTGTGTGTAGACATACACACATACACACATATAAACACACACACACACGCATATGTTTATGTATATATGTCTCTATATATGTGTGTGTATGTGTGTATTATATATGTATGTGTGTATGTACGTACATATGTATGTATGTATGTATGTATGTATGTCATGTGTGTGTGTGTATGTATGTGTGTATATGTATGTATGCGTGTGTGTATGTGTGTATGTATATATGTATGTATGCACACACACACACACACACACACACACACACACACACACACACACATAGAGCATATACGTATGTGTGTGTGTGGCATACATACATACATACATACATACACACACACACACACATATACACACACATATACGTGTGTGTGTGTGTGTGTGTACATACATATACATAGTATGTATATGTATGTACACATACATGTGTGTATATACATATACATAGTATGTATATACAAATATGTGTGTGCACGCATGTGTGTATACATACACATGTATACATACATAGATACATACATATATACAAACATGCATGCATGCTTCGCTGCCCTCTCTCTCTCTCTACATAATTATCTATTTATTTATTTACATATATAATATGTATATATAAATATGTGTGTGTGAGCATGCATGCGTACATAAATGCATACATGTGTATACATACATACCTATAGATAGATAGAAAGATTTACACACACATGCGCGCATGCGCACACACACACAGAGAGCATGTGTTTGCTTGTGTGTGTAAAAAATAAGATAATATTTTTTATTTAGAAAAATAAAGTATTTTATTTCATTATTCAAACTTACACGCATATGTATGCAGGCACACATATATGCACAGGTCCATGTGTGTGCTTGCATGCATACACATTATTTTTTACGATAAAAAAAAGAGAACACAACCTTGCATACATGTTTACATATGCATTATTTTTTTATTATAAAAAGAGAACACCCCCACCCATCCCCCTCCTCCCACCTTTCCCCTAGCGCTGCAAAAAAGGCCTAAAATAGCGGCACGTAGTAGCATTCTTGAGCACTGTCCATATCAAGAAGGATGCTAACTCATCCAGAAAGCAGTCAATGGAAAAATGTTATTCTTGAATGGTAATACTCCAACTCTTTTTGCACACAACTAGCCAACTTTGGCATGCAGTTTTCTTTAGTCGTTTATGGTTTATGGTTTTGATTATTCAAATGTATTAGCAATATCTATGTTACAATCAAAAGTTAACATGCCTTAATCAGGTCCTCTTATGGGGATGTATCATGAGGTTTTATGAATTTTTAAACTCATTGTTTATGTTCATGAATCAATTAATGTCTTGTACATAAATAATATTTAAAAAACACAAATCAGCTCTTTGATAGCATCATGCAAGCAATAATTAAAAATACATCATTACTTGACGGTTTTTTATATAATAATAAGCCTATATTTGATTATGGGTAATTGATTCTTGTAGATTGTTTTTAACCATGTTTACAAGGTGAAAGTTATTGTAAAGGAACCCTTCAAATGAGCATGTATCAACACATGGGAGCTATTAATAAACTTTGAGGTAGAAAGATAGAAAAAAAGACATTGGTAAAGATGGTGCCCATAGATAAATTACGCATTTAGGTCCTAGGGGGCTAAAACTATTGAAAATATCAAGCTTTGTTTCACCATCACATGACTTTGCCCTGGGATATTAGAGTCAAGAGTGTGGACGCTAAAGCTTCCCATGAGCCCTTTTCAACTTCTTGGTGAAAAAGGTAAACTTTGAGAAGGGAATATGATGAGTGGGGACCCTAACTTTCATTCTAAGACTGTGACACAAACACTTGAATACAAAGGGGTGGGAGTGATGTTGCACATTGTGAAATAGTTCCCTATCGAGAAAAGGGAAGGGCAAATAGTGTCTTGATGTTGATTCAAGTTGAGTACAAAATTGAATGGCATCTTTTGATTGGGAAAAACTGATGGAGGAAGCTAAGGTATGCTTTAAAGCGGCTAATGTGGTTGCAGCTTAGACGTGTTTGTCAAAGACTTATGTGTCTAGTTTTGGCAAGAATATATGTGTGACATGTGATTTTCAAAATAAAGTAGTGGGTTGTTTGTGGGTTCAATCAAATGCTAAGTCAATGGTCATATAAAAAGGGGGGTTTGCCGATGATAGATAGAGAGCAAGGTTTTTTTTTCCTCCTAAGTTCCAAGCCATTACCTAGGTACTCTAAACTTTGTAATTATTATTGTTCTCTAATTATACACACAAACAATTATAATGGAAGTTGTGAGCTCTCATCATACATCCTCTTCTTTCTCTTATTTAGCTCTTGGTCCTCATGGTGGTGATGATGTTTCAACTCCATATCCCCATGGAGATGATGTTCGTGCTGTTGTCCCCTTCTCATGGGAGCTAAAACCAGGAGTGTCCAAGCATCCCATATGCTCAATTAAAAAGAAGATGAAGGAAACCATCAATAGCCATGAAGGGCCAGCTTTGCTTTTTGAGCTTTTTATGGAAGACTCTGATGAAGTGTTGCTCCCTTTGCCAACGCCTCCAGCTCGCTTGCACGCTACCCCTCCCCTTACTCCAACTTCTTCTGCTTCTGATGATGATGATGCAAGGGCACAGTACAAAGGAAGCAATCCCTCTGTGAGTAACGTCCAATATAGCGAGTTGCAGAGAAACCTGCACTCGAGAAGGCAACAAGCCAAGAGCATGGCGACAGCAGCCAAGGATGATCCTTTTCTAATGGCGATGGAAGCATGCACAAAGGCAGAGAGCAAGGGCTGTAGCACCAACAATGCTAAGCTTTCTCCCAAGGCTCTGCTTAGCAAGCTCTTTGAGCCTTTGCCGCCACCACCAACAAGAAAGCCTGCTGGTCTTCGTCCTGCGGCCTTCGCCGCTGCGAGCTTCCAATCTAAAGACCACGAGAAGCCCGTTATTCTGAGCCGCCATCAAAGAAGCCGCAGCCATGGCAGCACTAACAATATGTCCTTCGGTAGCTGCATGGGATGTAAGACTGCCGAGGGCTACGACAGCATTGTTCGTCTTTAGATCTCTGCACCTTTGTATTTAGTTCATCGAGCCGCCTTACAACCTTTGTATTTAGTAGTAGTCACCTATGGATGATCTATCTCGTTCGATTAAATCTCTTTGAACACCCACTCTCATTGAACCATGGTGCTTATATATATATTTTTTGTGGTACTAGGTGATGCCTCCCTATTATGTCATGGTAGAGTGCCAACAAGTAGCTTTACCCATGTAGCTCCCACACTATCTCATGACATTATATCCTTTGGTGAAACCTAAGTCCATGGTATTGTGTTCTTCCATGAAAACCATCTATCCTAGGGTGTGAGAGTTGGGGCAAGTTACGTTAGCCCATTCGCTCTCTCAAGTAGAGAGCCCTAGTTGGAACCCTGCCCCCGAACACTAAATCCTTAAGTACCCATCCTTTGCAAGCAAATAAACGAACAAAAAAAACATGTATTCTATCTACCTTAATAGTAAAGCTGATAGCTCCAAGGGAAAGTAATGTTGTTGTTGATACTCCAATTACTAGCTACACCCCTAGCCTCCACTACTCTCACTATAGTGGGGCACGCCTACACCCCTAGTAGCCATATATAGCTCGATGTTTCCCATGGGTTCTTTCCATGGAGGTGGAGAGAAGAGTTTGGAATTTCTGAGTCCATCATAAGTTGCAACTATCACTTGGTGGCAATGGGTATGTTGCATATCTAATGGTTTGTCCATTAATTTATAAGCAATCTTAGTAGTGCCAAGAGGACTCACTCTTTTTATAAAATACTTTCTCCAAATTATATTGTTTCTAAGAAAAAAATGATATATAGCTTTTTTATTTTGGAAAGGAAGGATACACGAGAATTGTCATCTTAATGAATTAAGTAGCTGGGAAAAAATATTATGTTTGTAAGAGGGGGCCTTTAGCAAATTAGTGAAAACAAGCAAGGTTATTTGAGCCAATGGCAGCAGCTGATATTTGCCTTTGCAAAAAAATAACAATAATAATCCAGTCCTCTAGTGTAATTTTCACAGCTTGAATTCAGAAGAACTGATTATAATTTTGAATTTAAAGATTTTCATGACTAAAATTGAGAAAAAACGATTTTAAGTTTGCCTAATCTTGAATTTAAAGATTCGAAATTTGAAAATTTTAATTATAAAACAGGGTAACCGATGCAATTTTTTTTCCAATCGAGCTTCAAGGGCATCCATTGCACACTACATCTCACACTCTCTCTCTCTCTAAGGGCATCCATTGCACACTACATCTCTCTCTCTCTCTCTCTCTCTCTCTCTCTCTCTCTCTCTCTCTCTCTGCATGGTGAGAAAGCCTCCTCAACGGTTGGTGGGCCGATTATCTGAACTGTGATCCACCTGATGGATCTGTGTAGACGCTGAAATCACAGGCGCCATCGCTGAGATGCCTATCAAAAAACTCTTAAAAATGCCTGCGCGTACAGCCACGGACCCATTGATCGACTGCCGCAGATTATAAAAAAGACGGTACGCCCAATGTCCTCTCAGAGAATTGCAGCACCAGATTGTGCTGCTCATGATTATACTAATGTTCTTGCAGCTGCAAATAATTATGAGGAGTAACCTATAATTACGACGAGTAACCTCACTGTCGTCTTCCATGGTAGAAGCTTACCTTTCCTTAAATCTCCTAACTGCGTCCCCAACTTCCAAATTCTTGCCACTTAGCAACCTAGTGAAACTCTTCCTTTATAAAAACTAGGGAATAGTCTTCCTCTAAACTTAAAGACCATTTTAGGTTGATCTAGAATGGTCTAATATGACCTCCCGAATGAAGAATACTATTTGTATTGTGTAGAGGCTTTGAGAGTTACCGAGGAGTTCTCTTCTGACCATTCCAAGCCAATCTAGGGAAGCATAATTTTTTTAAAAATCCAAGCTAGTCTAAAGGAGTGTAGGGAGCATAATTTTTTTAAATTCCAAGCTAGTCTAGAGGAGTGTAATTGGAGTGTAATTTTTTTTAAAGATGTGGGTATTCTACTTTTGAGGTGCTGGATGGGGATGGCCTTAAGTACCATAATTACCCTTTTGAAGACAAAGTGCTGAGTGGGTGTGTTAAGAGAGATATACTTTAGCACATAAACTACTAAGAAAAAGAATATGAAAATGGCTAAGTAGCTTCCAAAGAGCTGTAGTGATGTTTTTATGCAATGGTTATGATAATAATAATAATTAGTGATAAAGCAATATTGGATATTCAGAGCCGATTGATAAGGTGGATGAGGAAAGTGAGAGAGTTCACACTCGAGTTTGCACTCGTCATGGAGAATGGTGACTCTAGGGCCTGCTGACTAACCCTAACTTGGGTCCCTAGGTTTGGCATGGGTAAGTTCAAGATTAGCAGCCTTGGGTGTGGGGGTTGGCTGGAATGTATATTGCATGAAGCGGCTCTTGGTGATGAAGCTCCCTAGCTTGATCAACCCCATAGTCAATTGTCATGAAGTTTTAAATAAAGGAGATGGCTAGGCTGGATGAGTCTGGTGCTTTTCTTTTATGATAGGATTAAAGAAGGTCTTGGAGGAACCTTGCATGAGCATATTATATAAATTATAGCATATTTGCATCAGTGTTTAATTTTCCTTACTTGTTGTATTCTCTTATATGTCAAAAATAAACAGAAAATCAATGTTTTTTTGAGTTTTGAATTTTTTGCTATGTGTGTTATTATGCTATGTGATTACCCCCTTGGGATTGATAATAGAATTCTAGGACCCAAGTGGAGGTAACCTTTGTGCATTGCCAAAGTGAATATGGTAATTGGGGTAGTTTATACATACCTTATGGTAAAGGGTTCTAATATGTAGGCACTAGAGCTTGTACATATTGAGGAGTGATGGTGGGGCTAGTGGGGCTGGTAAGGCCAATGGTTGCCTTGGTATTGGGAGCATTTGTCATGGTGCAGGAGTCCACCCTACTAGGTTCACTTAGTACCAACAATGAGCTATGCCATGGTTCCCATGGCATTGATAATGAGCATAGGCCTCTATATTGGACACTTTGTACTTGTATGATTTTGGGCGGCAAATTACATAGCACGAAACCATATCTCTCTGTGGGAATAGATGTGGGTGTCCTGCTTTAGAGGTTCTACCTGGGGTTGGGCTTTGAGGTTTCCCTTAGGGTGGGCCCTCCCACTGTGCTTGCCTAAATGGTTGATCAGATTCTTTGCCAACTCGTCCATGCTCATGTCCTTAACTCTAAGACTCTAGCTAGTGCTGGTTGGTCACCCTTGACTAATGATGAGGCTTTGGATGAAGCTTCCCCTATCTCTTAGTTCGGGTGGATGACTTTTATTTGCTTGTCTTGCATGTGTCTACTAGGTCTATTACCTTCTTGTGGTAGCACTCATCAAAGATGTAGGACCTAGATCTATAGAGATGGTCATGAAGCCTCTTGCTCTTGAGATCGATCATAAATCGATCGATGAAATTGATGAATGAGTGATAAGTTGTCTAGTCTTTTGTAGGTGCTGCATCTCATGTGGAGATAGTTGGTTCTAGCAATATAGTCCCGCATTGTTTCTCCCTTCTCTTGATTGAGGTTATATATTTGTGTAATAGGGCTTCATTTGGATCCACTGGGCAAGAATCCCATAATGAATGTGTGTCTCAAGACCTCATAGCTAGCCTTTTCATGTGGATTATAGTGACCTGAACCACTGGCTTGCTTTACCTTAAAGACAAAGTTTGAACGAGTAGATCTTGGTGGGATCATCAATCCATCCCCCCATGGCCTCATAAATTTGATAAAACTTCTCTAGGTACTGAATGGAATCTGTAGTTATATCAAATTTGGTCATCATCCTTGAGATGTGGATTGGCTTAGTTTTACCTAACTCTGAGCCTCTAGGTGCTAGGTTTGTTGCAAAATCCCATCCCTTCCCATTTCAAACGCCATCCTCAACATGTCTTCTGCATATTCACGTGATGCTGGAACATAAGGAGGTGGTTGTGGTGAGACCCTCTGTTTCAGGGTATGGGGTATCTTGCCTTATGGGGTTAGGCTATACGATTTCCAATAGCACTTGTCCTCTGCTTTGTCTAGCTTTGAGGTTATACACTCACTCCGGCTAAGGACACGTTTGTTGGTGAATATCTTTGTAGATCCCTTTGTGATGAAGTAGGCCCTGACATTGGCTCTTTACCCCATATTCCTTGTTCCTTGTCCAAACAGAGAACAACTGGAACTTGGTTTTGTGGTAAAGGCATTTCTATAGTGGGCTCCTATGGAGAGCGAGACTCCTGCTTCTTGTGCTATGTGCACTTACTATTGTGTGTATTATGGAATATTTGTCCCGAGGGGGTGGGGGGGTGTTGAAATAGTAATGTGGGAGGGTGGAATAAGTGTAGAGCAAGGGGGAGAGAATGCACATTAGAAAGAAGAAAGAATAAGGGTCTTAGATCAAAGGTTGATTTGTATGGTCACTTGTAAAAGGTGAAGTCAATACTCAAAAAGGTAGCAAATGGAAAGCACAAGGTGGCACATATAGTGTGAGCATTTGTGGATACATGGGTGGCACACAGGTGCACATATCTTGTGGGATAAAGCTCCATGAGAGCTATATGATGATGTATTTGGATCAACTCTAATACAAGTGGCTTTAAGCCTTCTAGTTTCATTGTTGTTCTTTTAAAATTTTAAAATCTCTTTGTTAACTTAGTCTCTCAATAAGAAAGCCCATGACTTGCTATGAGCTGCCCTAGATCCATGCTTTCAGCATGGTATCAAAGCTTGGCTGGGCTAGCTCATTAGAAAGTGATTAAGAAGATCATGATTTATCATTAGGGCTTGATTTAATACTATGATTAGCTTGGCTAGGCTAGCTCCTTTTAGCAAGTGATTTAAGAAGATCACAATTCATCATTAGCTCTTGATTCAGTACTATGATTAGCTTTGTTGTTTTCTTATCAATAAGCTTCCATTGGCTTTATTGTTTTCTTGCCAATAAGCTTCAATTAGGAACTTTCTTTCTTCTTGCCACATTCTTATTAGAGATCTTTTCAAAAACTATTCTATGTGAGGCAATTGTTTCCTCTTTCTCCTATGTATATGGGGTAGTTGTTCCCTCTTTCTTCTATACTCTGGGCTATAGCATTTGGAGCTCCAACAAAGCCTATAGCTGCTTCACTACTGCAACACTCTTGGTGGCCATTAAAAAATAGAGAAAGAAGAATGTAGAGAAACTACAACAGTAGAAAGGTGGCAGGTGAGTGTCAACAAAGAGAGAAAGAGAAGCAAAGCAGATATCTCCAAGACTAGCAAGGGGTAGCACCCTCCAAACTTAGGTGTAGGAAGTTTTTTACAAGAGAGAGAGAGAGAGAGAGAGAGAGAGAGAGAGAGAGAGAGAGAGAGAGAGAGAGGAGGGCTTGTAGTACACTGTCTAAACATCACTTGTTATAGCAACTGAAAGCAGGTCAAAGCGCTCATCACACAGCAAGGTCGCATTTGAGCAAGGAAAGAAATGGATTCACATAGAGGATTTACACAAGCAGGCAACTCTTGTGGTATATAGCAGCTTGTGTGGATGACAACCACTTGCCTTTCACCTCTATCTCGTCCTTGTTGTGCCGCACAGAATCAGCCATTGGAGTGTGTTGGAGTTGCACGGTGAGCTTGTGTTGAGGTCAAGCTGCTATATACCACAAGAGTTGCCTGCTTGTGTAAATCCTTTATGTGAATCCATTTCTTTCCTTGCTCAAATGCGACCTTGCTGTGTGATGAGCGCTTTGACCTGCTTTGAGTTGCTATAACAGGTGATGTTTAGACAGTGTACTACAAGCCCTCCCCTCTCTCAAATCAACCTTTGATCTAAGACCCTTATTCTTTCTTCTTTCTAATGTGCATTCTCTCCCCCTTGCTCTACACTTATTCCACCCTCCCACATTACTATTTCAACACCCCCCCTCCCCCCCCCCCCGGGACAAATATTCCATAATACACACAATAGTAAGTGCACATAGCACAAGAAGCAAGAGTCTCGCTCTCCATAGGAGCCCACTATAGAAATGCCTTTACCACAAAACCAAGTTCCAGTTGTTCTTTGTTTGGACAAGGAACAAGGAATATGGGGTAAAGAGCCAATGTCAGGGACTACTTCATCACAAAGGGATCTACAAAGGTATTCACCAACAAACGTGTCCTTAGCCGGAGTGAGCCTATAACCTCAAAGCTAGGCAAAGCAGAGGACAAGTGCATTTGGAAACCGTATAGCCTAACCCCATAAGGCAAGATACTCCATACCCTGAAACAGAGGGTCTCACCACAACCACCTCCTTATGTTCTAGCATCACGTGAATATACAGAAGACATGTTGAGGATGGCATTTGAAATGGGAAGGGAGGGGATTTTGCAACAAACCTAGCACCTAGAGGCTCAGAGTTAGGTGAAACTAAGCCAATCCACATCTCAAGGATGATGACGAAATTTGATATAACTACAGATTCCATTCAGTACCTAGAGAAGTTTATCAAATTTATGAGGCCATGGGGGGATGGATTGATGATCCCACCAAGATCTACTCATTCAAACTTTGTCTTTAAGGTAAAGCAGGCCAGCGGAATAGGTCACTATAATCCACATGAAAAGGCTAGCTATGAGGTCTTGAGACACACATTCATTATGGGATTCTTGCCCAGTGTTGACATATAAGAGAATACAACAAGAAAAATTAAACACTGATGCAAATATGCTATAATTTATATAATATGCTCATGCAAGGTTCCTCCAAAACCTTCTTTAATCCTATAAAAAGGAAAGCACCAGACTCATCCAGCCTAGCCATCTCCTTTATTTAAAACTTCATGACAATTGACTATGGGGTTGATCAAGCTAGGGAGCTTCATCACCAAGAGCCGCTTCATGCAATATACATTCCGGCCAGCCCCCACACCCAAGGCTACTAATCTTGAACTTACCCATGCCAAACCTAGGGACCCAAGTTAGGGGGTTAGTCAGGCCCTAGAGTCACCATTCTCCCCATGACGAGTGCAAACTCGAGTGTGAACTCTCTCACTTTCCTCATCCACCTTATCAACCGGCTCTGAATATCCAATATTGCTTTATCACCAATTATTATTATTATCATAACCATTACATAAAAACATCACTACAACTCTTTGGAAGCTACTTAGCCATTTTCATATTCTTTTTCTTAGTAGTTTATGTGCTGAAGTATATCTCTCTTAACACACCCACTCAGCACTTTGTCTTCAAAAGGGTAATTATGGTACTTAAGGCCATCCCCATCCAACACCTCAAAAGTAGAATACCCACATCTATTCCCATAGAGAGATATGGTTTAGTGCTACGCAATTTGCCACCGAAAATCATACAAGTATAAAGTCTCCAATGTGGAGGCCTAGATGCCAATAGTACTATGGTCATTGTTGTCAATGCCACAAGAACCATGGCACAACTCATTGTTGGTACTAAGGAAACCTGGTAAGGTGGACTCTGGCACCATGATAGATTCTCTCAACACCAAGGCAGCCATTGGCCCTACCATCCCCATTAGCACCACCATCACTTCTCAGGCCCAAGCTCTAGTGCCTACATATCGAATCCCTTTACTCTATAAGGTATGCAGAGACTGCCACAATTGCTATATTCACTTTGGTAATACATTCGAGTTACCTCAACTTGGGTCCCAGAATTCTATTATCGAGCCCAAGGGGGTAATCACATAGCATAAGAACCCGCATGGTGCAAAATTCAGAACTCAAATAGCGTTGATTTTCCATTTATTTTTTATATATAAGAGAATACAACAAGTATAAAAAATTAAACAATGATGCAAGTATGCTATAATTTATATAATTTGTGCATGCAAGGTTCTTCTAAGACCTTCTTTAATCCTATAAAAAGGAAAGCACCAGACTCATTCGATACACCCATCTCCTTTTTTTAAACTCACAACACTTGGATATGGGGTCGATCATGTGAGGGAGCATTATCACCCAGACTGCTTCACGGAGTATACATTCCAGCCATGGCCCACCACACCCAAGGCCGCTAATCCTGACCACACACAATCTTTACAAGATGGCTATCAATAATACACCCTTCCACCTTAAATCTAGACTCATGTAGAAATTCTAATGGAACACATGTTCCCAAGTCTCCAAATTGCAACCATATTGTAGCCACATAGAATTCTCAAAATGAAGCCCAAGATAATTTCCCTTCAACAATTGAGTGATTAAAGACTTCATTATAAAATGATGGCTGACAAACTATGGCACATGGAATGGTTTGCCAACCAATTAAAAGTCAAAGACAAGCACAAAGAAGACATGGTTCTTATGTATATTAACAAAAAAGTTTACAGAAACTTAGGTACATAGGGATAGGTCCCTTTAGGGTGTTTGAAATGACTTTGTAAGGAGCATGAATGACAAACACCCTAGACAAAGCTGAAATGGAAATTCAATGGTAGCAAGCTAAAATGATACTGTATACGTGGACTCCACCCTAACTCTTGCAAAGTTTGGTCACGACCATCCAACCACATTTGTGTGCAATGTGCATTAGAAAGGCCCAATTTTCAATGTGTTGTGGCCTTAGAGAGCCCCCTGAAAATTGGGCCTTTCCAATGCAAATTTAATGTGCAAGCCAAAGGTCCAATTCCAAGAGGGCTCTCTAAGGCCACAACATATTGGAAACTAGCAAATGGCAAGGACATTGCAACTAAATATACTCCGATGTGTCGACCAAACTTTGCAAGTGCATATGTGGATTCCACCCTTACTCTTGCAAAGTTTGGTCACCATTGGAGTACATTTAGTTGTAAAATGCAGGCCAAATGCCCAATTTCAAGGGGACTCCGTAAGTTCATGACACATTGAAAATCAGGTAAATGGAATGCACATTATAATCCAATGTGCTCTGATAGTGAACCAAACTTTGCAAGTGTGTATATGTGGACCCAACCCTCGCTCTTGCAAAGTTTGGTCACCATTGGAGTACTCTTGAAATGCAATGTGTGCGGGCTAAAGGCCCAATTTTGAGAGGGCTCTCTAAGACCACAACATATTGAAAACCAAGCAAATGGCATGCACATTGTAACCAAATTTTCTCCAATGGTGACCAAATTTTGTAAGTGTGTATATGTAGACTCCACCCTCAATCTTGAAGTTTGGTCACCATCGGAACACATTTGGTGGCAATGTGCAAGCCAAAGGTCCAATTTTAAGAGGGGCACTAAGACCATGACACATCTGGCACACACATTGTAACCAAACGTAGTCCGATTGTGACCAAACTTTACAAGTGTGTATATGTGGGCCCACCCTCACTCTTAGAAAGTTTGGTCACCATTGAAGCACATTTTGTTTCAATCTACGAGCCAAAGGCCCAATTTCAAGGGGCCTCTCTAAGGCCACGACACATTGAAAACCAGGCGTCTAGCATGCACATTAAAAACTAGGTGTCTGGCATACACATTGTAACAACTAAATGTGCTGCGATGGTGACCAAACTTTGCAAGTGTGTACATATGGACCCCACCCTCACTCTTGCAAAGTTTAGTCACCATGGGAGAACATTTGGTTGCAATGTGCAAGCCAAAGTACCACCAAACAAATAGAGACCAAAAGAGACAAAG
The DNA here is from genome assembly GCF_041138505.1 of Cibotium barometz. Lineage (NCBI taxonomy): Eukaryota > Viridiplantae > Streptophyta > Polypodiopsida > Cyatheales > Cibotiaceae > Cibotium > Cibotium barometz. The sequence goes on from NC_141064.1 coordinate 34,596,441, forward strand.
ATCAGTGAAAGAAAAAGATACGTTTAAATAAGTTTGTACATGTGTGTGAATGTGAATGTTTGTGTGTATTATGTAGGTGCATATGTGAGTGTGTTTGTGAATGCATGTGCATTATAGAGGTACATATGTGTGTGTGTGTGTGTGCATGCGTGCATGTGTGTGTGTGTGTGTGTGTGTGTATGTGTGTGTGTGTGTGTGTGTGTGTGTGTGTGTGTGTGAATGTTTATGTGCATGTGTGCAGAGAGGAAGAACTAAATATAAGAGAATAATACATATGAGAAATTATGAAACTACAACATACAAAAAATTTGATTTTTTTCTTTTAAAAATACTTTTTAAAAAAATGAAAAATAATTATTATTTTTTAACTTGGTCAAGTTACTCAAAAAAATTTAAAAATAGTTTTTTTTTTCAAAAAAAAGAAATAATTTTCCCCAAAAAAAAATTGTAACTCAACTGAGTTACTTTAAAAAATTTTAACTTTTTTTAAATTTTTGAAATTTTAAAAAAAATGACCGAGTTGCGTAGCTCGGTCGAGCTACACACAAAAAATAATAATGATGATTTTATCCTTCGAGATGTGGTCGAACTGCACACATATGAAATGGTGTAAATATGTAACCATTAGACATCTACATATGCAGCTTTTAACTTGATTAGGTTCCATGATCGCGCTATGTTATTTGCCACCCAAAATCATACAAGTATAGAGTGTCCAATGTGGAGGCCTAGACACTAACAGTATTATGCTCATTGTCAATGCCACGAGAACCATGACATAGCTCATTGCTGGTACTAAGTAAACCTAGTAGGATGGACTCCCGCACCACGATAAATTCTCCCAATATCAAGGTAACCATTGGCCTTACCATCCCCACCATCACTCCTCAATAGGCGCAAGCTCTAGTGCCTACATATTAGAACCCTTTACCGTAAGGTATGTATAAACTACCCCAATCACCATATTCACTTTGTTAATGCACGAAGGTTACCTCCACTTGGGTCCTAGAATTCTTTTATCGATCTTAAGGGGATAATCACATAGCATAATAACCCACATAGCAAAAAATTCAAAACTCAAATAAACATTGATTTTCGGTTTATTTTTTACATATAAGAGAATACAGCAAGTAGGAGAAATTAAACACTGATGCAAATATGCTACAATTTATATAATATGGTGATGCAAGGTTCCTCCAAGACCTTCTTTAATCCTATAAAAAGGAAAGCACCAGACTCCTCCTCCATCCCACCCATCTCCTTTTTCTAAAACTTCAGGACACTTAGCTATAGGATTGATCGAGCTTGGGAGCATCATCATCAAGAGCCGCTTCATGCAATATACATTCCAGCTAGCCCCCACACCCAAGGCCACTAATCTTGAATTCACCCATGCCAAACCTACGGACCCAAGTTAGGGTTAGTCAGGACCTAGAGTCACCATTCTCCATGACGAGTGTGAACTTTCTCACTACCCTCATCCACCTTATCAAACGGCTCTGAATATCCAATATTTCTTTATTAGCAATTATTATTATTATCAAAACCATTTCTTAAAAACATCATTGCAGCTCATTGGAAGCTACTTAACCATTTTCATATTCTTTTTCTTGGTAGTTTATGTGCTAAAGTTCATCTCCTTTAACACACCCACTCATCACTTTGTCTTCAAAAGGGTAATTATGGTACTTAATAACATTTTTAATTATCTTTAAAAAAGGCCAGCCCCAACCAGCACCTCAAAAGTAGAATATCCACATCTATTCCCATGGAGAGATATGGTTTAGTGCTACACAATTTGCCACTGAAAATCATACAAGTACAAAGTGTTCAGTGTCGAGGTCTAGACACTAATAGTATTATGCTCATTGTCAATTCCACGAGAACCATGACACAACTCATTGTTGGTACTAAGGAAACCTGGTAAGGCAGACTCCGGCACACCACGATAGATTCTCCCAACACCAAGGCAACCATTGGCCCTACCAGCCCCATTAGCACCACCATCACTCCTCAGGAGCAAGCTCTAGTGCCTACATATCAGAACCCTTTACTCTAAGGTATCTAGAGACTGCCACAATTGCTATATTCACTTTGGCAATACATTTGGGTTACCTCAACTTGGGTCCCAGAATTCTATTATCGAGCCCCAAGGGGGTATCACATAGCATAAGAACCCGCATGGTGCAAAATTCAAAACTCAAATAGTGTTGATTTTTCATTTATTTTTTGACATATAAGAGAATACAACAAGTAAAAAAAATTAAACAATGATGCAAATATGCTATAATTAATATAATATGTGCATGCAAGGTTCTTCTAAAGAACTTCTTTAATCCTATAAAAAGGAAAGCACCGGACTCGTTTGGTACACCCATCTCCTTTTTTTAAACTCACAACACTCGGCTATGGGGCCGATCGAGCCAGGGAGCATCATCACCCAATATTGCTTCATGCAGTATACATTCTAGCTAGGCCCCACCACACCCAAGGCCGCTAATCCTGACCTCACCCATGCCAAACTGAAGGACCCAATTTAGGGTTGGCTAAGCCCTATAGTCACCACTCTCCACCACGATGAATGCAAACTCAAGTGCAAACTCTCACTACCCTCATCCACCTTATCAAAATTGGCTCTAGATATTGAATCTTTGTTTATGAGCAATCATAATCGTTGTGCATAAAAATGTCATTGCACCACTGGGGCAGCACTTTGCAAGCTACTTAGCCATTTTCATATTGATAAGTGAATTTCCTTAGTAGTTTATGTGTTGAAGTATATCTCCCTTAACATACACTCAGCCCTTTATCTTCAAAAGGGTACCTATGGTAGTTAATAAAAATTTTAATTATCATAACTTATAAATTAGATGTAAACAAAAATAACAAGACCTTGATTAAAAAAAATAAAATCTTTACTTATAAATTAGATGTTTCAAAAAATAACAAGACCTAGATTAAGAAAAAGAAAATCTTTACTTGTACACTCCAATCCTCCTTATCAAAGAAGAAATGAAATCTCTCTTTAATCCTCTCACAAAACCCCTGATTCTCTCATAATAAAGGAGAGGGAAACCATAGCTTGTGCTATGCCCAAATGTACACTTTTGGTCCATTTTCTCTCAGTCCCAAATCATAATTTTAAATAACTATTTCTTTACTTAAAAGATACAAAACCCTAATCCTAATTAGCCACCCAAAGGCTCCCCAGCCGTTGCCAGCTCTTCTCTCCTTTTTTGTACGCTCACAAGAGAGGCCGCCTCTTCCACATGGCGGCAACCACACCAGCCCGACTCGCCAGCCTCACCTTCTCTTTGCCTACAGTCTCACAGCCTTTGTTGTCCAGTCAACATAAGAAGCATCTCCTCTCCCCGGCGGCCACCTCACTCTGCGTCTCTGTCTGCCGAATCACCAAAACTTCGTCTTCTCGCACAAGGCGGCTACCCCATTTTCACAAGGCGGCAACAACCTGCCACCTCAAACAACCCAGCCCGTCGCTCTCTCCTCAGGGAGTCACACACGGAGTCCCCAGCTTGTATCAGCTCCGCAGCGGGCCTTTGTGTGTCACCAGCAGCCACGGCTTCACGTCTAGCTCATTAGAATCACCAGCGCGGCCTCCATCACACGGCAGCTACCACTTCTCCCTCTGCGTCTTCGCCAAGGCGGTTTCCCAGAAGTCACCTGTCCACTACAGCTCGCACAAAAGAAGCCCCGTCTCTCTACTTCACAAGGCGGCTATATCCCACTTGCTGCAGCTCTTCGCCAACCTCTAGACTCTTCTTTCACGTTGGCCAGGGAGCTGGCAGCGTCGAAACAAACCTCCACGCGGACCCTTCAAGCTGGCCACACTTGTATATTATTTATTTATTTTTTAAAGCCTTAAGAATGGCCACACACTAAGAGGGCTGGTGGCTCCGTATGCTTCAGATTAACATGCCGTGCCCATAACTTTCCAAAACATGACAAGAGCTGCCCACGGCCTTCCATCAGCTGCACCTCAACTTACCAAAATACGACCATTGCCCATGCTCTAAAGGTGGCCTCTCTTTCAAATCGGTCGGTGCCCTGCATTTGGCAACCACCCGCACACCATACTGCTGCAATAAAAACTTCCAATCTCAACCATCTGCTCCAAAAAAAAACGTGCGTGTACCAGCTCACTGCAAAACCACCCGCTCTATACATTTGCCAGGGCATTCAGGGCAAAGCTTATTCACAAACCATGCACACCATATGTACACAGACTCAAAACACTTCTCAGATTTTTGCCTGACAACAAACACTTATCTTTTGTAGAATGGTGCTGGAACATATAAAGTGGCCTTCACACTGTTTTTTTTTGTGTGTGTGTGTGTGTATTCCTGCAACTCTATTTCCAACATTTGGTATCAGAGCATGTGCTCTCGCTCTTGTTGGTTGTTACTTCCTACTCTTCACCCTGAGTTGCTTATCTTCTTGAATTGGATCAAGAAGCCCCTTTGGGATAAGAAAGATAACCTTGAAGTGTTCAATACTTTGTACTATAGTTTTGCAATCAGATTTTTGTTCCAAGTGCGTTTTAGGAAACGTTCGCATGATTTTTGATTTTTGATAGACATCTTCAAGAACCAAATTTGCATTGTTTTTCATCAGATTTTGTAGTAGTATTGTTAGATCTACTACAAATGATTGTGTAGATACACGTCAAAGCATCATCAGACACTCACAACATCGAATCTTGTCTACGAGCTACACTTCACTGACATCGATCTCTACATCTTATGAGTAAAAATTCTACTGACATTACTTTGCATTTCTTTCATACACCTTGTAGGTCTCCATTGTCAGTATCCTTATTAGTAGCCACATTAATTGCATTGAAGAATCACTTAATACTTACAAGTTTCATGATTATTTTCTTGGGTATTAGCAGAAATGACAGAAAGTGATGTATTTTGGATGTTATCTGCTCTGAGGATAAGCTTGACGGGACCAACTACCCGTTATGGTCCTATATGATGTAGCATTTATTGGTAGCCAAAAGGGCTATGGAATGTTGCGGTTGGTACTATGAGAAATATCCTGGTTCCTCTAATGAACATATGTAGAAGGCACATCTATAGACATGGACTCAGTTTCACATGGTACATTACCACATGATAGCATACATCCTATGTAGGAACAAATAAAATGGGATGGAAGAGATATACAGGTACATACGTTGCTTGCCTTGTCAGTTAAGAGGAGTATCATTCCTCACATTTGATCATGCAGGACTGTTATATATGCTTGGGATATGCTTACGTCATTGTACCAGGTACATCATTGTACCAGGACTGTTATATATATGCTTGGGATATGCTTACGTCATTGTACCAGGTACGTAATGAAGCACGTGTTGCTTATCTATGCAAGAGCAATTAGTCAGAGCATATGAATGAGTGAGACTCCATGGACGGTTTTCTTATAAAAATCAAGGATTTTGAGAAGCAGTTGGCTAGTGTGTTGATGAGGTATATCCTGAGAGTTAATTTGTGCCTACCAGAATCATATCAAAGTTTTACTTCTATCATCAGACTCATGATGAAAGGCAATCAAATGTCTTGGAGTTTGAGGAATTGGTTTCTGTGCTCTTGCAACAAGAAGAGAAATCTAGAAAATTAAATCTATCATGCATATAGGAGATCAGGCTTTTGCTGCCAGTAAATAAAGAGGCAAAGGTAAATCCTTCCTTAGGGTAGTTACAAGCTAAAATCAGATTCATCAAGCAAGCTTGTAGACAAGGAAACAACAAGGTAAAGAAAAAGGGCAAATGTAACTATTGTAGGAAACCTGGTCACTACATTAATGAGTGCAAGAAGCGGCTAGAGAAGGAGAAAAAGAAAGACTCAGGTATGGCTATAGCTAATGCAAATGTAACTATTGTAGGAAACCTGGTCACTACATTAATGAGTGCAAGAAGCGACTAGAGAAAAAGAAAGACTCAGGTATGGCTATAGCTAATGCATCAGCATCTAATGCAAGAAGCGGCTAGAGAAAAAGAAAGACTCAGGTATGGCTATAGCTAATGCATCAGCATCTAAAGCAGAAAACAATGAATCTGCAAACTACGCACATTATGATTTGGCTTTCATTGTGCAATGTAGTTTTAGCCCTTCCCATAAGGATGTATGAATGGCTGTATATGTCTGGTATTTTGATAGTGGTTCTAGTTAGTACATTACTTCTCATCGTAGCTTGTTCTCATCACTCGAATCTTCTCCACAAGGAAACACTGTTACATGTGCAAAGAACTCCTCATATCATGTAAAAGGAGTTGGTAAAATTATTCTTACTATTGCAAATGGTGGAACAATCATGCTCTTAAATGTATTATATGTACCAAGGATTAAGAAGAACTTGTTATTAGTCTCTGCCCATTACTAAGACTGGCTTAGTGGTTCATTTTGTGGATGGCAGATGTATTGTTCATGATTGCAGTGATGGCAGTACAATTTTTAATTTTAGTACTTTGTTTTATGGCCTTTATAGGCTAGATATATATGAAAGACAAACAATACAGTTTCTGCCACACAAAGGTAATAGCTGATGCTAAGCTATGGCATGCACAATTTGTCACTTAAAATTTGGCAGTTTGTTGCATTTGCATAAGCATGGCATGGTGTCTGAGCTACCATATCTTGAAGCCCCTATCAAACATATTTGTGAGGGCTCCATTCTTGGAAAAATGTAATGGGTATCATTTCTCAAAGATGGATCAAATAGAACTGTCTAAATTACAGTTTATACACAATGATGTATGTGGTCCTATGATGAGGACACTATCTATTGGGGGCTACCTCTATTTTGTCACATTCATTGATGATTATTCTAGAATACTTAGGTATATCCATTAAAATAGAAATCATAGGTTTTAATGTGCTTTAAGCACTTTATTGCCATGGTTGAAAATGTTCCTACATGTAAGATTCGTACACTCCATATACTAATCTAGGGGGGAGTATATGTCTAAGGAGTTTTATGCATACACGGTTGATTATGGTATAAAACACCAATGTATTATGCCCTATACACCTGAGCAAAATGGTGTAGCTGAATGCAAAAATAGGTCTCTCCTAGAGATGGCATATTGTATGGTCAAAATTCATGAGCTACCTCATGGTTTCTAGCTAGAAGCAGTCATTTTTATGCAACATATGTTTTGAACAGGTGTCCTACAAAGGCTTTGCATACAATTACACCTTTTGAAGCGCTTAGAATGGTAGACATCCCTATGTGGCTCACTTATGCATTTTTTATTTTGTTTCTTATGTACATGTGTTCCTTAGCAAATTTGCAGCAGCAAGCTTAATGGTAAGGCTATTAAATGTATTTTTATGGCATGTAGCTCAAAAAGTAAAGGTTACTATCTCTATCATCCTGCTCTACCAAGCGGATTCTTGTGAGTAGAGATGTATTTGTGGAAGATGTAATTCATCCCTTGATTTTGTTTAAAAAATAGCAAAATGTATGTTCGTATGACATATTCGACCCTCTCCTTCCATTTTTCAATCCAGGACACATTGATGTAGAGCATTTGGATACTCAAAAGAATGCTAAAAATTGTCCCACACAGGTTAAAATACCATGTTTGTTAGCCCACAGATCAACCTATTAATGAGGCAAATGTGGATGATGCAATTGAGAGGAAAGAAGGAAAATTGAGGAGTAAAAAAGTATGCCAAAATGGCTGGTGCAGTGACAATAAATTGGCCACTCCTTTGCCTAGCAGAACACATGTAGGTTCTCATCATGCATCTTATGTTGACACAGGTTATGCTCTTATTGCCAGTTTATGTAATGAAGAGGAACCTATCTCCTTTGATGAAGCAAAGGAATTAGAAGAATGGATGAGTGTTATGTAATTTGAATATGATGCTTTACTAAAAAATGATACTTTTGAGTTGTTTGATTTGCCTCGATCATGGTAAGAAGGCCATTGGTACACGAAATGGGTTTACAAGCTTAAACATAAAGTTGACGGTTGGTAGTGTCGAGAGATACAAAGCAAGGCTTGTTGCAAAGGGTTATGCATAGGAAAAGGCATTGACTATGGTGAGATCTTTGCACCCACATGTCGTATGACTACCATCATTGCATTAACAACACATAAAGGTTGGAATGTAAGTTAATTAGACATCAAAAATGATTTTTTGAATGGAGATTTTCATGAGGAGGTCTATGTATCTTAGCCTCATGGTTTTGTTTAGAAAGGTCAGGAATCAAAAGTATACAGATTATAAAAAAGCCTTGTATGGTCTTAAGTAGGCTCCCAAAGCATGGTATGAGAAGATACATGCATACTTGGTTACACAAGGTTTTTGTAATAATCCTACTGACAATACCCTCTACATTAAGAGGACTAAAGATGAATTTTTGGTCATCGTGCTATATGTTGATGACATGCTACTCATAAGACCTAATGATGATCATATTTTAGCTTTTGTAGCTGATTTGCATAGGTCTTTTGAAATGTTAGATCTTGTCCATTGCACTATTATTTGGGCATTAAGTTTCGGTAGCTTAATGATGGCATTGTTATGCTGAATAAATAATACATAGAGGCATTGTTGAAAAGGTTCAATCTTGGCAATTACAAATGTGTTGCTACACCTATGGAACCTGGTTTACAACTTAGTCTTGAAGATGTAGGGGACCCTTTTGATGTTGGCCTATATCAAAAGAAGCTGTTGGATGCCTTATCTTCTTATGTAATACTAGGCTTGACATTTAGTATGGGGTCTCAGTATTGGGCAAATTTATGCATAGCCCAGGCACAAAGCGTTGGCAGTCTATCAAACGGGTGTTCCGTTACCTAAAGGGCACCAAGAACTTTGGGTTGTTTTATCCTAAGGGGGTAAATCATAGTAGCTGCATGCATTTACAGACTCAAACTAGGCTGGATGTTACGATAGCATCCATGCATTTACAGACTCAAACTAGGCTGGATGTTACAATAGCATCCATGAGTGCTTTTTGCTTTCTCCTTAGTGATTCATGTATATCATGGCTTAGCAAGAAGCAACCCACTGTGGTCACTTCTAGCTGTGAAGCTGAGTAACAAGGTAGCATTTATAGCTACAATTGAGTGTGTTTGGCTCAAATGCCTTATTGTTGATTTGAGTATCGATGAGTACTTAGCCCTATCATCTTTACTAATAGTTACAGTGCTATGGTAGTTGCGAGGAATCTAGTTTTTTATGCTCGCACAAAGCACATTGAGGTGAATTATCATTAAGCCAGGGAGAGATGCTTCGCACAAGAAATCAGCTTGGCTTATGTGCCAACACAGAAAAACATGGCGAAACATTCAGAGAAATATGGACTCTCCATTTTTCCCCTTAAGGAGTGAATAAAAAAAGATTGGCCTGACCAATGAGAGAGCTGGGATTCTAGATCCATGTAACATGGATCTTTTTGTCATATCTTTGTCTAAATCTCTTAAGATAATAAAATAATAGAGCCCATATCTTAAAAAAATAGAGAAATGTCAGATTTCATGTCAAATTCCATATCTTTCATGTCAGATGTACCTTGTGGTCAACAGATGGAAGTTTGAAAACTGAATTTCATTTTTTTTCTATTTTTTATGTTTAACTTTTTACTTTCCCTCCTTTTGCATTTCACTACCTTTTCATTTTCCCCCTTTTTTTTGGCAAAATTCAATTTCGCCATATCTTCTGCAACTCTGGTTCTTTCTTCACGAAAATTTACAGGCATGTTGTTCTCCACCATAGCTCTCTCCTCCTAAAATTTCATCTCATTTGGACAAAATGTCTATAAGTGGCATCAAACTCTTGTGAGTAATTATCATATGTTTAGGATTTGTCTATGTTTTGTCTTGATGTAAGTCATGATCATAGGTTTAGGATTTGTTTATGTTTTGTCTTGATATGTTGCTGTTTATTTTCTCAGGAGTAAGGTTGTGTAAATCAAAGCTGTAAGTTGTGACTAACAAGGTTGTGTAAATCAAAGCAGTAAGTTGCTGTTTATTTCTTGTTGTTTTAATATTTATTGTTGCTTTCAATCTTCTTTGCACAACATTGATTTGAAGTGGCATAAAATTCCATAGTAATGATCATAGGTTTAGGATTTGTTTACGTTTTCTCTTGATATGTTGTTGTTTATTTTCACAGGAGCAATCAGGGTTGTGACTAACAGGGTTGTGTAAATCAAAGCAGTAAGTTGCTATTTATTTCTTGTTGTTTTAATATTTATTGTTGCTTTCAATCTTCTTTACGCAACATTGATTTGAAGTGGCATAAAATTCCATAGTAATGATCATAGTTTTAGGATTTGTTTATGTTTTCTCTTGATATGTTGCTATTTATTTTCACAGGAGCAACAAGGTTGTGAGCAATAAGTTGCTGTTTATTTCTTGTTGTTTTTATCTTTATTTGTTGATTTTTACAATCTTCTCTACACACAGTAATGATTTCAAGTGGCATAAAATACAACAGTAATGATCATAGGTTTAGGGTTTGTCTATGTTTTGTCTTAATATGAGTAATGATCATAGGTTTAGGGTTTGTTAATGTTTTGTCTTGATGTGTTTATGTTTATTTTCATAAGAGCAACAAGGTTGTTTATTTCTTGTTGTTTTAATTTTTATTTGTTGCTTACAATATAATATATATATTTATTAATCACACAGTTTAGCTTTATTAATTTAGATGTCTTCAAGGAGGAGGAATATCATTAATATTCACACAGTGGAGGTGTTTAACAAGAGAGATGATGAAGGTAACTAGATCCCTGATCAGTACACTAAGTTAAATTGGATTTTAATGCGACCAAGTACTCGTGGCAATTTCAAGGTCAAGCTCAAAGATGTCACAGACCCCAACAAGCAATGGAAAGATAGAATCATAGAGTTCAGGAGACGCACAAATGGTATGAGTACAATAACAGAGGCTTTCATTCAACATGTTTATATACACAAAGAGATTTGAGTGCATCATGATAACTTCAGTGAATGGCATAAGCCTAACATTAAGTTTATATCTCTGTGCTTTGCATTCTTGTGCTTTGAGTCCATGGTTATTAGATAGAGTTTTAATACAAGCATGTTTGTTGCTTGCAGCTTTATATCCATCCACTCTACATGACTAGTAGAATGTAGAATGTTTTAGTGGAAAGCTAAATGTTTTATATGCAGAGATAGGTGCCTTGATCTATGACAACAAGAGTGCAAGCCAATTGGCATCTCAAAATGTTTACTTTTATGATTCAGTGTATGATGTGGAGAGACATAGTTTGGAGTATATTCCACTATCACCATTGTCTAGCCAGGAATGGTATAATCCTAGCTTAGACATGTTAGAAGCACGTAGGGTAAAGATAAAAATTGATGTTCATGCTGCCATGAAACCATCCACAGGCTCTAGATATGTGCATCTAAGCTGGTTTGTACCATTTGTTTGTTTGCATATTTGTTTGGATCCTGTGAAGTAGTTAAGAAAACTAAGATTACTTATCAATGCAAGTGCCCATATGAGGATTGGATGACTCAGTTATTGGGTGAGTCATGGAATCTCAAGAGAACTCACCACGATGATATCATTGAGTGCAGAATTACTGTGTCAGATGCTACCTTTAGGTAAGATTGCACTTCTGTTGATTGTTGATTGTTTTTATTCATAAGTACTTCATTGCAAGACACTGATTGTTGATTGTTGATTGTTGATTGTTGAATGTTGATTGTTGATTGTTGAATGTTGATTGTTGAATGTTGATTGTTGATTTTATGTTGGTTTTTGTTTGTTTTTTATGATAGGTACTTCATTGCAAGATAAACTTTGGCATTCACTTCAAGTATAGGAGGTGGTGCTTCTACGAGGGGAGTGGCTCAGCTTCGACCAAGACAAGCGAGATGGCACACATTCATCACTCATTGATGTGGTTATTCTTTGGGAGGGTCATGACCCTTTTAGCGTTAATGTAGAGAGTTATTGGTCCCTTAGTTTTTTGAGGCAAGAAATCCAACTTGTGTCCAATAATCTCCCTTGTAATTTTTATTTTAAGTTGGATGGTAGGAAGGTTGGGAGTTGAAGTGAACATTGCAAAACATGCAACTAGTGTGTTGCTCCACACATCCTTGAGATTGTGGAGTCAATATAATTCTTATTCTTCCAAGTGAATATAAGAAGTTGTTTCTCTAAAAGTGTTGTAAATTTAATTTTCTTCATTTTCATAAAGTGTTGTGATAATTTAATATAATTAATTATGCTATAAATATAAATATGTTTTTATGATTTGTTATATTCTAATGAAGTGTCATTAATTTTTAAGTCTATAGATATAAGTTTAAAAATAAATATAACTTTAAGTATATATTTAAGTGTAAATAATATTATAAGTAACTATGTAAATAATATAATATAATAATAATAATATAATGTAACAAGAAATAAAAGTATGATTTATTATTTATTATATTTTAATGAAGTGTCCTTTATTTACTAGAGTATAAACATAAGGTATAAAAATAAATATAAGTTTATAGATATTTGTAAGTATAAAATAAACACAAGTATTATAAATTTAAGTGTAAGTATAAATATGAGTATAAGTTATAGATCAAACTCATTTATACTATCTATTCTCTAGCTCTCTCTTTGTGTGCTAGCTCTCCCCACTACCCATCATGGCCGCCTCCCCTGCTTTCGTCGCGTGGATTAGTAGCACTCGCTATGCTCACCTTGGGGACCAGATTTACCCTAGGTTTTGTAAGAGTTTAGACCTCGAGGCTGTCATCTCCACCTCCTAGATAAAATATCAACCACATCAGAGGTCTGTAGGGCCCTTGTCCAAAGGCTCGCATAGACCTGGTACTAAAAAAAGAAGGCCTCTACACGCGAGCCTTCGGACAAGGGCCCTACACACCTTTGATAGGGGTGATATTTTATCTAAGACATGTAAACTATATGATCTATGCACATAATAAATTTCAACCCATTTTGATCACTGCACACCATGCATCAAATTTTTTTGGAAAAAAAAATATTATCGTTAAAAAATAGCACTTGCACATGGACATGGACTTGCTTGCACATGCACATGCATGCTCATGATGTAAGCCACATGATCTATGCACAACACAAATTTTAGCCCATTATGATCTATACACACCATGCATCAATTTTTCCTACACATGCACATGCACTTGCAATTTTTTTCCAGGAAATTATAAGAATATACACTGACATTAGAAATGAAGAAAACTCAAAATATTCAAATCAATGGGCAAGTCCGGTACACAACATTGGAAACAAGGAAACTTAAAATATCCAAATCCAGTACATCACATAAAGTAACAACTAGTAGAACTGAAGGAAAACGTGAAAACACAAAATGATACACGAGCATTTACACAGCTCTTCAAACCATGTCATGGTTAAGGTTGAATGCATCACTATTGTTTACGAATCCTATAAAACAAGAGTGAGATCTGAGGGCTTGCGTGTGATGCGTCGGGGGCATGGATGGCTAACAAATGACCATCATGCATGAGATCCACTAAGTAACTTTCAGCTACCTCTTTGAAGAGCAAGCAACACTTAGGCTGACCATCACTCCACATTATATGCTTGATCTCTTGAAAAGTACCTGTAGTGCTTTCCCCTTTGTAGATCTTGTAGTATTTCTTGCACTAACCTCGAGAAAGATGCCTTGGGTATAATTAACTCAGGACTCTTCGTCGGGAACCTCCTAATTTCACGAAGAGCGGTGGTGCCTGGTCTCCATCTTCTCTTCTTATGCGTAGGTGGATGAGCATTTCCAGCTGGAGCAGCGAGAGCATCTTTCCTAGCTGGAGCAGTGGTAGGAGCTTGGGCTACATCATTATCGGTGTCAGTACGTTCACTAGATCTGGATGAATGAACCAGTGTCTTGGAAGAAGGCATCTTGTTTGCTCTTTGTTTAGTACACGCCATACTCACAAGCTAGAAGGAATGGAGAGAAATGAAAGAAGTGCCTTTATTTATAAATGGAACTTACTATAAGTTATTGACACTTACTTTTAACAAATATCAACACTATCAAAAAGTTATCCATGTTGACTTTAGTAAACACTTATTTTGAAAAAGTTATCCATGTTGACTTTAGCAAACGCCTATTTCTTCAAAACATTGGATTGCTCCGATACTCTCGTAAACATAAAATGTTATTTCATAATTACAATTCTATGGATATTTCCATTTTCTACCAACTCTCTCTTGTTGTGTTGTCAACCATTCTGCATGATGTTCTTTGGCCATGCTATTTTCATATCTTGCTTTCCTCACTTCATATATTGCCCTGCGGGGCGGGCGAACAACTTTTGTAGCATCATTGGATTTGGACTTTATTAATTTGTCCTCATATCTTATCTCTATTCTCCTATATCACCATTGGAGTAACTACCTCATAGGATTGGAATCATTGATTCCACCTCCATGTGTCGTTGCTTTTTGGAATCCGCATCGAGCTTTCCAATGAGATGGCTCCATGCCTTGTGTGGACCATATCGCCAGCAAAGTATGGACCATGAGCGTCAAGTATGTGCTGCATTCAAAAACACAGGATCCACAATTAAACTCAAAATATTACATTCACAATTTAATTGAAAAATGAAATGGAGACCACTCTGACCATATAGTGTGTAATGCAATTTGAAGTCCATGCCTCTGTCTCATTGAGTTATGAAAGTTTACAACCACCTCTTTAAATGCATTGGCATCATCAGAATTGAATGTCATCTTTTGTAAAAGTGGTGCTAATTTATCAAGTGCAATCCACACCTTTGCTATTCGCGTTTGTCTCCCATTGCTCAGATCAGGGACAGCCATCTGTAGTGTTTTCCATGCTTCGTACTTCTCTGGTTGTTTTACAAGCAACTTACCATCTTCATCTCGTGGTGGAGATAAGAATTTCCTAGCCTTCACTTCCCCAAAACACGGTTTGCATGGCAAATTTCCACTCTTTCCTGACTTTTTCTTGTCCTTTTTTATTTCTACTTGGCCCTAATGCAATCCAACATTAGACAAGACTTTTTCTACCTTCTTGCATGTTGCATCAGCATCTGAAGCAGGCTACATCTTGTAGGCAAAACACACGTACTCAAACACCAACTTCTCTATTATCCTTACTATGCAATGCAAGGTGCAAAAGTGGACCCTTGTTAATGGTATTTCTAAAATAGGATCCCACTTAGGATCTAATGGCACCAACATTCCATTCTTTTGAACACACCGGTCACATGTTGGAGCACCACATTGTCCTGTCCTTGCAATCCATTATTTCTTCCCATCGTTGCCTTTCTTCCTAGATTGCATGCAATATAAGCAAGGGAACTCAACTGATGTTGAATTTGAAACACCAAACATACATTTCAATGTTTTCAAATCACCAGCAAGATGTCATTCTACCTTGTATACACCATGCAAAACTTCACCATTGTTTTGCCATCGTACAATATCTGGTATCTCTGTTAAGTTAAAAAAAATCTTATGTACTTCATGGTCCTCCTTTGGTATCTCAAATGCAACAAGCCACCATATTTCATTCTCCGATTGCACACTGAAATATTTTGGATGTTTTGAATTGATGCTGGGATCCAACGCCCTAATCATTAGTGTTAAGCTAACACGTTCAAGCTTTTGGCCCCTAACGACTTCACTCTTATCAAGCTTCAAAACAAATTGAAGCTTACCTCTGCACTCTTTGATAGAAATGTTGTAGAGCTTTACCATTGCTATTTGTAGAGCTTTACCATTGCTATTTGTAGCTTGCATACATTTAATACAAAGTTATTGTCTACATGCAATTTAAAGGGCACTTCCTTTGATCCAGACTTAAGCATCTGTGTATGTTCCAAATGCATTGGCTCACCAATTATGTCTAAGACTTTTGCATTAAGATCTTTTCGTGCCTGCTTTACATGGAACGGTTTAGGGATGGGCACCACCCGTCTCTTGTTATTAAGAATAGCCTTAAACCCTGCATCCAATTGCTTATAAATCATAGCATAGGATTCGGAGTTAATCCCTACCTTGTCACATATGCCTTGAGCATTTGTAGCTGTGAAGGCATTGCTTACCTCCTTCAAGCATACTCTTGCAACATCATCACCAATGGTTTTGAATTTAGGGTTTTTCAATGCATACTTCACCATGCCTTTGCTTAAGACCTTTGCAATTGCATCATCAACCTCTTCACTTGGGTTGGAAAACATATTCTTCATGTTTGCACATTTTGCATAGACCCGCCGATTATATTGCCCACTCCCTCTGGGGTCAACTCATGAAGTGGTTTGAGCAACCTCACACGCTCACGTGCTTGTTTGGTTTTCGTTGAAGGTCCAGCAAAACGATAGTCTTTGAAAGCATTACTGCCATCTTTTTGTTGTCCTTCTCCAAATCCTGCATTTTGCAATGCAGTTATGCATTGTCTACCTCAACAACATGTATCGCATTTTCCATAACATGCATCGCATCTTGCAGACTCTGATTCTCTCTCTCCTTTTTACTTAGTGATTTTGTGAGCTTCTTAATCCTTGCATCCATGCCCATCACGGTGCACTGAATAGATGTGTAAACACTATGAGGAAGCATTGCTAGCCTCCTAGTGTATCCCAATAACCCTGCATTACCTTCACACACATACTTAATGAAAGATGTAAGCCCACTAAATTATAGAGGTGTTTGGGTAATTGGATCGGGTGGATAAATACACCCCTTAACCCAAAGATCGACATGTTTTTTCGCTACATTTCTTTCTTGTTGCATTATCTCTGGTTGCTTTCTACTTGTTGCCATTCTCTTGTCTAGCGGTGCATACTCGGCCTCCAATTGGAAGTGAATGTCTCTCTTCTTGTTCTGGCATGCATCCTAAAATTAGCATTTGGACAAAACATAGCTATTAACCAAAAATTAGCTCTGAATAAAATACAACCATTAACAAAAAAGTAGCTTTTATACATTTGTACAACTCAAAAATACAACTAGAAATAACATTATTGAATACAACTTTAACCAGATATAACTTGAATATAATTTAGAACTAAATCAAATCTTGAAATCAAAATAACACACTTATTTCACCCAAATAACACAAAAATAACATCATAAATGAGAAATAACATTATTGAACATAACATATAGACTTCAATATATCCTAAAACTAAATCATAACTATTAATTAACAATTATATTTCACACACTTCTTTCACTAAAAAAATCACTAATAAACAATCTAAATAACACAGAAATAGCATCCTTAAACTCAACTATTATCTTCTATTTTACACGACTAAATCACATTTAGAACAATAAGATGGTCAAAACAGAAAAGAAAACAAAATAACTCAGACAATATTAAACCATAACAAAACAATCCAAATAGCACAGAAATTACATCATTAAACTCAACTATTATCTTCTATTTCACACATGAGTAAATCACATTTAGAACAATAAGATTAACATTAATAGAAAAGAAAACATAATAACTCAGACAAAGTTTAACCATAACAAAACGACATAACAGATAACAAGATGGACATACCTCCATTGCTCTCTTGTTCTTTGATTCTTTTGCAGAGATTGATGAACATAAAGATGATTGAAGGGGAAGATGAATATGTGGTTCCAACTAAATGGCACCAAATAATCAACCTACCCTTTAATTTCTCTGCCAGAAGAGAAGAAACCCCATGATTGAGAATATCTAAACTCATTAATGTGATTTAGGAGGGAAAGAAAGCTCTTAAGCATAGCTACTAAAGAAAACAAACACAGATTTAGGAGGGAAAGAAAACTCTTAAGCATAGCTACTAAAGAAAACAAACACAGATTTGAATTTTCTCTGTACAAAGGAGGGAAAGTGAAAAACCTAAAGCAATATCTCATCAAAGCAACCTAAAATCTCCCTAATTTGAAAACCCTACTTTTCTTATTCTAAAAAATTAGAGAAGTCTCTAAATGAAGAAAAAATTAATAAACCCCTGTATACTTAATGAAAAATGATGAAAATTAATAGTCACACTCTTAGAGCATAGAGGTAGGCATGGGTAAAAAGAAATTCGAAAATGTGATGTCTACATCAAGTTATTCCGTTTTTTAACTTTTTCCATTTTGAAATACGTAAATGCAATCTATTTGGAAGGATTTAGAAGCTGAAAAGTCAAGTGGGTGTTTAAGAGTGTCACATCTTAGATGCTTCATGTTTTTAGATCAAATAGAATATTATTATTTCATATTTGAGAATTTTGAGGACAGGTGGTCCTACAATAAGATAATAGGTAAATCTCTTTTAAAAATAATATAAAGAGATCTCCTTGATTCTACAAGAGCTAATATTATAACATTATTTTAGAATCTTTTTCTAGAGAGAGAGAAGTGAGAGAAACCCCTTAAGGGAAAAAATGGAGAGTCCATATTTCTCCTAATGTTGTTAAGAAAGACTCTCTCATCACACGAGAGAAGTTTGAAGCTTTTCACAAATCTTTGAACTTACTTTCCTTTGAGGATTAGTCTAGGCTATCCAAAGATCTTGGCACATCTTTCTACTTTTAGTGCCACCTCACCCCTTGTTCACATCATCACTCCCAGGGGATATTTGTAGCCATATTTGGTAGTCCTAGTGTGTGAACACACTGGGAATAGCTGGGGCACTTTTTTCCTCTTTAGGAGGTTTTTTCCCCCTTGTCCCACGATATAACCCATTGTTGGTACGTGGGGAAACCGATAGCATAACCTATGCTCCCAATGCTAAAGTAACCAGAACCACTAGACCTAGTGCCACATACTAAATTCTTCTCAACATGTGCATAATCCAATGCCCATATATCAAAGCTCTATATTGAAAGTATTTACAAATTGCCACCAATACCATACCCACCTCCGATATTATCACCCCACCTAGTTCCTCTTGGAACTATACCAATAAAATAGTACTCAATTCCTCCTAGATCTGTATTAGTACAATAGTACTTAATGACATTGCCAATCGACTCAAAGAGTCCACTACAAGAGAGCCATGAGTCATATGATATTCAAAGAAACCTCTAGCCATAGACTATACCTCTATGCTTGAAGCCATAGTGCAACAAAGACTATGAGACGTCAACAATATGGCATGTAGGCCACCAATGCAATGTTTCCATTACAAGAGTCTGCACCATGTTGCCAAGAGTCCTCATAGAACCATCGCACCTAGTACTCCAACTCCATGTGCAAATCCAATACTAAACCCCAATGCCATTCCATATAAAGGCACATATTACAATGTGGATTCAAACATGCCTTCAAGGATTATCCCAACAAAGTGATAATCACCCCAATGGCAAGAGCATCAGCCACTCTTTGGTGAGGCTTAACTTTTTAAAAGCATAAAATGATGACTTATTCATATAATCCCCCTTAATTCCATCACTAATGCCATCACAAAGTTTTAAACAAAATTGAGGGTGGTCAACATCTAGGGCAGCAAAGAAGTAGAAATCCCAAGCTTTAACCTCAAAGCCAGCAACCCAAGAGTCTCACATTAGCCTAAAAGGCTCGAGTATCCCCTAAAAAGGATAAAGGACTAGAAACAAAGCTCCAAAAAACAAAAACCTCAAAGAGCACATGAAAACGCAATGCATATATCATCTATGGCTTGAAAGTGGTTTGGATGATAGCTTCGAAATTTTCCTCCCTCATAGAGACAACATGTGATCTCTATTTCAACCTAGCTCTTCCCAAAGAGAAGAAACACTCATTAACTATGCAAACCTTATAAAGAAACTCAAAGAGTATCCCAACCCCATGTTGACTTTTAGGCTAAGCTTCCACCATACATTTGTGGTGATTAATTTTCAGAGAAGAGGGTCATACACCATGATCCTTGGAAGACTTTATGAGAGAGTTGTAAGGCTGATTCATGATTGGAAAACCAATCATATTTACATACGCTAAGGTATAACTAGTCCTTGAAAATAAACTTGAAAATAGGATAGAATTATCCCATGGGCCGAGATATTCTCGCCAATGAATATGACACAACCCGATCAAATCGCTTCAATCGATATTTGCAAAGCATGTAACATAGAAGCTCACACCATGGTAATTGATATCTATAGAGCTTGTAAACAAGATGTTGGATGGTGAAGATGAGGACCAAGAATATGAGCCCCTCTTGGAGCCTGCCGACTTCAAGGACTGGATTCACATTTTTGGCACAATGAACACTCTTCCACTGAAGATTGGGATAAGTTTTACATGATTGGATGATGCCAAAATCATATCCTTTATTGTTTTTGATGCATTTAAATCAAAACCATTGGTGGAACTAGCTTGCCTTAAATTTGAGTTTCCCCAAAAAGACCATCCAGCTGTGTGGCCCCTGCCTTGGCTGACATTTTGGCTAGCCACAATATTTTGCCTCAAGATATGTGGACCTCATTAAGCCACCTTCCCGTCGCACCATCTGCAAATTTATCACCATTAAACAATTCCCAATCCATGACTATCAATTGTTTTGAAGCTGAATCGGAACTAAACCTACATCTTGTACGTTTGATATAATCCCCATTAGCATGCATAATAAAAGAGAGTATCATTCTCATGTTGGGATGGAATGTAGCCCACTGATTATCCCAATTGGTGTGGAAAAGAACCGTAACACTTCAGCTTCCCCATGGAGTGGTTATCATACCCCTAATAGATGAGGGTACGACAAACTTATCAGCATCTCTCCCACTGTGCCTTCCTCCACTTACAAGCCAGCTTACATAACCCCTAACCCCTAACACTCCTCTTGCCTCGCTGCATCGACTACCTCCTCAACTCATTATGGAGATCCAAAACCCCGTCCGGCGTCAACAAAACAATGACCACCCCCTCAATTCATATGGAGATTCAAAACCTCGTCGATAATGTGATGAGGGCCACTCCCTAAATGATACCCCCAAGAACCCTTCATAAGGGAGGTCCCCCAGAAGGATAGAGTATCGTGGCTAGCCAAGGAAAGTGTAGATGACATGCTTGATTTTAGTATCCGACAAGGGTCCATGTGAACAAGAAAAGGATTATGTTTATGCTAAAGCGAAGGCCAAGTTGGACCAAAGGGTTAGCTATGAATTCTAAAATTATAGTAAGGATGCATTTCAAAGGCCTCGATTAAGAAGAAGTTTCAAGCTTGAAGGCCACACGTCATTTTGGCCTTCAAAAATAAGGTTAGGGGTGGCCTTTAAATTTCAGCCCTAGTGGGGGGACACGCAAGGGGGTCGCAGGCTGCTACGTGCTTTATATATATATATATATATATATATATATATATATATAAGGTTGATATATTGTTATTCTTTCTTTTCTTTTCTTTTCTTTTCTTTAAAAAAAATGTAAGCAAGAGGTTTTGTTAATTTATAAAAATAAAATAAGAAAGGGGAGGGAGGGCTTTGTGTTTGCATGGATGGGGTGTACGTGCACGTGCAAGAAGTGGGTGTGTGCACGTACCAGTGCATGTGCACATGTGCGAATGGGAATGCATGGGGTGCATGTACGTGTGCGTGTGTACATGTAAGTGTGGATATGTGTACATGTAAGTGTGGATATGTGTACACATGCATTGATGTGAATGTGTGTGTGTGTGTGTTGATATGGGTGCATGTGCACATGTGCGAATGGGAATGCATGGGGTGCATGTACGTGTGCGTGTGTACATGTAAGTGTGGATATGTGTACACATGCATTGATGCAAATGTGTGTGTGTGTGTGTGTGTGTGTGTTGATATGGGTGCATGTGCATGTGAATGTGTGTATATGTGCACACATGCATATGCATGTGGATGTGTGCATGTGCATAAATTCATGTGTGTGTGCATGAGGTGCAAAGGTGTATGCACATGCATGTATTTTAGTTGTTTTTAGTTTACGTTTTTAGTAATGTTTTTGGATTTTTATGTTTTTTATCATTCACAGTGAAGATAGTAGCTCTACACTTGAGCGGAGGAGCTACATTACATATGTACACTTGGGCTTAGGGTTTGGGTCAAGGATGGAGAATCGTTTGCCCATCCATGACAAAAGCTTGGATACCATCACAGTCGGCTTTACTACTGTGCTTGATTAAGCTTTGTTTTTTCAATTCTAGCTTGTGAGTTAGTGTTGCGGCGTGACACACATGTGTTGTGGGGTCGTGGTGGTCTTTTTAAGCCCTAGGGTTGCTCAATGGTGCCACGAAATTGCATGTATGGTTCTCTTTGGGGTTTGGCACCATGGGTGGCTCTTATTTAATGGAAACAGGGATGGGTAGGGACACCACACATGGGCAAGGCATTATCTCTTTGTTGCTTGGAGTCCATGTGGACTCTTCTAACTTCTCTGAAGGTAGTGTTGGTACATGACGTGAGCTGGAAGCCACTACCCTCCATTCTGATTAAGCTTGGAGTTGGTGGCAGAGGCATGGCTGTTGGTCTCCACTCCATCTTTGGTGGCATGGTTGTAGAGGCTTGTGGTGTATGTTTTCTCAACTTTGGAACACAAATATAGGGGTTTCCTTCATAGAAGCCATGTGCTTCTAACAGCCTAGTTGGGACCCCAAATGGACTGGGCTCGAATTGGGGTTGCCACCTCTGATGCTCTTTGATTTTAGGGATTAGGATATAGTTTGCAAGGTTTTTGGGATCCAAACGGAAGGGTTTTCATCATAAAAGCCTTGAGCTTCTAACATCTTGACACGGCTCGAGGTGTGTGTAAAACTCTCTTGCTTGGGGCTCCCTGGCAAATCTATGCTCATGGGTAGGCTTTTAGCTAAATGGTCTTTGCTTGGGAATACCCATTTAAAGAGAAACATTTTTAGGTCATCTATAGGATGGATAAGATACATCTTATGAAAATGTCTCAAATAAATATTTGAATCCTTGCTTATTTACCATCATAAGGCACAAAATCTCAAAAGGCTTATAAAATCTTAGTATAAAAACAAGCCTCAACTAGTTACAAAGATAATTTATGATAAACTACATGCATGAAAATGGGAAATATTGTGAAGCACATTGTAATGATAACTTATAAAGGGTTTGTAGAGGAGGATGGAACGAAGCTGATCCCAAACCACCACCTTGTTTGCCAATTGTGCATGAAACTTGCACATATATCGAAGTAGATTATACAATGCCTCCATGACAAACACCATATGAAAGCAAGATTTATCAACAAAATATAGACAATATTACTTTTGTAATAAAATGTAAGTTAATGTGGCATGAAGTTGATTTGCATAGTGTTTCTTACCTTTATCATGCTTTTCTTGATCTTGAAAACTATCTTTGATAATCTCCACTCGTCAAAGCAAAGAGCTAAATTGCATTGAATTTTGATAATAGTTTCACATATGCATGTATGGTAAGTGAGTTTAATAAATACAACATAAAAAATATAGCATGATCACTTTCTTACATTAAAGGAGTAACAAGTAACTCACGAGTTAAAATCACAAAATTAACATGACTTGTCATGTCTCATAGCTTCCAGACTTCCAAGCTTACAAAAAGTAATACATATAGTTTTGTTCCAAATCTAAAAACTAACATGATAAATGTTGAGTCCTATAAAACTTCATAGCTACCCATGTGTCATAAATGCATTCCTAATCCATGTCACTCAAATTATGTGGTACTGACAAAGATAGAAGCATAAGTATGTCCAATGTAGTCAAAGTAAGACTACTTCTATTATCATCATTAATCAGATTCTTCTTTGAGAACCCACGTTCACATGCACCAATGCTCATTGGAACCACAAGTAAGACTTACAAAAGCTTCATTAAATTTGAAAAGAACTCTAACCACTCATCTTAACCTCGACAATGTTCCCATCGTTTGTAAAAACCATAACTTTGATTTGGCTTTTGCAATGTTAAACAAAAGTAGTCTATTTCAAGCAGCAAAATTCAAAATCCTCCATGTGTGAGAAGCTCAAAATAGCAACATTACCTACCATTTATGCAAAGTATGACTTCTATAAGTTTTGGAATGGGGAAAACAAGCTATTATTAGCATCTATTCCACTTCTACAAGCCAAGAGAAGAAAAAATGTGAAGAGGGAAGGGCACCTACCACCTAGCTTCCATGGATTTTCTCTACATTAGACTTCAAGCATTGGCGCTTTATTTTACCATTGGTGAGTGAATTACTTCTCAATACTTGCTTGATTTAGAGTTTCTTTCATGGCTATGCTCAAGAATGGTGTAATTCCATGAAACTCTAAGATTCCGTACAAGAACCGAATGGCCATTAGTTGCATTAATGAAAGATTAATACATGCTTAAGAGCCTCTATGTGGCATTGGGGCAAGCAATGGCCTATTGCTACATCATTGTGATGGATTTCATGCCTTGTGGGCTTCATTACATGAGAGTTTAAGCATTGGAACACCACTATATGCTTATGAATGAAGATTAATGCCATTAATCATGCTTAAAGCTTGATTCTAATAACATAAGGCATGCCATATACTTATATGAAGAGGAACATGCATTGGTATTACATTCTTGTGGCTTTTTGTTCGATTCTTGTAATGTGATGGATGGAACCGAGAGAAGAGCATATGTATATGCTAAGAAGAGTTCAACAATAATGATCAAATGAACATGAGTTCATGCAAATCATGCAAGTGACTCTTACCCTATCCCATGTAATTGATCATAATATTATAATTTCATCAAGTAATTAGAATATACTATGGGAGGAGAGCATTAGGACATTTTAGAGGTCATTTGTAGGGCCTTGTAAGAAATTCATGAATTTCTAATTTCTCTCTCTAGAAAATGTGTATAAAATAAATAAAAACTAAATTTCAAGATGTAAAAGTTCTATTCTTTCATTTAAGAACATTTGGAAGCTTGTCATAAAGTCCCTGTACCTCACGTCTATACCCCACATTGTATTTATGATGTGAGAGATGTGGAATTGACGACGCAGAACACGGGCACACATCACTAGAAGAACGCAGGTATTTGATATTGGCAACATTGAACTCGGGCACGCTTAGTAAACTCCAGCTGAGCGAATGGGGCCAAGTTAAAAAATATAAAAAACACTTCTCATCCTACTTTTACTATGTAATTTTGGCTCCCTACTACTAAGTGAGTCAAGCACTCCCTAGGGAGGGTATAGCTGGTACAGCGATGTAGGTACATCACCCGGATAGTCCAATTGCTAATAAACAACTCATTGCTTGCCCAAGTCTATTTCGTGCAAAGGTAGAGAGGCCAAGAAGCTTTGTGTCACCCAATATTGAGGCCAAAACTCACGTCATCTATGGGAACCCAAGCCTTCTGTCACCTCTAGTGTGGCTAGGACGTGGAACCCACTATCATGGGTCCTAGTTAAGGCTTTTTACTGAGCAAGTTCTATTCTCGCCCTTGAAAAAACCTGTTATTTACAGGTTCCAAGAATGAGAGATATATCCATTGCATAATGCATATGTACGCATCTTTGCCTGCTTAAAACTGCTTTCGTGTGACTGCCTAGTATGACGCGTCCAGTTCACGGGCAACGGACGCCCACCCATGAACCATGTGAATGCACTGTATTTTAACATGGTTTGTGGCATGTGAATAGGTGGTAAGTATTAATCTAGACCTTTATTCTTTATTGTAAAGATTTTATAACCTTTACTGTTCACATTAATTAAAGTCGGCACTAGCCATTGGCTAGTGCTCGAGGCCCAATAGACATTTGTGTGGGCACCCTTAGCTATATAAAAGCACACATTAATGTGTAAACTATTAAAAGAGGTGCCCATCCCAGTTTGAAGTGGACTGTGCCCCTTGGCACTTGGAGTTTGGACCCTTTCCACCTCAAGCCCACCAACCTCTCCCATGATTGCTCTCTCTCCTTCTATCTCATGTTTGGCAGTTAGCGCATCTCTCCTTCTCGTTTTATCTCCAAGTCAACTAGCTCTAGATGCTTCTCTCTGCTACCATACAATGCTACCTGATGTACCCAACTGTGTCCTTGCACTGCACATGCTCTCTACCTGTTATACTTGACTATGTACTTATGATGTACCCGTTGTACCAATAGTGCCCGACTATGTACCTGTTGTATCAATAGACTTGGGACATGTTTAAAAATCCTATTGTACCAGCAAGTACATGCTAAAAACCCTACTGTACGGCAAGTACATGTTGAATATCATCCTATATCTACAATACCAAATGTACGTGCTCTGAATCGACAATAAGTGTGCATATTTGAGTACCTACTGTTGACACTATGTACCAGTACGTGTTCGTATAATTGTACATGTTTGTGTACTTGTACCTATTTGTGTACTCGTACTAGTAAGGCTTGATCCACAGTCTCTGCGAAAGTGTGAGCCAAGCTCTAGTACGAGAGTGCCTATTTGTATGTGGTCTTGGAATGTCAGTTTCACATTCACTTCCCTCCAGGTGTATGAGATTGGTCGCCACGCTAATTTGACTCATTTAACGAGTCTAGCATCGATAATGTTCTCCGACACACTTTTGTTTAGGTAACTTGTCTTCATACTTACATTGAATTGGATTATCTGGCAGACAGTCTATTCGAACACACTTTTATTTGGGTAACTTGTCTTCATACTTACATTGGATTATTTGGCAGACACGCCCTTGGAACTTTGTACATATTAAATGCTCCAATAATATACTTCAGTATTGAGGGGGAGGGAGTCAGCCCATTTGATTCTTCCCAGTGGTGGTATACTATGTAGTGCCTATCTCTTTTGTAGATTATCTCATGTAGTGATGTATCATTCAGCTGTTTTATGCAATGTGGCTTTTACATTTTAAGTGTTGATGTGGGTATTGTTCACAAGACGGTTTCCACCTAGTTGGTGTAGTTACAGTGGTGTCAGAGCATAGTTGTTTTCCTCTTCTCATCAGTGGCAGCAATGGTCG
The DNA here is from genome assembly GCF_041138505.1 of Cibotium barometz. NCBI lineage: Eukaryota > Viridiplantae > Streptophyta > Polypodiopsida > Cyatheales > Cibotiaceae > Cibotium > Cibotium barometz. Next base: position 34,623,366 of record NC_141064.1, read on the forward strand.
ATTAGGTTCCGTGTGGACAATCGCTAAACACTCTGGATAGCCATGCACAAAGTGTTCAAGGGAGCTAGTTCACATGGCCATGCAAGTGGTACTCATGCTCTTCTGAAGCTTTGGCAATAAGCATATACATGCCGTTATATAGAGAAACAAATACATGTGGGGCAGCCTTCTCGAGGTAAAGAGAAGATGCAAGAGGATGATCCAAATGTATTGAAAGCAGAGATTATGAGTGTCAAAAGGCAGTTGTGTGCCAAGGAAGAGGAGCTCAAGATCATAGTTACCACAAAATGGGAATGGGGGAAAGTTTTGTCCCCTGGAAACAAGAACGTTTTGAGCCCTCGAAACAGGGGAACACCATGTCAGCAAATAAAAATAATGGAATTCTTAAAAATGTCATTTTAAATGATGAATTTTAAGTAGGATAGGCTAAAACTTTGAAAATTTATGTTATGTATGCATAGTTGAGTGGAAAAAATAGAGGAAAAATGATTTTTTAAAACATTTTACCCTTTTTTAAAGGGTTTATGGGCTTGTTACCAAGGGAAACATTTCAAAATGCAGGGGAAAGTTCTATAATGTTTCCCCTTGGCAGTTCCTTGTGGAGGGAACGTTCCAAAATGCTTTAGAACGTCTAGGACTAGGGAACGGCGTTCCCCCATTTCTTAGAGGGGGAACGGCGTTCCCGAGCAACTATGCTCAAGATGCTCTATGGTAACCCACAGGTTTAAAAGCTTATGGAGGCCACAAAGGTCAAGTCTATGGTGACACACAACTATGGATTCTATGGTGAAGGAATTGGGTATGAATCCGTGAGAGGTATCCCTCAACTACCTTATGCGCATGGAAGACTCGGTAAAGGGCAATGCAGGTGAACTTTCTATAAAAGAACTCTCGCATGTGGAGATAGGTAATGCTATGTCTCGCAAGATAAAGTCTTATGGGCACAAAGATGAGTCTTCTATGACTTCCAAGAAAGCCTCCACTCCACATGGGTCGAGAAAAGAAAGGGATGTACATGGCAAAGAGAGTGGCAAACACGATGCTAATGTACATGTGATGCATGCTTCCCATGGAAAAAGTGATAGGCATGTTAGCCGCCACACTTTGCCTATGGAATTGGCTAGAGATGAGCCCCGTCATGTAACATACGGAGAAGCTTACAGACAAGATTATACTTTGATAATGAATATTCATCACCTTGGTTCCTGATGATTACACAATATAGCGGAGATAAGAGTGCAAGAGAGGGAGAGAAGAAGAACAATAAAGACAAGGTACATCTGATTGGGTCCCAAATACCCTCTGAAGTGCCTCCACCAAGGATTGGTGTATTTGCTTGATTGAATGATGAGAAAAAGATTGAATTTTGTAGGCACACTTTGGCTATAAATCTACAACCTGAGATACCTGACTCTTGACCTTCAGTTCACCTTTGCTTGGAAATTCCCTTGAATGTCTTGGCCCTTGAATACCTTTAGTACTTTGTGAATAATGAGATAGATGGGTTCGCCTGCTGCTCTAGGAGGGATCGGCCTGTTAATTTAGGCTCCACGACACCTGTTTTGGTCAGTATTTAATATGCACTTTTTCCATGCTAGGCCGCCTTCAATCTACTGGCTGCCCTTGCTGTCCAAGCTGCTTGTGTGTGGCAAAATTTCCTGTATGGAAACTTGAACCTGTTGAGGAGCAGCAAGCTCTTTGTAAGATCAAAGAAAATGTCAATCTATAAAAGCAGAGGTGGCTGGACAGCCCCATGACACCCAAGACAAAGCTCGAGGAGCAGCATGGTTGCCAGATAGCTGCTCAAATGAAGGAGAAGGATCCCTACATTGTGGATGCTCACATGAATGCACAGTATGTTTCTTCTAAAGATGCTCGGATGGATGAGCAGGAAAGGTTGCAGTATGCACCCATGGATAAGGAAGAGGGAGAAGCAATGGAGGAGCCGTGTGGTGGCCGAGAGAGCCCAAAAAATACCTCACATGCTTAGATCCCTTGGATGGATAAGCAGGTGAATACCCAGAATGCAGCTTATGCTTTGTAAAAAAATTCAACCATTGCATATCAAGAAATGGCATGGTCTTGTGACATCCAATGTCTATTCCCATTGAGTATCAAATTCCACAGAATTCGCATACTTGTGTTTCATTTCATCTAGTCATGTATCAGCAAATTCCATCCATGTGGATTGGATGTGGGACACAGTTCCTTTCTTACTAAAGGCATCGGGTTGGCCTTGCTTGGAAGATACTTGATCATTTCACCAAAATGTTGGAAAATCTAGCTCCAAACGACATTAATGGTCACTCAATATGCGTTGGGCATCGTTTGAAGCCAACACATAGCTTGGTGATCTATGTGAACCTCAAAGTCTTGCCCATAAAGAAGATGTTCCTAATGCTTCAAGGCCTATATCACCGCCTACGAGGAGTTCTTGGTCATAGAACGAGTAGTTCTTTTCTACAAGTATCAACTTACGAGACATGTAAGCAACCGGATGCCCACTCTATTCCAAGACTGCTCCAATAGCAATGTTACTCGCATCGGTTGATCATCTAAAATGAGTCATTCTAGGAGACTAATGCTAAAGAACTTGGTAAATACTCTCAAATGACCAAATGTCATATGCAATTTTTGTTCAGGAATCTCCCAATTAAGGATTTTCGCCACCTTTACAAGGTCTAATTGGATTCCTTAGGCACTGATTATATATATGAGATAGTGAACCTCCTTTAAATAAAATTTTAAATTTTCCTGATTGATATAAAGGTCATTGCTTTCCAGCAACTTCATCACTTTTTCTATGTCAATGTCATGCTGCTCTTGTGTAGCTGAAAAAATCAGTATGTCATCCAAAAAGATGAAGACACACTTTCTTACTAAGTCCTTGCAAACCGCATTATCATGCACTTAAATGTAGGTGAAGGTCAAGAGTCAGGTATCTCAAGCTACAGATTTACAACCAAGGTGTGCCTACATTTTTCACTCTTTTTCTCATCATTTAATAAAGCAAATACACTAATCATTGGTGGGGGCCCTTCAAAGGGTATTTGGGACCTAATCGAGTATACCTTGTCTTTATGGTTCTTCTTCTCTCCCTCTCTCTTTCTCGCTTGCACTCTTATCTCCGCTACATTGTGCAATCGTTAGCAACTAGGGTGCTAAATATTTGTTATCAAAGTATAATCCTGTCTAGAAGCTTTTTCAGTTACACATCATGGGCTAAAAGTTGTGCATAATGTTGAGATAGCCAAAGCTGATTATGTATCACCTCACTCATGCCACCAAGTATACCCATGGTGAAGAAGTATCAATTAGGGATCCTTATGTGAATGCAAGTGTTGGTCTCCCCGTTGCATAGAGCACATGTCTTCATGCCGCATGTTTCTCGTCAGGGTCTTATGCATGCACTTTTGTTGTCACATTGGATAAGGGGAAGAGAAAGCTGGAACATAAGGGTCACCATGCCAAGATGCATAAATAATTTAAAGGAGGTGATGTTGCCTCTTCGTTGATGAGGAATTCTCTCAGAAATCCAAGATTCTCCATGTAAGCATGTCTCTAAAGGGTCCGGCTCCCCATTGGTGGATCACAGAAAAGCTCTCTACTAGACCCGTTCAGACATGGGAGGACTTTCAAGAGAGATTTTATGCACAATTCTTGCCTCCCAATGCCCTGGAGAAGATCCTAAGCAAGTGGGATAAGACTAAGCAGAAGGACAATGAGTCAGCACAGACATATGTAAACAACTTTTGGAAGATCTACTTGGAGGTCTCGCCATTCTTGTTTGTGGGTGAGCCCAAGAAGAAAAGGAAGTTCAAGTCTGGACATCAACTGGTCTATAAGTCCGGCCTTGATACTTACCACAATGCTACCTTGCAACCGCTATTACCACCGAGCTATGGGAGTATAAATTGTAACGTTCTGGCAAAGGAGACCATGTTTTCAAGGGCAGAGAGAGGGATGGTCATAACAAAAAAAAAAAAAAGCGGACAACATGCTTAACTTTTTTTGAAAGATGTAAAGAGTGGTTGAAAGGCTAAAAATATGCAGCCCAAGGATGCCTCTGAGAAAAAGTACAAGGTTACAAGTTTAGCCTCATTCCTAAGCAAAGGGAGCAATATGCCAAGGAGGGTAAATGCTTCTCATGTGGTAGCAAAGATGACATGTTTCGTGAGTGTCCTAAGCATAAGAATAAGGGGACAATGAGAAGCAACAAAAGGCAAATGTGCATGCCATTCCGATGTGTAATGGAATACAGGAAATGAAGATAAAGAAAGGATGGTTTGCAAAGTTTGGGGAGGACAGCTCAAGGAGCAACCTACACTCTTTATGTTTGATGATTCTGCCACATATAACTTCATTTTTGTGAAGATGGAATCCGCATTGAACATTGATGTAGGGGATATGGGAGCCCATATTGAGACACATGCCGCTTTTATAGCAAGACCCCTCTCTTTGGAAAGTTGCGCATACATATGTGATGTATTGCTGGGAAAGTCGTGGCATCACCGCACATAGAGCCACGCAAGGAGTATAAAACCAACAAGATTGATTTTATGCATAAGGGGCCACATGTATGTTATTGATGCTAGCCAAGAGGGAAACTCCATCCCAGTTGTATCTCATGTTTAAATTAATAAAGCAATGAAAAAGAGTGTTTCTGTGTACTTGGTCTTTATACGTGAAAATGTAAAAAATGATGATGTATAGGTAGACACACTTACGAGTGATAGGCTGAAATTTTTAGATGCACACAAAGATAGCTTTACAGATGCATTGCCAGGAGAGTTACCTCCTGAGTGACCGGAGGATCACCGCATTGTCGGGTAGCTCCCCACCAAATAGACCCACATTTAGGGTAAGTAAATCACAACGTGAGGAGATTATGCAATAGGTGACGATGCTATTGGACCAAGGTTTGGATCAGCCAAGCTCTTTGCCATATTGCTCACCGGTCTTGCTAGTGTAGAAGAAGGATGATTTCATTTGTATGTGTGTGGATTGCTAGGCTTTAAATAAGCTTACTATCAAGAACCGATTTCCATTCCCGCACATAGATGACATCCTCGATAAACTTCATGGGTCTGCATGTTTTAGCTGCATTAACCTTAAGAGTGGGTATCACTAAGTGCATGTGGCACCACAGGATGTACACAAAACAACATTTAGGACGTCATTTGGATTATATGAGTTTTTGGTTATATCATTTGGTCTCATGAATGCCTCGGCTACATTCAATAGAGTGATGATCACATTTTCCATGAACATTAGAAATTCATAAGTGTGTTTTTCGATGATATCTTGGTATTTTTCAAGCATAAGCAAGAACACTCCCAGCATTTGGCCATTGTGTTTGAAGATCTTTGTAACCACAGGCTCTTCGTCAATGTGAAAAAGAGTGAACTTTTCCTTTCCGAGATTCAGTATTTGGGGCACATTATATCAAAGGATGGCATCATGATGGATGCTACAAAGATTGAAGCCATTCAGAGTTGTCTTAAGCTATCTTCCATACATGAAGTATGAAGCTTTTTGGATTTATGGTCATATTATAGGCGTTTTATCAAGCAATTTGCATGGATTTCTTTGCCATTGCATTAGCTCACTAAGAAGAGGACAATCTTCAAATGGATAGTTGACAAGAAAGAGGCTTTCTTTCACCTCTACGAATCAATCTCTGAAAGAGAAGAGGCCCAAAAGATGGCATTATGAGTGGGCGTATGTTAGTCGTCCTAGACTTGCAAAAGCCTTTCTATGTGGAGTGTGATGCATCCGGAAGTTGCATTGGGGTTGTCCTTAATCAAGAAGGACATGTCATAGCTTATGAAAGTCGTCATTTGCATGATGCCAAGCTTTCTTTGGGCATCTGTGAGGAGGAGTTGTTGGCTGTAATTCATGCATTGACTATTTGAAAACATTGCCTTCTTGGGGATGTGGTCAAGATAGATCATCAAAGCCTAAGGTACTTCTTGACACACAAACAAAGCTTTCGGAGAACCATGTGAGGATAGCAAACTTCTTGTCTACGTTTCATTTTCAGATTATGCACTCCAAGAAAGAGGAATGTGGTGGCAGATGCATTGTTCAAGAAGCCATACGTGGCTGTAGCACTGCCGGTTGCCTCACATGGGGACTTGCCATGCATGAATTGTACCATACAAATGCTGATTATATGGACTGATTTAGTGGTTGGACATGCACATGCCTCTTATATGATCAAAGAGGGATATCTCATGAAGAATAACTACCTATGTGCTGTGTCAAACATGAGGAAAGCTTGTAATTTATTCCAATGAAGAATCTCTTGCTCTTAACCTTAGAAGATATAGGAAAATTCAGCCATCCATCTCTCTCTTGTGTCTTTCTCTCTCGTGGTGAGTGTCATGCTCCTTCGTATGCAGGACATAGAGGTATCATACCTACTACGCACATGATTGAGCGCTATTTCTTTTAGCCTATGCGCAAGGATATTGAAGCATATATACGTGCATGTATCATCATGCCGAAAGGTCAAGTTTGACAAGAAAAAGGCTCGAGGTTTACTTTAGCCATTGCCTGTTCCCTCGCAACCATGGGGGAAAGTATTGCAATGGACTTTATCATGGATTTGCCTCATACTTAGCAAGGCAATGATGCTATTTGGACCATCATTGAGACAAATTCAGTAAGCGAGCATACTTCTTTCTGGTCAAAAAGACCATTAAGCCTGAGCATATGGTCAAGAAATTTGTAGCACAAGGGTTCAAACACCATGGTATGCCTAAGTCCATTGTGGGAGATAGAGATCCCAAGACTACGGGCCTCTTTTGGAGAGCTTTGTTTGACAATATGGGCACTAAGCTGGACTTCTAGTCAACTTTTCACCCCCAAATGGATAGGAAAAGTGAGGCTGCAAATTCCTATGTTGGATCTTCTCAAATGCTATGTTGCAGACCAAAAACAGCTTGGGAAGTCATGAAAGCTCTATAATGCTTCCTTTCTTTCTGTCCATATCGCCATGCTTCAAGCAAGTAGGCTGAATAGCCACCAATGTTTCAAAAAGAGGCTCAAGAAGCACTCCGATCCATTTGGCGATGTTCGGCAAGCCACCCATACTTCGTGGTTTACCAATGTACTTGGTAGACTGGGTGTCCTTAATCCATCCATTCTCATGGACAACCCAATCTCATTCACACTCACCTTATTGGCCAGTCTTGCTATACATCAACAATTGATTCTCTATCTCAAACCATGTGTAAGATTCAAAGTAAGCATAATGAAACGTGTCGAAGAAGAAAGCATTGTGTTGGGAGTTTCCACTGGAAGAAGCTTCTACATGGACCCACCATTTTCCCAATGCCCATGCACACCACCGACAATATATACATAGATTCTACATGTATTAGACATATAAGCATTGTTATTTGATGAACGTGCATTGAGTCTCATCACTAACAACCCTCTAGGTACATTTCTGGATGGGGGGACCATGGTAGGCGCAAGCTTGGCCCTTGGTACAACCCATCGCATGGACTTGATTTGATGACCTTCTTCAAATCAATAGGAACCTTTTGTGGCTTCATCTTTGACCACACCACCCATTACTCCACACTGCCTCTATCCAAAATGCTCTCCAACACCAAATCCATCGAACCATAGAGGTCACATCGCTCCATTGTAGCTGTGAGCGTAGCCATGTGCAAAGCCTGTTTTGTCATGTCTCAAACGATGTGATAACATTAACTTTCCAAGAAAAGGGATGCCGAGAAAATGTCGTGAAAGTAGCAAAGAGAATCAAAGAAAACTGTTGAGTTGGAGAAGTCTTCATATTAGACACACAAACACATGCACATACATCTAATCTCATCATCAGCACCAGACCTCCAACTACATCTTTGGACGGGGGGACCTTGGTGGGCGCAAGCCTAGCCCATGGTACAACCCATTTCTCGGAGAACTCTTGAACTTGTAGATTCCTCCAATGCGACTGCATGCATGTAACCTCTGCTTCGACTCCAATTCACCAACACAACCTTGCCCTGGCCGATGTTTTTAGACCACAAAGAAGCCTCATCTCTTAGTGATGTGTGCGATCAAGCCATACACTCATATCGTGCGCCATAAGGATCTGGACCGCCATCTCCCCATGCATATCATTCCATGGTGGCCTTGGCACTCATTTTACCATTCATAGGGGACGAACTGCTTCTACGAACTACCTCGTGTTCAAGGGTCCATCCCACACTCCCAACAAATGGATGCTTGGCATGAAGAACTTCTACTTCGCCTATCACTTTCCATGCCGCCTATCACTTCCTCAGGCTCACTAAGGATGGATTCATCTAGCAGCCTGGGCTACTTGAGCCTTCACATTTCCCATGCCATGCAGATTGCGATTGGCCAGATGAGAATTTGATCCCACTGCCTTAGAGCGGAGACAGGGAGAGCTGAGCATGCCTTCAAAGCCAAGGAGCTCATACAGAGACCCAAGGAGGAGAGGATTTGTCGATTATGCCACAGAGAGATTGAGACAAAGGAGCATTACAGATATCAGTGCCCAATATACTTAAAGATTCGTGGGCGTTTTCACTATTTGCTCTATGAGGGGTTCGGCCCACTTTCCAGGATCATTGACTTCGCAGACCAGTGCTACCTAGGTCTCTTCCTGCTTGAGCTTTGCAGACACAGCGATACATTCTTGAGTTCGGCAGCTTCTTTCGGACCCAGGAGGAGGACACCCACATAATGGATCCCATGGACCCACCTCGAGCTATTGCAGACCCACCACGCCTGAGAGGAGTTACCTCGGACCGAGCATGCGCACTCTAGCATACACCCCTTCGGACGAGAGTGGTATACCGGGGGCTAATGCTCCTCTCATGTGTCATGTTCTTTGTATTCCATGATGAGATTTTCATGGACATTTTTGACTTGTTTTATTTTATTTTTTATGTTCCATGATAGGATATACAATGGACATTATTGTATCACTTCTCTCTCTTTCTCTCTCTCACACACACACACACACACACACACACACACACAGCCATCCCTTTGAGATACCCCATATCTTAGAGACCTTATCCCTCCACATGGTAGCTTGAGACCTTCAAGGACATGGCAAAGCTTTCATTGGAGAGGGGAGTTGTGGTGGCTGCTTTGCCCTCTATTTTTTGGAGGATGGAATCACTGTATGACCAAAATATTATCAAGTGAGAACAACTAAAATGCTTACCAACAATGTTTCCTAATTTGTTTTTGCGAATGAAAACTCTCTAGAAGGGGGGAGTAATATCACGTAACCTGTAATAACAGCATGCGTGAGTCACTTGTAGTAGCAGTGGGATAGAGCTCGACCAGACACAGAGTCTGCATGCTGGAGCATGTGTGGCGAGTCTATCTGGGGTTCAGGCATGAGGTGCTTGGGTTAGAGGATCATGGGAGGTCGCGCTAGTGTGGGCAGGTAGACCATTATATAAGCCCATTAGTGTGGACACTTATCCACATTCCTCTATGGTTAGGTGGTGACTAAGAGCTCGGAGCCCTCCTTGGCTATGGTAGCCTATGCAACGATGTAACATATCCTTAAAATGGGTGAAGTAGCTTTTGGATGGGAAAGCTCCATTGGCAATCACACAAGAGTCAATAGATATTAGCAAATCAACATACATGGATACTTTAGCTTATGTAATAGTTTCATTTAGTGTATCTTTTCCATGGCTGAACATTCCTCAAGGATACATTGTACTACCTTTTTGGTCCATTAGACCCTCTTGGTGTTTGAAGCATTAATCTCTTTTTTTTCGTAATAGAAGATATATTACCAGAATTACTTTACAAATGGCCACATGGCCACCATGTGATATACTAATTAGTGGTGGCCACATGGCCACCACTAATTACTATTAACCACAAGTGTAGCTTGGAGTACCCTCATCCAATATATAGCCATGTCATTCTCCACCAAATGAGCTGACCACAAGGAAGCGACTTGCCAGCCCTTTTATACGACCTATGCGAGCCGTAATACCAACTTTTGCATCAAATATAAAGGCATTCCTAGTTACCAGATACACCACAAACCTGTTCATCTGAAAAATATAAGCATGGTATCATTGCACTATTTATGGTCTCGTGGGCCCTTCGGGTCTTTTGTAGACGTTATTATGCCTTTATTTCTTTCTCAGTTGACCACCCTCTTCATGGCAGCTCTAGATCAGGGAGATGCTCCAACATTAGCGAGACACTTTCCCTCTAGGAGTAGACACAGCAAGCCTCTTAACAATCATTCACTACCCTGTGTTGGACATTTTCGATGGATGAGGATGGATGTACTATACACTTTCACATGTATCTAGAAATATTGCTATCATTTATGAATGTGGATAGTAGTTGTCTATGTTTCTTTCCTTTTTGACCATGTTACCTCATGGTACCATTGTAACATTTTGTTTGGTCTCATAGACCCTTTGCGTCTGTTGAAGACGTTTAATATAATTCTCTCTCTCTCTCTCTCTCCCTCTCTCTCTCTCACACACACACACACACACGCACACGCACGTGTGTGTGTGTGTGTGTGTGAGAGAGAGAGAGAGAGAGAGAGACCACATGCGTGTCTACACAAAGCTCACACAATGAACAAAGCAGAAGAAAGAAGTACAGAATTTGACTATTGTAAGGGCATTTACATATTTGATTACATTAGTCTGAAATACAGCTGCAAGCATAAAAGCTGAGGTAGTGCTCCACTACCACTTCGCACAGAGACAACAGCCTTTGACTGAACCACTTAACAGATAGTATGATATACAAAACTGCTGAGATCCTTATACTACAAAGTGCTACAGAGATACATGACTAAATCCTAAATAATATGAATTTACAACAGTACGGGGGCTTCGGATGAAGGACCCTAAATCCTGCTGAGGACATGACCAGATTTACATAGAATTCTTATCCATGTAAATCGATTGTCAAAAGAATCCACGTGAATGAACCCAGCTCCCAAGTGGGACGCTGACCGTCAAAGGCAACTGCTGTGAAGAACAAACTTTATAACCTGTAAATGGAAGGAAGAAAAGCGTCAGAAACATATGCATATGCATATGCATGCAGACATACGTGCATCCATGCATACATACATACATGCATAGTTAAGTAAGAGTACGAAATCTAGTATGTTAGCAATCTATCTCAAAAGAATTACCTGAGCCCAAACTCCAAAACAATAACGAGCATCAACTTTTTATGATTGAGGAGTTTTATTGGCCCAAGATTTAGAGTCGTAGGATCCAGCACTGTCCTTGTACGCCTGCATAGGAGGTTGCTTGGATAATTGATAGAAACAAAGAACATTCACAAGCTTTATGTTTTAGCATAAACAGAAACGAAACAGAAGCAAAGTGCCACACCTGCCAACCATCCAGTGACTTTGAAGGTTATCAATCTGCGATATCAAGTGCAGCTTTAGGAGGTTGATGGAATCCATGCAGTAATCTCACAAGAAGGAACAAGAATTCTGGTAGGCTCTTCATCAGCATCATCCACATTTACAAAACCTCGGCAAGATGGAAACCCACAAAAGCATTCCAACTGTTCACCTTTGGATGTAAACCTAATTAATGCAGGAGAGGTTAAACACAGTCTGAAGGCACGTATTTTCCCACAGTTGCTTGTAGCAGCCCTGGTACCCAAAAAAATAACTCTCTATTTTGTTTTCCAGAAAAGAAACTTCTATTAAGTAAAATAAAATCATACAAAGGGAGATCTCAATGACTTGGGGGCACTACACTACGCTGCCGTAAAAGCCATGTAGGAGTGGAGGAGAAGAAAATACCATGGTTCCACTCTCTCATAAATCTGCTGCGTTTTGTCTGCATAGCTCTAGAAGATCCATGTATGTGGGCCCATGTGGACAAAAGAGTGTGAACAATGTCACTCCATATGCTGCAAATACACTGGGTGTAATAAACATGAATACTCGCGAAGGCCTCTGAGCATCTGAGCTTCCAGATATGCCACATCATGATACTAGCAATAATCTTCCACCTGGTGTCAATACTCGGCAGAGGTGTGTATCGTGACGGGGGAATATCCTGAAGCAAACCTATGACCCTACGGACAAGTATAACAGGATCTGCTCCACTGCCCTCAAAAAGAAGCTGTGGGCCAGACTCAGTCGACCATGCAATAGCACCCCAAGTAATATAGATAGGATCACTCCTCTATCTGCCCAAGAGCTGGGCTATAGGTCCTCAGATCCTCTGTGCTCCTCTGCACTCCCATAAGCAATGATACACTGTCTCAGCTGGAGCTGGGCATAGGGGTCCAAACCAAAAATAGATCTCCACTGGTTGGTGGGCAACCCACCGTGTAGAAACAGCCAGAAGAAATAGGATATATGGCTCCTCCTCACGAGTGCTAGAGTCTCTGCCAGAATCTCCTCTCAATGGGGGGTGTAATGTCATACACCTCCCAGTGACACCTAAGAGTGGGAACTCTCTGGATCTGTCCAAGCATGCGCAACCTGGTGTTACGTACAGGGTAGCTGAAGAAAGGTATGCTCCTCATGGGGTTAGTGACATCAGTCCATTCCCACCAAGGTCCCAATGTAGATATCTGATAGGGCATCCACCATATAGTCATAGGCACCATGAAGCATGAGTAACCATCTCTTGGGAAGGGTTAGTATACCAATGCTTCTCTGAGCGACCCACTACTCTCACTGGATGGATCACCTGTACATCACATCTCTCCATCCGCCACCATCTAGACTAAACGGAATAAAAGGTAACAGCCTCCTCTTACTCTGGCTTCAGGAATCCCAACACCTAAGGGGGAAAATATACTTGTGATCCAGTGGTTGGGTATAGCTGCATCAATCCATGCACTCCGTTGGTGACTCCCTCTGAGCTGCTGGGTAGATGCCTCTCTCTAGTCATCTGGAAGACTCTTAAAATTCTTCCAGTTAAGTATTGTCGCTGCGCATTTCTCCCAGCTGCCGCACCAAGGGGTCTACCAAGACTAGTAAGGTATAACTGCATCAATCTGTGCAATCCGTCGGTGACTCCCTCTGAGCTGCTGGGTAGATGCCTCTCTCTAATCATCTAAAAGACTCTTAAAGTTCTTCTAGTTGAGTACTGTCGCTACACATTTCTCCTAGCTTGGCCACCTTGCCGCATTTCTGCCAGCCTGGCCACCTTGCCACACCGAGGGGTATACCAAGATCAAATCTGATAAGGTCATTCCACATAATGGGCTGCTTATCAACCTCATGTATTGAGCTGGGGAGCCTATCCACATGTTTCTCGAAGCCCAGATGACGGAAGAAACCAATGGGGAGGGCGGGGGCGGTAATTTTCCTCAGAGAAAATAAAACGTGTGATGTGTCTCCAGTCACCACCGCTCTCAGGTTCACATCTAAGAATATGGTGCATGAAGAGATCCTTCCAAGACTCCTTCCAAGACTCGCTACCAAGAAGGAATGCTCTAACCACCAACTTGCAAATCTCTGCTTTGCATTGGATCTCTGGATCAATGATGTTCAATCCCCCTTCGTGTTTGGGAACGATAATAGCTTCCCGCAAGAGACACCTCTGATCCAATCTTGGGAAAATCCCATGCAGGGATGATTTCTTGCCTTGGCCTGCTCTACCGTCTCCTAAAAGGAAAAGATGTTATAAGAGATGCTTCTTCCTTAGAGGAATCATTATGCGTGTCATGAATGAATATCTGTAACACTGGCTGCAATCTCATGCTCACTGCCTTGGCAATAATTTTGTATCCAGTCCCATGCAATGTGATAGGCCTCCACTATGCAATGTTAGTCTTATCACCACCCTTGGGGGCGAGGTGGATAAGACCCTCGGGGGTAAGAAAAGGAGGCATAGAGCCCGTGTTCTACATATCCTGTAATACCAGAGTGATCTCATCCCCAATGTCATCCGAAAAACTCATGAAAAACATAGGAGAGAGGCCATCATCCCTAGATCATTTACTGGGTGGTAATGCTTGAATCGCATGTATAAGCTCATCTGCCAAAGAAGGGGCATCAAGTAATGCACACATGTCATCTGAAATTAGCCTAGGTAGAGACTCCCAAACCTTCTATTGTGCCCTATCTCTTTGAGGGGTAACAAGCGGCAATGAAAATCACAAGCAAAATCCTGACCATGTCAGGCCCTCAGTGGAGCTTTCTAATGCATTCCTTGTTATGGGAGAAAATGCCTGCTACATCTACCTCCCATCTAAATCCAGAATGATTCCTGTGTATGATAATGAAACTCTGCACGCTGTTCAAAAGAGTCCTGCAACTCAACCCTAACAGTGCATAACGCATCTAAGATTCATTGGGCATCAGGATGTTTTTCAAGTATGCAAAACACACAATCTACGCCTGATGGCTCTGTCTCCATCCAAGTCTCTTACCTCCTGGCTAGGGCCACACTGTGATAAAGATCACTAACACTCTCTAAGGCAAGAGCAACTCTTTGCCTAGTGTAGCCACCAAGGGTGCCCACACGGACTGTCCACCACAACAACGGACTGTCCACCAAAACCCATCATTCACCCCCAAGCCCCCAAAAGAACATGTGCATGCACGCACACACATTCACATTTGAAAGGTACAATTTGTGCACCAAATATGGTGTATGCTCACTAATGAAACAAACAGCGTGCCACATGAGGCACACAAAACATACTTGCACATTACAAAGCTGGTTCTTCTCCAGCTTATGTTGAGATAAAAAACTAACAATCCAAAGCATGTCAAAGTCAACCAAAGAGAATTTTCCTGGTCAGGCTAGGCAATTGATAGGGTACTTAGGAGCAAACAACAAAATCACAAGGACTTGCTAGAGAGAATCTTATAATGGCAAACAAAATTAAAGTTTGTTTTGGATCAAGATAACACTAGTAAGATGAAAGAAACATCTTCCACACCAACCTGTAGTCATAGCTCAGCTCCTCTCCTTCTTCTATGTCTCTTTTTGCAAATATAATGATATGGTCTTCACCACTGACAGTCACAACCCTCGAGAAGCAATTTGGCTACGAATCAAAGCGTAAGGAACCCAATAAGCAAGCAACACATTTAATGCCACGTCACAAATTTCACTTCTTAAAAAACGGCCTCTAAATCAAAGAAAGAGAAAGGTTATTTGGATGGCATACTTCACAAGAATGATTGATCAGATGTGCAATGCTTCCTTCACGTGTTGCATCGACAACACGCTCGTCATCTATTCGAAACATGTATGTTCCTGCACCCTGCATGGGCATGAAACGATACAGTTTTATCATGCTAGCGTGATGAATAGATCCACAAATAATGATCTAATGGACACATCCTTAATTGTCTACATTAGGCAAATATCGTACCACCAATGTATTGTAGATCAATCGTTCTCGCAGGTCAGCCACTATGGGTCGGACTGTTTCTCCGGCATATTCTATAACCTGTAAAATGATCAAAAACACCACTAAAAAATGCTTGACTTATTTTCTGATACTAAAAAGCTTAAGAGTATTCAGCTTTGTGCTTACATAGCATGTCATTGACAATACAGGCATACCATGTCTCCTGCACGATGGCTTTGCTTTGTAAAGACCCCCCATCCATGAATAGCTGATTTTCCTATAGAGAACCCCAGAACAGTAGGTCAAACAAACAATCCAGTGAAGAAAGTATCCATGATGTGTGCAGAGATCTCCCAAATGAACTTACCAAAAGTGAGCCTGTGCTTTAAGGAAAAACACATCTGCTGGTACCTATCAGACATACAGAAAATATTTAAAGAGTCTTCGACTGCTACACCAATAGCATCACTCATGTTTCCTTTAGTTGTCAAAGCTTTGAAGTCCCCCTCGCTTGGTGATGATCTTTTTTGCAAGTGCCTTGCTTGCAAGGAGAAGAGAGCAAACTTGCGGGCAGTATCTGACCCAATTCGATCCCGCCTGCAAAAGCCGCTTACACGGTATGGCATTTTCTCCACATAAAGCCTCTTAGCTGATGCAGCAGCTCTCACTTCAGGCTCCTGGCGGCCACGCCTTGTGGCACCATTGTAAGGCTCTGCAGACAGGTAGAAAAATCCATCCAAGCATATAACAATATTCAGCATCTTACCATCTCCCCCTCCCCCTTCTTCCCCCTTTGAAGACAAAAAAATCTCTGTGCCCAAAGTACTGCGAGTGTTACCTGTTCGAGCACACCCAGTACTGTTTCTGGGCAGGCAATAGTTGAAACAATCACCAAGTTCCTGCTTTGATGCGGAGACTTGTTCAGCCATAGTGTCCCTGTCTTCTTTGGGTTGTCGATGCCTTCTACAATATGATAAGAGCCGTACAGGTTGGTCAAAGTCATCAAATTTCCCACTCTGCTTATGCGAAGAATCTTCCAGCACCTGTATACAATAGTTACAAAAATAGGTCTCTTTGAGGGGGTGTTTTTCAGCTCTCTCTCTCTCTCTCTCTCTCTCTCTCTCTCTCTCTGCTAGTCTCCCTGTCCGCTAGTCTCTCCCGCCTGGGCTGGCTCTGTTCGCTCTGTTCCCCGCCGCCTTCTGTTCGCTCTCTTCGCGCCTCTGTGCGTAGCCGCCGCCTTCGCCCTTGCTCGCGGCCCTCTCTCCCGCCTGGGCTGGCTCTGTTCTGTCTGGACCCGCTATGCTATTCTGTTCGCCTCTCTCTCTCTCTCTCCTCCCTGCATGTGGGAAGCGCGGTAGGGTAATCTCGAGGAATGGCTCCAAGTCTCCAAGAGAAGCTCGCGGCCCTCGAGACGGCAATGAAGGCACTAATCAAGGAGAACAAGAAGACATTCGATTCCAACCTCAATGAGGTGGAGAACAAACTACACCGGCACATCATGGCCCTCGAAGCATGGGTCACGGACCTTGAACAAGAGAACACGGCACTCAAGGAGAAGGTGAGTGCATTGAAAGTGGAACTGGTAGCAAGAAGGGGAGATCAATGACAACACTCTCACAGCCATCAAAGAAGAGATCTCCAAGGAGATCACAAAGGACATGGAGGGAAAACTCGAAGCCAAGCAGTCACGATGGGTTGAGGTGGTGAAGAAGAACATCCATAAAGAAATGAGGGAGGAGACTCAAAGGGAAGAACACCAAATCATTCACACCACCATTGAGGAGGAGAAGATGAGGCATGCCCGCCGCCTCAACATTCGAGTCACAGGTATAGCCGAGACACCCGACTCCACTCCCAAGAAAGATGGACAGCTTCTATTCATGAAGCTCAGCTACTACAGGGAAGAGGCCCCTCTCCCCTGCACCAAAGCATGGAGAGCCGGGAAAGACTCAACACGCAAAGGAGCGCTCATCCTACAGTTTGCAGGAGAGACGCAGAGGGTCACCTTCATGAGGAAGAGGGTGATTCAACGAGGATTACAGGGAGATCCCATCTATTTGGATGACGAACCTTACAAGGATGCAGATAGAACACAGGAAAACAAGCATGCCGAGAGTCCTACAGGCCAGGAAAGAGGGCAAGAGAGCATTCTATCGCGATGGCCGTGTCATCATCGATGGCAAGGCCACCGATTAGCGCCAAGCGGCCTATGGGACATCGGCTATGGAGGATCCAGATTCACAGATACACATAGCAGTTTGGAACTGCAATGGAGCACTTTGGACACATCCTGGGAGGATGGAGGAGGTCATGGAGGGACGGGACACAATACTACTTACAAAGATGCACCAGAGCCCAGAGAGGAGGCTACCCAAAGTAGAGGGCTATCAGTGGGAGTTTACATACAGGGGGACCACACGGCAGAGCACATCAAGAGGATCTGGAGGTATAGTGGTACTCTTCAAGCGAGAGCTACAAGAGCGCCTACAGGTGGTAGCACGTGACCGAGGCTAGATACATGTGGATTAGACTGCAGCTCTCAGCAGACAGGGTGTTATACATTGCTCTATGCTACTTCTCTCCTAGAGGATCGGGATATGCCATAACAGCAAAGGATGAGAGTAGAGGCGAGGAAGAGGACACAGGGCCATTGGGAGAGTCACCATATGCAGCCCTTTCAGATGAGATTATACATTGCTCCAACCTGGGGGAAGTCCTCCTTATGGGGGACTTCAATTACAGAGCCGACAGTGCGACATTTATGATTTTGAGCACCCCGAGGTGATGCACACACTAGAGGTGGAGGACACGGGAGCTTGCAGGGTGTCAGAGGACATGGGGCCGGATAACACTAGATATGGTCATCACTTACTTGAGCTGGGAGCGCGACACCATCTCGTTATTTATAACGGGATGAGACAGTGGCAGGATTCAAGAGCACTGACATGCTTTCCACGATTAGGGGGGGGTAGCACAGTGGACTACATCACGGGGTCCATGGAGACCACACAGGTAGTGACATCTTTCACCATCCCCCCCTGTCTTATTGGTGCAGATCACACGTACCTCTTACTATCACTGGCGAGCTCCACACCAACACCCACACAGCCCACACAGGCATCACATACAACTTTCTACTTCACCCATGACTTGGCAGACATATATGAACATCATGTATATGACGGGCTATTCCAGATGGATCCCTGTCACCTCTAGACACACTCACCACCCAGCTGTCATCTCTACTACATACGGCCGCCACCCGCAGCTTCCCCCATCATCATACACACATTGCACACACAGATAGATCTGGGAGCATGCCCCAGAATCGGTGGTATGATGAGTGCAGAGAGCTATATAGACACCTCCGTGCCAAGAGAGCATTGGGGACCATTACACAGAGACAGGCGAGCCGACAGATGAGGATCCTCACACGCTGTAAGAGGCGTGCATATGAGCAGGCATAGTACTGGGATATATACCACCTACTCATGAGCAGAGATGCAGCCACTGCATGGCGCAGGATGAGAGAGCCTCACCCTCGTACCCCGATTGAGGATCCACACACATGGCACACATATGCAAAGAGCCTCTATCATATCCCTCAGCAGCCGCCCATAACACAGCCACAGGGATCCCGCCCTATCACCTCTACTTTCTTTACCACCTCGATGGTAGAGAGAGCTATCCACCGGTTACAGCATGGGAGATCGGCTGACCACACAGGTATATAGAGTGAGCATCTTATTTATGCAGCTGACACACTGGGACCCTTTGTTGCTCACCTCTTTAATAGGGCACTAGTGGAGGGCCTACCAACAGCTGAGTGGACTATGCACACCATCGTGCCTCTCTACAAAGCGGGAGACATGCTAGACACCCCAGCAACTACAGGACTATCATGATTGGTCATACATTGGCCAAACTTTATGGCACAGTGCTTGAGGCAGAGTTGAGCTCATATGCAGAGAAGGAGGGACTGCGAGCACCAGGGCAAGCTGGATTCCGGCGAGCTTTCTCCACTATTGACCATATATTCACTCTGAGATGTCTGATTGACCAGGCTAGGGCGCGGGAGAAGAGATTATACTGCTACTTTGTGGATTTCCGCAAAGCATTTGACACGGTGCCACGAGAGAGACATGCCTCACAGTTCCTGAGTGGTGATTGGCCAGCTCAGAGTGTCATCACACCAGCTTGAGATTGAGGCAAGTAGGGCAGCATGGATCCCCAAAGCAGAGATGATAAGCAGACTATGCCAGGAGGAGGTTGAGAGTGAGGAACATTATGTATACAGATGCAGAGCATATAGTGTCATTAGAGAGAGATACACCACCATCTTCAATGGACATCCCTCACTCTGCCAGATCATGGAGTCTGCAGACCAACGCAAATTTGGCCAGTTCTTTCTAGAGACACAGCGCCACAAAGAGACACTGCTACACGGACTCATACCACAGGGAGAGGTGGGCGACAGCTCCAACTCACTGATTTCTTCCAGAGATCTATCCCAGTGCCTACCCTGACACAGGAGGGGGTTACACTTCAGCACGCTGCGGACCTCCGAGCCAGACGGAGACCAAGAGCACGAGGCTACTAGACTCCCAGACTACATCAGAGGGAGATCAATTGGAGAGGTTTCGAGGTTTTTAAAAACCGTTTCGAAGTTTCGAGGTTTTGAGGTTTCGAAAGCTAGAAACAGGTTTTTTTGTTACTATGGGCATGGGTGATGCAGTATGAGAACCAGAGATGTCTTGGGATGTACCTGATAGAGCTCAGATGATATAGGGACAGAGTATTGAGAAGGCATACTGAGAGACAATGCCATCCATACAAGATGATGCCCAGAGATCCATCACTGAATTCTTCACGGCACGAGCATCCACATCAGCCACCTGCGCCGAGAATTTCACATCGACATCAGCTCTTTTGGGTCACAACCATTAATTATAGTGGCCCAACAAGAGCAGCAACAGGTCCATGATGGCCTACATGGATGCATGATCCTCTGGCTCCATGTACACGGGGTGTCACTAATGAGCATGCACAATCTCTTCTCAGAGTCAGATGCCCCAGATCTCAGAGGCATCATCCCTGCACCCGGCAGCTGCAAATCCAAGATATCCTTCAACGACATGGCAAGCTCCTATCACAGAGGGAAGATGCTATGCTTTGCATTCTATTATGGAGGAGGATATATCACTGTATGACCACAAGTTGCCATCATGTAGCATCACACGGATACTTTAGCTTATGTAGCTATTTTTGCGCAGTTTCTTTAAATTTGCAATGGTTCAGATTCAGCATGGATACATTGTACTACCCTTTTGGTCTCATAGACCCTTTGGGTCCATGAAGACATTGATATATCTCTATCCACGTGCAGGCGTATACACAGGTGGAGGCACGCGCATGCATCTTGTACACACATGTGAGCGGGGCATGTGTGTCCTTAAACTAGCTAGATTCTAGCACATAGATTGATGTTGCAGATCTCTGACTTGAAAGTCTTGAATTCATACCTCCAGAACAAAACCAGAAGACCTTGCACATAGCACATGGTATGCAACATAGCAGGATGGTTCAGAGCACTGCGTTGTGTGAATAAAACAAAGTCAATGTTGTGGCTAAACAAGTGGCTGGAAACAATGCAAGGGAAATTCCCAATTTTACAAACAACATGACACAATCGAACAGAATTTAACAAATTAAGAAATTCACTAAGGTACCTGGATGCAGACTCCATACGGTACCTTGCAAATACTGCAAGTCAGCTTCCATCTTTCCTGCAAAATCATAGGAGGTTAAGAATCAATATTCTCTCCATAAGATGAATACATAGAGAGTTCATGCACACACATACACACAACTTTATAATACAAGTATATAGCGTAATAAGCAGACACGCATGCGGGCACAGGTTTTTTTTCCGCTGAGAAAGAGATCCTTCTATTAGTTAAAAATCAAACTCTCAGAGGGAAAGCTGCCTCATACAACCATGGGGGAGGGGGGGGGGGGGTGGTTGGGGGTGTGTGTGTGTGTGTGTGTGGAGTGCAAATAGGTCAACAATCAAGACTATCATCAAGATGGATATATAGACCTTATTGAATAGATACAAGCATGCCTGATTTCATAGTAAAACTATGTAGTACTATGAGCACACACATGCACACACTCATGAATCATAAGCACGCACACAGGCGAAACTCACCGAAAGATGGATACATAGACGACCTCAAATTCGTGCATGCATACATGACTACATATAGCATGATGACCGAGCGCACACATGTACATGTGCACCCACATGCACACGCATTAATAAGCACTTAAACCAGAACATCTTGACGAGAAGACCTAATACCTTATTGATTGTTTTTAGCCCGTCAATAGGCTCCATAAGTTTAACATCGACAAAGCATGTCTCTGCAGTTTTTTTAAAAATGGATATAAGCATGCTACAAGTGTGATATCTTTGAAAACTCAATTGAATGATGTATTAACAGTACCCGGAATCCACATGGCACAAGTGAGATGAGCCCATCGTCCATCAATTGTCCTTTTCATTGCTCCTCCTGCACCATGAACAAGGATACATAAACATATGGACATGTGCGCGCGCGCGCGCACACACACATATACATAAGCACATGCATACAATAGTAGCTGTGATTAAGATGAGTTGGCTATAAACAAAGAAACATTATCCCAAGCACACCTTATTACATCTCACAAACCTTGAACTGGACAAAGGCAGCAAAGTGGATTTTTTACTGGAGCTTCTGGTCGGCAGAGTTGACATAGCCATAAATGACCATTTGGCAGTTCAGATTCTCCATAGCAATGCATATGTACCTAAAAAACACAAATCTTGACTTCTAAGTTAATATTATACAAGCGCTATGAACAGATAAATGCAATCAGATCAAGATCCATTTTGGATGGCCAACACAGGCATGAACAACAGACTCACCAGAATCCAACACCTGTCACATTGCAGAAACAAATTATTCGTGTATTCCTGTAAAGCATCAAAACAGTTCAGTACAGACAACTCTGAGTTAAGAACTTTGCAGTACAAATATATGTTGTTTCTTCACTCTAAAGGGACACATACATCATGGAGTCACGAGAGAGAACTTTACCTCATCAAGATCACATACACTGCATCTATCAGCATGCTTCTTCCAGTCTAGTTCCACAGGTTTATAGCCTGCCGGTAATAGTTGTTCCAAGTACTCTGTGGCCTTTTTGTCAAACCACCCAGTGAACTTGAAGCATACCCTTGCGTTAGGTAAGGCCTGCACTGACGTATGACACAAGGAGTAAGCATATATCCTGCAGAAGAATCACTTTGCAAGAGGTTTATAAACAGCATGGAATATATTGTAGAAGATTGGACGGGAGATATCCCCTCTTTTCATGGGTGGAGGTTACGTTTGTAAAGCCCACCCACCTGTTTAATACTAACAATATTAAACATAAAGCTACATGCCTGTATGAGCTTTGATATCTGTGGGTTGGTAAACCCGAACATCAAATCCCCTGCATTGACTTGGTGTCGCTTCTTTTCCGATTGCAAGACCATTGCTCCACACTTGTCCTTGACTGTGTCCAACTTTTGGTAAATCTTTCGCCAGCACATAGATGGAGTGGATCCTTCCACCTGCATAACCCCACAAGAAAATATAAAAATTCATACATTTACTGCACCTATTTTCAAAAAAAATTGTTAAAAAAATCTTATCAAAGCACCTTACCAACTCTCCATCATATGAAGTTACACAGAAGAGTGGCCTGGTCCTATCGAGAGGATCCTTAATTACCTCCATTTTATAGTCCACTAATCTTTCAGGATCTACACAAGCAGCTTTTTTGGTTATTTTCAGCCTAAGAATGAGCCAGCAAACAGAGATGAACCTGGCAACATTAAGATGATCTCTAACCCACCTTTGATGGAAGGGAACTTGCGAACAGCAGTATACCCCTCAGTCCAGATGTGATGCTCATTATGGAAATACTCAGAGTCTCTCACAATT
Organism: Cibotium barometz; assembly: GCF_041138505.1. Lineage (NCBI taxonomy): Eukaryota > Viridiplantae > Streptophyta > Polypodiopsida > Cyatheales > Cibotiaceae > Cibotium > Cibotium barometz. The sequence goes on from NC_141064.1 coordinate 34,646,747, forward strand.
TTGCCTAAGCTTAGCACTTGAAGGTCCCCTAGCTTAATAGGGCAAGTGAAAAGGCTCTGAACACTCTTTTTCGTTTTGTGGGTCCGTTCGTCACCCATAAAGTCTTCGTCTTCTTCACTCATTTCCATGTGCGTGGCATTTTGAGTGGAGTCAAACACTTCATTCTGCAGCTTTGACATGATATCTGGGAGCTTCCCCTCTTTGAGATACCTGGTTAACACCATGTCAGAATTATGCTTTCCTTTTTAGACAAGGCAAAACAAAGGCATGTGACCCCACAGAGGGGTTGCTAAATCTTGTGATAATCTTTACCTTTCTGCCTCTTTAAGCCCTTGATCAAAAGTAGCTTTCTTGCATTTTGAGTATAGCTTGCGGAATAGACCCTCCGAGAAAGACACCGCTTGCTTTGAGCTTATCCTGCATGGCATGCATGGAAATATAAGTATAGCACAAAAATTAGCATTGCAATTTGACTTCGCAAAGACATGAAACAAATAACACGCCATCTCCCCACATGCAACCCTTTCCCTGGTCTGCCTCTCCTGCTTGCACATGCTGGTTACCCCAAAATCCACCCAACCCTCCCCCCACAGACAGGGTGCCCGTGAGCAGCAACCTGAGTACAGCCTCCCCTAAGTCCCCTTACCTGTTCTTACTTTCTGTCACCTCTAATTCTCCCAGCCACTGCCTCCTCTGTTTTGGCTCCTCCCGTTGCTCCTTATCCCAAATTCTTCTTGTACACACCCCTCCCTTCTCCTTCCCAGCTATCCTCCGCCCCATGCAGCATTTTCCTCTAGCCGGTTTAAGCTGTGGCAAGGAAGTGACCCACTGTGTCATGGGCAGCACGCTCCAGACTGACCTCAAGTTGGTATGTCAAGTGGAGTGCGAAGCCTGTGTCATTCTCCTCGCAGTGAGGTTTGGGGCCTGTCTCCATTGCCTAGGCGAGTGATAATGAGAGACGTCACCAAAACTCCTAGAGATGAAGGTGCTGGTCATCTCCTGTCTTCAGTTGACTTGGAATGTGGCTATGTCTAACCACAATTTCATGAACCAGTGTCTACATTGTAACACTAATATAGATGCAATAAAATTGGAAGGCAGATAAATTCTCTGTCTGCATCATATAGGCAAAACTCATATATGCCCTCTGTGGCCATTGGTGGATGCGCCTCCAAGGCAGCTCCAGGGCTATGCCAGAAGGGAAGTTTTTCTTTGCATTTGGAGCCCTAGTCTGGAGGCACTTGGCACTAAAAGCCGCGATGTGGCTCTTCCCACACCCTAACCTCCCAGCCAGCAAATATGCTCATATGGCAACAATATATATCCATGTATAACAAGACTAATACCCAAACTTAGCCAACACTTCCCTTAAGATATACCATCAACCTCATCATCATTGTCCTAGACTGACTAAGGGAAATTATCCGACATCATTTGTAATCCATAAGAAAATTGTAACGCTCCTCACCTGGCATAGTCATAGCTGCCGAAAAATTGCACTGGAAGAGTACTTTCACGAACCGGTGCATCCAGCCCACATGCATTGGCATGCTGCTCGTCCATCACAAAAGCTGGCCACATAGGATGACCTTAACAAAAAACCATGTAGACATCAGAAATGATTCAGACATTGTTTATTACAAAAGCTAACAATCATCCTATCATAGCTTATGTCATATATCGTAGAATGTAAGCAGTAATACTTAAATTTTGTGCAAATTAGGGTGGATCACAGCGATTTTGTGCAAGTGATGAATTTCATAATTGAAAGATTAGGCATATTGAATAAGGATTAACAAATGCTTGATGGAAAACTAATCAAAAAACAAAACCATAATGATTCTCATTGATCAAGCTCTCATTAGGGTTCCCAATAGAACCCTCTAAATCACAACTACCTCCTTGGCGTTCATAAATGCATCTCTATCCATACAACTCATCTACATTTTTTTGACCATTTCCTAAATTGTTTTATTTTCTTTCTTTTTACCGAAAATAGATCCTTCTTTTAGTTAAAAGAAAATGCACCAAAAGGCGTAATCCAACTCTATCTATGATAGTGAAAAAGCTGAAGAAATGAAGGGGGGGCTCCCTCCATGGCTAGCCACTCTCAAAGGGAGGCTACATCATAGGTTTTTTTTTTTTTTTTTTTTGGGGGGGGGGGGGGGGGCGCAGGCGCGCGGGGGGGGGGGGGGGGGGGGGGGGGGGGGGGTTTGTTAGAAAGTAAAACCAGTGGCCTGTAATGCCACGTAACCATGCCCTCGTCTGTGGAGAAGAAAGGTCCATGAGCAAGGACCTAGGGTTAGTAGCACAACAAGACTATGGTGGGTGGAACTCCATGGTGGAGAGTGGACGAGAGAGAGAGATGTAAACTCAATAGAGAGAAATTGATGGCACGTCAAAAATGAAGATTAGATTAATGTCTTGAACCATCACAAAGTACATGCTTTTGTAGGCTTAAGGCCTTATCTTATGACCCAATGAAATCACACACACACATACATAGAAAAGATGACACATGGCATACTTATCTTATCCAGATATAAGGCAGTGTTCACACCTAAGCAGGTGTTCACACACACATACATATGAATAAGGAGACAAACACATAGGGTGGATACATACACACATAACGGACACAAGTTCACATACACATGGGTACACACAAGAGACTCCAAAATACCCAACAAACCCCCCTTCAGGGCAAAGGTGGTGAGACTTGTACACAAAAGAAAGATACTACCTTCTAACCCCATCAAATGCTATGTAAGAGCCGGCTCATCATGCACACCTCCCATGATAGCCCTCCAATCACATAATACAATCAAGGCACCAACGCCAGTACTTTAGTCACCCTCTGCCTCCTAATTGGGATAAATAGGAGACACGAAGCCTTTTATAGCATTAAGGCGAAAAAACACACATAGATATTATAACATACCGTTTTGGAGGACATCCCAGGCAAAGGACCCTTGACACTCGCACACAAAAAATTAAACGAAAATGTCGAAGAAGAAGATTCCCCCCTCGCTACCAGTGATGTCACCCTTTTTGTGGCGTTGTTTCCAAGGCACTCAGCCCGACTCGCGACATGGATGATGACGGTGATGACATAGAAGCTTGTACTAGTGTAAAAGCATGTGCCGATGTTGCAGGGGCATTTGGTGAAGTCCAAAATAAATGCATGAACACCCTCCTATAGAGGGCTTTCACACTTAACAGAGTCTTTTTACACATTAAAAAATGATCCTAAGGGTTAATCCTTAGGGTTTTCTCAAACCACAAAAAAAAAAAAGAGAGATTACGGGAGTGGCGCATGGCCGCTGCACGAGCTCACAGATGGAGAAGCGCCAAGCGCTGTTGACCTTGGGAGAGTAGAGCCGCCCAATGTTGGAGAAGGGCAATGCGGCGCAAAGGCTTGTAGATAGAAGTGGCTGGCTTGCTGCTGCGGGCGAAGGCAATTGGCACAGTTTCTTGCTATTGGATTGGTTGTGGAGCAGCTGCGAGAGAGTGGAGCTGAGGCCAACGGAGCAATTGGATACGGAAGCACTGGATGTCCGCTGTCACGTGCACCCTGCACTAGGGTACACACTAACACACCAGCATCATTATCAATGCAACAATTGTACATAAGTAATACCTTTTCTAGGAATATTTGTCGTACACAGTGACCCCATTGTGGGCCCTCAGTCTAGGGACAGTCAAACATGAGCTACGTGGGTCAATCTCCGAGCCATAGAAGTCAATCTCAAGTCAGTCCTCTAAACCCACTTGGAGAATTCATCAGATAAGTGCATGTAGCAGTCAGCCTTAGCAGTAGGTTTGTGCATCAAAAGCATTAGCATATGAAGTAAGCACGTGGAGACTAGGAAGGCATGCCCATGGGCCATGCCCATGGGCCAGCCAAAAGGCCAGCCCATGACTGGTGGTCCAGTCAACAACCTGGTTAAGGGCTGTTTACAGCCCTGAACCTCTATTAGAGGCAGCAGCCAACAGCAAGAGGACTTGCATATGTGACCCCGAAGAGACTTCTGCAGTGCCTTGGTTTGGTGGATACTCAGCCGGCGTACGGTCTTCCTCATCCTTGTGTTGGGTAGTCATATCGCTTGTTCTCACGCATTGTACAGCATTTCTCCAAAGACATGATATAAACAAATACTCCTGCTTGCAAGAAAGAGGGGGGGGGGGGGGTGGGGTGGGGGCCGCGTTGGTGGAGCTTCAGTGTTGGGTAATTGGGACCCAATACTGTGTCGTCTCATTCTATTCTCTTCTCTCTCTATCTCTACTATGTGAATGGATGCTAAAGATCTCACCACATAAAGGTATAAAGAAGGCCTTGTTTTGTGTTACCATGATCAACCTCACTGCATGTAGCATTTGTATCAGAGCATCAGGTTGGTGACCCGTCTTGGCTACCTAAAGAAGTGAGAGCATCCAGTGAATGGTAATACTGCGGTCTGGAAAAAACACCCATGCCGGGAGAGACATCGCATCAAGAAGAAAGCTAGCAATAAGTTACGGAGGCACAACGCTTCCAAAGCGACACACCAAAAGAAAGTACGCTTCCACCAAGCACAGAAGAGCTCCTAAGAACAATGATGGAGCAAATAAATTCATTGAAGACGCAACTTGCCACAGAAAAAGAGAAGCCCAAAGGAGGCCTCTCAAATTTGGCAAAAATGTTCTTCGGTCTCGAGGAATAAAGAAGAAAAGATGACAAAAGACGTGAAGACGGAAGAAGAAAAACTGAAGAAGAAAAAAATAAAGGAAAACAAAAAAGTGTGGAGGAACAAAGGGATAAGGAAGCCACACGCAAGTATGAGGAAGACCAACGCCATCGAGAAGAAGCCGACCAAGAGTTCCAGCAGAACTCAACTGGGAGGCTATATAAATCCGGCATCAGCAAATGATGGCACAAATCCTGGCGTCCCTCCCCAAAATGGCCCCAAATACCTCGTCCTCCATCGCCCCTCATACGAACTTCTCCAAACTTTAGTAAGTATGATGGTAAGTGTGATCATGCTACTGTTACTCAATTCATTCATCAATTTGAAACAAATTTACCTTTAGCTAAAATTACAGATCCGCAAGACAAAGTCCATGTGGCAGTACCCCAACTCACTTGGGAAGCCGTTACTTGGTGGCAACACTAGTCACAACTTTACATAGATCCCTTCACAAGCTAATTCCAATTTGATTGGGCTACTTTCGTGGCTGATCTCAAGGCCCATTTTCTTCCTCCATAGTGTATGACCAATCTTCAGGATGAGTTTTACAAACTCAATAAGAATGGTTCCCCTATTTTGACCTATTCCAACAAGGTCATTACCATGGCCTAACAATTGGGTATATCGGAAGACGACAAGCTAAAACAATTCATTCGAGGTTTAGACACAAACATTAGGTACCTTGTTAGGAATTTTGAGTCTAAAACTTATGCACGGGCACTGACCCTTGCTCAGAATCAGGAACTGATGTTAAACGAAGATAAGCCCAAGCAGGTACAGTCTAATCCTAAATCCCAACAGCAATCATCTACCCAAGGTAAGAGGGCTCAGAACAACAAAGACCAAAAGGACCAAAAGAGAAATTCTCAGGGTCAATCGGGTAATAAGAAAGGTTCCACGCCCAAGAAGACTCCTAGGGAAAAAGCTAAGGAGGGCATCACACGACGTTACCTCCGGCCAGATGAATAGACACGGTACAAGGCACAGAACCATTGTTTCTTCTGCCACACTGTGGGCCGTGCACGGGAAGAAATATTGCACTAAGTTTAAGGCTGAAAAGTCTGCCAAGGCATCCGCTTCTATAGTAGCGACCATAGCATCGCCATCCACACCTCCACCGTCAGTCTCTAATGCCAAGGCATCCACTTCCACAATAGTGACCGTAGCATCCCCATCCACACCTCCACCATCAGCCACTAATGCCAGCTTTGAATTCGGTGCCACCAGTGGAATTTGATGATAAGCACAAGGGTGAGGCTGAGGGACAAAAGAAGGCTCTCATCTGTGCCTAAGGCATTGCAAGGGGATAGCAATTCATTGTCCTATTCAACATGGGCAGTTCTAAGGATGCCATCTCTGTGCAGTTGGCAAACAAGATGAGCTGATGTGGACGGGTTCACACCTCGTCTACGTACACACCTCTCTCATAAAGCTCAGCATTTTGAGTTTCAGGTTCAAAAGACAACAGTCCAACTGGATTTCATTGTCTCCCCTCTTTTAGGGTGTGGCATGATCCTCGGGATCCAGTGGTTCAAACAGTATGCACCCATTCCTGATTGGAGACAGGATACTTTCACTATTGTTGAAGGTTTTCCTGAGCCCATCATGATTCGCGGGGATTGGAGCATTCTTGGAATACCACTCATTTCCCACATTCAGGCCCAATGAGCCATAAGAAAAGGAGCAGAGTATGCGTTGATTTATGTCCGCTCTCTGTCTAATGCAGTTCAGAAAACACCCGGAGCAGAGTAGAGGATGGTTGGTCTCTTGTCTCAATACAGCAACATTATGCTTACTTGGTATACATCATTAGCTCATCAAGCATTAGCCTCGATCTTGAAAAGGTACAAGCCATACTCAGTTGGGATATTCCTGAGACAGCACAAGAAATCCGCTCATTTGTGGGTCTTTGTCGTCAGGCCTACAACATGCACATGGACAAGTTTTCTAACCTTGGAGCACCTCTCACCAACTTACTCTCAAGGGCGTAAAGACTCATCGCCAAAAAGTGTCCGTTATTACGGGTAAGGCTTTAGAAACATTCCAAGCATTGAAGAAAGTTGCCTCTAAGTCACCAATCTTAGAGTTGGCATCATGGGATGATCCTTTCGAGGTGATTACCGATGCCAGTAACCTAGCCATTGGAGCTGTGTTGCAACAAGATGATAGAGACCATTGGCTTATTATAACCGCAAGTTGAATACCGCCGAAAAGAATGATTCGGTATATGACAGAGCTTTTGGGGGTGATAACAGCGCTTAAACATTGAAAACATTTCCTTTACGGGAGAGATTTAACAATTAAGACAAATCACTGGGGACTTAAATAGTTGCAAACCAGGCCCAGTGCCCAATGGAGTGATACGCACTCCAGATGGAGTCAATTGTTCCAACAATTTGGAGGAATGATTGAATACGTCCCTAGTAAGAATAACCCTGTTGCCGATGCTCTCGGTCAAAAAGGCACGATTCAAACATTACAGGAGTCCACTATGTTGGAAATTCAAGGCAAAGACTTGGAAAGCATGAAGGCAGAGTATCCGGATTCGGAAGAATTCGGGCTCAGTATCAGTTAGCCCTCAGCTCAAAACCACGCCACTACAATATACATGATGGTTGGTTGTTTTTTAAGAACCGTCTCTGTGTACTGAAAGAAAAGTGCCAAGTCCTCCTCCACGATGCCCATGACTCTCTTATCGAAGGTCATAGAGGTATCAATAGTACCCTTGAGAAGGTCATTCTATTGGCCCAAAATGCAACGATGTCTACTAGCACGTCCGAGCATGTTAGATATGTCAAAAGGTGAAAGTTCCACATATAAAAAAGGTTACTTTAGCCTTTGCCTATTCCATAAGGATCTTTTCATGACATCAGTATGGACTTCGTAAGCCCTCTTCCCCCCTTAACTGGATCTAGAAACACAGTGTATGACTATTGTGGACAGATTCATTAAGTTATACATGCTCATTCCATGCAAGCAGACACGCGCAACTGAGAACATAGCTCGCTTGTTCATTCCATGCAAGCAGACACGCGCAACTGAGAACATAGCTCGCTTGTTCATTCATCAGACAGAGATCCTAACATCCCATTTTTGGAGAGCGTTGTTTAAGAACTTTGGGACTAAGTTACACCTGTCCAGTGCATTCCATCCTCAGACAGATGGCCAAACAAAAAATATATAATCAATTGGCCTTTGACGTTCTCAAATCATACTGCTATGACCAACAGTCGAAATGGGAACAATATCTTCCATTGGTACAAGCAATCCTAAATGATACTCACTCATCAAGTATTGGCCAGACGTCGTATGAGGCAACATTTGGTCGTCTGTTCTCATCTCTTTTGACGAGACAAGTATCACCATCTCTAGAGGCCAACAAGACTACCAAAACATTTTCGGAAATCATTGAGTCAGTTAAGCAGCGCCTTGCCAAAGCTCAAGAAGCTTATACCCGGTAAGCCAACAAATCCACACGAGATGTCAACCTCCGCATCACGAACCAACGGTTGAAGCAGGTGGGCAAGCGTTGTCCCAAGCTTTCATTCCATAGTTTCAGGCCTTTCCCAGTCATTCAAAAGTTAAGTGATGTCTCTTTAAAACCAACCTCTCCATCGGCCACCACGTGCGCTCCGTGGTGTTATCGGCCACCACGTGCGCTCCGTGGTGTTTACTATCTCTCACCTCGCAGGACCACCACTAGCACACCATTAGCAAGTGGGTGGGGTGCCCCTAATATTGGCAATCAGTGGGCAGGTTGCACTTGAATCACGCTCCTCATTCACTGCTAGGAACTTTTATGGACCAAACAGTGCACCTACTCACCATGGAAGGGACCACTCCTGGTTGGTGGCAAGGCCACCAAGAAGAGAAAGCCAAATAAAGGAGGATATCTGTGTCCTATAAGATTGCAACAACCTCCTCCAAAAAGTCCTCTGAATGTCTGGTGTGATACAGCCTCCCAATGAGGTCTAAGAGTAGGGACTCTCTGAATGTGTCCTAGAACACGATGCTTGGTGTTCCGCACAATCTAACTAAAGAAAGGCATGCTTTTCATCGGGTTGGTACGTTGGGATGTTGGAGCTTCTACATGTGAACCAGCCCTTGTAGTGTTTAGGTGAAAAATCATCTTTTATGATTCTGTGTGAACCACCTCTATAAAGGCTGAGTGTGCTACTATGTCTGAACCCACTCTTACAGTGATTCACTAAATATCTAGATATTTACAGCTCAGTAATATGTTGGCGAAGTTCGACTTCAGCGGCATGTGCCTGGGAGAGTTGTCGTTTCAGTGTTGTGACTTCCTGTTTAGCGAAGCTCGGGTCCAAAACAAGGAAAGTTCTGGAGGAGGGAGGAGCAGATGTCAGTGTTAGGAGGTGTCACAAGAGGCAAAGAAGCAAGGTTGGTGAGACCCAGGTCCCACAGTAGAGAGGACCCTAGGGGTGAAGAGGGTGGATAGCGAGGGCCATGACGGAGAGGATGATGGCTCTTGAAATAGTTGAGAAAGCTATAATGATTGGAGCTTAATGAGGGAGCTATCTGACACTGGGAGGAAGCTGCTGAACGGGTTGTGGTCCAAGATGTGGGGACCGGTGCATTAGAGGGATCATCTTCAGAGGAGCCCGAGGAGGAAGTAGAACTGGAGGAGGACATAGGGGAGCCAGACCCAGGGGAAATTGTAGTGGCCGGTTGGAGTGGCATATGAGTCCTACGAGTGGCTATCAAACGTTTGGCAGTGGCACGGAGGGAGGTAGGAGAGGAGAGCTACCAAGGGAAGCTGAAGCTGAAGAAGGGGCAAGGGTGGGAGAGCTGGAACGACGGAAGGGTGGTGCATCCATTTGGCAGTGGCACGGAGGGAGGTAGGAGAGGAGAGCTACCAAGGGAAGCTGACGATGAAGAAGGGGCAAGGGTGGGAGAGCTGGAACGACGGAAGGGCAGGTTGGTGTGGAAGCCATGTTGGTGATGCAGAATAGGTGGCATGGGGAGCCAAAGCTATTGGAGAAAAGTTATTGATGGTGAGAGAGGACACCAAGTATGCCGTCCACGTGTGCCAGACCGTGGTAATGAAAACGATCACCATAGCAGGTATTGGACACGGTCAAAGGGTAGTTGTGAGACAGCTCACGTAGAAGAGGGGATGGCTAGACAAGCACCCGATGGAGTGTCCAAGGGCAATGGCTAAGCCGCCGAAGGATGGACGCAGAAGTGCCCAAGCAAGCATGATGGAGATGGAGCGCATGATGGAGGCGGAAGTGGACTAGCCGATGGCAAACTGATGGTGGTGGTGGTATGAAGTGCTGAATTCGGGTGAGAGATGGAGGTGATGATGGCCGATGTGGTGAATCATACAAGGAAAGGGGACATTGAGGTGGACAGGGGGCATTATGAGATGAGGGCGCCGAGAGGAAGCAGATAAGAAGGCGTGTTGGCCGAGGTCATGATGTGCTGGGGGTGGCGATGATGATGGTAGGGGTGAATGGATGATGGTGAGGGAACGGATACAGAGGCGGCAATGGGTATGCAAAAGGTAAGAGTGTGCGATGGCAAAGGATGCAGCCAAGAAGTGCCCACGTGTGGTGTGGTGGGAAAAAAAGCTTGGGGGTGTGGCAGCCGTTGGAGCAGGCACCTGGAGGCTCATTTTGGAGTTGCTTGGTTGAAAAGAAGAAGAAGAAGATATCTTAACATCTTGCAAAAGACCCAATGGGCCTATGAGACAAAAGGTGTACAATGTGTCCATGGAATCTCATCATGGAAAAAAACACAACATAACAAAAGGAACCAACACTTATCCCTAGGTAAATGTAGATATGTATGGATCATCATCGTCATCCTCATCATGCAGGATCACCATCCTCATCATCGCGGATACAACGTGGGTGTAGAATATGGGGGTGTGAGTGTGGAGAGGGAGCTATCCATCGATGTGTGGTAGGGTTCCATAAAGGATGTCCAGCATCGGCGAGGGGGTGAGGAGGGCCCCTAGATCTTCAGGGCCAAGGAGAAGCTCGAACGAGGTAGTAGCTACAAATGCTCGGTGGCGGGCGAGGATCTCATCAATCTAGAACTTGTAAGCCTGGGGTGCTCGAGGTCCAAGAGGGTGAGGCCGTGGGCTCTCCGAAGGGTGGTAGCAGAGGCAAGGTAACTCCGGTCGAGGGGCGAGACGGTGGGCCCCTCGGTAATGTGGTGGCCTCATCCATCTGCGTGTCCTCCTCCCGGCGGGCGGAAAAAACTGGTGATGGTAGATTGAGATGGGTGTGCCAGGGTCGAGGATCTCTGAATAGTAACTCTTTGTGTCATCGGAACTCCAACAGGAAGCATTCAAGACAACGCTGATCTGGATACTCCATAACCCGAGATAATGGCACAAACCCCTCTCTAAATAGGCAGTGTAATCTCCCCCTAATCTCATAATACACTGGCACTGACAAATATAATGCTCCTTAGACTCTACTCCTCCATGGCACAATCTACAGAGTCTACTTTCTCTAGGGATCCCTACTTCTCTGCCAACCTCAATCTCGAGCCTATGGGATGAGACCCTGTGCTGACCAAGTGCTATCCTCATGGCATGTGACATGAAAACATCCAGGTACCCTGGCCTCTATATGAATCCATCCTTTGTAAGCATTAGAAAATGGTCATTGTAGTACCAGGTACCCTGGCCTCTATATGAATCCATCCTTTGTAAGCATTAGAAAATGGTCATTGTAGTACCGCGTCTTGGGTGGTAGGGGCTCCTCTGGGGTAATCCATGTATCTCGAATGTGTAACTATAGCTAGTCATATCGAATTACCCGGTTCCTGACCTCGTGTGAGCCTGGTGTAGGGGGAGTCTAGATCATACTAAAATGGGGGGAGTCGGCTCATTTGTAGTCCGTGTGTGGTGAACCATGTGAGGATAGAAGCATACCAGGAACGATGCACCCCTCTTTGCTCTATCGCCCGGAGAGAGAGAGTGAAGCTACTGAGGAGAGAGTGGTTGTCGAAGAGAGAGAGGAGGAGAGATGTCGCTTTGTGGAGAAGAGAGAGGGTAGATGTGCGCTTTTCTCAAGGACAGAGGGTAGAAAGAAAGATATATTAAGAATCTACTAAAGACCCAATGGGCCTATGAGACCAAAGGACAGAGGGGCCAAGAAAAAAGAGACCACTTTTTAAAAAATTCTCCCCTCTTTCTCTCTCTTTACCACCTCCATCTTCTCTCTCCTTGACACCACATGACCCACCTTTTCTCTCTATCTTCCCTTCTCTCTCTTTGAAACCCCCACATTCTCTCTCCTTGACACCATATTCTCTCTCTTCGACATGTGCACCGAGACCCAACTCACCCATTCATCCACTCTCTCTTTTCGGCAAAAAATGCATCCCTCCCTAGCACATCCTCTCTATGACAAAAAGTGATCCTCTCTCTTCGGCACATCCACTCTCTCTTCAACAAAAAGTGCTCCTCTCTCGGTGGCATTTCCACTGCTCTCTCTCTTGGACAAAAAGGGCTCCCCTCTCTCTTTGACAAAATGTACCTTTCCACGTGACATCGCTGAAGGGAGTTCTCTCGGCCATACTCATTAGCCCCATGTTTGATATTTTGGAGAGTGGTATACCATCTACTAGGGCTGATGCTGCTCTCATGTTTCTATGTTCTATGTTCCTAGCATTCCATGATGAGCTTCCACGGACAGTTTTGTATCACCCCAATGAGATAAATATGTTTATGTTTTGTTTCTGTTTTATTTTCCATTCCATGATGAGATATGCCATGGACATTATTGTATCACTTTGGTCTCATAGGCCCATTGGGTCTTTAGTAGATGCTTAATATATTTTTATTTCTTTCTTTCTCCTTGGTGCACCTACTCTCTCTTACCGTACCTGTAGCAAACGTTGCTGCCCAACACCCTAGGGTTTGTCACACTGGTCTTCGTACAGGTTCACTCTATAGTAATATGCCTCCAAGAGTTGCTAATTGACTAGGGAGAAGTGTGGCCCACCCTAGGCTGTTGTTCGGCCAGCCCAAAAATAGCTGACAACAGCAAAGCATGTCCAAAACCGGGAAAAATCCAGTCGGCCAGCACATGTACAGTCGGCCAAGGCAAAAACCTCAGTCGGCCAGCACAGAATGAGTCGGCCAGCAACAGACAGCCCCCACGACCAAAAACATGGAAAAAATGGGAAAAAATGGAGAGAACTCCTGGGCGGGCACAACCACAACAAAGGCCCTCACTGAGTAATACGTACAAACAGGAGATGACTGCTAACACCCCCTCTCAGCTCCTGGATGTGGAACCAACCCCATTGAGCTAGAGTGCTACCGGAGCCTCACTTGAGGTAGAGACTTCGTGTAGAGGTCCGCCGCATTGTCCTCCGTCGAACAATAAACAAGCAAGATGTCACCAGCCAAAATCTTCTCACGAACAAAGTGACTCTGGATGACCGTGGGTTCCTTCTGTGGAACCCCAATCTCGCCAAGCAACCTCCGCAACCACACAACCTCACAAGCAGCAACACAAGCAACCCGGTACTCTGCCTCAGTAGAAGACAAGACAATAGTTGGCTGCCTCTTGCTGCTCCATGAAATAGCTCCTGAGCCAAGGGTAAATCCGTAGCCTAATGTAGATCTCCTCATATCTGGATCTCCTCCCTAATCTGAGTCACTCCAACCTTGGAGTCTGACTCCATCTGTCGTTCCCCCTCTAGTGTCATAGAAGAGTCCAAGATCCTTCGTACCCTGCAGATACCGCAAGATCCACAATCCTGCATCCCAATGAGTCATCAAACGCATCTCCATGAATGAGCTCAACAGCCCCACTGGAAAGCTCGAGTCCAATCTGGTGTTCAGCAACCAAATCAATGAACCAACAAGCTTCCGATACAAGGAGGCATCAACCTACTCACAAGGATCATTAATTGTGACTTTGGTATGCCAAGCCCTAGGAGCCTGCTAAAGACCATACAAGGCCTTCCATAACTTGTAAACCATCCCCTTTGATTCCAGAACCTCAAAGCCTGGAAGCTGCTCAACATACACCTCCTCCTACAAGTCACCATCTACCACTTGAATGGCTTTCCTCCAAGTCTCCTGGGAAAGAGCTTCCTCTCAACTGAAGTAGGCTCTTTGTCCCGAATGATACGAGACATCAAAGCATACTTCACCCATAGTAAAGGCCCCTCTGACTAACGAGCCCAAGAATTGGTATGTCCTTGCCTGCTGCCAACATCTGGCAAGCCATCCACCATTTGGTCCCGGAAAGCCTGCCGCAGCGTATCCACATTCAAGTGGTCATGACGAAACTGCCACAAATCACCTAACTAAGAACCTGTAAGAGAGAGTGCTGAGAGTTTGTAGATCCCATTCTCCACTCTGCCTTCCCATACAACCTGGCCTGTTGCTTTGTCCCTAGAGTAACAAAATGCTCATCAAACTCCACCCGGATGCCAGCCTTGTAGACCTCATGCACTGACAAAAGATGAAAACCAAGCGCTGGGACATAAAGAACATGGGAGGAATGCTTCCCCCCCTTGCCATCAGGAATAATCTCCATCCTGCCCTCACTGTGAATAGGGATAGTAGACTTGTCACCAATAAGGATGTGACCTGTGTGCCTTTGAAGATCTTGTAATAACTCTCGGGAAGTACTCATGTGCCTGGAAGCACCACTATCTGGAATCCACTCCCGAGTATCCTTAGCGGTGAGTCCAATTGCCTCCCTGCTCGAAGAAGATGAAACTCCGGTGTCCATAATCTCCAAATGCACAAAAGCTGGAGTTTTCATGGTTATTGTTGTGAGGAATTTGCACCTTTCTCGGTGCTCCGCTGAGGACGTTTCCTCCAATAGTGGCCTTTCTCGCCATTGGGTTACAAGTCCGCTCTACCTTCAAGGCGTCACAATTCGAGTCGAGCTCCAGCTCAGAAGACTCCACCTGTGAAGACTTCCCTTTGCCCTTGTTGCGGCCCTTCGACCGCTGGCCAGTCAAGGCCTCAGAACCTCCGCCCTATGGAGGGTTCGTAAATCACTCTTCCAGGTCCGAAACTATAGGCACAAGCTCCTCCCATGTGATGGTGTTGAGCCTCCCACTGGTGATCAAAGAGGAGTAGAAAGCTGAATACTGAGAGGTGAGATGAGACAGCAAAGTGATGGCCATGTCCTCTGAAGATATCTCCTTCCCAGCCTAAAGAACCTCCTACTGAAGAGCCTGGAGTTTGTTGATGTGCTCCCGCATTGTCGAAGACTTTGCTGGATTCATCACTCACATCTGCACTTCCAAGGAAAACCACTTCATGGGTGATATCTTGTTATACAAAGAAGCCAAGTGTTGCCAAATCCCTCTGGCTAGCGTCATGTGTTTGATATGATTAATCAGCAATTAAGGAAGATGAAAGAATGCACACAGGCATTGACACGATCTTATAATTGTGCCTAAGCCTCCCGTTCTTTCCTAGTAGAGGGTAAAAGCTCGCCATCCTCCAACTCTGGCCATGGAACACCAACCACAATGAAATCAGCCAAGTCATAAGACTGGGATCTTCACGTGCTTCTCAGCCATCTCAAGCAAATCTGCCATCTCAAGGGTTCACAAGGTCTTGTGAAGGGAGGATGGGTGGGAAAAAAAATGAAGAAGAGGCTACAAACACTATGCAAAGTGGCTGTCCAACAGTGATGGCCGCCTTCTACCCGTTCTAGTCTCGAACAGCCCAAGAAATCTCCAATCAGCACCAAAAAATAGCAAACCCTCAAGCTCCCACTGTCTCCAAGCTTCAAGCCACTTGGGGCTCTGATACCATGTCGGAATGCACAGCGGAAAATGAGACAACTGCTGTGAGAAACAAAACACAGAAGTGTAGAGAGAGAGAAGCTGTATAAACTCTACTATATACACAAAGATCCAGTACAATAAGGAGTGTGGGGGGAAGAGTGGTATTTATACCACCCTAGGCTGCTGGTCGGCCAGCCCAAAAACAGCCGACAGCAGCAAAGCATGTCCACGACTGGGATAAAGCCAGTCGGCTAGGACAAAAACCTCAGTTGGCCAGTACAAAATGAGTCGGCTAGCAATAGACAACCCCCACGACCAAAATAGGGAAAAAACATGGAAAATGGAGAGAACTCTTGGGCGGGCACACCCACAACAAAGGCCCTCACTGAGTAATATGTACAGACAGGAGATGACTGCTAACACCCCCCCCGGCCGGTTCGCCATCGCTGCCCCCCCTCCCTTTTGCGTTCCCCCACCCCCTTTGTTCCGCCTTCGCTACCCTCTCCCTTCGCACTTCTACCATCATGCACCCCCCACCCCCCGAGCGCCTCCTCCTCTAATCCTACCCGCTGCCCCCTCTATTCCTCCCACCTCCCTCTCCAAAGCACCGCTCCCCCCCCCCCAAACCGCCTCTCCCGTACGGCATCTTCCGTCCCCCTCCCTCATTCCCTTTCGGCTTCACCTCTCCCTTTCTCGCATCTTCCCCTCCGTAATCAACAAGCAGTTTGTTTTCAGTTCTTGGGCATCTTTATCTTTCGGCAAGCTTCAGCCTCTTCTGGTCTTCATCCCTCAAGAGGACTCTATGGCAGCCGCTCCATCATCCCCAACCAAGGCCGCCATCCCCTTGCCTATCCTTTTAAAAAGCGGACCTCCAGCTCCTCGCTTCGGCAGTCGCATCCCTAGAGGCCTCCACTCTGGTGTACAAGATTGTTGGTTGGCCGCCCAACGCACGGACAGCTCAAGGATCTTTTACAGGCTAGCCTCCTTGGAGCACATGTAAAGATTACTGATATTCATCCTTTGGGGCGTGGCTACTACTAGGTTGAGTTTGACTTGCCACCGGCGTCAGATAGAGTCAGACAGCTAAGACTCATCGCACTGCGTACGGCCCAGGCCCTTCTTTGTGAGGTGGCAACATGGCTTCGATCTAGCATCCGACCCACTGCCTAGCGTTTCAGGCTTTCCCGTGACAATCTGCTTCCCAGGCCTCAGAAAGGAAACCTTCCTCTCCTCTCGGTGATTGGTGAAGCCATAGGGAGAGTGATGGAATCCCCCCCCCCCCACTACCGCTTCGGCCCTCACTCAGGCAACCAGGATTCCATCTCTACGCATCTGTGTTGCATCTCTGGAGATAGTGCCGCACGTCATATCTCTCCCTTGCCTCCGAGGAGACCCCATTCTCAAGAGATTAGAGTAATCTCGCCTCCCATGCCAATTCTTCATATGCACGCAGATGGGACATCTCGCTAGATCTTGTCCTCGTCGCCAGTCCAAGAGACCGCCTCCGGTGGTCCCTCGGTCCCAGCTCAAATCCTCTTAGGGGGCTAGGAGGGAGAGGCCCTCAAGAAGCAGAGCACTAGGATCCGGCTGCGGCAGACGACAATGCTGCTGGAGAGTGGCCCGTGCTAGAAGACCAGCCGACATCTAGAGCTGAGCGGCACTGTTGTGCACACCAAGCTGGCAGAGCATAGGAGGATACAGTTTTGTCAGAACCGTTTCGAGCATCATTCATCATAGCAGCAACCCGACGTCGATGCCCCCCCCCTCCTCCCCAAAAAAAAAAAAAACATGCGGTCACTTCGAAGATCCCTCCTCCGGCCCCTCCGGTTTGGAGGCGTCATCCCGCCGAGATTCCTCTTCGGATTCTTAGATTCTAATGAGGCCAATTGTTCCCATCGAGCCTTCGGCGAGCCCCTCCTAGCACCCTCCCTCTTTGGAGGATTCCTCCTTGTTGCCACTTCCCTCTCCCTCTTCCCAGCTTCCCCGTCCCCCTCCGCCTCCTCCCCCACCCTCATCCCCTCGCGATCCCCAACCCTCGTCTGGACTCTCCCCACAGCAGCCCCCCTGCCCCGTCCTCTTCAAAGCCTGCTCTCCCCCCTCCCTCCGCATCTCCTAAGCATTCCTACCACCCTCCAACTGCGCCTGACCCAGAGTGGAGGGAGCCGGCCAGTTCATTCCGGCGCTTGATTCATCACTTCTCAAAGCCGGTAGCGATGACCATCATCGCCTCCCCACTGCCAGAGTCGCCATAGGTGCACCCCCCCCCTTCCGCGGATCCTAGGGCAACCAGTGGATTACAGTTTCTTCCGATGTCTCCCTGTCAAAAGAACTGATATTTTCGAGGAGACGGTGGCTCCCATTCGGATCTGTGTGGTGTTCCATCACTCCAAGCCATCCACGCCAAAGAGTGATAATATTCTCCTTTCCTTTGAGTGCAGCCCCAAGGACAGATTGGGATTCGGAAGTGGAGCTTTCGCATCATCTACATGATCTACACATCACCAATGTGTGTACTTATCTTTGGCGCTGGGAGGCTCAGGTCATAGAGATCAGGACGGGGAGGTGGTGTCCTCCAGCTTGGAGGTGTTGCTCTTTGTGTTTCTTCATATCTCGATTGCAGTACCCCTTCCCCCCTCCTATAGGTACATGCATTGCGATAGGTGGAGTTCAGAGTATGCTTACTCCCGAGCTCGGACAGAGTGGCAACACATGGAAGACAAAATCCGCGCCCACCTGGCGTGCCTTCGTCCTAGGACTGCTGACTGTGACTACTTCTCGTCGAAACCTATGCCCAAGACTCTTCGAGTAGAGGGCAGTTCTGAAAACTCTACCTCCCATAGAGATTGATATGCGGACTGCCTCATGGAACATTCAAGGTTGGGGGGGGGGGGGGGGGGGGGGGGTTGGGGGGGGTTGGGGGGGGGGGGGGGGGGGGTTGTTTTCAGAGGTGCGGTGTCCTTAGAGGAGAGCTCCATAGAGTAGTTGGGAGACCCAATGATATTCTTTTCCTCTAGGAGCACCATCTTTCCAAGGGGCATACCCTTCGCTGTGGGAAGATTTTACCAGGAAGGAGTCACACTTTCTGGTCTCCCCCTTTTGGCCCCTCCGAGACGCAAGGGGGAGTTTGTATTTCTGTTAGTGATGAGCACATCTTGCTGGCACTAGTTGGCTCAGGCATCATAGACACTAAACGGGCTCAATGGGTTACCATGAGGATTGGCGAGGACTGTGTGTGCTTCCTTAATGTTTATGCCCTAAACGTCACAGGCAGAGCCACCTTCTGGAGTATAGTTCAACAATCCCTCCCTCAGGCCGACTTTTGGTGCATGGGTCTGAACCTCAACATGATAGAGTTAGCAGAGGATAGACTAGAGGCATGGCTACAATTTCTAGCTACTCTGCTTGGGAAGAGTTGATCCTGGCACTTAGGGGACAGGACCCTTGGCACTTGCCAGAGTCTGGACCCAACCCCATGAGTATGTGCTTCTCGCGGTCTGACAAGAGGAGCACCGACCCCAATCTTTCTCGACTTGATACATTCTATGTGGATAAGTGCGTTTGCGGTCGCGGGGGCATGCTTGGTATCTTGGCGGGCACTACTCTCTCTAATCATGCTCCGGTTATTTTGTCCTTGGAGGACCCCTAGAGGCAGGACAGGCACTTGAGCACTGGGATTTTGGACAGCCTCATAGACAACTCTAAGATCTGCAATAGGATAGATCAAATATGCGAGGGACTAGATTTTCTCTCAAGTTCTGCCGCCGCACCTATGATGTAGGCCTTGGCGAGATCAACAATTTATTGCAGGAGGCAACATAGAGCAGATTGGCGGGATTCCATGAGCGGGAGAGGAGCATTCGCCGGGGGCTTGCTTCTCTCCAGTGACCTCAAGAGAGTTCCCCACATAGCCCATGGATTGAGGAAAGGAGGGTGGACCACAAATACCATGCCAGAGCTTCCTTGTGGACCCAAGTTGGAGATAGAGTCACTGGGGATTTCTTTGAGATTGTCGGCCCCCACAGGTGGAGAGATGGTATTCATAGGCTGCGAGGCCATGATGGAGCTATTGTTTCTGACCCCCCCGCCGCCCCCCCCCCCATGTGAGAGCCATTGCCA
The DNA here is from genome assembly GCF_041138505.1 of Cibotium barometz. Taxonomy (NCBI): domain Eukaryota; kingdom Viridiplantae; phylum Streptophyta; class Polypodiopsida; order Cyatheales; family Cibotiaceae; genus Cibotium; species Cibotium barometz. The sequence continues at coordinate 34,666,339 of NC_141064.1, forward strand.
CAAATGTTTTCAAATCCCTCCTCACAGGTGGTGGATGCATGAGAAAGGGTCCAGAGGCACACGAGAGAGGTGGTTCCCCCCGCTCTTCGGACCTTCTTATTATCTCCCTTCACAGCAGAGGAGCTGGCAGAGGCCTTGACGGCTCTTCCTAGGGGCAAATGCTCGGGGGTGTATGGGCTTCCAATTTCTTTTTTTCTTCGCCACGGGGATCACATGGAAGGTGACCTTCCCGCAGTCTTCAACGAGATTATGACCACGAGTGCCATGCCAAGAAGGCTCTCAGAGGGTCTTATTCACTTGATTCCTAAGGAGGGTAGTGACAGATTGGAGATTCGGCAGTGGAGAGGCATCACCCTCCTTGGGACTGCCTACAAGATTTTAGCCAAGGCCATCAGCCGGAGACTTCAGCCTTTCCTTCCGACTTGATCCATGACACTCAAACAGGTTTTGATCAAGATTGGAGCATTCTGGACAACATGTTTACTTTCCCTAAGGCGATAGCTTCGGCCAAGATGCGGCAACATGATCTCATTGTGCTCCTTCTGGACTTCAAGAAAGCCTATGACAAAGTTGACTAGGGCTTTTTGGATGGCATAATGTACCGGATGGGTTTCCCGGTGGAGTGGATCCGTGGTGTTTTCGGACTTTACTCGGCCTCTCACAGTCAAGTTCTCATTCAGGGAGCCAAAGGTGAAAGATTTCCCCTTTCTCGCTCGGTTTGGCATGGCTTCCCACTAGCACCCTACCTCTTTCTATTTGTCATCGAGGCCATGAGCAATTTTCTCTCAGCTTTGGAGACTGGGCTCTAGAGATTGCGTCTCCCCATCTGTACTCAGGAGGAGCTACTGGACTCCTAGTTTGCAAATGACACCGCAACATACTTATTCGGAGATGTGGGGAATCTTCAAAGATTTGCAAAGGTGATAGAGATCTTCTGTCGCATATCATGAACAGAGATCAACTGGCACAAGTCATGTGGTTTTTGGGTAGGATCTTCAAACTTCACCCGCCCCGACTTGGCCTCCCAGTTGAGGTTTTCCAGTGGATCCCCACGAGCACTCCAGTCTGTTATCTTGGATGCCAGGTGGGCATCTGATATCTCCCTAGAGCAGCAACTAGCCCCTCTTCTTTTGAGCATTCTAAAAAGCTTTTGTATTGGAGTTCTGCAAGGCTTTTCTTAGTTGGCCGAGTGGTGGTGGCGAACCAGGTCCTTTCCACCATGTGGTATATTACTTCTTGCTAGGCCTTCTCTCGGGCTTGCATTGGTCACGTTCAATGGTTGATCCGCATTTTTTTGTGGGCCGACAGAATGGAGGCCTGGAGAGTGATACAGCCACGTCTCAGAGGGAGCCTAGGCATATCATCGCCTCACCATTCAGAGCAGTGCCCTGCTGGGCAAGTTGATTGTTAGAGGTGAGCCTTGGAAGGACTTCCTCTTGGCCAAGATTTCAGTGCGTACGCCGAGCCGAGGAGGGCCCTTGGCTGCGGAGCATCAGATGGATCTTCATGGAGATGCGAGCCCACAGCTTTAGCCTAGTTTTTGAGGATAGATTCGCCGCCAACCTACTACAAGCTTGGGATCACCTTAGGCCGGCCCTCCAGCAATCAGTTTTGGTAGCCTCTGAGGAGCGTCTTCGGCAACCCCTAACCTGGAACCCCTTGATCCGTTTACCTAGTGGCCACATGCTAGGGGCCCAGCCTCATGTATACTAGGGAGCGTTGGAACACAAGACCTGCTAGATTCCTTGGAGATTGGTTTGCATTCAGACAGCTTCCCCTAGAGGCTCGGGAGAGAGAGACTCACCTTCGACATCGACTCTGCTATTCCTCAAGGGTGGCTGACCCCTATCCCCCCACAGTGGCTGGGAGTGTTTACTATGCATGATATTCTCTTGGCAGTCCATTGTGCGGATGAGAGCTACACCTTGCTCACTTTTTCGATTGGACCCCATGGCAGATTAGAGAGATCAAAGCCCCCCTTTGATGACTTCAGTGGATGCACCTTGCAAAAGGTGAGGGTGATCGGATTTCATGTACATGAGTGGTACATTGACCCTGCTCCGGCCAAGGTAGCCACGGAGAGACTCTGGCGTTTATGCCCCTCACTCGCCTCCAATGGCACCCAGGAGAGTGGACTTGGCGTGATCCTGCAGACAGGGAGGAGACTCTGGGTGCCCCATTTTTTGCATACACCACACGGCTAGGCCGCAAGATCCAAATGCCTGAGGTCGAGGGCACCCCGGTAGCAGCAGGACATTGGCAGTCTCAAGGCCTCTCACCGCGTTTTCTCTCAGATTTTTGGAAGAGGCTCTGTGACAGTTTTCGACCTCGAAAGCTCACCCTCTTTTTGTGGTTGTTGGCACATAAGAGTTTGGCGGTTGGCACATGGTTGGCAGATCAGCAACTTGTCCAAGGTGTGGCCACCCTCAAAAGTCGCTGAGGTTGGCACATGGTTGGCAAATCAGCAACTTGTCCAAGGTGTGGCCACCCTCAAAAGTCTCAGCGACATTGTCTTTGGGATTGCCTGAAGACTCAGGAGCAACAGCAGGAGGACGTTTGGCAACGGGGTTGCTCTATACTAAGAGTGGATAGAGGTGCCCTTGGAATCTTCCTCTTCTTCTCTCTATGTTACAAGGCTCAAGTGTTCTCAAATTGGTGAATTAATGAACATAACACAGGTACCTCACCCACATTAAAGAAGAAGGTACCCATCCCAAAACAAATGAAAACGAAGGAGGGTACCATCCCAAAACAAATGAAAAATGTTAAAGAAATAAGTAAAAAGAGTCCAAGAAAGAAATGGGAGGAAAGCAGATATACAAGAAAGCAAACGTGATGGAGAACTATGAAGGATAGAGTCCCCATGGAAGCCAATTCTAATCATGTAAGTGATTATGCTTTCTAGGTACATCCTAGGATGGAGGGGCCATGGTGGGTGAAAACATGGTCCATGGTACAGCCCATCGTCAGGATCATTAATAATCAGAACACCGCTAATTAAGGCACTCACATAGGCATGGCCCAACACGGCACTTGCATATTCACTAATAAGCGCCTATTTGCATGCAAAATCTCTAAAAACAGTGCATGTACAAGATGCATCTGTACGTTCTCTTTTGCGCATGCATGTTCCCACATTTCATTTGTGTATGCACTTTTACTTCTGTGCATGCACATTCTCTTCTATGTATGCACATGCATGTTCTCTTCTGTACATGCACATTCACTTCTGCATACGCACATTCCCATGTTTCATGTGCACTCGCATGTTCTCTTCTGTGCACATGCACATTCACCTTTGCACTACATGCATGTTCAATGTTACGAACGTGTGTACGCCGCTCTACATATGCGTGTTCCTAGGCAAAACCTATATAAGCTAGGGACCCTCCTCTCATTTTCTACTATTCACTCTCTCGCTAGCCAAACTCTTGCCATTTTTATTCAGAAATCCTCCACACCCTCGTAGCCCTCTACAATGCTCTTCACGTTCCTCTCCCCCACCATCATCATGGGGGGGGGGCTGATTGTATGCAGAAGCGTCGGGAAGCCTTCTTGAGGATCTGGCGACCTAGCCCTTTTCTCATAGATAGACGTGGTGAGCCCACTTGGCACTAGAGACCACCTGTGTGGTTATTCCCTCCCCCACCCCTTGTATGAGATAGCCTTCTCCTCATAGAGCAGCCAGCCGGAGGAGAAGTGCATCCTTCCTCCCCTCTTGTTCTTTGGTCCTCGCCCCGCACATGGAGGCGAGTTTGTATCTAGCCCTTCAAGGCTGTTTTTGTTAACTAATAGAAGGATCTTGTTTCTGAAAAAAAAAAAAAAAAAGATGACTCAAGAGTGCAGAACATGAGAGTGAAACACTTACACTTTTATTCATTCAAAGTCCCCTCCCCCTCTGCGGCAACCCGAGAGTTACATTGGCACTGAGTAACACGTGATTACTACATGGTAACCCCTAATTTGGTGGCACCATCCACATGAGTTGCCAGAACGCACCACTGATCCAGTAAAAGTGATGTGGGTACTGAGTAAACACTAACATTGAGAGCGAAACACTAACACTTTTATTCATTCGAAGTCCCCCACCAGGGCGATCCCAGAGTTAATGTTTTTACATGTGGTCAACCCACAGTAGGTGAACCACTGGGACTAAGTAACGTGCGATTGTTGCACGGGAGCCGCTAATTGCTGATTTGGTAGCGCCATCCACACAAGTTGCCGGAATGCACCGCTGATCCAGTAAAAGTGGAGTGGGTAGCCAATAGAGATGGCAAGTAGATGTCACTTTGAGTCAGCTGGACCCTTGTCAGCCGACCACGGACACTTGTCAGGGCAGTCTGGCAGGCTACACTTATCCGGAACAACCTCTTCAAAGTAGAGACCCGTGTCCATTCCAGTTTCCCCAGAAGTTACAATCCTTTCAAGATCGTTGTCACGTGCATCACCCATATGAGTGCCATGCTTCCTACTTCAGGTGCCTTAAGGGCAAGATTCGAGGAAGAGTATGGACCGATTTGGGTAATTTTGACAGCCCTATAACCTCTCAGAGGTGCCCAGGACATCATGCACCAATGGTTGGGATGGTTATTGGGCACAATATGGACATATTTGATGACCTTTTTGATGATGTTTTATGACCTAAAAATGGATGGCCAACCTGAATCAGACTTGCCATCAGTTTCCTTATATAATAAAGACGAGTTAGAGGTAATTCTTGGGCATTCAGAGACAAAGGTTGCAAAGCCAAGACCAACGGCAAGAGAGCCAAAACCAAGGACAACAGAAGCTAAGGCATGTGGATCACCAAAGAAGCTGTGAATTCAGCAAGACACTTTTTGGTCTGCATCTATAGACCCATTGTATATATGATCATCTTTTGCCATATACAGTAGATTATGGCTATAATTCTTGTCTCTCTCTTCTCTTGTGTTTGCACTAGATCATTTGGATTAGCATTAAACTAGTTTTCTTAGTGTTAAACATGTGTTTGAGTTTTCTGTTGTTAGCATTTCATGTGACATTGGTATCAGAGCATTTAGTTTCTTCCTAGGTAGTGTTTCTTGCATTAGGGATCAATAAGCATGATAAGAGAGCTATGCACTCTACTAAACAATGAAACAAAACAACCAACAAGGTTCACTTGGCATACATACCCTTAATTTTTGCCCAAACAAGCTCACCATGCTCAAAATCTTCTTGGAAATCCTCCAAGATAGTAGCTAAGGCGGCCATTTCTTGATAGTCAAACCTCTTCAATCCCTCTGCTCCGCAGTTGGACAGTAGGTTTCGATTTATCATTTCCTCCCGAGAGAGGTAAACCTTTAACAGCTCTTTCGCAAGGAGAAGATCTTCCTCATCCCCATCATCATAATTAACCTGTGTACATTCTTCTATCAGCTACATTCTCGCACTAAAATCTTGTATTCATACAAATGCATACGCAAACACTAGTGCCATGCCACAGCCATCAGCCCACTCCCCCTCCCCCCAAAACACTGCCACCAACATAGTGAAAGAGAGAAGAATAAACAGTCCAACGTTAGATCATACAAAGAATACCTACATGATGTGTTCCAGCCTGAGTATCATAATTATTAATGACTCCAGTGTACCAAACCTTATCATCTGGCCAATAAACCTACACATCACAAAACAAGAATCTCAACAAAAAATTTACAAAGCAATGTAAAAACAACAAGAAAGTACCTCCATCAAAGAAACTGCATTTGAATGGACCCTACCTTGCATTTGCACCCAATCAGAAGAGTTGGATCTGTAGATCCGAGATTTACCCTGGAAGATGCACAGTTGCAGCCAAATCATGCATGAGCCGTGACCATAGTAATCAAGACAAACAGCAAACCAAAAATGCGAATGGCAATAAAATTTTAGAGAACAGTTTCTTAAGAACTGATGCACATGTGGAGCTCTAACAAGGCGCATAAAGTAGAAAGGAAGTACTTTTAATACACAGTGCGACCTCTAGACAAAACCTTACAATCTGCCTTCTCCTTGGGCCACTTGGCATCATCTCCTCCATCCTCTCACAGCATCATCTTTTACTTTTATGACAGCCAAGGCTCTTGCATATATACCTCACACTGCAACCTACGAGCATGGGGGCCCCTAGCACCAACATGAACTACATCTCTGAACTCTTCTGCCACTATGGCTGCCAACCTTCTCATGCATTGACACATGGATTCCAAAGTAGGCCACCAGGACAAGAGCTCCCCGTACCTGAGCTGTTGCGCGCACTTGCTCTCCTCTCCAGCTACCCTTTCTGCCACTTTGCTGCCCTCGCCACTAATGCCCACGCTTCTCCTCTGCCCCCGCCTCTGCTGCCCACGCTTTTCTGCTGCTCACGCTGCCCCCCTTGCCCTTTCCTATGCTGCCCTCCTTGCCCTTTCCATTGCTGCCCGCGCTGCCTGGCCACCTCTTCTGCCATCCGTCCTATTCTGTTGCCCGACCCCCTGCCCGCCCTTTCCTTCTTGTCTTCCCTGCTTCTATCCCTCGTCCCCTACAGTTTTCAGCACGCAACACTTTCCATCATAGTTCAAGTCAGCCTTTTCCCATCAGATTAGCATCATGGCTAATCATTCTCCCCCAGCTGGGAAAACCATTAATTTTACAAACGCTGGCCTTGCAACCCTTTTTTCTGCAATCGAAAAAGACACCAAGACGACTCTCGTCTTTGGGTAACAGTCCTCAGGCCCGTGTGACTGGGTACTTGCGGCATTGCCCTTGGACTTTGCATTCCAATTCAAAGTTGTCAAGTTGCTTGGGAGAGGTTTCTTCCAAGTATGGACTTCGATTCTGAGAAAGTAACCTCAGAGGTGTTGAAGGGCAGCCCATTCCCATTGGGCGCGAGGAAGATGTTCTTCCTACCCTATACCAGTTATTTCAACCTTGTTTAAGAAAAACGGAATCGCTTTCCTGTTATACTAGATTCCTAAGTCTTCCACGTGTATTGGCCGATGATGGAGGCCATTGGGTCAGCTTTTGGCCTGGTCCTACAGGTGCCCTTTATCCCTGTCTTGCCGACCTCTGCTGGCCAGGTGGTCACTATTTCGACAGACGCTATCCCCAAGGTTATGGTGCTTCCTAGTGACAGTGAGCTTATTGAGGACTTTGTTGCCTCTCTGGGACCTAACGGTCTGTTGAAGCAACGTATGGAGATTGCAAGTAGACCTCACCAGGGTCGGGTTTGTCACCCAGCAGGGGCACTTTGCACTAGGGCTAGGGGTCGTAGGAGATAGTGCAAATGCGCCTCTCAGGAGACACAATCTAAGGCTCCGTCTCAGCTAGCGTTCCGCCAGGATTGGCGAGTCATTTCTCATGAATGCTCTCTTGGTGAAAATGCTGGGATACAAGATCATGCATCACCCACACACAATGTATTGCAGAATGATGATGTATTGGGTCAGAGTGATGAGACTGACTTTGTTGAGTCCTCCCTCTTGGGCTTGGATAGTATGGAGGATGTACATGGCCTGGAGGATCATGTAGATGCATGTTAGAGTTGCCTTGGGATTAGCTGCAGCACACTCACACATAGTCGTGCAAGTACACAAAGCAGCGTGAAGTAGTAGTAGGTTATCAGCTCGTTGATTAGATAATGCCAAGTACAAGGAAAAAAGTATACCCAAATAAGGGGGGTTCCCATGCCCAGGGAAAAAACCTCCTAGTGAGGGAAAAAGTGCCCAACGTGCAGAAGTAAATTATAAAGCATCATGTGCCAATCTCTCATATCTATCCAGCCTGTAAAGACCATGGCATAGTGTACTCAAGGCAACAATGATGTCTCGATCACTCTGATCACAAACCGTTTTATCGACAAATATGACCTCTATACCTGCTCTAGTAATGGCAGAAATTGACAGTAAGTTCTTCTTGATGCCAAGACATCTGAGAGAGTGACTGTCCAGAACCACAATCAAAGTACCAAACATGTGACTCTATTACTGATAAGCATACATCATGTATAGAAGGGTCATAGTTACAATGCACCCTGAAAGCCCAATCATCATGTGTGTAACTAGTTGACGACTCCTCAACACTAGGTGCTAAGGCATTAGCCACAGACATGTCTCAATCTTTCTTTTTCTTCTTCTTCATGCATTCATTGATGTGATGCCCTGGCTTCTGACAAGAATTGCACTTGCCTTTCTTCGTAGGCTTCTCGCCCCCTTTCTTTGCATCCTTGCCAGAAGATTGGGCTGAATCTGCCTTTGGCTTGTAGCCACCCTATGAAGAGGCTTTGCCTTTGTCTCTTTGACTGGCAGCAAAAGCTTGATCCCCACCAACACACAAAATAGACTTGTCTCTTCTTGCAAGAGCACAAAAACCAGCTCATCAAAATTGAGGGCATTATGATTGCCCTTCATCATGAGCTTGATAGTAGATGCAAAACCCTGGTTAAAATTTGTCAGTGCATTGTGGGTAGTAGGCAACAAAGAACTATCCGGATAGATCTCATCAATGCTAGCAAGATGCTCTATGAAATCCTTAATCTTTGTAAGCACCTCATCCATAGTCTCCCTCATTCAGTGTTAATCTTGTTTAAGGTTATCGAGCGCAGAGCTGTGAGCGCCCCCCCACCCCCGCGGGACTTGTGCCCTACCATCTACGCACTGCACCTCTCCCCCCCTCTACCCGCTATCGCCCTCTCCTTGCCTTTCGCCTGGCGCTGGCCCCCTTCTACCTCCTGCCCGCCCTCCAACCCCATTCGCATCCAGCTGCATGTTCCGCTGCATGCCCACCCTTTCTCCTTTACTCTATAAAAATCAGAGAAGGAAGACCTTCCCTCACTAATGGCCACTCCAATGAAAATGGATAAGTTTGAAGGGCACAGTTTCTACACGTGGCAAACAAAAATCAAGTTCACATTAATGAGGAAGGGTTTGTGAAACATTGCTAATGGAAAGGAGAAGAAACCCAGCACCAGGGAAGGTGAAGCACTATGGGTAGCTAAAGATGAGAAAGCACTTGCCATCATAGCTTTGGGACTGAGTGATCAATACATTCACCACATAGATGGTAAGAACACAACTTGTGAGGCTTGGGATTATTTATCTACACTTTTTGGAGCACAAGCCAAAAAATTCTAAAATTCTTTGAACTCAAAATGAATCAAGAAGACTCTCTTCCTGCCCTTCTGAACTACATGAAGAGCTTAACCACACAGCTTGCAAGACTAAAAATGGATATAGAAGAAAATATCATCATTGCAATGTTACACAAGAGTCTTCTACAAGAGTCATCAAAGAAATTACCTCTGTACTTCCGATGTGGTCTAAAGATCCGATCCATCATGCGGTTGAAGGTAGCCGGAGCATCCGCGAGTTCAAAAGGCATCACCAAAAACTCATACAATCCAGAAGTGGTACATAAGGCAAAATTGTGAATATCTTGTGGTGGTTGGATCTGAATCTGATGATAGCCACCCTTTAAGTCAATCCGACTAAGGAATGTTGTGCCTTCCAGCCAATCCAATATATCATCAACCCTCGGTATAAGAAACCGATTCTTGATTGTACTCTTGTTCAAGGCTCTGTATTCCATGCACATGCGGAATGAGCAATCCTTCTTCTGCACTAGAAGCATGGAGAACAAAAGGGTGAAGAACTAGGCCGTATTAACTATTGGGAAATCGGAGTTAAGTGTGGGAACAGTCTCTTAGCCTAGGAATCTTCCCTTGAGGTAAGCAAGGATGTCACACCTCATTTAATAAGGTCAAAGAAGAGGTACTTTCAGCCCAATATACTCACAAATCAATTAATCAGCAGTGTGCTTTGTGCCCAATCTTAGTCGTGCTTTTGATACCGTCCCATGGGCCAGAATGATGAGGAGACTGCAGGATATGGGAGTGCTAGCAGAGATGCTTTGGGGGATCATTACACTCTAAGTCAGTCGTCGTCACAGGCAGAGTACTGGCTCCAGGAGGTGACTCAGTGATTATACACAGCACTATCGGGGTGAAGCAGGGCTGCCCCTTGTCTCCTACTCTATTTGGTCTATACATTGACGAGATCTTGGATTACATAGATAGACAAGGAGGACCAGAAGCACATTTAGCAGGAGTCTTGATATCGATCCTCTTGTATGCAGATGATATTGTTCTTATTTCTGATTCACCAAAGGGCCTATAGAGGCATTTGGATGTATTACGGGCCTTTTGCGAGGACCGGGACCTCACTGTGAACCTTGGAAAGACCAAGGTCATGATCTTTAACACCTCCTCACAGTGAATAAGTAGATCTGCAGTACAGATTACATATAGTGGAGAGCCTGTGGAGTATGTTACCTCATATGTATACCTTGGGATCACTTTTGTTGGACCTCAGTTCTCGATGCGGAAGGTGGCCGAAGCTAGATTGATGAGGGGATATGCAGCCCTTAGCTCGCTAGAGAGGCAATGCTCGCAGATATAGTTTTAGGAGCCGAGGACGAAGCTTTGGCTATTTGATACTCTACTTACACCTGCACTATTGTATGGTGCCCCCATCTGGGGTCCCAACTTATACCACAAGAGGAGATAGAGGAGAGAGCCGGCCGAGACAAATACAAAGGAGGTATATGTGTTAGAAGTCATCTCCTGTCTATATTTATACACCAGGGCCTCTGTTGTGGGTGTGCCCGCCCTGTATAAGTTGTTTTATCATTTTTCCACACTCCCCGTATTTTTCCCTATTTTTTCCCATTTTTCCTAGTGGTGGGGAGGGTTGCCAGAGGGTGCCAGGAGCACTCCAGTGCTGGCCGACTGCATGTTTCTCAGTCGTGGGCTACTGGACTGCTGGCCGACTGCACTTTCTCAGTCGTGGGCACTTATCTGCTGGCCGACTGCATTTATGCAGTCGTGGGACCATTTTCAGCAGTCGTGGGCACCTTTTATGCTGGCCGACTGCTCTCCCAGGGATGCATATATAGGCCCCTTGGCCCCACCACTCATTCATTCAGTTTTCTCGGGATCTTGTGTATAGAGAAGAGTTTACACACCTATCTCTCTGTGTTTCTTGTGCTGTTTATTTTCTGCAGTCTACTTGCTCTTGTCTACCCAAGTTTGGTTATCATTTCCGCTGCATATTCTGACATGGTATCAGAGCCCTAGGCTCGAGATAGATCTTGGGAGTTTTTCTGAGCAAGAGGGGGAGCGTGAGGCTGCTGATTGGTGGACTGTTTTGGGCTGTACGGGAAGAGAAGGTGCAAGAGGAAGGCGGGCTTAGGTGCTGGACAGCCACTTGCAGGTTTACAGATTTTTTTTTCCCACCCACCCACCCTTTCAGGGTACTCTCCGCGATGGCAGATTTACTAGAGATGGCTGAGAAGCACGTGAAGATTCCGACTCTCCCCACGTTCCCAGTGGATCGTCAGTTGGACGGGTCCAATTACGGCATCTGGAAGGTCATGATGGAGTCGGTGCTGGAGTCATATGACCTTGCTGATTTTATCATCATCGGGGTTCCACGGCCGGAAGTTGAGGAAGGGGAGTTACTATCGACGAGGAAGGGCCGCGAGGCACAGGCACACATGTGGGATCGTGTCAACGCCAGGGTCCGGTCGTTTATTTTCCTCAATTGCACACCACAAGTGATCAATCATGTGAAGCACATGACACTGGCGAGAGGCATATGGGAGCACTTGGCTTCTTTGTATAACAGGGTATCACCCATGAAACGGATCTCCTTGGAAGTGCAGATGCGGGATATGAACCCTGCAAAGTCTTCGACGATGCGGGAACACATCAACAAGCTGCAAGCCCTTCAGCAGGAAGTCTTACAAGCAGGGAAAGAGATATCATCTGAAGATATGGCCATCACTTTGCTTTCCCACTTGCCTGGTCAGTATTCTCCTTTCTATTCCTCGTTGATCACGAGTGGCAGGCTCAGCACCATTACTTGGGAGGAGCTTGTGCCAATGGTCTTGGACCAGGAGGAACGTTTCACGAACCCTCCTCACGGCGGAGGTTCGGAGGCCTTAACTGGCCAACGGTCGAAAGGCCGGAACAACAAGGGCAAAGGGAAGGCTTCACCGGAGAAGTCTTCTGAGAAGAAGCCTGATCCAAAACGAGAGAAGCTGAAGGCCGAAAGATCTTGTAATGATTGTGGCGAGAAAGGCCACTACTAGAGGAAGTGCCCTAAGCGGACAGGGAAGAGTGCTGATTCCTCAGCCTCAGCTGCAAAGACTCCGGCATTTGTGCACTTAGAGATGGTGGACTCCGATGCTTCATCATCTTCAAGCGAGGAGGCAGTTGGCTTCACCGCGAAGGATACTCGGGAATGGATTCTCGACAGTGGTGCTTCCAGGCACATGACTCCATACCGTGACTTCTTTCTGGATCTAAAACGGCAGTCAGGTCGTATCTTTATTGGCGATAACTCCACTATTCCGATACATAGTGAGGGCCGGATGGAGATTATTCCCGACAGCAAGGGGGGCAAGCATGCTTCCCGTGTTCTTTATGTCCCTGCTCTGGGTTTTCATCTTCTGTCAGTGCATGAGGTATGCAAGACTGGCTTTCGGGTGGAATTTGAGGAGCATTCAGTTGCTCTAAGGGACCGTGAGACAGGCAAAGTTGTTTGGGAAGGCGGTGTGGAAAATGGCGTCTACAAGCTCTCTGCACTCTCCTCATTGACAGGCTCTCAGGTCGGAGATTTGTGGCACTTTCGTTTTGGCCACTTAAATGTGGATGCTTTGAGGCCGCCTTCCGGGACCAGATGGTGGTTGGCTTGCCAGAAGTTGGTAGTAGGCAAGGACGTTGCAGTTCTTGCATACGTTTCTTGCATACGTGGTAAGCAACACAGGGAATCCTTTCCGAAGCAGGCTTCCAGGCGGGCTTCAAAACCATTGGAGTTGATTCACACTGACTTGTGTGGACCTCAGCAAATACCATCTTTGGGAGGATCTCTCTATTTCATGCTGCTTGTTGATGATTGTACCAGATTCACGTGGGTCTACTTTCTTTCCCAGAAGGACCAGGCTTTTGCTCGGTTCAAGGATTGGCCCGTGATGGTGGAGAAAGAGTCTAGATATCAGATTAAGACTCTCAGGGCTGATAAAGGAGGTGAATTCTCCTCGACTGTATTTTTCAGGTTTTGTGCAGATCATGGCATCAAAAGGGAATTGGCCAATACCGGATCGCCTTCGGAGAATGGAGTTGTTGAACGAAAGAACAGGACTGTGGTGGAGATGGCGAGGACCATGCTCGAGCATCGTGATCTTCCTCGTCCACTTTGGGGTGAGGCTGTGGCAACGGCTGTCCATACCATCAACCGCCCTCCGACATCTTCAGTACCCCATATGACTCCATTTGAAGCATATTTTGGCAGGAAACCCGATGTCTCGCACTTCCGTGTCTTTGGGAGTGATGCGTATGTACATATTCCAAGTCCTGCAAGCTGGTATTTGTGGGATATAACTCTCTTTCCAAGGGATACAGGTTGTATGATCCAGAGAGAAACGAGATTGTCATCAGCCGAGATGTGGTCTTTGACGAGCATGTTCCAGCATCCACTGTCGAGGAGCCGCCACTTCTTGGAGATCCAGAGGAGTCTGATGATGATTCCCAGTCTATTATTCCAGTTGATCCACCTCAGTCATCACAGGAGGTTGAGCCCACAGCTGGATTTGAGCCCCCGCGACCACAGGAGGCTCCACGATCTGTTCGAGTACCTAGGTGGTTGTTAGACACCCTTCGGGAGTCAGGTGTTACGGAGCTACCCTCCGAGTGGACCACAGAGGACGGCCCTCGAAGATCACATCGAGTCCGAGATAAAAGCAACACGGCGGAGCTTCTTCAGGTGAACTATGCTTTGATGTCTCGTATCATGCGGGATAAAGAGCCCACTTCCGTAAAGGAAGCCCTTTCACAGGATACTTGGAGGAAAGCCATGCAGGTGGAACTTGATGCCATCGAGAAGAACAACACTTGGGAGTTGGTACCGAGGCCGTCGAAGCGGTCAGTCATTGGTGTCAAATGGGTCTTTAAGACCAAATACGCGTCTGATGGGTCGGTGGACAAACACAAAGCCAGACTTGTGGCTAAAGGTTATGCTCAGCGGCCAGGCATCGACTACAAGGATACCTTTGCACCGACAGCGCGGATGTCCACGATTCAGACCGTTCTTGCCCTTGCTTCTTCTCAGAGGTGGCCCGTGTATCAAATGGATGTCAAATCTGCGTTCCTTAATGGTGACCTGCAGGAGGAGGTGTACGTTGAGTAGCCTCAAAGCTTTATTGTTCCAGGATCGGAAGGGATGGTTTACAGGTTACGTAAGGCCTTGTATGGTCTTAAGCAGGCTCCCAGGGCTTGGAATCAGAAGATTGATTCCTTCTTTATTCGGACTCGATTTCAGAGATCGGTTGCAGATCCGAACCTGTATCTCTTTCGGGAACGCGGCATGGTCACACTTATCATCCTTTATGTGGATGATCTCATTCTCACCGGCGGTCATGTGGAGCACATTGGAGTGACGAAGACTGCCTTGTCAAAGGAGTTTGAGATGACCGACTTAGGCTTACTCCACTTCTTCTTGGGATTAGAGATCTGGCAGACCCAGAGGGGGTTTTTTCGTCTCTCAGCAGCGGTATGTTCATGAGTTGCTTGAGGCCTTTGGGATGGAGAACTGCAAGCCTATTACTTCGCCGATGGACCCGAACACAAAGTTAACCGTTACAGATCCTTGTGAGCCAGTTGATGCCTCGCAGTACCGGAAGTTGGTTGGTTCATTGATCTGGTTGCTGAACACCAGATTGGACTTGAGCTTCTCCGTGGGGCTGTTGAGCTCTTTTATGCAGACACCATTGAAGTCTCATTGGGACGCAGGATTGCGGATCTTGCGGTATCTGCAGAGTACGAAGGATCTGGGACGAGTTGGAGCTGGAGTTGTCGCCCACTTCTTCATGTGGTATGAGTCTATAGCAGTGTCTCTCTGTGGCGCTGTGTCTCTAGCAAGAACTGGAGCTAGTGGGGGGGTGTGATGGATGGAGCACTACTACTAGAGGCTCAGTATGCAACCTATATGCGTAGGATATACAAGAATGCAATGCAGATCTGTCTAGCTCCAACCAGTACCATAATGGGGGTGTAATATGTGATACATAGGCAATGGCGAGGCAAAAATACCTCACAGCATGATCTCCGAGTGTGAGTGTAAGTGAGCTAGCCGCTCCTTGGATATGGTGCTGATGTCGAGCCCGTATCTCGGTGATCTCCCTCTGATGTAGTCTGAGAGTCTGGTAGCCTGGTGCTCTCGGTCTCCGTCTGGCTTGGAGGTCCACAGCGCGCTGAAGTGTAACCCCCTCCTGTGTCAGGGTAGGCACTGGGATAGATCTTTGGAAGAAATCAGTGAGCTGGAGCTGTCGCCCACCTCTCCCTGTGGTATGAGTCCATATCAGTGTCTCTCTATGGTATGAGTCCATATCAGTGTCTCTCTGTGGCGCTGTGTCTCTAACAACTGGCAGAGTGAGGGATGTCCACTGAAGGTGGTGGTGTATTTCTCTCTAATGACACTATATGCTCTGCATCTGCATACATAATGTTCCTCATTCTCAACCTCCTCCTGGCATAGTCTGCATATCCTCTCTGCTCTGGGGATCCGTGCTGCCCCACCTGCCTCAATCTCAAGCTGGTGTGATGACACTCTGAGCTGGCCAATCGCCACTTGGGCACTGTGAGGCATGTACACATCCATGTATCCAGGTCTCTATATGAATCCATCCGTTGAGATACGCATAAACTGATCTCTGTAGTATAGCATCTTCGGCGGTAGAGGCTAACTGGGTGTAATCCAAGTCTCTTGAGTGTATCGCTGCCATAAATCCTGCCGAAGGACTCTGTTCCTCTCACTGTGAGAGAGTTGGATGTGTGGTGCATGTATATCATACTAGAAAGGTGGCAGGTGATCTATGTGGAGACCATGCTGAGTGAGCCACTGTATCATCTGTGAATACCATGATCTCCTATCTCCACTCTCTGCGAGCTGCATGGACGCCTCAAAAGCTCTATGTGAGAGTCGATCTGATGGCATATCTCTGATCCTCTGTATGAAGCAGATCGTCTGGAAGAGGGCCTCTACTAGCATAGGAGATGCAGCAAACTCCGTCCGGACAATGTCATGTGGGACAGAGGGTTTGCTGCAGATCATCCGTGAGAGCATGAGAATCTGAGGCCTCTCTATCTGAGACAATGTGGAGGTGGCGAGCCCAGGTGCCCATACTGCTGCAACAAACATCAAAGCTGTGATATGCGGAAGCTTCGGAGAAGGATCGGTACTTCAAAACTCAGAAATCAGCACTCTTTTCGCGACGGAATTAACGCACAAACTGAAAGACGATGTGCAAAAAATAGAGAGAGAAAGGGGAGATGGAGAGGACACAGTATTGGGTCCCAATTACCCTCTGTAGGGCCCCCACCTCGGATGGTGTATTTGCTTTATTAGAATGATGTAAATCTGAAAACAAATACAGAAACTTGACCTTTTCTTGGCTGGAAAACCTGCCCTTGACCTTCAGTCCTTCACCCCTTTGCGTTAGCAACCTCTTGGCTGTCCTGGCCCTTGTTTTGCTTGATGCACTTGGTGAATTATGAGATGCCCTCATTGATTTCTTGGCTGGGCTTTTATACCCCCGTTTGCATCCAGTCGGCCAGCTTCAGGAAGCTCAACGACTGGGTCTTATTTAATAAAATGCTTTCACACTTTAATAAATGCTGGCCACTCTACGCCTGCCTGCTGGACAGTTTCCAGGCTGCTGGGCACCATGCGCATGGGTGTGGGACTGCCCCCTACACCTGGCCGACTTGCTGGGTAGGGTTTCTAACCCTGTCGGCTGCCTGTCCAGCAGCCCTAGGGCTGGCCGACAGCCCTTCCAGCCCAAGCCATGGCTGGTGGGCACAGCCTGGGCCCTCCTGGCCCCTTGGGGGTGGTTCTACACCTCCCCCATGCCCACACTAAGAGTGCAAGTGCAAATCTTCGCACTGGGGTAGCCCTATGGGCTGGCCCCATCTCTACATGCAAACCTACATGCCTACAGAGGTCTGGCATCCAGTTGCAAACCAGATACACAGAACATCTGACATCATTCCAGAGGGAGACTCACAGCGCGGACTGGCACTGCTTCATGTGCAGGGCAGTGCACACCTGACCTTGGACTCATGTGCAGGACAATGCACATCTGACCTCGGACGACTGAGATGGATCCCTGGCTGACTCGTCCCGGACTGGGCTCACATGGGACCAGTTCACCATCCCAGGTCCTGCACCTTCTGTACAGAAATGTCTACGTGGCATCCAAGTGCGGGATGCACGTGACATCCCCTTCTGCTTAACTTGACGGAAGCTGCATAGCCTCCAAATAATCCGTCAATAATGCCGGATAGTCTTCGAAAAAATCTTTGTCGAGCCATACCGCTTCATGAGTTCCTCGGTCCTGAAACTTCGTGAGAAACTGTCGTAGTCTTCGGCCTGAGCCATGCTTGAAACGGTGCAGAAGGATCTGTTCTGGAACCATTACTTCTGCTTCATCAATAATGTCTGGTTCCGCTTCGTCTTTGACCTCTTAAGGGGGTGGACCTGCATATGGCTTTAACCAACTGACATGAAATACATCGTGCATAGTCCAACTCAGAGGTAGCTTTAACTGCATAGACACCTCATTAATCTTTTTCCGGATGGGAAATGGTCCGAAGCTCCTGAAAGACAACTTTGGGCATCGCTTGCCCACCTGCTTCAATCTTTGCTTCATAATCCGAAGATAAACCCAATCCCCTTCCGAAAACTTCATGTCCCTTCGGTCTTTATTGGCCTGTCAAGTGTAGGCCTCTTGCGCTTTAGCCAATCTGTCTTTAACGGACTCTAGGATCTCTTGGTAAGACTCCGTCACTCTGTTCGCCTCCGGTAGTACTGAAGACGAAGTCCTAGTTAACAACGACTGGAAAGGCCTTCCAAACGCTGCCTCATATGGAGTCCTGCCAATAGCTGAAGAAAAAGAGTCATTCAAAACAGCTTGAACTAAAGGCAAAAACGATTCCCACTTCAGCACATCAAAGGCCAACTAGTTGTAAATCTCTGTCTGGCCATCTGTCTGTGGGTGGAATGCACTGGAAAAATTCAACTTAGTACCAAAATTATCAAACAATGCCCTCCAAAAATGACTGGTAAACTTGGCATCTCAGTCTGACACTATGGTCCTAGGAATCCCGCCAATCGGGTACCAATGCCGAATGAATAGCTGGGCAACATCCTCGGCGGTCACATTGGCCCTGTAAGGAATAAGCATAACAAATTTGCTGAACCTATCAACAATAGTTAAACACTGCGTATTACGCTTACTCGGACTGGGAGGCAGATTCGTGACAAAGTCCATCGAAATGTCCTGGAAAGGACCCTCAGGAATTGGCAAAAGCTGTAACAACCCTATCTTCTTTCCACGAGGAGCTTTCACCTTTTGACAAATGTCACAGCGTTGTACATATGTAAACACATCACGCCTCATCTTTGGCCAATAGTATTGCCGTTCTAATTTCTCCAGAGTCGAATTCATGCCCCTTTGACCACCTGTAATGGCGTCATGGGCATCATGGAGAAGAGCTGCCCGGAATGATTTAATGACACACAGTCGGCCTTTGTAGAAAAGCCAACCATCGCGTATCAAAAAATGGCATGGTCCTGTGGCATCCAATGCCTGTTCCCACTGTGTACCGAATTCCTTGGAATCCGCGTACGTGTGCTTCATGTCTTCTTGCCTTGTACCAACAAGGTCAAGTCTAGTGGTCTGAATCGCAGATACTTGTTCCTTCCTGCTCAAAGCATCGGCCACTGGATTGGCCTTTCCTGGAAGGTACTCAATCATGCCACCGAACTGCTGGAATATCTGACTCCAGCGGTGTTGTCGATCACTCCACTGTGCACTTGGCATCGTCTGAATCCAGCGCAATGCCTGATGGTCAGTGCGAACCTCGAAGTCACGGCCATACAGGAAATGTTTCCAATATTTCAAGGCCTGTATAACTGCTAGGAGTTCACGATCGTAGACTGAGTAGTTCTTTTCGGCGGGCAGTAACTTACGAGACATGTAAGCTACTGGATGACCATTCTGTTGTAATACACCTCCAATTGCGATGTTACTCGCATCGGTGATCACTTGAAATGGTTCGTCCCACGAGGCAAGGACTAAACAAGGCGCTTCTGACAAAGCCACCTTGAGGTTCTGGAATGCCTCCAACGCTCGTGGAGTCATTCGAATCTTTTGCCTTCTGGTTTTCACTCCCTTTAGCAGATCGGTGAGGTCTGCCGAGAAATCAGAAAACTTGTCAATGTGGGTGGAATATGCCTGGCATATACCCACAAATGATCTAATGTCATAGGCGGTCTGAGGTACTTCCCAGTTAACAATCTCGGCCACTTTAGCCGGATCAAGTCGAATGCCTTCGGCACTAATTATATATCCCAAGTAATGTACCTGGAACAGATAAAACTCTGACTTCTTTTCATTGACATAGAGCTCGTTGCTTTCCAGCAACTTAAGGACTTTCTCCACATCAATGTCATGCTGCTCAACTGTAGCTGAAAATATGAGTATGTCGTCCAGAAATATGAACACACACTCCAATCAACTCCCGGAAAATACGCATCATCATGCGGTTAAATGTAGCTGGGGCGTTCGTCAATCCAAATGGCATAACCACAAATTCATAGTGGGCCCATTCTGTACGGAAGGCTGTCTTGGGGATGTCCCCCTCTACAATCCGTACCCGGTGGTACCCACTCTTTAAATCCAGTTTGGAGAACACCTTAGCTCCATTCAGCCTCTCGAGAATATAGTCAATTCGAGGCATCGGGAATCTGCTCTTGATAGTCAGCTTGTTGAGTGCACGATAATCGACACACAACCGAGAAGACCCATCTTTCTTCTTGACAAATAAGATCGGTGCTGCAAATGGCGACACGCTGGGGCGGATGAAGCCAGCTTGCAACAATTCTTGGAGTTGGCGGTCCAACTCCGATTCCATTTTTTTTTTTTTTTGCTCGCTGAAGCTCCCGCCTTCACCCCTGCACTGCTCGCCCATCGCCTTCCCTCCCTCGCGTCCCCTTTCCTTCCTCCCCCCGCCTGCCATCGTTTCTGTGCCTCCCCCCTTCTTCTCGCCGCTGCGCCCCTTTGTTCTCGCCCGCTTGCGCCCCCCCCCCCTTGTTCTCGCCCGCTTGCGCCCCCCCCCCTTCCTCGCTGCTGCGCCTCCCCCCTCCTCGCCCCTCTTCGCCTGTTCGCCCCCCCCTATTCGCCTGTTCGCGCCTCCCTTCAGCAGCGCCCCGCCCCCCCTCCCCTTCGCGTTGCTGCCGCCGCCCCCCCCTAGGGCTTCTCCTTTGATTTTTCGCCCCCTCCCTCCTCTTTCGTGCTGTTTTTCACCCCCAGGGGGTTTTCTGGGCCGGGGACATTATCAGATCGAGTTCGAGGCCGCCCAGAGCGTTGCCAAGGTCCTTGCCATGAGTCCTCTGGACATCAGGGGTGCTCGGGCTTTCTTCAGACCTTGGCAGCATGGATTTGACCCAGCGGCGGCGGAGCAGGGAGAGCGCCTCTTCCATATTACAGTTTGTTTCCCTGGTCTCCACCGGGAGTATCTTCCGCTCCTCTCCAGGCTCGGAGCATTGGTGGGCTCGATACTAGAGACGGGCCCCTCAGCAGCTTCAGTGGTGGCCAGAGCAGCTGGGCTACCTTCGGTCAGAGTGTTGGTGTCTGACATCTCCTCCCTTCCTAAGGTCATTCAGCTACCTAGGATAGGGGGGGGGTGGATAGATCAGAGAGTGGAGTTCTCGGGGCTCCCGAACCAGTGCTTCATTTGCAGGCAGGTCGGTCATCTGGCCAAGGCCTGCCCTCGCAGGAGACCTCGACCCTCACCACCGCGGCGGCAGGCTACTAATGGCCCGCCCACAGATTCGGCTCGGCAGGCTGCCTCCGGGACACCTGCTCAGGCCACAGAGACCTCGGAGTGGCAGCCTGGACAGGGGCGCCGCCGAGGGAGACAACCACAGCAGCACGCCCAGAGACCGCTGTAACAGCAGCCACAGTCTCAGCCTCACTGGGTTCCCGTGAGGAACAGCTTTGCTCCCCTTCAGGAGGAGACCCCTGCGACTGAGGACCAGGAGATGCCAGCACCCCCTCCTTCACCCCCCCCACCCCCGTCCCCTCCCACCGCCTCGCTTCCACCTTCGCCTCCTCTCGTCTCCGCTCCGGTTTCGGCAGCGCGGCAGGCTCCCTCTCCACCTCCCTCGCCTCCCCCTCCTCCCCCTCCGCCCGCCTCACCTTCCCGGGAGGCCCTGGCAGTTCCCTGGCGCTCACCTGCAGTCCGGAGAGCGCTGAGCACTGACCTCGCTCGAGCATCACAGAGGAGACCTATGCCGATTAGGGCCTCACGGATTTCATCTATCCGCAGTCGGCTGAGTCGCCTTGGCATTAGACAGCGCTCGGAGGCTTTTGATTACACCTTCACACGGCTTTTTGGAGCAGAGGGGCCCCATGAGCCAGCACCCATCCGAGTTCATGTAGTGATACCTCCGGCCCGCGG
The DNA here is from genome assembly GCF_041138505.1 of Cibotium barometz. NCBI lineage: Eukaryota > Viridiplantae > Streptophyta > Polypodiopsida > Cyatheales > Cibotiaceae > Cibotium > Cibotium barometz. The sequence goes on from NC_141064.1 coordinate 34,687,898, forward strand.
GGAGGAGGCACTAGACTCAGCGGTGGCCTTCTCGTTCCCTCTATGTGGACCTTGTGACCGGGAGTGGACTCTAGAGCTCGCTCTCAGCACTTTGAAGACTCAGGCAGTTGAGTTTTCTCATCACATGAGCGATCTGGAGCTGACAGATGTGATAGGCCGACTTTGGGAGTTGGCTCATTTTTTCTTGGATCCCGGGAGTGTGGATACCTCAGGGATTCGGCATTTGGTCGTGCGCATAGTGGCAGACTTGGCACGCGACCCTGGATATGTGAGTATACACGAGGTTGCTCTGTCAGAGCAGGAGGCAGTCGCCATGGGCCACAGCCACTGGCGCCTGATCCGAGATTCTTGCAGTACACCGGGTGGGCAGATTCGCAGCCGTTCGGATGGGGACTACTCTCCATCCAAGCCGCTTGCGAAGGCCCGCCGTACGGCTGAGACAGCATCCACCTCAGCAGGACATCCATGAGGATCATCTCATGGAATGTACAGGGCCTTGGCGGAGCACACTTTATACGCTATCGAGGTTGCTTGAGGCAGGAGCTTCAGAGATGCTTGGTTGGTGGCAGCATTGATATTTTGATGATGCAGGAGCACCACTTGGGTGAGAGCAGGATCCGGAGATATGGTTCGGTGATGCCTGGTAGATGGGACACTTTTTGGTCTGCAGGGTTTGGTCCTTTGGGTGGACAGGGAGGAGTATGCATGGTTATTGCAGATGTATGGCGGCAGGCCATTGTGGATCGAGGGATCATTGTGCCTGGTAGAGCACAGTATGTCATTCTGAGGATGCATGATGAGCTATTGGGTGTGCTCAACATCTATGCGCCCAATCATGCTAGTGCCAGAGCAGAGTTCTGGACTCAGGTTACAGATGCATTGCCAGAGGCCGCACATTGGTGTGTTGGGGGAGACTTCAACATGCTTGAGGACCCGGCAGATAGGGTGGGAGGCAGTCATGTTACAGTGCACGGCACGGAGCTTGCAGCTTGGGACCGGTTTTGCATGTCACTGAGGATCACTGATGCATGGCAGCATGGGGCTTTCTCCCGGTCTCAGGACAGTCTTAGTTTCTCTTGGTCGGATCGCCGGCAAGGAGGGACTAATCTATCACGGATTGATCGCTTCTATGTGGGCGACTGGTTAGGGGAGCGAGGGGGCTCCGTCGGCATTCTCGCTGGCACCTCATTTTCAGATCATGCGCCAGTTATATTGACATTGGAGGAGGGGACACGGGAGCCCAGCTTGCAGTTGAGGATCCCAGAGAGGGTACTTACAGATCCCAGTCTCGCTGAGGACATTGAGAGGATTTGGCATGATAGTCAGTGCTCTGACCAAGATGCAGCGGGCCAGTGTGCCCAGGGACTCATTGATCTTAGCTCTTTTCTACACGCTGCAGCTTTGACACGACTGGGAGAGATTCGTGAGCGGGAGCAACGGCTGAGACGCAGCCTTGCTTCGCTACAGCGCCTTCAGGAGCAGCAGCCTGTATGTGAGTGGGTGGCGTCCCAGCTGAGCCAGGCACGCCAGGAGGTTAGAGAGGTAGAGGAGCAGAGACATGAGTTTTACTATCGTCGTCAGGCCTCTCAGTGGACGCAGCTTGGTGATAGAGTGACTGGAGAGTTTTTTGAGATCACTGGACCCCGTCATGCGCGAGCAGGAGTCCGCCAGCTTGGTAGATCGGATGGATCGGTAGCTACTGAGCTCGGGGAGATCAGAGCCATTGCTACTGCATTTTATAGAGACCTGCTTTCAGCGGAGCCAGCCACTGAGGATCGAGATGTTTGCAGACAGACTGTGTGGGCCCATGTGCAGAGGAGGGTCACAGACCATATGCGTACAGTTCTAGGTGCGCCTCTGTCAGAGATTGAGCTTGCCGAGGCCTTGAGAGTCCTGCCGCGACATAGTTGCCCAGGGGAGGACGGACTGACGCCGGCCTTTTTTATGCGCTATTGGGACCTTTTGGGACCAGGCCTCCGTAGGGGCTTTCAGCATGTTTTGGACACTGGGGTGATGCCGCAGAGCTTTTCAGAGGGCTTGATCTATCTTATCCCCAAGGGGGAGGGAGTATCAGATGACATTCGGCATTGGAGGCCTATTACGATCCTCAATACTGTCTACAAGGTCTTAGCAAAGGCCTTGAGTTTGAGGATCCAGCCCTTCCTGGGGGAGTTGATTCATGCTACTCAGACAGGATTTGTCAAGGAGCGCAGTATCCTTGACAACATCTTTACTTTCTGGGAGGCGACGGCCCGAGCTAGATTTCTTGGCGAGGACTTGGTCGTGATGCTTCTTGATTTTGAGAAGGCATACGATAGAGTTGATTGGGGTTTCTTAGAGGGCACTATGCTTCGCCTGGGCTTTGAGCCAGGATGGATCAGAGGGGTGGCAGCTCTGTATTCCACAGCTCGCAGCCAGGTGCTGATTGCAGGAGGACGGGGGCCGAGTTTTGAGCTGACCAGATCAGTCCGTCAGGGGTGTCCTCTCGCCCCTTTCCTTTTTCTCTTCTTTGCGGAGGCTATGAGTATGTATTTGACGGCAGAAGAGGTTGGTTTGAGAGGACTGCAGCTCCCAGTCCGGGGGGAGGACCTGCTTGATGCTGAGTTTGCAGACGACACAGGCTTATTTTTGCATGGCCATGAGGCCAATCTTATTCGGGCTGAGCAGTCGCTCCAGGTTTTTAGTGCAGCTTCGGGAGCACTGATCAATTGGCGCAAGACAGTGGCCTTTTGGATCAGTAGTGCTCCCACTCCGGCATGGAGCCCGGACCCCGGTTTTAGATGGATTCCTCCAGGCACAGCAGTGCGGTATTTGGGATGCCAGATTGGCCTAGATTTGTCACCTGAGCAGCAGATTGCCCCGCTTCTTCTGAGCATTCGGAAGAAGCTATTGTATTGGAGTACAGCTCGACTATCCTTGGCTGGGAGGGTGGTGGTGGCAAATCAGGTGCTATTAGCGACCATGTGGTACATTACGTCTTGCTGGATTTTCTCGAGCTCTTGCATCAGCCAGGTACAGAGGCTGATCAGGAACTTTCTGTGGTCCGGGAGGGACGGTCAGCCAGCTCGGGCAAAGGTTGCATGGGCAGTTATTACACTTCCGCTGGCTCAGGGCGGTTTGGGCATTATAGATCCAGTCGATCAGAGTAGAGCCTTATTGGGGAAGCTTATTGTTCGGGGGTTGCTTCCAGGCGCTGAGCCTTGGAAAGAGCTCCTCTTGCAGCGACTGCAGGCTCGGGCGCCCCCAGCAGGGGGTACTTGGGCACCAGAGAGTCGCTGGATCTTCATAGAGATGAGGAGGACAGGCCTCAGTAGAGGATGGGAGGACAGATTTGCTTTGAATATCCTGAGAGCTTGGGAGCTGCTGAGACCGGGGCTCTCTCAGCGGCCTCCTTCTTGTGTTGAGGAGCGGGCCAGACAGCCGCTCATCTGGAGCCCAACGGTTCGCACGGAGCAGGGTCATATGCTGGGTTCTCGGCCTCGTCTAGCCTGGGGATCTTTAGCGGCAGGCCCAGCTCGTAGTTTTGGAGACTGGCAGGCTTTCTGCAGTCTACCAGAGGAGATCCAGGTGGAGAGGCTGAGTCACTTCAGAGGGGGGTTGATTATGAGGGATGATATACAGGAGGCACTCACAGAGGAGTGGTTCACGCCTCTCGAGCCAGTGGCCCCACGGTGGATGGGAGCCTTTACACAGTTGGAGATCCTGATTGCTGTCAGAGCTAGCACTGAGGATGGCAGATGCCTCTACTATGAGATTCAGGATGAGGGCAGACTCCAGAGAGTGGAGGTGGAGTCGCCTTTGGTTGCAGAGTGCACCTTTCAGAGGATTCGGGTAGTGGCCGCCGCTTCTCGGAAGTGGCATATTGACCCCGACCCTGCTGATGTGCTCCCGGATTGGCGCATATGGGCATATGCAGCACGCCCCTTGGCCCGGCTACAGTGGGACCCCGGGGAGTACGAGTGGCATGATCCTTATGCATCCCTTGAGGCCACAGAGATCACCTTTTTCCAGTATACTGTTCGGCTGGGGCGGCAGATTTTGACGGCGAGGAGGACGGTTTCTCCAGCGGGGCAGCGGGGCATTGGCGACTACAGGGACTCTCACAGGAGTTCCTGGAGGATTTCTGGGCTCGGCTCTGGGCTAGTCGGCAGGCCCGCACGATCTCGGCTTTTCAGTGGGCTGGTCGCCCACAGGGGCTCAGCAGTTGGCACTTGGCTTGTTTACAGCGGTCTTCCAGCGGCCTGCGTCCGATGCGGCCACCCTATGGAGACACAGAGACATTGCCTTTGGGACTGCCCTCAGGCACAGCAGATTTGGCTGCGGATGCTGCGTATTCTGGCCCCCCTCTCTCCAGAGGGTATGTTTACGTGGGGTGCCGCTGCTTGGTCGACTTCGTCAGGGCCTGCTATGGGCTATGAGATGGATCAGGGCAGTCAGGCCATCAGATTTATTAGGGGCCAGCCTCGCCTGGTTCCGGCACCGGATTTCTCGTCCGCCAGCTGGACACAGGAGAGGGATTTACGATGGGAGCTCCTCAGCAGCCTCACCATCTGGTTCACCTAGAGGGCCCGGTGCTTTACGGCCTTTGAGGGGAGATTGGAGCCACCAGCAGAGACTATACGAGGGATTTGGCAGGAGTTGATCCACACCCTGCGAGGACAGTACGACCGCATCCGGGGAGACTCGGATGAGGCGATCTTACGGCGCCAGGCCTTTCACACCACTTGGCGCTGTGGCCCTTTCTACACCTTACACACGGGATCCCCCCGTTGGCACTACAGGCCACCTGTTTGGCTCTTCCCCCCCCCTATTGTATGATTTAGCCGCTCAGTTCTTTGTACTGATGCTTGTATTTTGCAGCACCTAGGGAGAGTCTCCCGGGCTGCCATGATGTATTCGCTGCTCTATCTCCCTTAGGAGCAGGAGAGATCTTTTGTAGCCCTACGGGCGTTTTTATATAACTAATGAAAGGATCTTTTCTCGGAAAAAAAAAAAAACTCCGATTCCATTGCCTTAGAAAGGCGATACGGAAACTTGCTCGGGGGTTCTGAGCCTGGGAGGAGGTCAATCTTGTGATCCTCCGGTCTGGACGGGGGGGAGCTGGGGAGGGAGACTGTCCCGAAGAAAAATCTTCTGGAACTTTTCATGGAGAACCGAGTACTTCTCGGAAGCACTGGCCACCGTTTGGGCTGTCTGGATGTAAATCATCGCACACTGTGCGCCTTTCCTGACTGCTCGCTCAGCCTGCAAGTGGCTGATGAGCGGAAAGTTGGGAATTCCTGGCTCACACTTAATGGTCACCGGGGTGTTTGACACATTCCGATCGATCTGGAACGTGTGCTTGTCCCACTTGACATCCGGAAGAAACTTGTGAAACCACTGGATACCCAAAATTATGTCTGCTCCTACAAGAGGGGCAACCATAAAGTCACGCACAAACTCTATGCCCTGAATCACTAACTTAGCACCTAGAGCTTCATACTTGACGCTCGTTGTCATACCTGTGCTAAAACCCTCAACTTGTTTGTCCACCGGAGTCAGCTCGAAACGGGCACGCCTAGCGGCCTCTTCCGTGATCACATCCTCCGTGCTGCCGCTGTCAAACAAGACGACTCCTCTCTGGCCACCTATGTAGCCAAAGGACTTGAGCAATTCGTTGCGCTCATACTCCTGGTCATGGGCGCCCTTCTGCTTATCTTCGAGCTCCCGGCTAATAATTGCTCCAACTGAAGCACCGGGGTTTGAAGAACTAGCGGTAGCCACTAGGGTCTGTGTGGGAGCTATGCTCACCACGGAAGCTGTGGAGGCGGCGGCGGCCTTTGGGGGCTTCTTCGGACAATCCCGAGAAGTATGTCCTTTTGTGTGACAAAAGAAACATCTACCCTCCTTCCTATACTGAGCAAGCTCCTCAGCACTCAACTTGCCACCTGTCTTGCCTGCCTCCGCTTTCTGGTTTGGAGTAAGCTTAGACGCATTGTTTGAGTTCTTGGAGCCAGAGGCTCCCGGGCTCTGTCCTGGGGAAGACCCCGTCTGGTTCTGGCTTTTGCCCCCCGAGGCGTTGTGCGGCGGAGGAAACAACTCAGGACTGCCTCTATAGCTTTCCTCTCACACACTCTTGGAAATACACACACATAATGGGAGGCACCACTCGGCTCTCACAACAAGCCTGGCCGAGACAGGACACACACACACACGATGAGAACAAAGAGGAGAAGACACTACGTGAGACACCACTCAACACAGATGCCAATACACACACTTGAAGGAGACCACTTAAGGCCAATTCTTTGATGGATTATCCCAAATAGTCTCAGCCCACCACACGTGGAGCAAATGAGCCAATACACACACTGAAATCTCCCACAACACTCAAGAAATGGAGCAGTAGCTTCAAACACAAGAGAAGCTTACACACAGTTGAACAGCAGACAAACGATGAGGAATTAGGCCAAACTGATTGCACCACTGCGTCCGGAGCGACCAAAAACCCCCACTTAGGATGTTCAATTGCTCAAATCCGAGGTCGTATGAGCAGATTAAGGCCAAAATAGTCTCCCAGCACACTCAAAATAGGGTAGTGGTTCTTCCTTCCCATTTCTCTCATCTTTCCACGCAGCTCTCGGGTTTTTTCTGCAATTTTTTACAGGTTTCAGACCTAGCCCTTGAAAGCGTCCATCCATGGGCACCTTAAGTGACCAAATCGGACTCCGGGAGAGCCCACACGGCTAAGATCGCCAGCTATCACTTTCCATGTGTCTGCCGCACACTTCACATGCATAAAGCTTTCACAGGAAGCTACCCAAAGCTCCATCTCTGTCACGCCACGCACACCGAATCACATGGAGTGGACCCCCTATTGTCCCAAATGATGGCCTCTCTGCATAATTGACTAACCCGACACTGGCCGTGACTTCACTGTGTACACATCATCCAAGGCACGCGTAGTGGAACCCACTGCCATCCACTTGTCTTTCCACATCGGCGGCCATTATTCTAACTTCCTCTTGACGCTACCCATAACTAGAAGCCATTTACTCATAGAGCATATGAAACTATACATTGGAAAGCAAAAGTCATGCAGTACCATAGCGTGGACCATGTGGGGCCCACAAACTCTCAAACCTTCGGAGATGAGCATGTCTTATTTTGTGATGGCCATGCATTGTATATACACATGCTCTAATACTTGCATCAAAAAAATGCCTAACATACTTTGCCCATCCCCTAGCCTGCTAGATCATTCATGATCAGCACCAGCAAACAACCTTGTGACACCTTCTGCATCAAAAAATATAGCGTTTTCCATCGGCACAACATCTTGGGGCATCTCTTCTTTTTTCACCACCATAAGTCTTGCATAGTACCTCTTTAGCCGTAACCCATTTACCTTTGAGGCGTGTAACATCCCATCAAGATCAGCCAATTGGTAAGTTCCATTTGGGAAGCAATCTACCACTTTGAAAGGACCTTCCCATTTCACTTGGAATTTCTTTTGAAAGGTCCTATCCAATTTACTGTTGTATCGCAAGACTAGATCACCCTCCTTAATACCCTTCTCTTTGATTTTCTCATTTACTTTCTCCAAAGCCTTGTCTTGCATCTGCAAATAATGATTCAAGGAGTTCATTCTGTCCAATTGAACCTCTTGTAGGTATAAAAGCCTTTCCTTGAATGCATCATTAGACTGCCCCAGTAATTTTTGTAAAAGCTTAACCGCAGGTAACTCCACCTCTATGGGCAGCAATGCTTCTTTTCCATACACAAGACGAAAAGGGGTGAATCCTGTACCTGTCTTCACTGATGTCCGATAGGCCCATAAAGCACTTGGCAATTCCAAATCCCAATTCCTGCCCTGAGACTCTGTCACTTTTGTAAGAATCTGCACCAATTCTCCATTAAACCTTTCGTTTAGGCCATTACACTGTGGGTGGTAAGGGGTGGTGAAATTTTGCTTAATCTTCATCTTGTCACACAAAAACTCCATCAAATCTGCTCTAAATCCTGGCCCTTGATCTGAAAGAAGCTCTAATGGTACCCCAAACTTGCAGCAAATGTCTTCATTTACAAACTTTGCTACATCTTTAGCTGTGATGTGTCTCACTGCTCTAGCTTCTGCCCACCTTGACAGGTAATCCACCGCTGTCAAAATATAACTTTTCCCCCTGCTGGTGATAGGTAGTGGCCCTATTGCATCGATTCCCCATTTCTCAAAAACATCAAATGCCAAAATAGTTCTGCGCAACTCCGGCTCTAGAACTCGCTTTCCAAATGTTTGGCACCTTTTGCATGACCTACACCAATGATACACATCCTTTTGTATGCTTGGCCATACATAACCCTCTTGCAAAATCTTATGCAGTGTGATCTTTAGGGCAAAATGGCCACCACACGCTCCTTCATGGTTTTCCTCCAAGACTTTGTAAAGCTCCTCCTTCCAAGGTACACGCCTTAGCACCAAATCAGCCCCTTGCGTGTACAAAACATCTCCCAATAAGGTATATTTACATGCTCTTTGTACAAATCCATATTTCTTTGACTTCTCTATGGTCGTGGGGATGATCCCTGTCAACAAAAATTCTTCTTCTTGGGCAAGTGTCTCCCTTCCAAGATAAAGAGGTGCATCAGCCCTTAAAACAAAGAGTTCTCCAATCATCCATTGTGCAGCATCATGTGCTTCCCCATTCAAAGACCGCTCTATGTGTCGAATGCTCCATGACTCAAATTGTTTCAATAACTTCTTGATCTTGAAACACATCCCTCTCAGTGAGGGATTCTTGCTCTTCCACACTCCAAGAACCTATTTCACCACCAAAAGAGCATCACCCTTGATGCATAGCCTCTTCACTCCATACTTCAAACAGATGTGTAGCCCAGTTTCTAATGTAGAATACTCTGCCGCATTATTACTATGGGCAGCCACCTTAAATCCCTGCTTACAAACAAGCTTCCCTTGGGGGTCGTAGAGGGCTATGCCACCTGATGCTGCATCATGGCTTCTCCGATATGAACCATCAAAAAATAGGACATGTGCATTGCTAACCTCTGATATACTATCAACCACCCTTTTAACCTCCTCTTCTTTCACCAAGACAAGGTTTTCCTTATAGGTCAAAAGGTCTGCCAATGTTGCCCTTGTGCTTTCTTCCACTAAGAAGGAAAACTCAAACTCCTGCAACTCAATTACCCACTTCATAACAGCCTTTGACATGTTTCTACCATTGATCAATTGGGGCAAAAAGGTATAGCTTGTCAAGAATACAAAAGGTCGCGGCAAAAGATAATGGCGAAATCTTCGGCAAGCAAACACTACACTCACCATCACCAACTCTACCTCTGACAACTTTCTCTCTGCCATGAACTTGACCCTACTTGCACAATAGACTGGCCTCATGTACTGGCTCCCTTTCCCTCTTTGTAGAAGCATGGCACCAATGGCATCTTCTCCAACTGATGGGTTCACATAGAAAACTTGTTCCCAATCTAGAGCCTGCATGGCTGGTAACCCTCCTAAAATCTCTTTCACATTCTGAAAGACAGCTTCACATTCCTCATTCCACACTAAGGGATCATGCTTAGCCACCTGTTGTAAGGGATATAAGACTTGAGAAACCAGCGGAATAAACCGTGCCATGTACTTTACTTTATGTACAAATGTGGCCACCTGTTTGGAATCCTTGGGTGAAGGGAGAAGAACAATTGCCTTTACTTTGTCGGGATCTACCTCAATGCCATTTTCCGACACCACATGACCCAATAACTTCACCCTTGGCTGTGCAAAAGAGCATTTCTTTGGGTTGAGCTGACCACCACACTCATCATAACGCTTCAAAACCATTTCAAGCTTCTCACAGTGTCCAGCTCGGGTGCTATAGACACAAAAGTCATCAATAAAGTCCTTTACAAAGCTGCCAATGAGTGGAGAAAGTGCCCAATTTGCCCTTTTCTGATAATGAGCGGGACCATTGGTCAACCCAAATGGTAGCACAGTGTAACAAAAACAGCCCCATGGCGTGATAAACGTGGTCTTCTTCTGATCTTCAGGAGCAATTTTCAACTGAAAGTAACCAGAAAATCCATCACAGACACTGTAGCGCTCATACCCTGCCACTGAATCTAAAATCTGGTCAATGAAAGGAAGAGGGTACGGGTCCTTTGTGGCTGCATTCAAGGGTTTAAAATCAACACAAACCCTCCACCTTCCATCCTTCTTTGGAGTGACCACTACCGGGCTCACCCACTCTGCTGTCTTCATTGGGATAATAAAACCTGCTGTCAACAGCTTGTCCACCTCCTCTCTCAAGGCTTCCATTTGCTCTTTACCCATTCTCCTCAACCTTTGTCGCACTGGTTTTACTCCATCCTTTAGCTCTATATGCAAATCCTCCCCCTTGAATCCTCTAATCTCCTCATAGGAAGTGATGAACAAATTTGAATACCTGGACAACATCTGCAAGAACTTCTCTCTCTCCATGGTTGAGAGATCTGTGCAAATCATTCTTGCCACTAGTTCTTGCTTCTTTGACAACTCAACCTTGGGTTGCATCAGCTCTTCAATCACCTCATATAGCCCTTCATATTCCTCTTCCACTCCACCCACAAATGCATCAGCGCTTGTCTCCTCATGCTCCTCAGCCATAAGAAGGAAAGCCACATCTACTTCATCATCGCTGCTACTAGTGCTGTCACTGTCCACCTCTAACACTGTGGAAGAATCTTCATCACTAGTCTCATCTTCATCTTCAAATCCCCCATCTAGCTGCTTCCTGCTATCCATGTCAAAAAGCTTCTTGCCACCTGTTCTTCCATAGAGGCTTATAGTACCCTTCTTCCAATCTTGGACCGCATTGACTGCTCGTAGCCATGGTCTACCAAGAATGATGGGGTACGCTCCCAAACCTGCTGGCATAACATGAAAATCACATGCAGTCTTCACTGCATATGCCTCAACTTCCAAACTTCTCACAACACCCAAGCACTTAACTTTCTCGTGGTTTGCCATGCGTATACGAAATCCAGACACACCTGCCACTGCAAGGCCCATCCTTTCAACACATGTTTGAGTGATGACACAAATCTGCGCACCACCATCCACATAGCCTTGTCCAAGGTTCTTCCTCTTATGCCACACATCCACTATGGGGCAAATATCTGGCAACTCATCCACAGCCAGCACCCTCACTGACCCTCTATCCGGCTCCTTCTCCATTGGACTAACTAGCTTCTTCCATTGTCTCTTCAACTTGGGTACCATTTCCACCAACTGGCCAAATGTCACATCAGCTTTTCGACTGGTTAAATCTTCTCTCAAGTTGTAGCTATCTTGCCCCTCCCCTAGTGGAAAGTCTGACACATGGAACTTGCGCTGAGCTCGCCTTTTCCTCTTAGCCTTCACATCCTCACCCTCATGGGCCTTCCCTTTCTTCTTGCTTGGACCTGCAGCATTCCTTCCTTCCTTTTCTTCAGTGGTCCTCTTTCCAATGGGCATCACCATTGGATCCTCAAATGACACCGTCTTCTCTAGGCCAACCACATGCAACACCTTTGTCTTTCCTTTCTCTTCTGGGGTCAAACCACTAGGCCCTGGATCTCCCTTTATCTCAATACCAAAGTCACCTGCCCTGTTCGGCAACTGTGTTGGAAGGGGATACATATCTCCTCCCATCCTCCTTGGTTTATCACACTGTGGACTAATGTGACCTAGCTCACCGCAATTGTAGCATGTAGGCACATTCTTCCACTTCTTACCGCCACCACTCTGCCCACCATCATTGTTGGGATGATGTGCATGTCTCCCATGAGCATGACTGTTCCCCACATTACTAAGCAAATTTAGGCTGAGATTCTTCATAAGATCTACAACCTGTTTCATGTCCTGCCGCAGCCCATCATCTTGCACTGCAGGAGCAACCATTGTCGGCACAACTTGCGTGGGAACTGGAATAACATGTGCATGATGCACCTCCTCCAAAACTCGATGTGGCACGGGATCTATTGGCTTCATCTCTGAGACTCCAGGTACTGTGCTTACTCCCAACTAAGTTAGCCTCTTCAACTTCCATTCTTTGTTCTTTGCTACCTCCAATGCATCCTCATATGTCCTTGGCTTCTTCAACTCTACTCTCCAACGTAAAGTTTCCTTGAGGCCAGCCAAGAACCTGTCCTTCTTCATCATATCTGGTGGAGCCCCTTGTGGCTGCAAAGCTTGACACAAGCTCTCCCATAACAATGAAAATTTCTTATTGTAGTCATCAATGGGCTCTGCTTCCCTCTGCTTCAAACCTTGGATCTCATGCCAAACCTTATCTGGATCTTCTATCTTAACAAATTCTCCTGCCAAAGCCTGTCTCAGGTTATCCCATGTCAATTGTACATGAGGATCAGCCCTCTGTAGTTCTTCTTCATAATTCCTAGACCAAGCCCTTGCATCGCCTTTCAAACAGATCTGCAGGAGACGTAACATCTGTGGAGGAGCTTGCACATGGTTGCTTATGCATGCGACCTCCATCTTCTCCAAAAAGTCTTCTATATCTTCATCCACTCTCCCATGAAACTCCGGATAAGAAAATGCCATTGCTTTCAACACTGTAGGGCTGATTTAAAACCACCTTTGTGTATGCTCGGAAATAGAGAACAATTTGCTAATCACAATGCTCTAGAAGAGGATAAACACATGGACGTCAAAAGAAGTTTCATAATTGATAAGGGGAAGTACAATAGGCAAAGGTGAATCCAACACTTCTCTTAATATCTGAGGTCCAAACATGAGTGCAATGCGTTGCATAAAGAACATCTTCCTGCTCACATGCACATTGATACGAATCCTTTGCGTATCATGGAATGGTGTAAATGGTGGCGGTCCGTGGTTATTGTCCATGAAACATAACTTTTATGGCTGCCAATGTGTAAGGCTTCCAAAATCCTCTAACTTCTAGAAAATTTTGGCAGCATAACGGCTGTAATTGGCCTAAAAACCAAAAAAACCAGCCAATGAAAAGTGTGGCAAAACACACCAAACTGATCTCTGAGAGGCTCTCTGACAACTCAAACCTGGCTCTGCCACTGTATGCGTCCCAACTGACACTGCTAGGAACCAATGCCTCAGCGGCCTGAGCAATGGATGCAACTCCCGGATCTAATCACAATATAACATGCTATGCTCGATGCCGTATGGGGTTTGTTGGAGGAACTTTCACCGCATCACGAAGTACATCTATTTTTTCAAAAGATAATTGTATGACCGCTGCGGCGGTCCTGTCCGTAGGTGTGACTCACAACCCATAGACCCTCACTTTACATACATCACAATCCTGCAATCCAAAGAGAGAAGATGTCTCTCTCACCAAGTACCTGTACCTGCACCTGTTCCTATTCCTGTTCTTGTACCTTTAACCTGTAAGCTGAAGGTACTCGTAGACGAGCTCCTCAGTGGGGGCACCAAAAGAATGTGCGGCGGAGGAAACAACTCAGGACTGCCTCTATAGCTTTCCTCTCACACACTCTTGGAAATACACACACATAATGGGAGGCACCACTCGGCTCTCACAACAAGCCTGGCCGAGACAGGACACACACACACACGATGAGAACAAAGAGGAGGACACTACGTGAGACACCACTCAACACAGATGCCAATACACACACTTGAAGGAGACCACTTAAGGCCAATTCTTTGATGGATTATCCCAAATAGTCTCAGCCCACCACACGTGGAGCAAATGAGCCAATACACACACTGAAATCTCCCACAACACTCAAGAAATGGAGCAGTAGCTTCAAACACAAGAGAAACTTACACACAGTTGAACAGCAGACAAACGATGAGGAATTAGGCCAAACTGATTGCACCACTGCGTCCGGAGCGGCCAAAAACCCCCACTTAGGATGTTCAATTGCTCAAATCCGAGGTCATATGAGCAGATTAAGGCCAAAATAGTCTCCCAGCACACTCAAAATAGGGTAGTGGTTCTTCCTTCCCATTTCTCTCGTCTTTCCACGCAGCTCTCGGGTTTTTTCTGTAATTTTTTACAGGTTTCAGACCTAGCCCTTGAAAGCGTCCATCCATGGGCACCTTAAGTGACCAAATCGGACTCCGGGAGAGCCCACACGGCTAAGATCGCCAGCTATCACTTTCCATGTGTCTGCCGCACACTTCACATGCATAAAGCTTTCACAGGAAGCTACCCAAAGCTCCGTCTCTGTCACGCCACGCACACCGAATCACATGGAGTGGACCCCCTATTGTCCCAAATGATGGCCTCTCTGCATAATTGACTAACCCGACACTGGCCGTGACTTCACTGTGTACACATCATCCAAGGCACGCGTAGTGGAACCCACTGCCATCCACTTGTCTTTCCACATCGGCGGCCATTATTCTAACTTCCTCTTGACGCTACCCATAACTAGAAGCCATTTACTCATAGAGCATATGAAACTGTACATTGGAAAGCAAAAGTCATGCAATACCATAGCGTGGACCATGTGGGGCCCACAAACTCTCAAACCTTCGGAGATGAGCACGTCTTATTTTGTGATGGCCATGCATTGTATATACACATGCTCTAATACTTGCATCAAAAAAATGCCTAACAGCGTTAGCCTTGGGAGAAGCCGGCTGGGAAGTCTTGGGCTTGCCACCATTGTGTTTCATTTCTGCACTCTGCGCAAGCGAGAGTGCGTCCTCAAAGGTGGCTGGCCTAAACATACGCACCTCCCATTGGATTTGCGTGTCCAGCCATACAAAAACTGCCCCTTCTTGTCCGTATCAGATAAGCCTAATTGCAGACACAAGGTCGAAATTTTATTGGCAAACTGAAGGACTGGTTGCGCGTTCTGACGCGCTCCCCTGAACTCGTCTTCGAGTCGCTCAAGGTAGTGGGGCGGTAGAAACGGCTACTTAAGGTCGTGGACGAACTCGTCCCACACATAAGCTGCCATACCTGCTCTGGTGTGGGCATGAGCCCACTGAGTCCACCAAGGAATGGCCTCACCTTCCAAGTACCAACTAGCTAAGATCACTTTGTCAATATCTGTTTTCCTCACTGCGGCAAAGTAAGCTTCAAATTGATGTAACCATGAATAAAGAGTAGTGGGATCGAGTTTACCATTATACTTACTGAAATTCATTTTCTCGGGAAAATGATTCGAGGGCGCCGCCGGTGTCAATCTGGCGTCCAAAGCTCTGAGGTAACGCTCGTGTTCCACTCGTCGCATGGCGTCGTCTTCTCGTTGTCGAATCTCCAATGCACGCATCTGCATCTCAAGCAAGGAGCTTGGCTGCGGCTGTGACCCCGCGAGAGGGTCCCTGTGACGAGGATCTGGTATCTGGGATACGGAAGGAGAGGGAGGAGGAGATGGAAAACGCGACGCTGGAGAGCGAGAACGCTCCTCCAGAGCCAAGATCCGCGCCTTCTGCTCATCCAACTTGGTTGTCTGGTCTGCGATTGCTCGCATCATCTGCTGGAACATGTCTGTGACACTCAAGCCGGGTGCCCTAGCTGGGCTGCCTGGTGCACTCTGGTCCCATGGTTCTGGTTCTCTCTCGTCGCCGAAACTCGCCATAGCGGGAAAATGCAATTCCTTTCCGGAACGCAATCTGACCATCCACTATCTGTGTGGGAGACTTCCGGAGGCTTCCGGAGGCTAAAAACCAACCGTCCTTCGAGGGACAGGAGTCATTCCGAAAGGGGTAGTCCACCGGCGTCTAAAACCCAACCACACGAGCGAAAAAAATTTTTGGTTTTCTTTGCTGAATCTTTGTCCTTGAAGTGAGCTCTGATACCACTGTAATATGCGAAAGCTTCGGAGAAGGATCGGTACTTCAAAACTCAGAAATCAGCACTCTTTTCGCGACGGAATTAACGCACAAACTGAAAGACGATGTGCAGAAAATAGAGAGAGAAAGGGGAGATGGAGAGGACACAGTATTGGGTCCCAATTACCCTCTGTAGGGCCCCCACCTCGGATGGTGTATTTGCTTTATTAGAATGATGTAAATCTGAAAACAAATACAGAAACTTGACCTTTTCTTGGCTGGAAAACCTGCCCTTGACCTTCAGTCCTTCACCCCTTTGCGTTAGCAACCTCTTGGCTGTCCTGGCCCTTGTTTTGCTTGATGCACTTGGTGAATTATGAGATGCCCTCATTGATTTCTTGGCTGGGCTTTTATAACCCCTTTTGCATCCAGTCGGCCAGCTTCAGGAAGGTCCACGACTGGGTCTTATTTAATAAAATGCTTTCACACTTTAATAAATGCTGGCCACTCTACGCCTGCCTGCTGGACAGTTTCCAGGCTGCTGGGCACCATGCGCATGGGTGTGGGACTGCCCCCTACACCTGGCCGACTTGCTGGGTAGGGTTTCTAACCCTGTCGGCTGCCTGTCCAGCAGCCCTAGGGCTGGCCGACAGCCCTTCCAGCCCAACCCATGGCTGGTGGGCACAGCCTGGGCCCTCCTGGCCCCTTGGGGGTGGTTCTACACCTCCCCCATGCCCACACTAAGAGTGCAAGTGCAAATCTTCGCACTGGGGTAGCCCTATGGGCTGGCCCCATCTCTACATGCAAACCTACATGCCTACAGAGGTCTGGCATCCAGTTGCAAACCAGATACACAGAACATCTGACATCATTCCAGAGGGAGACTCACAGCGCGGACTGGCACTGCTTCATGTGCAGGGCAGTGCACACCTGACCTTGGACTCATGTGCAGGACAATGCACACCTGACCTCGGACGACTGAGATGGATCCCTGGCTGACTCGTCCCGGACTGGGCTCACATGGGACCAGTTCACCATCCCAGGTCCTGCACCTTCTGTACAGAAATGTCTACGTGGCATCCAAGTGCGGGATGCACGTGACAAAAGCAAGGGTGACTACTGTGTTGAACAACCACCCCTTCGTGCAGGGCTCCTAGAAGTGTGCCTGGTGACACTGTCTCTCTAGCATGGCCAGAGCTGCATACCCTCGTGTGAGTATCCCTGGCTGCTTGTGACATAGTAAATCTTCTTGGCGGAGTCGTAAATGTAATCCCCAAGTACACATATGAGTCTTACCACCTCTACTTGTCCTCCTGCTAGTGTGAAGATGGCCTGTCATCATCGAACCGGCCAATGAACTCAGCCACCTCATCGATGTATAGCCCAAATAGTGTATTGCTTCACACCTATGGTGCTAGCAATAACATCAGATAGCCCCCCGGGGCATCGTATGCGCCGAGGACCTGCTCATATAAAGCATAGATGCCCCAAAGCATCTCTGATGTGATCCCCAATGACTACACGCTGGAAGAGTCTCTCTCGTGGCACCGTGCCAAATGCTTTGTGGAAATCCACAAAGCAGCAGTAGACAGGCGATGGTGCGGCGAGAGAGAGAGAGAGAGAGAGAGAGAGAGAGGCACCTTGCCTAAGCTGGACAGCAGACGGGCGATGGTGCGGCGTATGTATGATGCAGGTACGAAAACGCGACGGCGGCCCAAAACACGAAGGAAATTGATTTCAAAAAAGATACGGAACCCTAGGCGATGCGAAACCGACGGGTTTGGGCTTCAAAAAAAAGTCCACATGAACTGTTCCATACACCGTACGGATCCGAACTGTACGTACTATACGGACTGAACCATTCTGTACCAGTACGGAATGCAACTATGAGATGCCATGGAGGCAAGTGCCAAGGAGGCTTGAGCAATGGAGGTGAGTGTAGGAGAGAGAGATGTAGGAGAGGCTAAAGCAACTTGCAAGAGATGAGTGTGTGTGTGCGTGTGCGCACTTGCCAATGGAGAGGCTAAAGCAAGAGGTGAAAGTAGGAGAGAGAGAGTGTAGGAGAGCAAGAGAAGAGTGTGTGCATACGTGCGTGCGTGCGTGTGTGTGTGTGTGTGCGCGTGCGTGTGCGGTGTGAGCTTGCCAATGGAGAGGCTAGAGCAAGAGGCGAAGACTACAAGTGACAATTGAAATTACAACTTATCCAACGCCACTTGAGCCTTGAGGAGAGCTTGAGCCTTGCCCAATGCCCACTTGAGTCTTGAGCCTTGAGGAGTGTTGAGCCAATGAGCTTCCCACTTGAGCCTTGAAAGTTGAGGAGCCTTGAGCCTTGAGGCTTGAGCTTGAGCCTTGCTTGAGCCTTGAGGAGTGTTGCAAGTGCCAAGAGCTAAGAGGCTAGAGTAAGTGCCAAGGAGGTGTGTCTTGAATCTTCCTATAGCATGTGCCAATGGGGGCTCTTCTTATAGCCATGGGCCAAGTGGGGAGGGGCTGCTCAACGGCTAGGCGCCCAATGGCTATAGGGCACAACAGCTACGGCAAACTACAGTCAACTCTGCGCGCAACGGTCATTTGACCGTCCTGTCCCGTCCCGTCCCACATGGCCAGCTGTCCCGACGTACCCGAATCGTTGTCCCGTTGCTACAGCATGGACTCGCACGTCCCCCGGCCGACCCCATCCCGTCTCCGTTCCAGCACGTTATGTAACGGCGTTCCCACGTCCCCTGTGACTATGTCGTCTCCCCCCGTTTCAGTATAGCTTGGATTCCCCATACCTTGATCTCTCACGTCAGGAGATCAACCGGATCATCCGGTACACATACACCAGACATGGGTGTCTCCGTCAGAGATTGGTAAGAAGTGTGAGTTCTACAGACATCACTTCTTGAGACTCTTCGAGGATGGATTCTTTGAGATCCCGGGTACATGCAGATACACATGTCACATGCCATGCGTATCACGATCGGCCAGCTCAGGGTATCCTCCCACCACCTCAAAGTAGAGACTGGCAGAGCTCACGATATCCCACATGAGGAAAGGACATGCACAGTATGCATCACAGGAGCAATAGAGGATGAGACCCATTATATGCTCAGTTGCCCAGCTTACTATGAGATACAGGGGAGACTCCACAGCCTCTTCCGATAGGGATTCGGACCACTCACACGGGTGATACATTTTGAGGATCAGAGGTGCTTGGGCATGTACTTGATGGAGCTTAGACGACACAGGGATGTAGTGTTGAGGCAGCATGCTGAGAGAGCCCCGGCTCTGACAGGACACCTCACATAGAGCCATCACAGATTTCTTTGTGGTACATACATCCACATCGGAATCCACTGCCCACAACAATTCCTCTACTATGACATCAGAGCCCACCACCTGTACCCACGCTCCAGCTCCACGCCAGTTCTTATTGAGAGAGCTCGATCCATTCTACGAGCCAAACGTCTCCAACCCAGAGCATCAGGATCCTCCACCACACGGAGACAGATTCATGAGGTTCTCCACCGACATGTCATGCTCCCATCACAGACGCCTGATATTCACTCCACCATCGGATCGATTCTGGCCAAGGCAGGTATCGTCATTAGCTGATCACAGCATATCTTACTCTACACAGGATCATCTACTAATCACATGTACTGTCAGATGTCTTCATTTTACTTTTCCTTTCAGTTTTCCATGGCTCAATATATCCATGGTACCATTGTATTACTTTTGGTCTCATAGGCCCTTGGGGTCTTCCGTAGACGTTAATATAACTTTCTTTCTTTCTTTCTTTCTTTCTTTCTTTCTTTCTTTATATATATATCGTCATGATGACTGTAGTTCAGAAGCCTCCATAGCCGCTGATCCAACATTAACCCCTTTGATATAAAGTCATATACTTGTGTCATAATCTCTTCTTCTTGTACTTCACTCACACGGTAAGGAGGTCAATTCGGGGGTGAGCTCCCTAGAATCATGATCCTCTTATACAAGATCAAGTGGAAGGAGAAAGTCTTGCTCTGCTCGCTGAAGCTTCCGCTCCCCCCCCCCGCCTGCCCTGGGTTTCTGCCGCCCTCGCGTATGCTCCCCCCCTCGCCTGGTTTTCTTGCGCCCCCCTCCCTTCTTCAGCGCCCCGCCAGCCTCTGCCCTCTCTTCCCCCCACCCCCCTTTCGCGTTGCTTCCGCCCCCCCCCCCCCCCCCCCCCCCCCGGTTTTTTCTTCGCCGCCGCCTTACCCCTCCCCTTCTTTCTGTTTTATTTTTCCCGTCCCCTGGGGGTTTTTTGCCTTCCGCCTTCCCCCTCCGCCCTTTGTGTGCAGCTCGGTTCTTGCAGGACTCTCCGCATTCGCTCCGCCTTCGACATAGCTTCAGACTTTGATGGAGGCTCCTCCTGCCCCGCCTCAGAGGGACTCTTCTGCAGCCCCTGAGGATACCCCCATCAGGCTTTCTCTTTCGCCAGAAGAGGAAGCGAGCCTCGCCGCAGAGGTGGAACGCCTCCAGGCACATTCCACCATCTGCCGTATAGTCGGCACTCGCCCCAGCAGAGGGAAGATCCGAGATCTTCTCCAGGCCCACCTTCTTGCAGATGTGGGCAAGATCCTGGACGTTCAATTATTGGGCCGTGGACACTACCAGATTGAGTTCGAGACAGCCCAGAGCGTGGCCCAGGTCCTAGCCATGAGTCCCCTTGACATCAGGGGTGCTCGGGCATTCTTCAGACCTTGGCAGCATGGCTTTGACCCAGCAGGGAGAGCGCCTATTTCATGTTACAGTTTGCCTCCCTGGACTTCGCCGTGAGTACCTTCCGCTCCTTTCTAAACTAGGAGCATTGGTGGGCTCGGTGCTTGAGACTAGCCCCACAGCAGCTTCAGTGGTGGCTAGAGCAGCTGGGCTACCTTCGGTCAGAGTTTTGGTTCCTGACATGTCCTCCCTTCCAAAGGTCATTCAGCTACCTAGGATGGGGGGGGGGGGGGGGGGGATGGATTGATCAGAGAGTGGAGTTTTTGGGGCTCCCGAACCAGTGTTTTATCTGCAGGTAGATCGGCCACATGGCCAAGGCCTGCCCTCGCAGGAGACCCCGACCTTCACCGCAGCAGCAGGCCCCCGATGGCCCGCCCACAGATGCGGCTCGGCAGGCAAACTCCGGGACACCTGCTCAGCCCACAGAGACCTTGGAGTGGCAGCCTGGACAGGGGCGCTGTCGAGGGAGACAGCCACAGTAGCACGCCAAGAGACCAATGCAGCAGCAGCCACAGTCTCCGCATCACTGGGTTCTCGTGAGGAATAGCTTTGCTCCCCTCCAGTAGGAGACCCCAGCACCGACTGAGGACCAGGAGATGCCAGCACCCCCTCCTTCGCCCCCACCCCCCCTCCCCCGTCCCCCCCTCCCGCCTCGCTTCCACCTTCGCCTCCTCCCGTTCCCACTACGGATTTGGCAGCAGCTCCTTCTCCACCCCCTTCTCCCCCCCTCCTCCCCCCCCCCCCGCCTCAGCTCCCCGGGAGGCCCTGGCAGTCACCTGCAGTCCGGTGGACACTGAGCACCGACCTTGCTTGAGCACCGCAGAGGAGACTTACCATGCCGATTCAGGCTTCACGGATATCGTCTATCCGTAGTCGGCTGAGTCGTCTCGACACTAGACAGCGCTCGAAGGCTTTTGATTACTCCTTCACACGGCTTTTTGGAGCGGAGGGCCCCCATGAGCCAGCACCCATCAGAGTTCATGTAGTGATACCTCCGGCCCGAGGGGAGGAGGCACTTGATTCAGCGGTGGCCTTCTCATTCCCTCTCTGTGGCCCTAGCGACCGGGAGTGGACTCTGGATCTCGCTCTTAGCATTTTGAAGACTCAGGCAATTGAGTTTTCTCACCATGTGAGCGATCTAGAGGTGACAGACGTGATAGGCCGACTATGGGAGTTGGCTCATTTTTTCTTTGATACTGGGAGTGTGGATGCCTCCGGGATTCGACATTCGGTGGTTCGCATAGTGGCAGACTTAGCGCGCGACCCTGGATATGTATGCATACACGAGGTTGCTCTGTCTGAGCGGGAGGCAGTCGCCATGGGACACAGCCACTGGTGCCTGATCCGAGATTCTTGCAGCACACCGGGTGGGCAGATTCGTAGCCGCTCGGATGGGGACTATTCTCCATCCAAGCCGCTTGCGAAGGCCCGCCGTACGGCTGAGACAGCCTCCACCTCAGCAAGTCATCCATGAGGATCATCTCATGGAATGTACAGGGCCTTGGCGGTGCACACTATATACGTTATCGCGGTTGCTTGAGGCAGGAGCTTCAGAGATGCCTGGTTGGGGGCAGTATTGATATTCTGATGATGCAGGAGCACCATTTGGGTGAGAGCAGGTGTCACATGCACTCTGCACTCAGTGCATGGTGACAAGATGGCTCATCATCAGAAGTGCAACAGTTGTACAGTTTTAGAACCCAATAGGATGATAATTGTCGTACGCCGTGACCCCATTGTACATCCTCAGTCCAGGATAAGTCAGGCACGAGCTACATAGGTCATTCCTCAGCCTTAGCGGGTCAGTCAGTCAGTCAAGTCCCTTCAATCAGTCAGTCAAGTCCCTTAACCCACTTGGAGAGAATCATTCATGCATGTAGAGTCAGTAGAAGCCTTAGGGTTTGCATCAGAAAGCACTCTGCATCCTGCATAATATGCATTCATATGCCTGTGCATCATTTAGAACATCCCCGAAGCCTTAGGGAATTTACTGGGATTTATCTGGTATTTTTCCCATATTTAATAGTATTTATTTAGCATTATTTGCATTATTGGGCATTTATAAATATAAAACTTTATTAAATGACCAACCTCCAGTTAGTATAAATAGGCTTGCATAGAGCTTGTTTTCTCATTCAATCTTCATTGTGCTAAGAGCTCTTCTCCTCAACCCTAGGAGCATTCTTGCCTTCAGCCCTAGACTAATCCAGCCCTTGGAGCTCATAAGCTTGCTTCTCCAGCCCTTGAGAACCCCTTGCTTCATACAGCCCTAGGCGCCTGCTATCAGCCTCCAATCAGCCTGTTTTCAGTATCAAAGCAGCCCTGATTCAGTCCTCTACAGTCTCTAATTCAGCATACTGACAAGCCTCAGTTCAACGCCAGCATTCAGCCTGCAGTACCCTGCGTTTTTCTGTCCAGCAGCAGAATACCTTTGCGTTTCTGTCCATCAGCCTCAGTACCCTGCAGTTTCTGTCCAGCAGCCCCAAAACCTCTGCGTTTCAGTCCCTCAGCACCCCTTCAGGCTTGCGTTTCTGTCCACAGCAGTTTCCAGCCCTGAATCAACAGTCTACAGCAGTTTCCAGCCCTGAATCTGCAGTTTGCATCAGTATCCAGCCTTCTGTGCATCATCCATACATGCAGCAGTCATCTGGTGAAGGTAACACAGCATTCATAAGTGTTTTCAGCATTCTAACATAGTGTAGAACAGTCCACCTTCTTCTTTTCTCAACCTCAGGTGTGCAGCCCTTCCTCATGCCCTTGGGAAGAGTGCATAGGCTTGAGATCAGGTCATCGAGGTGTTTCTACAGCAGTGTACAGATCAGCCACTCTCCGATCCTCCGAGATCTTGCGTTTGGCTTATCTACAGTCCACAGTCATTCTCTCTAAAGAAATAAAGCAAATACTATCTCGTTATCGGGATAGGGGCCCCTTCAGTGGGTAATTCGGGACCCAATCTGGTGTACAGTTCTCATATCTCTCTCTCTCTCATCTCTTTAAAGTTTGAAGTATTGAAATGGATTGCTAAACTCACGAAACTCAGGATACAGAAGACGGTGTGAGCATTTGTGTGACGGGATCTTCCAATACAAAGACTTCCGCTGCATATCACAGCAGGATCCGGAGATACGGTTCGGTGATGTCTGGTAGATGGGACACATTTTGGTCTGCAGGGTTTGGCCCCTTGGGTGGGCAGGGAGGAGTATGTATGGTCATTGCGGATGTATGGCGGCAGGCCATTGTGGATCGCGGGATCATTGTGCCTGGTAGAGCACAGTATGTCATTTTGAGGATGCATGATGAGCTCTTTGGCGTGCTCAATGTCTATGTGCCCAACCATGCTAGTGCCAGAGCAGAGTTCTGGACCAGGTTACGGATGCATTGCCAGAGGCCGCACATTGGTGTGTCGGGGGAGACTTCAACATGCTTGAGGACCCGGCCGATAGGGTGGGAGGCAGTCATGTTACAGTGCACGGCACGGAGCTTGCAGCTTGGGAGCGATTTTGCATGACACTGAGGATCACTGATGCATGGCAGCGTGAGGCTTTCTCCCGCTCTCAGGACAGTCTTAGTTTCTCTCGGTCGGATTGCCGTCAGTAAGGGACTAATCTATCACGGATTTATCGCTTCTATGTGCGCGACAGGTTAGGGGAGCGTGGGGGCTCTGTCGGCATTCTCGCTGGCACCTCTTTTTCAGACCACGCGCCAGTTATTTTGACACTTGAGGAGAGGACACGGAGACCAGCGTGCAGTTGAGGATCCCAGAGAGGGTACTTACAGATCCTAGTCTCGCTGAGGACATTGAGAGGATATGGCATGATAGCCAGAGCTTTGACCAGGATGCAGCAGGCCAATGTGCCCAGGGACTCATCGAGCTCAGGCTTTTTTTGCACGCTGCAGCCTTGACACGGCTGGGAGAGACTCGCGAGCGGGAGCGTCGGTTGAGACGTAGCCTTGCTTCGCTTCAGCGCCTTCAGGAGCAACAGCCTACATGTGAGTGGTTGGCGTCCCAACTGAGCCAGGCACCCCAGGAGGTTAGAGAGGCAGAGGAGCGGAGACATGAGTTCTACTATCGTCGCCAGGCCTCTCAATGGACGCAGCTTGGTGATAGAGTGACTGGGGAGTTTTTTGAGATTACTGGACCTCGCCATGCTCGAGCAGGAGTCCGCCAGCTCAGGAGGCAGGACGGATCGGTAGCCACTGAGCCCGGGGAGATCAAAGCCATTGCCACTGAGTTCTATAGAGACCTGCTTTCAGCGGAGCCAGCCATTGAGGCTCGGGATGATTGCAGACAGACAGTGTGGGCCCATGTGCAGAGGAGGGTCACAGATCGTATGCGCACAGTTCTGGGTGAGCCTCTTTCAGAGGTTGAGCTTGCTGAGGCCTTGAGGGTCCTTCCGCGCCATAGTTGCCCTGGGGAGGACGGATTGACGCCTGCCTTTTGGGGCCAGGCCTCCGCAGGGGCTTTCAGTATGTTTTGGACACTGGGGTGATGCCACAGAGCTTTTCAGAGGGCTTGATCTTTCTTATCCCCAAGGGGGAGGGAGTATCAGATGATATCCGACATTGGAGACCTATTACGATCCTCAATACTGTCTACAAGGTCTTAGCAAAGGCCTTGAGTTTGAGGATCCAGCCCTTCCTGGGGGAGTTGATTCATGCTACCCTGACAGGATTCGTCAAGGAGCGCAGTATCCTTGACAACATTTTCACCTTCTGGGAGGCGACGGCCTGAGCTAGATTTCTCGGTGAGGACCTGGTCGTGATGCTTCTCGATTTTGAGAAGGCATACGATAGAGTCGATTGGGGTTTCTTAGAGGGCACTATGCTTCGCCTGGGCTTTGAGCCAGTTTGGATTCGAGGAGTGGCGGCTCTATATTCCACAGCTCGTAGCAAGGTGCTGATGGCAGGAGGACAGGGGCCGAGTTTTGAGTTGACCAGATCAGTCCGTCAGGAGTGTCCTCTCGCCCCTTTTCTTTTTCTCTTCTTTGCTGAGGCTATGAGCATGTATCTGACGACAGAGGAGGTTGGTTTGGGAGGACTCCAGCTCCCAGTCCGGGGGGAGGACCTGCTCGATGCTGAGTTTGCTGATGACACGGGTTTATTTTTGCATGGCCAAGAGGCCGATCTTCAGCGGGCAAAGCAGGCGCTTCAGGTTTTTAGTGCAGCTTCGGGAGCATTGATCAATTCGCGCAAGATAGTGGCCTTTTGGATCAGTAGCGCTCCCACTCCGGCATGGAGCCCAGACCCGGGTTTTAGATGGATTCCTCCTAGCACAACAGTGCGGTATTTGGGATGCCAGATTGGACTAGATTTGTCACCTGAGCAGCAGATTGCCCCGCTTCTTCTGAGCATTCGGAAGAAGCTTTTGTATTGGAGTACAGCTCGGCTATCCTTGGCTGGGAGGGTGGTGGTGGCAAATCAAGTGCTTTTAGCGACCATGTGGTACATCACATCTTGCTGGATCTTCTCAAGCTCTTGCATCAGCCAGGTACAGAGGCTGATCAGGAACTTTCTTTGATCTGGGAGGGATGGTCAGCCAGCCCGGGCTAAGGTTGCTTGGGCAGTTATTACACTTCCGCTGGCCCAGAGGGGCTTGGGCATTATAGATCCAGTTGATCAGAGTAGAGCCTTATTGGGGAAGCTTATTGTTCGGGGGCTGCTTCCAGGCGCTGAGCCTTGGAAAGAGCTTCTTTTTCAGCGGCTGCAGGCTAGGGCTCCCCCAGCAGGGGGCACTTGGGCACCAGAGATACGATGGATCTTCATAGAGATGAGGAGGACAGGCCTCAGTAGAGGATGGGAGGACAGATTTGCCTTGAGCATCCTGCGAGCTTGGGAGTTGCCGAGACCGGGACTCTCTCAGAGACCTCCTTCTTGTGATGAGGAGCGGGCCAGACAGCCGCTCATCTGGAGCCCAGCGGTACGCATAGCGCAGGGTCATATGCTGGGTTCTCGGCCTCGTCTAGCCTGGCGACCATTGGCGGCAGGCCCAGCACGTAGTTTTGGAGACTGGCAGGCCTTCTGCAGTCTCCCAGAGGAGATCCAGGTGGAGAGGCTGAGTCACTTCAAAGGGGGGACTGATTATGAGGGATGACATTCAGGAGGCACTCACAGAGGAGTGGTTCACGCCTCTCGAGCCAGTGGCCCCACGGTGGATGGGAGCCTTTACACAGTTGGAGATCCTAATTGCTGTCAGAGCTTGCACTGAGGATGGTAGATGCCTCTACTATGAGATCCAGGATGAGGGCAGACTTCAGAGAGTGGAGGCGGAGTCGCCTTTGGTTGCAGAGTGCATCTTTCAGAGGATACGGGTAGTGGCCGTCGCTTCCCGGAAGTGGCATATTGATCCAGACCCTACAGATGTGGACTCTGATTGGCGCATATGGGCATATGCAGCGTGCCCCTTGGCCAGGCTCCAGTGGGACCCTGGCGAGTACGAGTGGCATGATCCTTATGCATCCCCCGAGGCCACAGAGATCACCTTTTTCCAATACACTGTTCGGTTGGGGAGACATATTTTGACGGCGAGGAGGATGGTCTCTCCAGCTGCATCGGAGCATTGGCGGCTACAGGGACTCTCACAGGAGTTCCTGGAGGATTTTTGGACCAAGCTCTGGGCTAGTCGACAGGCACGCAGGATCTTGACTTTCCAGTGGCTGGTCGCCCACAGGGGCTCTGCAGTTGGCACCTGGCTTGTCTACAGTGGTCTTCCGGCAGCCTGCGTCCGATGCGGCCACCCTTTGGAGACACAAAGACATTGCCTATGGGACTGTCCTCAGGCGCAGCAGATTTGGCTACTGCGCATTCTGGCCCCCCTCTCTCCAGAGGGCATGTATACGTGGGGTGCCGCTGCTTGGTCGACTTTGTCAGGGCCTGCTATGGGCTATGAGACGGAGCAGGACAGCCAGGCCATCAAATTCATTAGGGGCAAGCCTCGCCTTGTTCCTTCACCGGATTTCTCGTCCGCGAGCAAGACACAGGAGAGGGATCTACGATGGGAGCTCCTCAGCAGCCTCACCATCTGGTTCACCTGGAGAGCCCGGTGTTTCAGGGCCTTTGAGGGGAGACTGGAGCCACCAGCAGAGACTGTTCGCGGGATTTGGCAGGAGTTAATCCACACCCTGCGACGAGGACAGTATGACCACATCCGGGGCGACTCGGATGAGGCGATCTTGCGGCGCCAGGCCTTTCACACCACTTGGCGCAGTGGCCCCTTCTATACCCTACACGCGGGTTCCCCCCACTGGCACTACAGGCCACCTGTTTGGCTACTCCCCCCTCCTATTGTATGATATAGCCCCTCAGTTCTTTGTACTGATATTTGTACTTTTCTGCACCTAGGGAGAGTCTCCCTAGCTGCCTTGCTTGGATCTCTGCTCTGTTTTCTTATGAACAGGAGAGGGTCTTTTGTAGCCCTACGGGCGTTTTTTATATAACTAATGAAAGGATCTTTTCTCGGAAAAAAAAAAGAATCATGATCCTCTGGTTGCTCAAGCAACTCTCCTGGAATAACATCCGTGAAGCAATCCTTGTATCCCTCTTGAAGCTGTAGTCTCTCCCTCTCAAGAGAGTTCAAATCTTTCACCAAGTCTTCACTCTTATCCTTTACAAAGATCATATACACAAAGATGGAAGACTTTACTGCTTTGGAAACACATACATGAGATACAATAGGGATGGTATCTCCCTTCTTCTTTGCTACAATAGTGATATCCTTCTTCTTATGCTTAAAAGAAATGGTCCTCTCAGGAATCTGGATAATAGCACTCTTCCTATGGAACAATGGCATCTCCAAGATGACATCCGAGTGCACCAAAGGTGAAATATAGAGCCCTAGATATGAATCCTCAACTTACAAATGATACACGTTACTGCCACTGCATCACCATGAAACACTTGCTCTACATGCAAGGCCGGTCCCATCACCTCGGTTTTGATATTCAATTGTTCCGCAAGTTGTATGGAAATGAAATTAATTGTGGCTCCCATGTCAAACAACACTAGAGCATTCTTGTCCTACACTTTGCCCCAAGAGAGGCATAACTCTCTAGCCGGGTTCTAAAGTGTTTCCCAATACATCGAGAATCCCACCAACCACTAGCTTAGACTTTTCTTTGGACTTGACCTGCTCTCGAGGTCTCTTAGGACAATCCGGACATTGGGACGACATGTGCCCCTCTTTGCCACATCTAAAGCATTTCCCTTCCTTGCGATAGACCTCTATTTGCTCATTGGTGAAGTTGTGATTTCCTTTGTATGAGTTTGGAATACCCCTCGGCTTCATAAGCTGAAACCTATTCTTGGAGTTCTCACGCTTCTCAAGTACCGAAGACTTTTGATCTCTAATACTTGTCTTTTTCTTTGGTTCATCTACCATGTAGACCCTAGCAACAACTGAAGCTGAATGCATCAAATCTTGGATGGTATCATTCGAGCATACATTCACAAAATCTCGAATGTTGTCATGCAAACCAGCCCAATACTTTCTTAACTTAGACTTCTTAGAAATCTCTTTAAAAGGAGTAATCTTGAGGTATGCATCCCAAAATTTCTTATTGTAATGATCAATTGTCTCACCTGTTTCCATCCGCAATCTTTCCCATGCAAGGTGCACATCATCTTCAAACTTCTTAGGTAAAAACTCATCATAAAATTGCTTCTTGAAGTCTTTCCGTTTCTTGGGAGATGGTCCCTCAACCATGAGTGCACCCCACCATGCATTTGTTGTCTCCGTAAGATGCAAACTAGCCATGCAAATCTTGGATGACTCTGAATAGTTTTCGGACCAAAAGCAATATCAAATTGGTGGTGGATAAACCTTTGTCTATGTAACCATAAGCTTCGTCTTATGGTGTAAACCGCACTGTCCTTCCTCCTCCTTTGAATTCCTAGCTTTGCGCTTACCTTTCTTCCCTTTCTTTCCATGCCGTGGAGAGGGTGACCTAGAAGGGGAAGAAGAAGAAGAAGATGAAGATGAAGATGAAGATGAAGATGAAGATGAGGAAGATGAAAGGCTTGATGAAGAAGATGGCCTCCTGGACCTTTTCCGACCATGTCAACTTTTTCCATGATGAGAGTGAGCTGATTTGGAATGGCTTCTCTTCCGTCCACGAGAAGGTGGAGGATTGGGTGATCTCTTTGAGGGAGATCTCTTTGATGAAGACTTTTATTTTCAGCAGCATGCTCCTTTGTTGGTTGCTCATCCCCTTTCTTCATTTTCTCAATCTTCTTAGATAGTTGCTCAAAAATTCTCATCAAGTTGGGAACTTGGAGAACAGTGTCCAAATTGTTCATAGTTTCTTTGACCATGTGGGTTTTCTTTCCACTTTTGTTGGCTTGGTCCTCTTCTTGGTGGTGAAGGCTACCCATTGCTTGAAGAAAAAGCAAAAAGCACCGCGTGAAAAAGATTGTTAACCCTCGATATAACCTTCGCTCTGATATCACTGAAACAAACCTTTGTAAGGGCTATGGTACCAGGTAAAGGTACTAAGCTTATCTTCAAGAAAACAACAATTTCATGCGTAAAACCATGAGAAAATCTGAAAATAAGCAAAAGAGAGAGAGTAGAGAGAGAAGACACCACAATAAGGCGCCAATGAGGTGATAGCTCAAGTGGTGAAGGTGTTTGCCTAGGACCAAGAGGTCCTAGATTCAAAACCCCCCTTGGTGCTTCCTCGACGGCATCGCCTACAGGTGGATAAATAAGCGCCTAAGGGCCTCTGTCTATGAATCGTGAAATTTGGTAACTATGGGAGGATCTTGGGCCAAAGGCCAGTTGAAAAAAAAAAAAAAAAAAAGGGACACCACAAGAAGGGTCAAAATAGCCTTGGGCCAACATCCCCCCCCCCTCTCCTCGTTATATTAGATACAACTAACACCAGTATGGGCCCCTAACATGATTGGCATCGGATGGAGAGACCACAGATCCTCATGATCTCCAGGATGATTCTTAGCAACCATCAGTACCACATGAGATCATCAGAGGAGAGCTCCCATGATGGTAGAGGCTCTATTTCAGACCATAGCCTACACCAGATGCATCAAAGCCATGGGTCTAGAGAGACTACCCTACCATGGAGTTGTCACAGAGTATTGCCACACAGGCTCTATTTCAAACGATAGCCTACATCAGATGCATGACAGCCATGGGTCCAGAGAGACTAACCCACTTAGCCATGGAGTTCTCATAGAGTTTTGCCACAGAGGTCCATCACCCATCATGGTATGTTGTAGTAGATGAATGGTTCTTACCACATGGGCTCAACATGGATAGATTACCGCCCTTCGATTATGATGATGACTCCCCATACTTTACACTCTCCCAAGAGGAGAGGAATAGAGTTCTGAGACAGGATTTGATCCAGATGCACACCAGGGAGACTTGGTCAGGTCTCCTTCCCACCAAGATGCAATACTACAGAGATCATTTTCTTAGATTCACAGAGGATGGATTTGTTAGACGACCAAGCTCTCCCGTATCGTCGACGACTTTGCAGGATTCATCACCCGCATCTGTACTTCCAAGGAGATCCTCTTCATGAGATTCCCTGTTATAGAGAGAAGCAAAATGTTGCCATATACCTCTGGCCAGCGTCATATGCTTGATATGATTGATTACCTGCGGTGTGCGGTTGAGAAAAATGAAAGAACGGACCCTGGCGTTGACACCATCCCACAACTGTGCGTGTGCCTCGCATTCCTTCCGAATCGAGGGTAACTCCCCTTCCTCTAACTCCGGCCATGGAACCCCAACAACAATGAAATCAGCAAGGTCGTAAGACTCCAAAACAAATTCCATCATTACCTTCCTTATGCCGTAGTTGTTCCCGTCCAACTGATGGTCCACTGGAAACGTGGGGAGTGTTGGGATCTTCACGTGCCTCTCAGCCATCTCAAGTAAATCTGCCATTGTGGGGGTGTAACTGAAAAGGGTGGGTGGGTGGCAAAAAAGAAGAACTTAAACCTGCAAGTGGCTGTCCAGCAAATCAGCCCGCTTACTCTTGCTTCTCCTCTTCCCGGACAGTCCAAAACAGTCCACCAATCAGCAACACAACAGCCCCCTCTTGCTCACACAGTTCCCAAGATTTATCAAGAGCCTAAAGCTCTAATACCATGTCAGAATATGCAGCGGAGATGAAGACAAAATCTGAAAACACAAGAGCAAGTGCACTGCAGAAAAACACAGCAAAATAGAGAAGGAGAGAGAGAGGCATGTAACTCTGCTATATACACAAGAGAAAACCCGGAATACCCAATACAAATTGTGTGGGGGCTACGGGTCATTTTATATGGCCCCTAAGAGCCAGTCGGCCAGCCCAAAAAGAAGCCGACAGGAGCAAAAAGCTCACGACCTGCTCATGTCTCCAGTCGGCCAACAAAGACTCAGTCGGCCAGCACACAGATGGAGACATGGACCAGCAGGGGCAGTCGGCCAGCATCCAGGACCCAGACCAGCAGTCGGGGGGGTGCGGTTCAGCCCATCTTCTGGCCCCTAGTGTGGTATACTGTGCAGAGTTGACAATGGTCATCCTTCTTTTATCTGGCATGCTTATGTGTATTTTCAGTTTTCATGATTGATAAGATTTCCGTGTTACAGTTGCCCTTCCGTTTACACGGGATGAACAAGGCACAAGTGCGAAGCAGCGGAACAAGGCGCACAGTGCAGAGGGGGTTGGGGGAGAGAGGAGAGTCACAATAGAGGAGTCCAGAGCATGACACCGACGGGTTTACTGTTGCTTTGTGGATTTCCACAAAGCCTTTGATACAGTGCCTCAAGCCACACTACTGTAGAGACTCCAAGATTTGGGAGACCATCATACATGATCTGTGGGGGGGGGGGGGGGGGGTGGCGGTAAGGGGATCATTGCATTTAATGAGTTGGTCATAGGGTGGGTGAGATGCCCAAGAGGATTATCAAAGAAGATCTCCAGTACCATCGGAGTGAAGCAAGGATGTCCACTATCTCCCACTCTCTTTGGCCTCTACGTCGACAAGATTTCGGCCTTCATTGATAGAGGAGGGGAAGGAGGCGAATCACTAGAGCAGGCATCGTTGTTTCCATACTGCTTTATGCGAATGACATTGTGCTTATTAGAGATTCTCCAGAGGCTCTCCAGAGGCATCTTGACACATTACAAGACATTTGTGCACAACGGGATCTCCCATTAAACCGTGGAAAAACCAAGGTTATGGTCTTCAACACATCCCCTCTTTTCACATCTCGATTGAGTTTCACCTACATGGGCAGCCCAGTGGAGATTGTACACTCATATGTGTACTTGGGAGTCACTTTTACTGGACCGGTCTTCTCGATGAGCCATGCTGCAGAGGCTAGACTTATGCAAGGGTATGTTTCTCTTGCTCTCATGGAGAGACAATGCTTCCAGGCCCATTTCCAGGAGCCGAGGACCAAGATATGGCTATTTGACACCATGGTCGGCTTGATGTACGGAGCACCCTTTTGGGCACCTGATCTTACAGAGCAGCCAAATGGCCAAAGATAGAGAGGCCTTAGGTCATGATGCTCCCATATGATATGCAGCAAACCCTCAGCCCCACATGATATTATCCTAGCAGAGTTTGCTACGGCACCCATGGTAGTAGAGGCACTCTTCATGCATTCATAGGATCAGAGCCATGGCCCCCTAGAGACTCCTAAGGCTCCCCTACAGTCCTCCCAGTAGCTAACAGCAAATGAGCATAAGTCATGGTATAGCTGAGTATGCACAAGGCAAGGACTCAAAATGGATCGCCTATCACATGCGGGCTCTGGGAGTCTTCTTTCAGCCCTAAACACCATCTAGGAACATGCTGATGCAAAACACATGCAGAAGAGAGAGAGAGATAACTCAGTATTCAGTATATTATAATGTACAAAAAGGAAGTACAAGTCCTGCAGCCCTTGGCTGCCTTGAAAAGGTAGAAAGTTCCTAATCCTACATCCTATTCTATGACCCAGTGCTTGGCTGGACTGAATGACTCAAAACGATGAGCATAGCCCCTTTTTATAACACTTCCTGGTGCATGACACCTAGTCGCCCTGCTGTTGGCCAGCATCAGCCTGAACCCGCCGACCTGAATATCATGTTGGCCAGCCCTGTAACTACAGCCAACAAGCTCTTGTTCCAATCCTGGGTTCTCCTACACACCAAAGCGCCTAGTTCATACCCACAACCTGTCTTTTCCTGCTGCCTATCAAAGATCAGCTCTTGGAATGAGCATGCACAGGTCTTGCACATCACATCCCCATCTGCTAAACTTGATGACGGGATTCCAACTTCTGCTCTTGGATGATTCTCATCATCCCATTGTCTATTCCTGGAGTCCTCCTATGATCTATCATCCCTCCCTCCCTGGCAACCTTTTCACTAAAAACCCAACCCGGTCTCCAAACCCACTCTAACTCTAATGAAGATCTGTGCATCTGTTCCATCCCCTCCCCTTTCCATTCCTGCCATGTCCCTCAACACTTTCTCTAGTCTTCTTTCCTGAGTATTGACTCTAGCACTCTCACTCCACCCCTTGGAGGATCATCCTCCCTTGGAACAATTGCCTGAAAGCCTTTCCTCATGTGCCCCAGTGGCACCCAACTCACAGGACTACCATTGGGTCTTGTGGAACGCCACCAACCAACCTCCAAGGAATTTCTTCCATGTCTTGTGTTCCTTTCCTTGGGCATTGTACCTGTGCACTTTCCTATACCTTGGACCTACGCACCTTCATTTGGGACTGAATCAGTGTTTAGCCTTGCTAAGCCTGATGCTGAAACAATGTTACCTGGTCCCCACACCACCAAAAGATCCACACGAGCGATGGTTTTATCCATGCGCGATGCAGTAAGGATGGGTGGGACATCGGTAGCGACAATATCCAGAATCAGCCTGAAGCTCTGATACCAATGTCACATGCGGAAGCTCTGGGAGTGTTCTTTCAGCCCATAACACCATCTGGGAACATGCTAATGCAAAATGCATGCAGAAGAGAGAGAAGAGAGAGAGAGAGAGAGCTGAGTATTCAGTAAATTATAATGTACAAAAAGGAAGTACAAGTCCTACAGCCCTTGGCTACCTTGAAAAGGTAGAAAGTACCTAGTCCTACATCCTATTCTCTGACCAGGTCCTTGGCTAGACTGAATGACTCAAAACAATGAGCATAGCCCCTTTTTATAGCGCTTCTTGGTGCATGACACCTGGCCGACCTGCCTATCGGCCAGCATCAGCCTAAACCCGACCTCAATATCATGTCAACCAGCCCTATAACTGCAGCCGATAGGCTCTTGTTCCAATCCTCGGTTCTCCTACACACCAAGCACCTGGTTCATGCCCACAACCTGTGTCTTTTCCTGCTGCCTATCAAAGATCAGCTCCTGGAATGAGCATTGCACATGACATGATCCATAGTCATAGGGGACGGAAGGGATGGACTATTGGAACAGAGGGACGCCGGGTCGGGACGGTTCAGCAACGGGGACGGCAGGGGACGGTCGGACGTCCCCCTGGAGGCGTCCCTCACAAGGGATGGTGAAGGGGACGGCACTAGGAACGGGGACGGCTGGGAGCCGTTGCGCGCAGTCAGACTGGTTTGCCTTGGCCGTTTCTAGCCGTTTGGCGAGGCCTTGAGCCTTTGAGGCTTGGGCCTTGGCCCTTGGCCCTTGGCCCTTGCCTCTCTCTTGCCTTGAGGCTTGGCCTTTAGGCTTGAGCCTTGGGGCCTTGGGCCTTGGCCCTTGAGGCTTGGCCCTTGCCTCTCTCTCTCTCTCTCGAGTCTTGCCCTTGCCTCTCTCTCTTGCCTATCTAATATCTATATAAGAACAAGGCTACAAGGCTACAAGCACACACACACCCCTTCAAGTTTTCAAAGTTCAAGCAACTCTCTCTCTCAACTTTCAAGCCTCAAGCCTCAAGCTACACTCTATGAGTGTATCTACTCTCTCTAGTCTCTCTCCCTCAAGTTTCTTCTAACTTAGTAACTTCCAAGCCTCTCACACAAGGCTCTACTCTCTACTATCTAGACTCTCTCTCTCTCTCTCTCTCTCTCTCTCTCTCTCAAGCCTCTTGAGTCTTCCAACTTCCAAGCCTCTAGGCCTCTAGGCCTCTAGGTTCTCTTTTTTTTTTTTTCGTTCTCTCTCTCTCTCTCTCTCATTGCTCAAGGCTCAAGCCATCTTCAACCATAGCATCCTCCTCAACCGTCAATGCCTTCACTCTTTGATTGGCGTATTTTGTTAATATGACTCAAAAGCTTACCATTTTAGTGTAAATTTGTGCTCATTTTGACGTACTTCCAAAGTAGAATAAGTGTGGAGGGAGTAGAAAAACTTTTTTTAAAAAATATTTTTTGAGTGCCGTTCCCTCCCCCGTCCCTGTTCCCTACTTATGGCCGTCCCCCATCCCGTCCCCATCCCCGTCCCCCGTTACCGTCCCCCGTCCCTTGTGACTATGATGACATCGCCTCCCGCCACTCCGGTATGACCCAGACTCCCCATTCATCAAGTTCTCTGAGGATGACAAGAACCGGGTGATCAAATATGATTTATTGGGACTAGACATACAAGATACTTGGATCACAACACGTGAGCCAGTCTCACACAAACGACAGTACTACATGGACACTTTCATGAGGCTTACGGAGGATGGTTTCGTATTCAGGGCCAGATATCTTGACATTTACATATCACATGCCATGCGGATTGCAGTGGGCCAATTGCGGGTATCATTGCACTGCTGCTTGAGGATAGAGACAGGGAAAGCCATGCACATACCTTCATGAGGAGAGGATATGGACTATGTGCGAGCGGGAGATCAAGTTAGAGGAGCACTTCATATGCAAGTGCACCATATATTATGAGATTCGAGGGAGGTTCCACTCTCTGTTCAGATAGGGGTTTGGACCCTTATCCAGGATCATGGATTACCCAGATCAACGGTACCTAGGCCCCTTCCTACTAGAGCTTCATCGCCACAGAGACTCACTAATTAGGGGGTCGAGACCCCAAGGGAGACATCCACCCCAGCCCCAAGCAACCATCACTCAGCTCTTCCGACCACGAGAGGACGCCAGACCAGCCATGGATGACATACCCACAGCCTCTTCGAGCAACACATTCTGGAGTGCCCCAGACAGTGTGACTCTAGATCGGGACATGGCACTACGGTGAGCCCAACGTCCCAAACTCCCTGGACCTTGCCGAACACAAACATCAACCCCAACTTGAGGAGATCTTGGAGAGGCACAAAGCCACCTTCCCACCCACAGCGGATCTGCAGAGATCTTCTACAGGCTAACCCCATGCTTGATATCCTTGATGGCCCCCTCCTCCTACTGGGGGGTTAGCTCCATAGGCTGTATGATGAAGATGGCCCCATTTTGTATCATCTGGCTCAGATTTGACATTCCCAATTTCCGATCTCATAGCTCTCGTCTTTGTTTTCTTTTGTACCATGATGAGATTACTTGGACACTATTGTATCACTTTTGGTCTCACAGACCCACTGGGTCTTTTGAAGACGTTTAATATAACTTTCTCTCTCTCTCACACACACACACACACAAAAAAAAGAACTTGAAACATCAATGATTCCAAAATATGGGTAGTATACTTACTCCCTCCACTTTGGATGTGCCTCTCTGTGCTGAAACCTTGCATTCTGGGTAACAAGACCCATCGCAAGAGTGCCCCCAGATGTACCCTTAGGGAGGTCAGTAAGTTTCTGCAGTTTCCTCTTCTTTCTAGCTGGAAAAGTACTGCTACTAAAATCAATCCCGTCCAGTGTCTCTGTGCTCTTTTCAGTAATAAGGTGTCCATTTGAGACAAGATTCATTAGCTCTCTAGACCAACGAAGTGAGCTTTTTGTTGGGCTGGTGGTCCTGTTTATTTGTGACGTTAACGGCAGGTCAGATTCAGCCAAGTCCGAACTCAGCTCTTTGGTGTCAACCCGTGTTATTGCAGGTGACCGATCTGGGGTCTTGTTTGCTGACAGAAATTTCTGGTTGCCCATGCCAGTACTGACAACACCAACTTCTGCTGCAGCAGATGACCCTATAGACTGCCTGTGTCTCCGCCTATAGAAATGCTTTATTTCTCCAAGTTTAATCACATCATGCTCTTCAACACATCCATCTTGAAGCCTGCTCTCTGCAACTACTCGAGTGAGCACAACAGGCTTTTTCTCTTCAACATCTTGAGTAACTAGCACTTCACATTTACTGCCTTCACACTCTGCAGATACTGTGTCCTGCTGGGCACCTAGCTCGGTCTGCTGAACCATGCAGTCACCGCCCCTTACTGCTGATAGGCTCACGGTTTTGTCAGCAAATAATGCCAAATCAAGCTTCAATTCCAACTCTACACTTTGGTTGAATCCTTCTTCCTCCTTACACACAACGTCCTGTTGAGAATCTGTGTGAAAACCGTGCCGGGCATCCTGTTTTTCCAGTGCAGGTATAAAAGCCCTTTGATTGTTTTCGATAGGATGAAGTGTGTTATCATATCCGTCTTTCTGGTTTGCCACATTTTCCTGTTGATTCGGGCCCAAAAGGCCCCTTTGATGGCTTGCTTCTTCTCCTCCTTTTTGCTCGATTGCCTGTGCAGATGCAGATTCAGGAGATTTACGACCAGCTTCCATAGCCTGCGTGTGCAACTTCGGGCTGCAAGCTTCCATATTCGGCAGCAAAGCATCCATTTTGCGAGCTTTTTTGTGCAGGCGCAGATCATCCGATGAGTACCCGAAGCTTGCTTCTGCACAATCTTCCTCGTGCTCGACAATGCGGCTGTGGCCATCTCCATCGGGCAGCCGTCTCTGTGGCAACCCCTTCTCAGAATTGGAAATTCCGCCCCTTATCCGCACTGCCATTTGATCCTTCTTCCTCTTCTTCTTCTTCGCTCTGTTGCGGAAAGGCCTTTGCTTGCCCTTTTCCTCTTCTTCTTCTTCTTCTATATCGTTGGATGAACAGTATATGAGGATTGCATCTGTTGGAGACCGACCCGGGCTCTGCGGAGGTCGAGGAGGATTCTTGCGCAGAGTGTGCTGATTATCCCAGTCGGTTCTACGCTTCTCGTTTCGCTCGTTGGCGAGCTTTAGAGGACGACGACGCCGACTGGCCTTCTGTTCCTGCACCGAAAACCCTAAAACTGCCTCCCTCTGCAATCCAACGCCATCGTCTTCGCCACATTGAGAATCCTCGAGTTCTTCTTCGTCATCATGATCTTCTCTGTGGCCATAGCTCTGCTGCTGCTGAGCAGAATCGTCGGCAATGGGGAGGGGCTGAGCAGGGATGCGACGGCGTGAATAGAATCGAGGCAAGGAGGAGAAGGGTGCGGAGGGAGGGGGAGGGGGAGGGGGAGGGGAAGGGTTTGACGAGCGTTTGGGAGAGTAAAGCTGGGAGACAGGCACGTACTTCATGGGCTCTGTAGCTAGGGCTGGATATGATGATGCACAGGGGGAGGGGGAGGGGGAGGGGGAGGGGGAGGGAGATGGCGATGGCGATGGAAGGGCAGCATCAGGCTGCACAGGTAAAGTTTTATGTAACAGTGATGATGATGAAGGTTGTGTTTCAATGGCTATATGAGGAAACTGTGAAGAGAAAGAAGGCCTTGCTGTTGTGGTTTTTGGGTGGTCTTCTCCCCCATCTTCGGAATCTGTGTTGTTGTAAACGTTATTGTTGTTGCTTTCCTGCTGCTTGTGGTACAGTCCCTGTTGTGGTTGCTCCTGTGCTTCCATCTCTCTCTCTCTCTCTCTCTCTCTCTCTCTCTTCTCAAGTCTCTCCCCTTTTGGGGACTATAAATCCAAAGAACCTGTTTATACCACCAAGCCTGCTGGACCTGCTATGTTCAGCAGCTGGCCTTTTTGGGCCCACCATGTGATCACACGCCCCGGTCCTTGGAGACCACCGAGGACAAGTAGAGCTCACGGGAACCGTGCTACCATTGTAGAGCACGCCAACATTTGGAAGGTTTTTTGTCGCCAGTTGGCCCATGGCATAATGAAGCAAACGAGAGAGATTCATTGTTTTTACTAGCCAATTCTTTTATTGAGAATCAAGGATTAGTTTTTCTGGAGTGTATATATTTGCCTTTGGCAAGCTTCAAGATCAGAGGTCCATAGTAGTTTTCTTCCTAGATCAGAGGTCCATAATAGTTTCTCAGGAGTTTTCTTCCTAGATCAGAGGTCTATAGTAGTTTTTCAAGAGTATATATTTGCCTTTGGCAAGCTTCTAAAGCATGCTTCAAAAAGAAGGTTTTCCTTGGAAGAAAACTTTGATGCACCTCGGATCTGAGAAAATTGTTAGCAAAAACGGTCTAGTAGGTTGTAATGAATATCTAACGATGCTAATTCTTTGTATGAATCAAGCCTTAGATCGATCACTCAAGCAAGTCGAGCATGTGATTCCTTTAATCCTCGTCTGATCTTTGTTCAAGGGTCTGGTTCAGGAAATCCTTAGGCCAAGAAGTTGGAGAAGCCTTAGATCCATCACTCAAGGAAGTCAAGCACCTAATTCTTTAAATCCTCATCCCATCTTTGTTCAAAGGTTTGTCTCATCAATAGATCTTCTCACTCTGTTCATAAACTAAATCAAGTTTGAAGAAGGGAGCATCTGGTAGAATCATTCTCTACTCAAATGGTTGGTTCAAGATCTAGAATTCTTGATATATGATCAGCAAGTACATGGTGTGAAGTGAAATCAAATTCCAAAAAGGTTTAAGCAACCACACGTAACGCATTGAGTTGAACAAGGTTTGTTCACAAGGTACAACAATGCTTGATGGTCAACAAAGAACACAAACTTATTAATGCCGATACTTCTAGTAAAAGGCACTTGGATAGCATAACTCAAAATAGAGGAAGCAACATTTAAATTGTGCAGAAAAAGAAGTGCATAGTTGGGTAATTATCAGGCAAAGGATAGAACCATAGTCAATGTAGCTTACATGGTAGAAATAATGCTATAAATGACACAATCTCCTAGACATACAAAAGATTTGAGTGGATACTTGCTATGTTGGAAGGTGGAGGAAAAACACAAGGCATCAAGCACAAGGGTTAGGATTTTGGTGAGCACTTGCAGACTATTGTTATAAAATCCTACAAGTGCTTACTCTCTCGAGGCCATGTCTTAAAAAAATTCATTTGAGGCCGTTAACTTCGACCCCAACATTCTTCTCGTGATTGTGAGGGTGCATTTTTGAATGTAGCCAACTTTGTTAAATAACATGTCAAAGTGTAGTTCTAAATATTAGTCAAACATGAATACAATGTTAAATAGTTGCGTGAGAAAAAAGGTGATGCATGTTGACCATGCATCAAAGAAGTAGACACAATGTTTCTAGCTTGTGAAAAGAAAACATTAGTAGCTTCCATGTGGTGTAGCTAGCTTAACTAATCACTTGGGTAGTTAAGGTCTTTGCATGTGTAAAAGGTTTTTTTTTGGTAATTTGTTTTGATGATTTGCAAATGTCAATTGATTTATATTCAATAACTAAACTAAATGAATTGCTTAAAAACAAATCCATAAAGCTATGCATATTTCAAAAGCATTCTTAGTAAGTATGCAATACTTGTTTCATGTGGATTCCTAGCTTGTTATACTAAAGGAAAAACGACAAGTTTTTAATACACTTGAACCAAACACCACACAAAGTTCTCGCCGAACAAAGCTCTCCTAAGTCACTTTACATTGAACCAAACACCACACGTTCTCAACGAACAAAGCTCTCCTAAGTCACTTTACATTGATGCATGCATCCAAGGTTAAGATTAGGTCCTTATTTATGCTGCCCTTGAGTTGGCTTTACTTATTAGTAAAGCATGCATGGTGCAAGAAAATTGTCATGTACCCTCTTATTCATTTCATTGGTAGTTTGCTTACATTGGAAGGTCGCACACATTAGAAGATTTGCCACATGGCTTATGCTAGTGAGGATAATTTCCCACTAGCCACTTATTGGTAAAGCATGCATGGTGCAAGAAAATTGTCATGTATCCTCTTATTCATTTCATTGGTAGTCTGCACACATTGGAAGGTTGCACACACTGGAAGGTTTGCCACACGCCTTATGGCTAGTGGGGATAATTTCCCATCATAATTGTTCTGCTGCACTTTAGTTACGACCTCGTAGACCTAACATGCATATAGAGCACCAAACCAATGCATAAATGCATACATAGATATAAAAAGCAATTGATAACTCACAAGCTCAATCATAGGCACAAAACACGTAAGTATAAGGCCTCAATACTATAGACAACCTTTTCCAAAGATGACTACCATTGTATCCTACACCACAACCATCATCCACTAGGAGTTTCGATAATCCACTATTAACTTTAGGGCTAGTTTAGATTCAAATCACACACTATTGGCTCCACACTCAATTATGTGCACAACCACTTACTTATATAGTCCCTAAATAACTCCCCTTTTATAGGATCATTAGCTTATTTCTAGCCATGACACACATTGCATAAGACGTAGAGTAATAACCGTACCCTCTCATAGAGGATGCACTACTTTTTGCACACGAAGAATGGAGTCTCATGTGTAGCAAAAATTTGTCAAATTTTTCAATGTTTGGTAGGAGAACTTTTGCCATGTGTCACCCATGTATGGAAGTTTAAAAAAAAGCAAGCATAGTCATGTGGTAGTGAAATACACAAGCAAGCAAGTGTGCATGCTAATGCATGAGGATGGGCATGTAAGTGTGGGATGGGCATGTAAGTGTGAATGTAAATGATGGTGAAAGTGGTAGGTATGCCACAAATTGTTGGCATGATTTTCTATAAAGATTTGATGGTAGGAGAACATCCATATTTCATTTAAAAAAATCATGTTCTCTACACCACTTTACGAGGTTCTTTAAGCAAAAGAGAACAATGACACATACTTGCAACTTTAGGAGCTCAAGTTTCTATTAATCGAAACAAAACTCTTA
Source organism: Cibotium barometz (assembly GCF_041138505.1). Lineage (NCBI taxonomy): Eukaryota > Viridiplantae > Streptophyta > Polypodiopsida > Cyatheales > Cibotiaceae > Cibotium > Cibotium barometz. The sequence goes on from NC_141064.1 coordinate 34,730,296, forward strand.
CAAAAATACTGCAAACTCTTATAAAGATTTCATGGTAGGAGAATATCCATATTTCATAAAATTTTACACATTCTTTGCACCACTCTACAAGGCTTTTTAAGCAAAAGAGAACAATGACACATACTTGCAACTTTAGGAGCTCAAGTTTCTATTAATTGAAACAAAACTCTTACAAAGACTATTTCCTCAAGATAGAAGCATTTGAGTTTGACTTTTTAGTAGCATGTGATCCTAGAGCCAATCCAAACCCACTTTGCACCTACCACCATGGATGGTGACCTAGACCAAATGTGGTTCACACAAGCTATCTATTACATATTAACCATGGACGACTTTGAGACAAGGAGAGGAGAGAAAAGAGAAATCTTGGAACGTGGAGCAATCGGCTGGCTAATTACAATGAGTCCCCCCAAAAAAATTTCAAACCCTTCATTGCTGGCTGAAGCTTCATTGCTAGGGCCGCTTCGCCTCCCTTTTACATGCCACAGCAACACATGGGTAAGGACTAGTTGACACAGTCACACTAATTATCTATCTGACTCCATATTGTACCCTAGCTTCTATTAGCATACATAATGAGTTCTAGATCATCCATCAAAGCTCCTTTCACCCAAACACACAAATGTGGATCTTATAGTCATCTATTGTATCACATCAGTGATACAATATGCTTCTCCATCTCTATTACTAAGAAATTTGAGTTTACGTTTTCCACGGTGGAAGATCCTACTACTTACTTCTCTCACATCGTATGGAAGTCCTACCTTGGTATTGAACTTCTTGGTGGCTATCTAAGAAAAGATTACAAGAGATTCTCTTCTTCAAGGCCCTATTTACCACCATTCGGTGATGATAAAGAGCCCAAAATGTTGCACTAATTACCCTTTATGGAAGTTCAAGTTGAAGGTTGTCCTCTTCTCTTATGACCATCATCATTAATGGTCATCCTCCACCAATAAGGAATGGCCAAGGGAATCTAGAACTTAATGTCACCTGACCTTGTCTTGGCTTAGAAATTAAGGGAATCTAGAACTTAATGTCACCTGACCTTGTCTTGGCTAAATTAAGGGATGCAGATGCTCTTTGCACCATTGTTATTAATGTAGAAGATAGTGTGATGACAATGGTTTAGCATTTCTTTACAGCTGCAAAAGCCTAGGCCATAATGTACAATTGGTACAAGACTACGAATCGACTTTCAAAATATCGAGAAGGAAGGCGAAACAGTGGAGCTGTTTCTCATCAAAATCAAAGACCTTAGCGTCATGGCTAGAATCGCCATGAGCGAGGCCTCTTTAAACCCGGCCCATCATTGTTTGAAGATATCACACAACAGTGGTGGTCTTATCCACTCACACCATTAAGAAGAAGGTAAGCATTCAAGCTTTTTATACAAGAAGAATACTTAGCGATTTCGGATGCATTTTGGTAACTAATGGAAGGATATTTTCTGAGAGAAAGTGCCACTATAGGCTGCTTCTTGCTGATCCATGATATAATTCTAGATCCGATAAGAAAACAGTAAATAGAAATACATTTTCTATTATCACAATTTCTTGCCCAATCTCAATCACAAACTCTAGTCAAGGTATTGTACAATGCGTAAGTGATGACATACCCAATGGTACCTTTGATGTACTTTAACACCCGCATTAGCGCCTTCCAGTGGTTCTCTTGGGGCTGATTTGAGAACCTGCTAGGGACACCAACTCTAGAGCTGATGTTAGGCCATGCATTGCACATAAAGATCAAACTCCTCACGAACTTTGTATACTTCATATCCACAAGTGGAGAAGCATCTTCCATAGATAGCTTCGCATCAACCTCCATTGGCTGTAACCACTGACTTGCACTCAGCCATGCCAAATTCCTTCATAATTTCTCTTGCATACTTTTGCTGGGAAATAAAGATTCCATCTAACTCATGTGAGACTACAATTCCCAAACAGAAATGCATAAGCCCAAGGTCTGTCACTTCAAACTTTGAACTCGACATCTTCTGTGTCTGTTGGATCTTCATGGTTCCATGTCATAATGAGGTCGTCCACATATAGAACAATGATCATGTACCTGTCCTAAAAGGGAAAATATATTAAATTCCATGTGATGGGCTTTTAGAAAGACCAATACTTGCAAAGAAAGCATCTATCTGCCGTTGGTACCATGCCCAAGGGACTTGAATCAGCCCGTACAATGCCTTCCAGAGTCTGCACACTTCACTTTTTGAACTAGGTATCTCAAATCCGTACAATGCCTTCCAGAGTCTCCACACTTTATGTTTTGAACCGGGTATCTCAAATCCGGCTCACTACACCACATAAACCTCCTCAGATGTCCATTCAGAAATTCTAACTTCACATCCATTTGCAATACTAGTCATTTAGAATGTCTACTCAAAGTCCAACCCTGCAACCTGTGTAAAAAAAAACAAGCCTTCCCTTGTAATTATCCAATGTACCATCAAACTTGTATTTCACCTTCCAAACCCACTTGGTGCCAATTACTTTCCGTTTCGCAAGATGATCCATAAGATCCCAAAGTGTGGTTTCTCATAATTGAGTCGTACTCTAACTCCATGGCCCCTCTCTAGTTCGGATCTACTAATGCTTTCTCCAAGCTGGTTGGCTCTTGGACTTTCATTATCTCAGCCATCAAGGGTATATTGACAATGTGACCAAAGGCCCTCTTCTACTTCTCTATTCTCTTAGATCTACAAACTGTTGGCTCTTCTATGATTGCCGGTGGAGCTTTCCCATCCAAGAGCTTCTTCGTTGAAGGATAGTGTGGACCAAGCACGGTTCACAATTATTTTTTTTGCCTCTGGGTCATATAGTCAACCCTATAACTCCATGCTTTATCCCAAGAAGATACACCTCCTACTCATGGAATGCCACTTGGTTTTGGATGAGTGTAGAACATGTACAAAACAATCACAACCAAAAGTCTTGTATGCAACTTAAGTTTCTTACCAAAATAAGCTTCTTGATGTGTCATGCCCTTCACTGCCTCTGTGTAACTTGTGTTAAGGATATGCACTGCAATGTTAATTGCCTCAGCCTAAAAAGAATTATGCATTCCTTTCCCTTTGAGCATACTCCATGCATCATCTTCACAAATTAGGTGATTCTTGTGCTCTCTGCAACACCATTTTGTTGCGGAGTATGAGTAACTGTCAAATCTCTCTTGATCCCATGCTTCTTGTAATAGACATTGAATTCATTTGATGTGAATTCTCATCCTTGATCTATTCAAAACTTCTTCAGCCTCTTTCATGTCTCATTCTCTACCAAGCTATGCCATATTTTGAATTTTCCAAAAGCTTCAGCCTTATCCTCAAGAAAATACATGCACATCTTCCCACTGAAGTCATCGATTAGTAACAAAAAGTAGGAAGAACCACCCACTGCAGTGGTTGGCATTTTACCACAAAGATCTACATGGACTAGTTCTAGAGAAGCCTTTGCACAAAGATCTGTAGTGGTTGGCATTTTACCACAAAGATCTCCATGGATTGGCTCTAGAGAAGCTTTTGCATGATTCTTGCTTTCTTGTGGAAATGCATGCCAATGTTGCTTGCCTGTCATACAAGCTTCACATACATTTGAAATCTCAGAAAACACTAGATGTGCCCACAATCCCATTCCTTTGCATCTCTTTTAAGAGCACAAAGCTTAGGTGTCAAAATCTTTCATGCCATAGCTTCTTGTCCCAACATCTGCTCGGCCTGTAAAAGCCAATATCTCATACAAGTTGTTGCACCGGATTCCTCTCCCTATGACATTACCACAGGCATTTGTGATGACTACATAGCCTTATCGAAGAGAATCTTCAATCACAGTTAGCTATGTGGCTGCAACAACAGATTCCTCTTGATGTCTGGAATATAAAGGACATCAAACAACTTAGTATCACCATTGCTCGAAACAAAAGAAATGGTACCTGATCCCATGACTGGCTATTTGGCATTGTTCAGGACCGCTACCAAGATGGACTCCCCCACACGCTTGAGGAAGCTATACTAGTCCTTTTGACTAGTCATGTGTCAAGATGCTCCATTGTCAATAATCCATGAACCCTAGAGTGCTGAGGAATGTTCTGCATTTGCATAGATCTCTTTGATTGCCACAAACTACCCCAATCCTGTTTTAGCACTGTCCCCGGACTCCTCCTTCAAAGGCTTCAAAGTGAGATTCTTCTCATCTGCTTCCTTCAATCTACATCTGCCTTTACACAAGTCTCTTCAATTTCCACAAATAGCTCCAATTTTTCTTCTCATCTGCTTCCTTCAATTACATCTACCTTTATACAGGTCTCTTCAATTGACACAAATAGCTCCAATTTTTCTTCTGCACTGTTGGACAACTCCTTCAAACAAAGGCTTCAAAGTGCCATTCTTCTCATCTGCTTCCTTTATTCTACATGATTTCATCAGATGGCTAAGCTTGTCATTAGGAGAAACACTTTGCCTTTTATTTCTTCTTCTTCTCAGAAGCATTGGGGTTATTGGAGCCTTTTCCCTTGCCTTAGCATTTGTGGGGAGAATGCACGTCACTAAAATCTCTGGATTTAAAACGCATCTCCTCCACCACCATTGCACCAAACTCCTCAAAAGTACGTGGTTGGGTTGCACACTTGCGTGTTTAGTGAGGTCACCAAACTATCATACTTTGGGGGCAATGCTCTGATACACCTGCCTGCCATTTCTTCACTAATCTTGGTTATCCCCACCATCGCCATCTAATCTTGTAGATTCTTTATCCACAAAATGAATTGCTTTGCTACCACTTCTTTAGAATGCTTTTCTGTTGCAAGCTGATTCCTAAGGTTTTGAATCCTTATCTCATTCCCCTGCCATGCTTCAGAAGTTGTGGTAGTATGCTAAATCACGGTCATCACCGAATCAATGACGTTGGTGACAATGGCACATAATGTATATGCATTTCTTGGCCTCCACATCAAAGCAAGAGAAGGATCTAGCGGTACAGTCTGTAATGAATCTATTGGATACACAGCAGCACCTGGCTTTGCATCAACCCCAGTTGCAGTTTCCCACAAGTCATATGAATCAAGAATGGACCTAATCTATTCGAGAGAGTGTAATTTGTCCCATCCAACTTTCCATTGCCAAACAATCGAGGACAAGCACAAGCGGCTACTCTATTTGCATATTGGGCCATCTCGCTAAATTTGCCTTCAAATAACAAACTACCAAAAAAATCTTTGCTTAGAGTCTAAGCTCTGATACCATGCAAGAATGTCAGAGGGCTGCGTAAAGATGTAGACGAATGACAAAAACGTTGAAGCTCCAAGAGAGAGATGAGAGAAAACAGTAAAACACTAATGCAATAATCCTCTGGAAAAGATGGATAAAACCAGCCCGTAGGCAAGGAGTCGACTCCGTAGGTAGAGGGCTGAATGTGCTCACCAAAATGATCAAGAAACAATGATGAAAAGTGAGGAAGAGGGCAGCATATATATACACTCCTATATGAGCTAGCTGACTGCCTACTAGGCTCCTACATGACCTAAAACTAGGCATAAAAGCCATAATAAGGGTGAGCAACCCACATCAAAGGCCCATAAAAATATAGAAAAAATGGGGGAAAATATGGGAGTCCTGGGGGTGGCCCAAGACCCAAGGAGCTATAGCTGACTAAGATAATCCTTTGATGAACAAGTATGCAGCGTTGTCCTCGGTAGGACGATATTCAAGAATAATGTCTCCCTCCAAGATCTGCTATACCACACAAAGTGGTACTGGATCTCTATATGCTTGGCCCGCGCATGAAATATGGGATTCTTAGCAATAGCCAAGCAACTCTTGTTGCCGCATGAGATACGGGTAGGCTACTACTATCGAAAACAGATCTCCTAAAGTAGCCACTGCGACCAAATCACCTCACAAGTAGCCGAACAAGCCACTCAATACTTTGCCTCAGTCGATGAAAATGCCACCGTAGGCTGCTTTTTACTTGTCCATGAAATTGCTCCAGATCCAAGAGTAAAGCAATACCTTGTAGGGGTAGATGGTCGGGAATCCACATCTCCAGCCCAGTCGGAGTTGCTCCAGCCACATAAAGTGGGCCCCTCTCCATAGAAAATGCCAAAATCCTCGGTACCTTTCAAGTACCGCAACACGCAGAGTGCTGCCTGCCAATGACTGTCCAAAGGTGCCTACATAAAAGCACTGAGAGTTCCCACCACAAATGCACAATTAAGCCGTGTGTTGAGCAACTAAATCAAGAAACCAACCAGTTTCCTATACACAAGTATCTGCCACTGGATCGGCGGATCCAGAAGAGGAGAGTTTGATATCAAGATCCATGGGGGAAGTAATGGGCTTACAATCTGTAATCCTGAAGGCCTCTAGCAACTCTGTAACATACCGGTGCTGAGAAATGAATATGCCATCTGAGCACTTAAAAATCTCCAATCCAAGAAAGAAGTAAAGCAACCCAAGATATGTCATCTCAAATTCCTTTACTGAGGGCAACCTTTGTCTGAGCAATGCACACTGCATGGCTGCCTGTGATGATAAGAGTATACAACCCTTTCTCTGGATAGATGTAGAGATTTGGATCAGCCACTGACCGCTTGAAACCCTTCTGTTGAAAGGAAGCATCAATCTTCTCATACCAAGCCCTGGGCCCTTGTTTCAAACCATACAAGGCCTTTTTCAGCCTGTAGACCATACCTTTGGAGCTAGGAACCTCAAATCCCAAGGGCTGTTCCACATAAACTTCCTCCTTTAGATCCCCGTTGAGGAATGCCGACTTGACATCCATCTGAAAAATGGGCCGATGAGAGTGTGCAACAAGAGTAAGAATTGTCCATATGGTCGCCATCCAAGTAGTCGGTGCAAAGGTATCATCAAAATCCACGCTAGCTTTTTGAGAATAGCCTGGCCACAAGCGTGGCCTTGTGCTTATCCAGAGTCCCATCCGATTTGTACTTGGTCTAGACCCATTTGACACCAATCACCTTCCGCTTTGTCAGTCTACGAACCAGTTCCCAAGTCTGGTTCCGTTCAATAGCGTCAAGCTCTACTTCCATGGCATGCTTCCAAGTCGGTTTGGAAAGCGTCTCCCCAATATGAGTGGGCTCGGAGTCCTTCTGGATGTGTGACATCAGTGCATAATTAACACACAAGTTCTCCTGAGATGATGTCGTGGTACGCAACCGCTCCGATCGATGGGTACCCCCTGCTGGAAGTGAAGGCAACCGAGTTACCCTGAGTCCCACAATGTCTGGTACAACCAACTGGGGAGATGAGATCCCCCCTCAGAAGTCAAACTGTGCTCTTGAGGTGTAGCCTACTATGGAGCATCCACCGAAATCTCCTCCTCTTGATAAATGTCGGATGATTCCTCCGCTTGAGGTGGTTGAGGACGTGCCAGATCAAGTCGAGGAAGAGGTACAGGAGGATCTAGCGAGGAACCAAGGAGAGGCTGAGTCGAATCAACCCCTAAAGATGAAGAAACCCCTTTGCAATGGAAGATGAAGTCTCATCAACCACCACATCTCTGCTAACAATGATCTTCAAGGTTGCACGATTGTAGAGCCAATAATCATTGGATATAACCAACCAAAATATGATGCTTGGACTTAGCGTCCAACTTCCCCCTGTCACCATTAGGTACATGAACAAATGCATTTGAGCCAAAACCCAAAAGTGAGAAACCGAGGGTTTTCTTCCAAGGTAGGCCTGAAAGGGGGTCTACCCTGGAACAACAGTAGTAGGGGACCGATTGAGAATGTAATAACAATAGAGCAACTGCCTCCGCCCAAAGCTTATGAGGAAAACTCTAATGTTCCAACATTGTCTGAGTCATCTCAATCACCATTCGGTTCTTCTTCTCCACCACGCCATTCTCTGAAGGAGTACCTATACAGTGTACTCGAAAACTCCCATTGAATGCCATGTAATTCACAATACTGGTTAAACTGGCGAGACAAACTCGTGTCCTTTGTCGTCTCGTAATGTCAAGACAGAGTGTTCTGACAGTTTCTCCACCAAGGTTCTCTATGTTTGGAATCTGTCTTAAGTTTCATCTTTGGATTTTAGAAAATAGGCCCAAGTATACTTGCTAAAATCATCAACCAAAAGAAAAACATAACTGGCAGAACCAAGAGATGGAGTGCACATTAGGCTCCACAAATCCGCATGAACCAACTCCAAAGGTACCGTAGCTCGCCGTGTAGCCTTCTTTGGAAAGGCCTCCCAATGTTGTTTCCCTTTGAGACAAGAAAGAGAAGGGCCCTCACGTGTGCTAACGTCTGGTAATCCATCCACCAGCTACTCCCTAAAAGCCTTCCGCAAGGCCTCCAAATGAAGATGTCCAGCATGCCAACCTGTGTAATAGTAAAGAGGCGTGAGTTTGTAGAGGCCATGGGCCTCTATGCCTTGCCATAGGATCCTGTGAGTGAGAGGGTCCTAAATGATCACAGAGTCCTCTATACATTCCACCTTAGTGCCCAATTTGCAAATCTCAAGTACAGAAAGAAGATGAAATCTTAAATCTACCACATATAGCACTCTCGAGGTGTACTTCCCTCACTGCCATCCAAAATGAGAGGCATTGTCCCTTTGCCAAGAATAGAGTTACCTCCAATGGAAACTCTGTTGGTGGCATTGCTGCAGTTCATCAAGCCAGTCCTTGCAATAAGTCATGTGCTATGTCACACCACTGTCTAAAAATCCACTGAGGAGAGTGGAAACAAGGAGGAGAATCTGCTCTACCACTGAATGGGGAGTATCGGACTCGAGATCAATCAGGTTGATGAAAGCTTACTCCACAACTTTGGCGGATGAGCTTGCCCCTTTGTTCTTTGGCTTCCCTTCCAAATCCCAGCATGCGACTCCGGCATTGTCGCCATAAGTGCCCCTATTTGGAGGAGTAATCACAAACCTTTTGGTTGCCAAAAGAAATAGGAGTTGAATACCTCTTCAACTTTGCATCCCTGGAGTCCGAGTCCTTCGAAGGAGGTGCCCCACTTTTGCCTTTGTTAGGCTGCCTGGTTACCTTTCTTTGAAGAAGAATCCTTGAATTTTCTCTCTTGATCAAGGACCATAGGCACCTGATCATCCCAGGTAATGGTTTCCATCCGTCATGAGGTAAGAAGTGAAGAATAGCTCCTCTCATATTTTGGGGGCAACTAAGCAAGTAGTCAGATGGCCATATCCTTAGTGGAAATCTCCTTCCAACACCCAAAAATCTCAGATCGCCAGTTTGTTGATGTGATCCCGCATGGAAGTAGAATCAGTGGGGGTGAAAGCTTCAACGGATGGCCATATCCTCAATGGAAATCTCCTGCCCACACCCAAAAATCTCAGATCTCTTCCAAGCAACATGTGCATGGATATCCCGTTTGATGTGAGCGATGATCGAGGGTTGAGAGTTCAGGAGGATGAATGACCGAGCACGGGCATTAAGCCAATCCCATAGAGCAGCTTCGTGACTAAGGGCATCCCTCGTATCCTCATCCTCTATGATATCCGGGTTAGGCCAAAGGACCGGTCGAGTGATGAACTCCAGAAGATCTGCTTCCACCATGACTTCCAAATGTCGTAGTTTGTGCCATCCAACTTGGCATCTAACGGAAAGTCGGAAGAGTGGGTATCTAACCACCCAAGGTTGGATGAGTGAGTGTAACCATTTGGTCCTCCATGCTCTTTTCACATGATAGAACTCATGCCCGGACACATGGATAGGATGATGGACACATGGAAACAAGGTTCCTAAAGTTGGAATTGGAAAAAGCACTCGTTTGGGTCAAAAAGCAAGAAAAAGGAAAAGTCAAACATTGTTGACCAAAAAGCTAAGGGCACCGTCAGAAAGAGGACGTCGAATTTGATCAAAAAGCTAAAAGCCACTTTTCCAAAAAGCAGCTCCAAGGCCAAAAAGCAAGGCCCTAAAGTTGTAAAAGCATAAATCAAGAACTTTGACTATTATTAAAACAAAAGCAAGGAGGCAAAGCAAAAGCAAGAAAAATAAAACAAAAGCTAGGGGATAAAGCAAAAGCTAAGTGGTAACAGTAGGCACCCCTTCAAGTATATAAGAAGCATGCATCCTCTTGATGAGCCATAGAAGACTTGTGGAGAACTTTGAGAGAGAAGTTGTGAAGAATCATCATCAACTTCTCCTTCTTCCTCACACCACCTAACTCGGACACATCAGCCGGCGGCCACCACCCTTGCAGCGCCATCTTCTGCCCTCGAAGCCGCCACTGCTCCGCCGCCCTGTGCCTCTGCTTTGAGAAGTCAGCCGCCCCTGCCCGCCAGTTGCACCGCCTTGCTGCTTCTACCTGTCTGCCGCCACTAACTGTGCGCTGCCTCCACCTTGTTGTGTAGCCACCTGCCTCTTGCAGTTGTGCCGCCTTGTGAATCTAACTGCAGCAGCACTGCCTCTATTTGCAGCTACGCCACCACCTGCAACGCCCACCTGTGTAGCACCTGCATCGTCTCTGCCCGCCCGCAATTGCACTGCCCTGATAGCGCTCTGCTTACCTGGCTGCACCTCCCCAGCAGCACCACCTCTACTCTCACCAGCAGCGCCAGCAAACGCCAGCAACGTCGCTCCTGTCTAGCTGCGCTACCACCCTGTTTGCTGCAGATTGACTTGACTGCTGAATCCCATCGCCGCCTCCACTTGTGCTGCATGTATACAACTTTGGTATATTGTCTACTGCCTTCAGGAGTTATGCGTTCCCTAAATCTCTACATAGAAGGGGCTTGCCTTGTGAAGACATATACTCATTACCCTGGTGTGAAGTCTCTTGGATTCTACCTTTGTCTGGATTGAGTAAAGAGAACCTTGAAGATATTTTGGGGAAGATCATATTTGGATTTTTGGTGCTAGCCCGGTGTAAGACTCTTGTGGGTCATCCTCGTGGTGAGCTCGGCATGAGTTATCTTGTTCCTCGACATCGATCTCGGCCCAACCTCGACATCGACACCTTTGTGTTTGATATTGTATTTATTTGTTGTATTGGTCCTGGCTTGGAAAAGCCCCTGGATTGTTCCTGAAATAAATTCCTGAAGGTGGGCGGGGCCTGTTCCCTACTCAACCTGGTGTACCGTGTAAAACCCCTATTCCCATCTTTCTGTCCCCCTTCTCTCTCTCTCTCTATCTTTATCTCTCGTACATGTGGTTGCATCTGTCATTCCACACTCCATTGGGCTTACAGTGAGTGTCATGATGTACCTCCTCTTAAAAACGCAGCCACCAAAACAGCCCAAGAGCTGCTCTCTGCACTTGTAGGGAGGGTGGGCGTGATAGAAAGAGTGGAGAGGAGAAAAGAAACGCAAAAATGCAGATCTTCCCCTCTGGAGAAGAAAACACACGACTGAAACACTACGGACAGCCACCGAGTTCACGTGAGAACGTGGAAAAAAACAGCACCAATCAGCCTCCAATCAGCGATTCCAGGTCTAGACGCCTCTGGGCTCTAATGCCATGCAGACAGTAGCGTAAAGATGTAGACCAATGACAAAAATGCTGAAGCTCCAAGAGAAAAAGAAAGAAAGAAAAGATATATTAACGTCTACGGATGGCCAAATTATCATGCCTAGATCTGGGCAGACTGGGCCTGATGGAGTAGTGGTGGTCTGCGTCCGCATAGTCGCAGTCTCCTGGCAGCTCTAATCTCCGAGGCTCTCTGTAGTGTGAGCCCTCGTCAGGAGGTAAATGATACATGGGGAGGGGGATGTAGCTCGCTGATAGGCCTGAAGAAGCTGGTGATCTGTGGGCTGGGATCTTTGGCTCTACACTTGTAGAAGCCGCTCTCTATGTCGGTGTAGCTCAAGGAGGAAAAGGCCTAAGCATCTCTGATCAGGACACTCCATCACCCGGCTAAGAGGACCAAAACCCTCTCTGAACAAGCAATGGCATCTCCCTCTAATCTGATAATATACAGGGCATTTGCATATGTAATGCTCTTTTGTCTCTACTTCTCTATGGCAATCTGCATACTTTGTCCTCTCTAGGGGTCCGTGTTGCTCTCCGTGCCTCAATCTCCAAAGTGTGAGAGGAAATTCTAATCTGACCAATAGTCACCCTCATAGTGTGAGACATGTGTACATCCATATAGCCTAGGCATATGACAAATCCATCCTCTGTGAATCTAAGGAAATAATCTCTGCAGTACTGCATCTTGGTGCAAAGGGGACCCAACCAAGTCTCCTTGGTGTGCATCTGGATGAAATCCTGTCTCAGAACTCCTATTCCTTTTGGGAGAGTGTAAAGTATGGGGATTCATCATCATACTGAAAGGGCAGTAATCTATCCATGTCAAGCCCATGTGCTGAGAACCACTCATCTACTGCAGCATACCATGATGGGTGATGGCCCTCTGTGGAAATACTCTATGAGGACTCCATGGCCAAGCGGGGTAGTCTCTCTGGACCCATGCCTCTGATACGTCTGATGTAGGCTATAGTTTGAAATAGAGCCTCTACCATCATGGGGGGCATTGCAAGCTCTACTCTGACGATCTCATGTGGTACTGATGGTTTGCTGAGAATCATCCTAGAGATCATGAGGATTTGTGGCCTCTCCATCGAATGCCAATCATATGTGGAGAGGTTAGGGGCCCATATCGGTGCTGCATACATCATAGGTGGGGTGACTAAGGTGTCAAATAGCCATCCGTTGGTGTGAGGCTCTTGGAAGTGAGCATGATGACACTGTCGCTCCAATGCAAGGGCAGCATAACCTCGGGTGAGCCTGTCCTGTGATGCCTGCCTCAAGGAAAAACGGTTCCCATTACTAGCGAAGGAGTACACATATGATTCTGTCACCTCCACCAGGCTGCCTCTATATGTGATCATTGTATATTTCATAAACCGTCTAGAAGTGTGAAAGATCATAACCTTGGTTTTCCCAAGGTTCACTGAAAGGCCTCTCTGCGTACAAAAATCATCTAAGGCGTCCATGTGGCGCTGCAGTCCCTCCTGCGAGTCAGATATCAGAATGATGTCATCCACATAGAGTAATAAAGTGACCAAAACCCCTGAGAGTGATGCACCACTCCCTCCTCCTCTGTCTATGAAGTCTGTGACCTCATCTAGGTACAAGCCAAAGAGTGTTGGGGAGAGTGGGCAGCCCTGCTTCACCCCGATAGTGCTATGTATCTCCTCTGGCAGACCACCTGGGCATCTGGCTCGTCCCGTCACCCTATCATATAAAGCAATAATCCCCCAGATCATATCTAAAGGCACCCCAAGAGTCTGCAATCTCTGTAGGAGCCAGTCAGGAGCCAGTCCCATGCCACTATGTCGAATGCTTTACGGAAATTAACAAAGCAACAATAGAGTCTCGGCTCTCGTGACTTGGCCTCCTCAATCAGGCTCCTCAAGGTGAAGATATGATCCAGTGTGCAGGAGTTACTGTGGAACCCAACCTGTCCTAGAGCATGAAGACCCTCCCTCTCAGCTAGAGGGCTGAGTGCTGTCTCAAGTACTGATCCATATATCTTGGCCATCATATGGCCAACCATGAGAGTCCTGTAGTTCCCGGGGTCCTTCGGGTGAAAAGCAATGTGGAGATATTTATATTTGGGGCAAATCGTGGGTATTTCAACATCGTGGAGTTGATCTCTTGCCTCCCATGCTATCCCACATGTACGCCCTGATCCCGAGGCTCTACGGAAGCATCAGCATACAAGTGTATGACTAGGTGTGAGACTAGGTGTGCTGTACAGACTGTACAGATGACAATGCAGATTGGAGAGCATGGATAGATGGTGGACATGCTGGAAAATATCTTGGAGGTAAAAACAGGGAATTGTAAACATGCTTCTGGAATATGCAAGCGGTCTGTTGGGACTTTGGGGGGAAATGGGCAACAACGACGACAAGTGCTTAGATAGTTAGCAGTGGAACAGATTGCTAGGAAAATTGGACTCTGTGAAATCAGAGTTTGGACAGGCCAGACAGAAATCTGGACAAACCGGGTTGGTTGAAGGGTGTAACAGCTGGTCAAAGGGCTGGTACAGTTGGTCAAAGAGCTGGTACATCTGGTCAAAGGACTGCTACAAATGGTCAAAGGACTAGTACAATTGGGAAGATGATCGGGCTGATATGGTGTGCTGCTACAGGTACATTTGAGCAATGCACAGGTATTCAGTTTTGTGTGGGCACATCATTGCTATGCATATTCGGGCGCTATACTTCTTCTTGGAGAGCCTAGGATCATTGGTGCTAGGTATTTTGTGAGCTATTTTCGATGTGGACTGATCAGATCTTGTCAGCTACTCTGGTGTAATCTAGTTGCACCGGTGGCAAGGTCATCCTTTTTCCTTGTGTTCACCATCGAGCTGCAGCATGATTTTATTGGCTCGGGTGAGAGTTGCCCAATGAGCTTTGTATTGGTGGACTAAAAGTCCCAAGAAGGGGAGTGAGGTGTACAACGCACATGAGATAGCACACATACACAGCATCCATGAGAGCCATTTGCATCGTGTGTTTGTTTGTCATGATCGAGGAAGGTTAATATTCTATGAGTATTCCACGTAACTTGCCACGGTTGTAGGATACTGTGATATCATGGCCCATTTCACAAGACTAGAACCAATGCATACAACCAAGTTGTTTTCATTGATCAAGAGGACACTGTCCCAGATCGAGAGGCCATGCTAGGAGGTGGTGTAGTCTTCCCAGCAGATGCCGTTTGAAGCTGCCCAGACTCCACTTGCCCCGGTGCCCCAACACACCACACATCGTTGGGTTGTGGTTAGAGATGGCAAGTGCCCTCGGACCCCTTACCCGCACCCTTAGAGGAGCACCCCGACCCTTTTGCAGCTATTGCCTCATAGGATGTGGATCCTTCTTTGGAGGATGAGGCTCTGTAGGCACAGGATTTGGATCCCTCGTAGGAGGCTGTAGCATTACAGATACATACAGGATGATTGCACCCTCGAGGATGATGCTGCATAGTTGCATTATCATGTTACCTCTCCAGTTTTGAGGACCAGCCCTGGCTTTTCCCTAGAGTGGGAACGAGAGGTAGGGTTTTCATTGTCAGATTTTCCCTCCCTTACCTATGCAAGACATACCTCTTTGTTAACCACAAGATGTGGTCATTCCTACTCTGAGTCCTTATGAGGATTGTCTCATGGAACATTCAGGGTTTATCATCCGAGATGGCTGGGAGTTTGTACCTTTGCAAGTCATTGCTCTCCCCGGCTAGGAGGCTATAGATTGCATCATCTATTCTATCATGCTTGGATGGAGACTGAGGAGATGTAGCATGGAGGGGATCATCCCAGAAACTAGGCTTAGTCCAGTGAGGATTGTTGGTTGTTCGGGGGGAAGCACTCGTTCATTGATCCTTCTCCTCAGATAGTGACTCATGGCTCTTGCTATTTGTGGCTGTATGGCGGCTGTCCACCAGATATCTTCAATGGAATCCAGATGAGTGGGAGTGGATTGATGCCTATGATCCATTGAAAAGCCATCCCTTTTTCATTTTCACGGTCCGGAACGCCAGGCTTCTCATCATTCGATAGATACATAGGATCCCTACTCTCAGGCCTCATTGGGAGAGTTAAGACATCACTCTGGTGATACAACGTAGATATTGGCATAGGTGTCAAGGCAACGACGGGCAAAAAGGGGGGAATTGAGACAATTTACAAAGAAGAAGACAAGTAGACAAGGAGGAGAAGTAAGGGGAACAAGAGTGAGTGAAGTGTGAAGTACTTATAGTGAAGAAACTAGCTATAGATAGAGGGACTTCTAATTTTCAAAAATTGCAAAAGCGGGGTTCGGTGCAATTGAAGTGGAGTGGTTGAGATCACCTTACATATTGGGGTGATTCTATTCCAGCTTATAGCCGTGATTGTTGTATGATTTTCTCATGCTTAATAGAAGTCTCTTCCTTGGAAAAAAAAAAGATCCACTTCTGCCTTTTACAACTCTTGAATCTGGTCAACAGTATAAAGTCATGAGGTGATTTGAAAAATTCCTAAGTGTTTTTATGAAGGCAAATGAAACCATGGCCATACACAAGCCTAAAAAGAAGGCATGACCAAGATAGCCTCATAGCAGGATAGATCACCAAAAAACATCCCATTTTGCCTCTTGTAGCTCTTGAATCAAACCTATAGTTTTCTCAAAGACTCCCAGAAGGCCTCAATACGACTCATATCATGGAACATCCCACAAGCATGCAATCGATACACACCTGCAAAAAGACGAAAAAGCATACATGGTTGTGAAAAGAGAAGCGTGTACGTTTTTCTAGAGGTAGAAGGGTGTTGTGTCCATGTACCGGACCAAGTTGGTTCCCCTACACTACCCAAACTAAGTGAGATGTATGCATTAACCTCCAACGTTGACATCATTTTTTGTAATGTGTGGTTTGGGATTTTGTTTGTCCTTTTACAACCGTGCTAAGCACAAAGACGCGTACATTTTCCTTTAGAATTTTTGAATCTGTTAAGACTTACAAGATTTTAAAGATTTCCAAAAGGCCTCATTAGGAGCCTGGGCTATCATGGCCCATACCACAATCCCAAAGCAAGGTCATGGTTGAACGGAACTTTTTTTTTTTTTAGGAAAGAGACTTCTATTAAGTATGAAAAAACATACAACAATCACGGCTATAAGCCGGAATAGAATAGAATCACCCCAATATGTAAGATGAGTTCAACCACTAAGGAGCATCATGATGCCATAAGAGAGACCTGTGGGACTAGAGGAAAAGAAAATTCCATGGTCCCACTCCCGCATAAATACAACGCACTTTGTTTGCGCGGAACGAGAGGACCCCTAAATACAAGCCCAAGTAGCCATGAGAGTATGGATGATATCACTCCATATAGTACTAATGCACGGAGACCCAAAAATCTAGACACCATCAATAGCCTTCATGCATCTAGCTCTCCGGATCTGCCATGCTGTAATACTAGCAACAATCTCCCAACTGGTGTCAATCCTCTGTCTGGGGGTGTATAATCAGAGTGACAAACATTCTACAATAAACCATGCTCAGCAATACCTCTACGATGAAAATAGCAGAGTCTGTACCAAGCCCTCGTAGAAAAGCTACGGGCCAAACTAGGAGAGCCAAGCAACTGCCCCCCAAGTCACATACATGGCGCGGCCACTCAATTTTCCCATAAGTTGGGCTATAGAACCCCAGATATGTTGTGTAGTGCTGCATCCCCATAAACAATGATGTACAGTCGCAGAATCTGCCGCACATCTCAGGCAGGTAGGTGCTACACCGAAAACCGATCTCCACTGATCGGTGGGGAGACCACCATGTAAAAATAAACAAAAGAAATGAGAGATCTAGTTCCTTTTGTCTGAATGCCAAAGCCTATGCCAACATCTACACTGTATCACTGGAGAGATATCATAGCTCTCCCAATGAGGCCTGAGAGTAGGGATGCATCTATCGACGAGTGAAGAGAAGCTTGGCATTCCGGACCGTGAAACTGAAAAAGAGAAGGCTTTTCAATGGATTGAACGCATCAATCCCTCCTGGATCCCATTGAAGATATCTAATAGGACTGCCACCATATAGCCACAAACACCAAGAGCCCTGAGTCACTATTTGAGGAGAAGGATCAATGAACTAATGCTTCCCCGAATGACCAACAATCCTCACTGGACTAAGCCTAGTATCTGGGATGATCCCCCTCCATGCTACATCTCCTCAATCTCCCTCCAGGCATGATAGAATAGATGATGCAATCTCTAGCCTCCTGGCCTGGGAGATCAATGACCTGCAGAGGTACGCCTATCCTCGAAAAGACTCCCAACCAACTCGGATGATAGTCTCCATGAAAGGTCCCAAAGAGCCACTCAGATAAATTTAAAAAAACATACACACTACTTTTTACAGGTACTATTTATTTTTTTTCCAAAAAAGAGACTTCTATTAAGTAATATAAAATCATACAAAGGGAGATCTCAAACCAAAAGGTAGGGAGATCTAAACCAATCACGGGCACTATGCTGCCATAAAAACCCTATACAACCATAAGAAGTTGTGTATCACCCTTCGCAATTGTCTTGCGCATCTACGATCATAACACCAACAAGCAATGACATACCAAGCTGTGAGAAGCAACACGTGGTTTACCAACAAGGCTCTAGATGCCAAATCGAGCTTCCAAGAGCTCCAATGAAGGATCTTTTTCTTTATGCTCATGAGCAAACGGAAGAACTGTTGGGCAGGTGTAATGTCTATCCCGACTTGGCATCCAAGATATCTAGCACTGTGTCCTCTCTCGAAGCCAACATCTGTACCGCAATCAATCCTCTCAAGATCACTGACCCAAAATCCAACAGACTTATGCCAATTTATAAAGGCTTGCTGCTAGACAAAACTCTTCCAAGACAGTGCAAAATGAGCAAAGACATGAGTAAGATGCCTCAAAAAGCTCCCCCTCTATGTGCAGTGGCAATCTCAATCCAGATACTCCGGCACTGGAGCAAAGGAAAATGCTCACAGTCTCTGCAACAATGAGATACAACGGGTGAGCTATGGGGCAGCCCTACTGTATGGAATGAGAGATATGAAAGTGCTCACCTCGACCTCTACAAGCATGCAGAGTGTTGTGAGCCTCCTGATAAAGCCAAGAGACACCTCTGATCCAATCTTGAGAAAATCCCATGCATGCGAGAATACCCTCTTAGAAGTCCCACTCCACTCTATCATAGGCTTTCTCAAAATCAAGTAACAAGATTGCCAAGGGCTGATTACTTGCCTTGGCCCACTCTACCGCCTCCCAAAAGGAAAAGATGTTATCAAAGATTCTTCCTTGGAGGAATCCATTATGTGTCATGAATGACTATCTATAACACTGGGTGCAATCTCATGCTCACTGCTTGGGCAAGATTTTGTATGCACTCCCAAGCAATGTGATAGGCCTCCATTGGGCAATGTTAGTCTTATCACCACCCTTAGGGATGAAGTGGATAAGACCGTGTTTCACATATCCTGTAATGCCACAGTGATCTCATCCCCCATCTCATGAAAAACATGCAAGAGAGGCCATCATCCCGAGGACATTTACGTGAATCACATGTCTAAGCTCATCTGGCAAAAAAGGGGCATCAAGTAATGCACACATGTCATCTGAAATCAAGCTGGGTAGGGACTCCCAAACCTTCTGTTGTGCCCTATCCCTTTCAGGGGAGTGAGTCTCTGTAGATAACAAGCGGCACTAAAAATCAGAAGGAATCCTCCTGACCATGTTAGGCTCTCACTGGAGAACTCCCTGCGAGTCTTGGAGCTGTCTAGCGCATTCCCTATCATGGGAGAGACCATGGGCAGCAAAGAAATGCCTGTTATGCCAATGAGGTGATAGCTCAAGTGGTAAAGGTGTTTGTCTAAGACCAAGAGGTCTTGGGTTCAAAACCCCACAAGGTGCTTCCTTGGTAGCATTGCCTATGGGCGGATTTTAAAAAGTGCCTATAGGTGGGCGCCTTCTATGGGCGGTGAAAAACGGTAACTACGTCTCCAAACATCCATCACCTGCCGAGATAACTCTGCATCTGAGTAAAGAGACTCTAGAATGTGTATTCGGGGAGGAGGGTTCTCCCTCCCCAGATCTCTGATGCACAAAACTATAGGACAATGGTCTGACTTTGAGGTGCTAAGGGCAACGAAGATAGTGCCACCTCTATCAAGTGCCCAATCATCAATATAATAGCGGTCCAAACGTGCATAAATGCAATGTGCACCACTCTTGCAATTAGTCCAAGGAAAGAAGAGTGAATCTGGCTTCCTATGGAAGTCGTCCTCTAGCCAATAGCCCCTGCTATGAAAGGAAAAGATAAATCTCTCCCGAGATGTCCTCTCAAGCGAGTGAATGATGCCTTCATGTCTCCCCTTCTTATCTGCAGGTTGCTCAACCATGTTGAAGCCACCCTCCAACAATCCAATGACCTGCTTTGAGGGAGAGAGTCCATGATGGCATTCCAAAAAAGAATCCTTTCTCTTCTGATGTTAGGAGCATACACATTCAGCACACCAATTTTAAATCCATCCTGCATAAGCATAATCCACTGTGCTCTGGAAGAGATAATAACTCCATGACCAATCATATAAGGAATAATTACACATGTCACTAAAGCATATACTCCACCTTTAGTTCCATCTGCAGCAGACCAAAAAGTGTGCCCAGATAAAAGCTTGCCAAATCTAGTGCACTGGCCGGCATCAAGATTATGCTCCTGCACGAGAAAAATATCCATGGGACCATCCATAACTGCCGGGTGAATCTAGTTCCTGATGACCTGCTTCCGCGAGGAAAGACGCCAGCAAGGCCCTAAACAGTCCATGAGACAACTCTCATGGTAAAGAGGGAGAAAACATAATGGTAGATCTAGTTTGACACACCTCATAGGTGTGCACTGCCCCTATAAGGGGCGGAAAGTTATCAGGTGTGATGGCAATCAAGGAGCATAAGACATCATCGTCAACATGGACATCATCACCAAGATGCTGCAAGGCGTGTACATCTGACTCATCTGCCAGCACACTCTGTTGTACATCACCATGCAATGATTCCCTATGTAACACATCCTGCTGAGAAGGTGATGCATCAACATCCGCACGCCCACTAATATAGGATCTCACGTGATCATCAGGTGGATCAGGTGTGGGTGCATGTTTGTCAACAACTTGTCTATAAACCCAAACAAGCCTAGGTTTGGGGGCAACAGGGGCTGGAGGGTCAGTGGGTCCTGTCGCCTGGGGAACACATTTGTGCCGTCTCTTAGGACGGCCATTGGCTCCCGGATAATTTATGGCAATGTGCCCCTCCCCTGTCAGAAGACATAGCACTAGTCCCCGGTCTACAAGCAATCTCCATCCGCTGTCTAAATAAAGAGCCATCTGATCCTGGTAGCATCACAGGATCATCTGTGAGCCATCTGGTCCTAGAAGCATCACATGATCATCTATAAAATAGGGGTCGCTGATGAGAGTATCATGACTCGTGGTACCCCATCAAGTCGTGACAGCTGCTTGGAGCCATGGAAGGTGCCTCTGGAAGGGCGGGGACTTACAGAACCTGTCCAAAGGCTGACCTTTTTGGAAGCCAAAAACTTCCAATAGAGATCCATAGGAGCCAGGGGAACCTGAGAAAGATTGGACAAAAGTTGCGGTCCTCTAGCACCAGCGGGTCGAAGTTCCAACAGTATCAGAAGAAGAATAGTTTCCTCAAGTTCAAGAGGCTATGAGGTTGCCTCCATCGAATCGAAATCAGCTTGGAAGAAGCCGCTTACGCATCAGTAAAATCTTTGTTGGAAGTGCCGCCAGGATCGAATCTCTAGCTTGAGAGCGACCCGAAAACCTTCCCAATGAGTGTGGTCTTAGCTTCTTTATCAAAATCCGCCTATAAGGTCCTAAGCTCGTCTTGGGAAAAAAGGATTGTTCTCCCGGCTGGTGGGGGTGGAGGATGATTGGCTTGGGCAGAAGCCATAATGCCAATCAAAGGATGGGCAGCCGACTTGAACCAGTAAAAACGCAAAGAAACGGGAGAGGCATGAGGTGAAAGAAGTTTTATTCAAGACCAATGCAAACAATCGAATTTGGGTTTCATCAGGCTGCTCACTGTGGATCCAGCTCCTAGTTCCGTCCTGTAGTCTGGCCTGCACTCCTTCCTTGCTGGGTTAAGCGATGGCCTGTGATTTAAGCAGAACACGAGGCAGTAACTTGCTAATCTGAGCAAGCATTGCGGTAGCTTGCCTTCTGTGTGTTGGACTTCAAGATTCTTGTTTTGCAGAACTGAAGCAAAACGTTGATTACATGCGCTCCCTTGCTGAAGAAGATTGCTGAATGGCCTTCGATGATTGAGTGCGGAAGAGGAGGGGTGCAATTTTATCCTTAATTTGCGGGTCTGTGATTTTCTTCCCCTTCTGTTGCCTATGACAAGCCACCTGATGGCTGAAATGACGACCACCTGTGTAAGCGCTCCACGACCTGCCTATGTAGGAGCTCCACGACGGACGGAGCTGTGACCTGCCTCTCAGCGCCTCCAGAGGTGGCACCAGGACCTTGACTTGCTGCCGTTCGCTTTTGTTACAGGCGAGGCAGTAACATTTGTAAGCTACTATGCTCTCTGATTTTTTCGCCTTTGCCATGCCCGCATTTTTACAGCTCCTAATTTTGACATATAGTTCAAGGGTTATGCGGTTTCAAAGGTTCCATTGATGCCTCCATAGAAGCCCCCACAATCCCAAAATCAAGGCATGACCAAAGAGTCCTCATTGTTGATGAAATGGGAAAAAAAGTCCCGATTTCTCCATGACGTGCACCCGAAGTAGAAAAAAGTGCATGCTCACTCTCTCTCCAATTAGACTCTGGAAAGACTCTCTCACGTGGTAACTATGCTCTGCTTTGTGCTGCAACAGCTGCTCCTACTCTCCTCCAGCAAGGACTAGTCTCTTACAAATTTAAGGGTCTTGAGGATGTTTCTCATCCTCCCTTTGAAGCGCTGCAAGTCTACATCTGAGTTTTCCTGTTTTGTCGCATGACTTCCTGATTCTTCGCCTTTATAACAAAGTGACCATGCTCAAAAACCATCTGCAAGACAATTGAGAGTGTATCAACTCTATGCCAGGCACCGGAGGTAGTGTGTATCGTAACTGGGGGATATCCTGAAGCATCTATGAGCTATACCTCTGCCCTCAAAAAGAAGCTGTGGGCCAGACTGCGTCAACCACCCCAAGTAATATAGATAGAATCAGTCCTCAATCTGCCCAAGAGCTGGGCTATATCCTCTTCTCCTCTGCATTCCCATAAGCAATGATACACTATCTCGGATGGAGTTGGGCATCTAGGACAAGAGGCGTCCACGCCAAAAATAGATCTCCACTGGTTGGTGGTGGGCAACCCACCGTACAGAAACAGCCAGAAGAATTAGAATATCTTGCTCCTCTTGTATGAATGCCCAGAATCTCCTCTGAATGGGGGGTGTTATGTCATACGCCTCCCAGTGAGGCCGAAGAGTGGGAACTCTCTAGGTCTGTCCAAGCATGAGCAACTTGGCTTTACGCACAATGTAGTTGAAGAAAGGTATGCTCCTCATGGGTAGTCACATCACTCCATTCCCACACACCAGGGTCCCAATGTAGATATCTGATAGGGCATCCACCATATAGCCATAGGCACCACGAAGCATGAGTAACCATCACTCGGGAAGGGTCAGTATACCAACGCTTCCCTGAGAAACCCACTGCTCTCACTGGATGGATCACAGAGCCAAGTGCGATCACCTGTATATCACATCCATCCAGTAGATGGCAACAACCTCTTCCTCCTCTGGCTTCGGGAAATCCAACATCAGAAGGGGCATGCCTATCCAAGGAAAAACCCAAATCACAAGTGATGATATCCATCTAAAAATGTACCAGTGATGCAATGGTTAGGTATAGTCATCAATCTGTGCAATCCATCGGTGACTCCCTCTGAGATGCTAGGTAGATGCCTCTCTCTGATCATCTGGAAGACTCTTAAAATTCTTCCAATCAAGTCCTATCACTGCCGATCTCTCCTACCTTGGCCACTGCATATACCCTGGGGCCTGCTACACCTAGGGGTCTACCAAGATCATCTTGAGATAAGGTCATTCCACATAATGGACTGCCTGTCAACCTCATCTACTGAGCTTGGGGGCCTATGACATTAGAATATCCGCACACTGCTCCAAGCCCAGATAATGGAAGAAACCAGTGGGGAAGATGGGGGGTGGTAATCTGCCTCAAAGAAAATAAAACATGTGCTATGCCTCAAGTCACCACACCGCTCTCAAGGACACATCACATCTAAGAATATGGTATATGAAGAAATCCTTCCTCGGCTTAGTACCAGAAAGGAATGCTCTAACCACCAACTCGCGAAGCAAAGATTTACACTAAATTTCAGGATCAATGATGTTCAATCCCCCTTCATGCTTGGGAAGGATAATAGTTTCTCAAGCAACTCTGGCCCTGGTATCTGATGTGCCATCAAGCCCTGACCATAAGAAGATGTGTATCACCCTCTGCAAGTGTCTTATGCATCGACGATAATAACACCAACAAGTTATGACATACCAAGTTGTGGCAAAAGCAACACCTCGTTTACCACCAGGGCTCTAGATGCCAAATCAAGCTTCCTAGAGCTCCAATGAAGGAGCTTTTTCTTTATGCTCATGAGCACAGGGGCAAACTGCTCGGCAAGTGTAATGTCTATCCCGACCTAGCATCGAAGATATCTGGGAGTGTCCTCTCTCAATCCATGCAAAGCCAACATTTGTGCCCCAATCAATCCTCTCTAAATCCATGTGAAACCAACATCTATGCCCCAATCAATCCTCTCAAGGTCACTGACCAAAATCCAACAGACTTGTGCCAATTTATAAAGGCCCCTGCTGCCACCAGACAAAGTCTTCCAAGGCAGTGCAAAATGACCAAAGACATGAGTAAGATGCCTCAAGAAACATTGCTGTATTGTCAGCCAACTTAGAGTCCAAAATCTCCTCTATGTGCTCTCGAATTTGAGCAGATACTCTGGACTGGAGCAAAGAAAAATGCTAAAAGTTTCTGCAACAATGAGATACAACAGGTGAGCTAAGGGGCAGCCTTGCCGTACGCAGCGAGATATCTGGAAGCACTCACCTCGACTTTCCTCCATAAGCAAGCAATGTGCTGTGAGCCTCCCAATAAAGGAAAGAGACACCTCTGATCCACTCTAGAGAAAATCCCATGCCTGCGAGAGTACCCTCTAAGAAGTCCCAATCCACTCGGTCATAGGCTTCCTCAAAATCAAGTAGCAAAATTGCCAAGGGCTGATTTCTTGCCTTGGCCCACTCTACTGCCTCCCAAAAGGAAAAGATGTTATCAAAGATGCCTCTTCCTTGGAGGAATCCATTCTGTGTGTCTTTTTGGAAACTGTTATATATAAATAGATGGTGCAATAAGCATCACGATACTTTGCCTGATGGCAACATGGGTTCTCCTCCAATTCTGACCTGCTGGCTGTCACAACCAGCTTCCGGATGATAGCCAATGTCCAGAGCCTCCTCAAGGAGTACTACAGGTGACAGCCTCCACACCCGAGATCAGATTGTTGGGATCTTATCCCCAACCTCATCTAGACAGCTTCTTGTTAGAAGTCATCTCCTATCTTTATCAGACACCATGGCCTCTGTTGTGGGTGTGCCCACCTTGTATAGGTGTTTTCTCATTTTTCCTCACTCCCCATATTTTTTCCCCATTTTTCCCTATTTTTCCCTTGGTGTGGGAAGCAGTTTTCTGCACCCCGGCTGTTCCAGAGGGTGGCCGACTGCTGGTCAGTTGATCTGGATGCTGGCTGACTCCCTTGTGTGGTCCCCGACCTCTACTGCATACTGGCCGACTATGCGCTGATGGCCGACTACTGGAGTAGGGCTGGTCGTGGACTTGCAGGCCCAGTCGGCTGCTTTTGCACCAGCTGACTGCATGTATGGGGTCATATAAAATGGCCCCATGGCCCCCACATTATTGTATTTTGTTTTCCAGATTCGGGATCTTGTGTATAGAGAAGAGTTACACGCCTATCTCTCTCCTTCTCTTGACCATTTAGCAGTCAGGTGTTACGGAGTATCCCTCCGAGTGGACCACAGAGGATGGACCTCAAAGATCGCACAGAGTTCATGATGATAAAAGTCAATTAGAGGAGCTTTTACAAGTAAACTATGCATTGATGTCTCGTATCATTCAGGACAAAGAGCCTACTTTAATTAAGGAAGCTCTTTCCCAGGAGACTTGGAGGAAAGCTATGCAAGTGAAACTTGAAGCCATAGAGAAGAATAACACATGGGAGTTGGTTCCGAGGCTGTCAAAACGGTCAGTCATTGGTGTCAAGTGGGTCTACAAGACCAAGTATACATCTGATGGGTCCGTGGACAAGCAAAAGTCTAAACTTGTGGCTAAGGGCTATGCTTAGCGGCCAAGCATCGACTATGAGGACACTTTTGCACCGATAGCTAAGGATGACCACAATTCGGATAGTTCTTGCCCTTGCCTCTTCTCAGCAATGGCCGATGTATGAGATGGATGTGAAATCTGTGTTCTTGAATGGTGACTTGTAGGAGGAGGTGTATGTTGAGCAACCACTACGCTTTGAGGTTTTGGGATCAAAAGGTATGGTTTACAAGTTATGGAAGGCCTTGTATGGACTTAAGGCTTGGAACCAAAAGATTGATTCTTTCTTTCTTAGAAAGGGTTTCCAAAGATCAGTTTGCATATCCAAACTTATCCCTTTCAGAAACATGGTATGGTCACCTTGATTATCCTCTATGTGGATGATCTCATTCTCACTAGCGGTCATGTTGAGCACCTAGCTGTGACGAAGGCTGCCTTGTCAGAGGAGTTTGGGATGACGGATCTAGGCTTACTTCATTTCTTTTTGGGATTGGTGATTTGGTAGACCCAAAGAGGGTTCTTTGTTTCATAGTAGCGATATGTTCATGAGTTGCTGGAGGCCTTTGGGATGGAGAACTGCAAGCCTATTTCATCTCCGATGGACCCAAATACCAAACTTATTGTACATGATCCTTGTGAGCAGGTTGATGCCTCCTTGTATTGGAAGCTTGTTGGTTCATTGATTTGGTTGCTAAACACCAGTTGGACTTGCGTTTTCCAATGGGGTTGTTGAGCTCATTTATGCAAACGCCTTTGAAGACTCATTGGGATGCAAGATTGCAGATCTTGCAATATCTGCAGGGTACAAAGGATCTTGGACTCTTTTATAACACTGGAGGGGGGACGAAGGACCAAGTCAGTCTCCGAGGTTGGAGTGACTCTGATTGGGAAGGAGATCCAGACACGAGGAGATCTACTTTAGGATACCGCTTTAATCTTGGCTCAGGAGCAATTTCTTGGAGCAGCAAGAAGCAGCCAACTATTGCCTTGTCTTCTACTGAGGCAGAGTATCGGGCTGCTTGTGGTGCTACTTGGTTTGAGTACCAATGCATGGACAGAATTTCATTTTGCTCTTTGAATGAATAATTCTCAGCAAAGTCAACCACAGAAACCACTGTATATCAAGGGGAAACCTAAGTGCAGACTCCTTAAATTGATCAACTTACCATCTATAAATAAATTTATGCTTTATGAACTTTTCAATGTGTGCCTAGTACATTTGGAAAATTTCCTTGATCCAGGAGTTGCTTGCTTAACAAATCCTTTCTTTTTTTCTACTTCCCATGGGCCTTATTTCCATTATCTGAAGTGTTTCTCACTTCTTCAAACTTGGCGAGATTGGGTTTCCACAAAAGGAACCCACAGTCATCCAGTACGACAACCAGAGCTGGATAGCTATTGCTCAGAACCCATTCTTCCATGCCCGGACCAAGCACATAGAGATACAATATCACTTTGTTCGTGAGAAGATTTTGGCTGGTGACATCTTGCTAGTCTTTTGTTCGTCGACAGAGGACAATGTGGCGGACCTCTTCATGAAGCCTCAACCTCAGCAGATGCTCCGTCAGCACTCCAGCTCACTAGGGTTGGTTCCACATCCAGGAGCTGAGAGGTGGTGTTAGCAGTCATCTCCTATCTGTACATATTACTCAGTAGGGAGTGAGGGCCATTGTTGTGGGTGTGTCCGCCGCGTGTGAGCTCTCTCCATTTTTTCCCATTGTCCATATTTTTTCCCAGTTCTGTCTCATTTTCCGTTGCCCATTCCGACAAGCGTCCCCTTACCCTGAACTACACATTGGTCAAACAAGCATGAAAACAACATGCAAATTCAATTTGCAAGCAAGCACATAAAGATGCTATGCAATGCATATGGATAATCCCCGTTCATGAGACTATACCAAAATAGACATGTTCCAAGCAAGTACACGAGCTGTCAAACCCAATGGAATACCAATCCTCCAGGCATTTCCAGGCATGTACTCACAGACACAAGTCCCAACGAAAAGCCAAGTCCACAATATCACATGAGTGGCATCAATCCCCGGCATATGCAACTCCCATAGACACCAATCCAATGTATATACATAATGAGCAAGCACCAGTGGACCAATTGGGTGGCCAAATGGGGACCCCCAGCGGGTCACCCTACCCCTTTCTGCAGGTGCTGTCACTTTCGGGTGTTCTTTCTCTTCAGTAAGTGTCACCAAATTCTAGTCTTTGAACTTCTAGGAGGACTCCCTGGCAGCCGTTCCATCATCCCCCAACCAAGGCAGCCGTCCCTTGCCTTTCCTTCTCAAAAGCGAACCTCCAGCTCCTTGCTTCGACAGTCGCATCCTTGGAGGCCTCCACCTTAGTCTGCAAGATTGTGGGTAGCTGCCCGGCACATGGACAACTCAGGATCTTTTGCAACAAGACTTATCGGCGAGCCTAGAAAGATCACTGATATTCATCCATTGGGACATGGATACTACCAGGTTGAGTTTGATTCACATGTAGTGGACAGACTCATGCAGTTGAGCCCCGTTGCATTGCATACCACCCAGGCCTTCTTTGCGAGGTAGCAGCACGACTTCAAACTAGCATCCGACCCTCAAGCTGGCGTCTTAGGCTTTCCCATGATAGTTTGCTTTCCTCGTCTCAAGAAGGAATACCTTTCTCTCCTTTCGATGATAGGTGGTGTTATCGCAAGACTAATAAAATCCCCCTCACTGCGGCTTCGGATGGCCGGGATTCCATCTCTTCATATCTGCATAGTCTTTCCGAAGTCAGTTCCTCATGTCATATCGCTTCCTTGCCTCCGGGGATCTCCTATTCCTATAGAGAGTTGAGTACTCTGGTCTCTCCCAGGCCAATGCTTCATGAAACTCTCTCGAGAAGCGTAGGAGTGGGTGTGCATCGCTTGACCATGAGCACAATTAAACATTTCGGCATTTAATCACAGCCATTAAACAATCCACAAAGGTGAAAATAAAAGTTGCACATATAACACCGCATAGAGGCCGGAATGGGCCGACCCTCCCCTTGGAGTATTTCGTTATCCAAGGAGAAATATAACATGTACAAGCTTTGAGGGCCTTACTCTCCCTATGGGAGATGCCGGATTATCCATAGACAACAATTAACCTGTCCTTCATCCAATATGGGTCCTTCCATAAGCACACAAACATGTATAACAGCCCACATGGCTCTTCCATATGCGCATAAACTTGTATGACAGTCCATATGGCTCTTCCACGAGCACATAAACTTGTAAACCGGTCCATGTGGTTCATTCATGAGCTCATAAACCTGTAAACCAGCAAATGTAGCTCATCCATGAGCACATAAACGAGTATAGTAGCATGTATGTCGCATCCATGAGTGCCAAAACCTATAAAACAGCCTGTATATTGCATAAAACCAAAAATTTCAGCAAACTTTAGGACCGTTTTGCTGAAAAACAGCCATCCGAGGCGTGCAAGATGGTGTAGAGTAGTGAAAATCATCTTTCCCAAGCTGGATATGGCTATAGGGGCTTAGAAATGAAGGGAAATGATGAGAAATCGGAGTTTTCAACCTTCAAAAACTTGCTTGAAGCTCAAACTCGCCCAACAGATAACTCTCTCATATTCAAATAAGCAAGATTATGCTTCAATGCCATGTGTAGCGTTGAATCAGAGCACCACAGCCCGGACTTGGAGGATCCTAGTGCAAGCAAGTGGCAGACCGCTAGTCCGAGGCAGAAACACTGTTGGACTCCCAGAGCAGAGCGGCACAGCCAACTGCGCCAATATGGTAGCCCACAAGAGGACTGTTTTGTCAAAGAACCATTACGACCACTTATCTCAGCAGCCCTCCCAATGGTGATGCACTCACCTCCCACCCCCCCCCCTCATACCCTCGAGGAACTCACTGCCACCCACGGGGGGTGGGGGGAGGCGGGGCTCCTAGAGGAAGAGAATATCAATGGGTCCCCCAACTGCTGCTCTATGGAGCTCTCCTCTATAGACGCCACGCCTCTGAAAACATTGAGGCCTCCCTAAACCCTGGATGTTCCATGAGACAATCTGCATATCAATCTGGGAAGCGGAACTATCGGACCTGCCCTCCACTCGAAGGGTCTTAGGCATGGGTTTTGACGAAGAATAGTGACAATCAGCCCTAAGACGAAGGCGTGCCTGGTGGGTGCGGATCTTGTCCTCCATGTGACGCCACTCTGTCCATGCTCAAGAGTAAGCATAATCTGGGCTCCACCTGTCACAATGCAGGAATCTGTAGGAGAAGAGGGCCATAAAAGGGATCAAATGTGGGC
Organism: Cibotium barometz; assembly: GCF_041138505.1. Classification (NCBI taxonomy): domain Eukaryota; kingdom Viridiplantae; phylum Streptophyta; class Polypodiopsida; order Cyatheales; family Cibotiaceae; genus Cibotium; species Cibotium barometz. Next base: position 34,760,496 of record NC_141064.1, read on the forward strand.
ACAATACATGGACAGAATATGGGGATGAATATATTAACACCCCATCTCAACACCAGATGCTAAACAAACTCCGAGAAGCCAAAGATAAGGAGCCAAGGAAGCCTGAGGCACCGGCTTGGTGAACAAATTTGGTGCATTCTCTACTGAAGGACTACTCCAAACGCAAATCTCCAACAAGAACCCCTCCACGAACATAGTGATGCTGAATCTCAATGTGTTTCGTATAAGCATGAAACAGAGGGTTCTTGGCGATGGAGATGCAACTCTGATTGTCACACCAAAGAAGAGTAGATCCGGAAGGAGGAAAGCCAAGTTTTCCCAATAATCTCTGCAACCAAATTGCCTCACGGGCAACATAAGAAACTGCACGATACTCCACCTCAGTAGAGGAAAGCGCCACACTAGGCTGCTTTTTATTGCTCCATGAAATGGCTCCCGACCCAAGTGAAAAAACACAATCAGTGGTCAAACGCCGAGTGTCCGGATCTCCAGCCCAATTTGAATCAGACCATCCAAGAAGAGTGCACCCTTGGCCTTAGAAGATGCCAAAGTCCAAAGTACCATGCAAGTACCAAAGCACCCTAAGAGCACACCGCCAATGATGCTTTGACGGGGTTTGGATGTGAAAGAAGTAAATAAGCTCACTCTGCAAAACAAATTTCCAATCAGGAGTAGGTCAACCATACCAAACAACCGATGAGAACCCGATGCTGACCCTGATCAATCCCTAGAGAAGCATCAAGAAGAGAAAGCTTCTCACTAGTATCCATATAGGAGAAGATACTGGTCGACACCCAATCATCGGAAACCTGTCAAGAATCTCCAGTGTGTACTCCTAAGAAAAGAAAATACCCAGAGGAGTTGCCAAATCTAAAAGGCAAGAAAATAATGCAGAAGGCCAAGTTCCGTCATCTCAAACTCTTTCTCCAAAGCGTCCATGACTAAACGGATCCTCACAAAATAAGAACCTGTAAAGATGAGATCATCAACATAGACCACAATGATAACAACTAACCCCCTCTCAAGGAGGATATAAAGGTTTGAATCTGCATGAGAACAGCGCAGGCCAAGCTTCTGAAAGAACTCATCAATTTGCAGGTACCAAGCCTGCAGAGCCTGCTTCAGACCATACAAAGCTTTCTTCAGCCAATACACCTGGTCCTGTCTACCTGGAACCTCAAATCCCAGCGGGCTGATCAACATACACTTCTTGTGTAAGCTCTCCATTCAGGAAAGCCAACTTGATGTCGATCTAGAATACGGGCCATCTATGATGTCCTGCAAGAGCAAGAACGGTTCGAATGGTAGTCATCCAGGCCGTCGGAGCAAAGGTCTCATCAAAGTCGACTCCAAGGCACTGAGCATAGCCCTTGGCAACCAACCTCGCCTTGTCCTGCAGGGTCCAAGCTGCCATCAACTTGGTACTTCGTTTTGAAGATCCACCGCACAATCACCTTACGCTACTATGGCCTAGGCACCAAAATCCAAGTGCCATTCCATTCAATAGCATCCAGCTCTGCCTCCATAGCATGACGCCAAGGCTCATGTGAAAGAGCCTCGTCCACAGAAGTGGGATTAGAAGAACCATGAATAATAGAGGACATAAGACCATAGTTAACAAACATGTTGCCCTCATGAATTTGTCTCCCTGTGTAACTCTGGAAGATCGCCTGAGAGAAGCAAGCGACGGAGCAGAAGGAAGCTCACGCAACCCAAAATCACGAACTGTCTAAAAATACCATCTAGGCACACTGGTCTCCTCGAGCTCGCTGGAGGAGCAGCAGAGTCATCATCATCATTTGACTAAGAATCATCATCATCATCATCATCATTTGACTAAGAATCCACAGCTAGAGGTGTAATAGAAGTAGAAGGAGGCAAAGAAGGAAGTGGAGGAAGAAGAAGCTCACCACCCCCCTTAGAAGATGCAGGAGTCTCAGCGGTGAACACCACATCACCGCTCACAACATTTTGCCGGCCTACTGATCATAAAGACGATATGCCTTGGACACAGAACTATATCTGAGAAAAGTCATACGTTGAGACTTCGAGTCCAACTTGAAGCGATGCTCCTTAGACACATGTACATACGCCGAACAACCAAATACCCGCAAATGAACAACAGAGGGCTTCTCACCATTGAAAGCCTCATATGGAGTTTTATCTGGAAGAGCAGCAGTAGGAGACATGTTCTGAATATAGACAGCAGTAGAAGCCGCCTCAACCCAGAAATGTCAAGGTAAAGAGGAGTGCTCAAGCATAGCACGGGCCATCTCCATGATAGTCCAATTCTTCCTCTCTGCATCTCCATTCTGTGATGGAGTATATGCTATAGTAAGCTGTCTCCGAATCGATCCTTGCAATATTGCTGAAACTCCCGAGATGTAAACTCACCTCCTCTGTCACTCCTGAGAACCTTGACCGAAGAACCAGTCTCTTTTTCCACCTCAATCCTCCAATCATAGAAGAGCCTCATCCTTGGACTTCAAAAAGAAAACCCAAGTAAATCTGGAGAAGGCATCCACCATCACGAGCATGTACAACACCTTACTCAAAGACGTGGTACTCATAGGACCACATAAGTCTGCATGAACAAGAGCAAGTGATGTCAAAGATCTATGTGTCGCCTCCTTCGGAAAGGCAGCTTAGTGTTGCTTCCCTTATAAACAAGAGGAACAAATAGAAGTCCGAGCCTTGATGGTCGGTAAACCCTCAACCACCCATCCTTTGAAGCTCGCTGTAGAAGCTGATAGCTCAAATGGCCAAACCGAGCATGCCAAAGAGTTGAAGAAGAACCAGTAGAGAGCAAAGCGGTCAACTTGTACAAGCCACTATCATGGACTCCCTGAGCCAAGATGCTACGAGTCTCCTTATCACGAATAATAATATCGTGACGAGAGAAGATCACCTCCGCACCCTAAGCTATAAGAGCACTCACTGACAAAAGGTTAAATGCCGAATCTGGAATGTACAAAACATCCGAGAAGTACCTCTTGTCCTCGGAGGAGCAGAAGATGGGGATGGTGCCACGTCCATGAACTGGCACAAAAGAAGAATCACCCAAAGATATATTGTCTTTCCCGGTAGTAAAGTCCTCGAACCAATCCCGATGAGGTGTCATGTGAGCAGTAGCACCGCTATCCACAATCCAAGACCGAGACGACTGAGAAGTCACAAGAGCCAGTATATGACGAGCACCGGATAATAAAAGAATACCATCATCCTTCTTGGTCTAGGATAGGTAGAGTCCTTTGCTTCTTCATCCCGCTTTTTCTTGTAACATTGGGGATGTTTATGACCCTTCTTGCCACAGTAGTGACACTCCACGTCCTTGTTTTTAGAAGATTTATTTTTGTCTTTGTCTTTATCTTTGTCGTTGTCCTTGGAGTTCTTGTCAAAACCCACTTTCCCTTTCTTCTGTCGATCCTTCCCTTTATCTCAAGTAGCCAAAGCTCCATCAGAACCACCAGAGGTGCTAGTCCGCTCCTCAAAGCGAGACTCAATCTACATAATGGAGGGGAGAACTTCCTCCAAGTGACTGGAATAGGAGGAGGAGCCGAATAGCCATATCCTATGTAGAGATATCCTTGCCACATACAGCAAGCTTGTCCCGGAGATCTTTGATCTTCGTGATGAAAGCTGATAAAGATGAAAAGGCAGAAACTGAAAGATTCATAAGCTGCTTTTCCAAAGCCACAATCCGACCCGGAGACTTGATCTCGTAAAGATCTGCAAGTGCCCTCCAAACTTCATGTGCAGCATCTACTATATGCAAATGAGAGAGAATAGAATCTTGACAATTCAACATCAGAAAGAAGAAAACATGACGATCCTTCGCCAGCCAAAACATCAATCTGTGCCTGAGTCACACCAATGGTAGAAAGGGCGGGAGGGGTGGCACCAGTCCCAGAGACTGATTTCACCTTCATCTTCCATAAAGTATAGTTGGAGCCATCCAACTTTGCAGACTCAAAGAACATATGAAGAGCAGTCAAGGCAGCCATCACTAAAACTCGGGCTCAATCTCAGAAGAAAAAAATGCACAGCTCAGAAGAAATAAGTGTCCACCACCACAGGTACCAACGCTGCCACCAAAGCCAAAATCACCACGAGACCCCCTCTACAAGAGATAGTGTCCACTGGAGAAGAAAACGCAGCCAACCAAGGAGCTGCTGCAAACCTGAAAATACGTTCCGACCAGCTTCCACACCTCTATAGAGAAAAACGCTGATGAGAAGATACCTGTAGGCTGAAAGCAATGAAGCCTAGAAGAAGGTAGAGCAACCAGCAGCAATTGTCCAGAAAACGCAGCAATCTAGAGGGCTGTGAATCTCAATAAAACACAGAGGTGAAGGGGCTGTAGACAGGGCAGAATATGGGGCAGCAGAGAAAACACTGAACCTAGAGCGATGATACCATGAAAGAGTGCACAAAGCGGAAGGAAGATGAGCACTAGAGTGTGCTGATCTGAGAAGTGCAAGAGAGAGAGAGATATGAAGCTAATAAGCTGAATATACTGCAATGAAAGCAATCCCGAGCAAGAGACAAACTAGTCTCATAAGTGAAGGATACAAAAGGTGAGAGTGTGTCCACACATGAACCACACACCAAGTGATCAATGAATGAAAAGGAGGAGAGGCCATCCCACCTATATATAGGTCATATGGGGCTGGCCGACTGGAGCAAAAGAACCTGGCCGACTGGACAACATCACCCGACCTAGGAAAAATACCAAGAAAAAGGGGGGAAAATAGGGTGAAAATAAAGGGTGGCCAGGACACAACCAAGGGCCATAAAAGGGATCGAATGTGGGCACAATACATGGGCAGAATATGGGGATGAATATGCTAACGACCGCTTCGGCCAGGTCAAGGCAGCAAGATCTTATTGTTCTCCTTCTAGATTTTGAGAAAGCCTATGACAGGGTAGACTGGGGCTTTCTAGAGGGGAGGATGTGCTGAATGGGATTCCTTGAGGAGTGGGTCCAAGGTGTTTCTAGGCTCTACTCGGCTTCACACAACAAGGTTCTCATTCAAGGACCCAAAGGTGACAGATTTCCGTTTTCTCGCTCAATCCAACAGGGCTGTCCACTAGCACCTTATCTATTTTTTTTTGTTGTCGAGACCATGAGCAGATTTCTCTCCGCTCGGAGACAAGACTGCAAGGGCTGCATCTTTCTGTCTGCGTGCAAGAGGAGCTGCTTGATTCTGGGTTTGCCGATGACTCAGCAGCATACATTTCCAAAGATGAGGGGAACCTCAAGAGATTCGCCTAGGCGATAGAGATCTCCTGCCGTGCATCTGGAGCACAGATCAACTAGCACAAGTCGTGTGGATTCTCGGTTGGCTCATCGTCCACCCTGACTTGGAGTCCAGTTGAGGCTTTTGAGTAAATCCCAAGTGGCACTCTAGTTCGTTATCTTGGGTGTCAGGTGGACATCGATATCTCCCCGAAGTAGCAGCTAGCCCCTCTTCTTCGAGCATTCGAAAGAGCCTATTATATTGGAGTTTAGTCAGGCTTTCTTTAGCTAGCTGGGTCGTGGTGGCGAACCACGTTCTTCTCGCCACCATGTGGTACATCAGCTCCAGCTGGGTCTTCTCTCGGGCTTGCATTGATCAATTTCAGCGGCGATTGATCCGGAACTTTCTTTGGGCTAGCAGCGACAACGGGAGGCCTACCTAGGCCAAGGTGGCCTGGAGAGTGTTATTTAGCCGTGACACAAGGGGGCTCCTGGGCATCATGGACCGCTCCATTCAGAGTTGTGGCCAAAAGTTGATAGTTCGTGGCCTTCTTCCGGGCGGCAAGCCCTGGAAGGACCTCCTCCTGGCTAGGATCTCCACCCGCATCCCTGTTTTAGGAGGCCCTTGGACCCAGAGTATGAGATGGAAGGGACCTCCTCCTAGCTAGGATCTCCACCCGCATCCCTGTTTTAGGAGGCCCTTGGACCCAAAGTATGAGATGGATCTTCACAGAGATGCAGGCTCGTGGATTTAGCCCTACATTTGAGAACAAATTTACAGCCAGCCTCTTGCGTACTTGGGATCATGTCAGATTTACAGCCAGCCCTACATTTGAGAACAGATTTACAGCCAGCCTCTTGCGTACTTGGGATCATCTCAGCCAGCCCTTCAGTAGTCCACTCCAGTTGCATCCGAGGAGCATCTGCAGCAACCTCTTATCTAGAACCCCCTGGTCTATTTGCCTAGTGGTCACATGCTGGGGGCTCACCCGCACATATCGTGGGGAGCTTTGAGTATGGGTCCCACTCGGTCACTTGGAGATTGGCTTACATTCAGACAGTTTCTGCCCCCGGAGGCCCAAGAGAGGAGCCTCGCTGGGATACGGGGTATGAATAGACAGACTTAGCCTTGACATATGGACTCTTCTTCCCCTCCCGAGTGGCTGGCCTGGACCCTCCCCCCCAAAGAGTGGTTGGGAGTGTTCACCAGGCATGACATCCCTTTGGCTGTCGATCGCACTGATGAGAGCTCCACCTTACTCACCTTCTCTATTGGGCATCATGGTAGACTTGAGAGAGCAGACCCCCCTATGGAGGATTTCATGGGATGCACCTTTTAGAGGGTGGAGGTGATTGCACCTGAGTGGCACATAGACCCTCCACCGGCCAAGGTGGCAAGAGGCTGTGGGATAGTTTTTGGCCGTGAAAGATCACTCTCTTTCTATGGCAGCTGGCACATTGGAACCTAGCACTTAGCTGGTCATACGAGGTAGGCCAACACTCTGTTTGAGATGGCCAGAACGACCTCTGTGTCTTGGTTACTGCAATAGCCTTCCAAAAGGATGCTCCTATCCCGGATGAAAGCTGTATGGGTAACCTATCTCGGTGCCGTAGATAATGTTTGGGAGGTAAGCCCGTAGTAGAAGGCTAATAAAGTTTTGCAAGTTGTACCTAGGAGAGTGATGGGGTGCCACTGCTACCACAATCAGACGGCCTTACATGTTTTCCACATTTCAGAGGCTCCAGTACAGGGGATTATATCACATGAAATGCATGGTCTCCCTCGGGAGAGTCTAGAATGGCCGAGAGATGTAAGTCGGAGAAGTCCTTGGCAATCTCTCAGCGGACACTAGAGGAAAAAAGAAGAAGGGGAAGAGAGGGGGGGGGAGAGGGGAGTGGGTGGGGGCAGCACTAAATCAATAGACGAGAGAAGGGAGTTGGAGAAGTCCATGGCAATCTCTTGGACACTAGAGGACCAAAAAAAAGGGGGGGAAGGGGGGAGGGGGGAGGGGGGGAGGGGGAGGGGGGTGTGCGTCATTGGCTCCATCTAGCTCTTTAAGACAATGGAATGGATCCCTACCATCGAGTGCAAATGGGTGTAAAGTCAAGCATCAGTTAATTGGTATCTCAGTAGGTTCAACACTAGATTGGTAGCCAAGGAAGCAAGGCAAATTGTGATGAAACTTTGACAACCCTAGTAACTTATCATGTATAGAGTATGCACCATCTGGATGTCAAGAATGCTATAGCCACCTGGGAACGAGCACCATCTGGATGTCAAGAATGCTATAGAGTATGCACCATCTGGATGTCAAGAATGCTATAACCACCTGGGAATGAGCATCCGAATATGCTGCAAGGTTTTGTAAGGTGAGGAAAGCACTTGATGGATTGAAGCAAGCATCAAGGGCTTGCTATGGCAAGATAAATGCACTTGTTTCATTGATGCATAACCGTTCTTTCTATGTCATGGCATGTGATAGACATCTGGTCACTGTCATCCTGTAGGTAGATTACCCAATACTTATTCAAAACAATCATTGTCAAAGGAGTTCTGGATAGCTAAAACTGCAATGTTGACTAGGCGGGTAGCCCACGTGACACAAGATCCATATCTGCGTTCACTTTCAGCACAGGAAGTGCTTCCGTGCACTCCCACAAGCAATGTTAGGAGAAAGGAGTTGCATGTGAGATTTCTTGGCTGATTACACTTAGGGCAGCCAGTGGAAGATCTAGTTACTTTTGTGTGGTGGGATTAAAATGTACGGTCATGGCGAAGGTCGTGGTGAACATGGCTGTGGAAGTTCATAGCCATATGCCTTTCCGTAAGTAAGGCTCCAAGGGGTTCTCTTTTGTGAGTGAATTGATTCAGACGTTCTCCATTAATACCAATGCATCATCATCATCAATTAATGCTTTGTCTTCTTTTTCCATACTCTCTCTTGCGTCTTCAGCTCAAGGAGATAAATTCACACATATTTTCATCTCTTTTTTGGCGTTCCTTATGTTGCATCATGTGTACGTTGACATTCTTGATATACAATGTTAAAGGTAATTTAGCCAACCCCTCCATGGATGAGGAAGGAGGCAATAGTCAGTTCTGTCGCTGCTGCTGTTTTGATTTGGCATTCTTGTCCCTTTGATCCACTAATGCAACAGTGTTGTTGCATTACCGGTAAGCCTAAGTTGTAATCTTGTCACAGCTTGTCGTGGTTTCAGAGGATCACAGAGAACATGCTTTCTAGAAACTCACCTTCATATTCATCTTCGTCTTCATCCATACTGAGCTTGGGAATAGCAGCACTGAAGTCCATGGTTGGCCACTTGATAAACTTATCTTCAAAGCTTTCAAAGCGCATCTTCTTGAAGCCTGCACCGCTGCAAGAAAGCGGCAATAGGAGATGATGGGAGGTGGGATCAGTTGTTAAGCAGGGCAGGGCGTTGGCGGCAGTCAAAGAGGACCACCACCGTGGTGGTGGCCAACTACCTGCTGCGAGAATTGCACGGAAACCCTGACGGAATTGTGCATGGCACCAAAGGCTCTCTTTTCTTTTCTTTTCTTTTTTTTTCTTCTCGCGTCAAATAATCAATCGAACTTTTTGCTAAGGTTAAGGCAAGTTCTCAAAATAAGTCCACGTGGATTTTCCTATGCGTGTTGCTGGATAAAATATACCTTTAAATTTAAAACTTGAATGTACACCTCTAGAGTTTGAAAAGTTATAGAACAAAAACCTTCAGATTTTAACACTTTCTTTTATAAATCATTTCACAATTTTTACATGAAGGCTTTCCACTTTTTGGGAAAATATTTTTTCTCGAACACTCGTCCAATGCCGCTGCCGCTTCTTGCTATATCGCTCGTCGTCCCCACTCCTTGCCATCCTTTGCTATCATTGCAGTATAATTTTTCTATTGTGGGCAACATCTTCCTTGATCCAACTGTGGTTGTAGTTTTTGATTTTTGAAATTTCTTACATATACCATGGGATTGCTATTTTAGTATTATATTGGTTGTTAGATGGGATTGCTATTACCATGCTATTGGCTCTCCACACTTGGAAAAAACAGAACTGCTTTAAATTTTTCATATTTTTTTATGTAATTATTTGCAATCCTAGTACCACAATCTATATTATATGGCACCAAAATATTTTTTGCATTTCCATTAAATATATTATGTGAGATTTTCAAGAATAAGAGTGTTTTTGTTGGTTCGAACCCAAGACTTATGTCCAGACGAACTCGGGAGAGTGAACTAGCCAAGATGGTCTTGCTGCACATTGGCAACAAGTTTCGGGGTGATTGGCTACACCTCTCATCTCTTACGGCTGTTCAAGGGCCCGGCTCAAGAATAAGAGTGTTTTTGTAAGGTTTCTTTTTAGTATGTAATGATTAATGCTTCAAAAAAGTCAATGAAATGAAGACCCCACATCCTAGCTATTTAAGGCAATAAAATGATGACTCCATATAGTTTCTATTTGCATACATTCACCCATATGCTTTCTATTTGCAATCCTATCTATTTAAGGCAATAAAATGATAACCCTCCATATCGTTTCTATTTGCATGCATTCACCCATATCGTTTCTATTTAAGGTCCACAATTCTCTAAAAAAGCCTCAAAGCGCTCACTCAACGCGGAGAGGGATGGAGAGAGAGAGAAGGAGGAGAGGGCAGGGGTGGGGGAAACTCATCTTCTAAGGTTGTATTAATTAAATGCCACGTCAATGGCATTTAATTAATACATATCGAATAATTTGTCTGAATATACATATCAAATAATTGTCTAAATCAATAGCATATTTACAAGTAGGTCATTTGGTAGTGCGACCAGTTTTAATTACATCCTTTTGGAGGCCTTTTACTAAGGCTTATATTTATTTTCTCTTTTTATGATATTAAGAAATACGATATTTGTAAAACTAGAGAAAACATTGATTAATGTGCCGTTATTGTAAGTAATTACTTACATGTTTAGAAGAAATTCAACACCTTCGGGGGGAAAAAAGAACATCTACTTGAGTAATTAATCCATTATCATTTTTCACTAGTTATGGGGCCCTATTAGAAATAACTTTTAATGCATCCATAAACAATGCATATTAAAGGAATAATTGGTAACTAATCAGGTTGTCTCATAGGCAACAATCCTTATTCTCTTACCTTAGCTTAGAAACCCATTAGAGCCTTACAGACTCATATTTGATAACAATTTAAGTTGAACCACATTTTTTTCCATGTGACATCAATTTTTTCATTCAAAAAATTCTCATCAAACCTTTTTTTCTAATTTTTGAAATTTCTTACCTATACCATTCTACCATGGGGTCACTGTTTTAGTGTGCACATTTACAGGTAGGTGGTGAGGTCGTTTGGCAATGCGACTAGTTTTAATTACTACCTTTTGGCCTTTTACTAAGGCTTATATGTATTTTCTCTTTTTTTGATATCAACAAATACGATATTTGCAAAAGTAGAGATAACATTGATTAATGCACCATTATTGGAAGTAATTATTTACAACACCATTAATTATTCAACACCTTCAGAAGGGGGAAAAAAACATCTGCTTGACTAATTAATCCGCTTTCATTTCTCACTAGTTATGGGGCCCTATTAGAAATAACTTTTAATGCATCCATAAACAATGCATATTAAAGTAATAATTGGTAACTAATTAGGCTATCATAGACAACAATCCTTATTCTCTTACCATAGCTTAGAAACCCATTAGAGCCTTAGAGACTTATAATTTAAGTTGTTCAGTGCATGTAACATTCAATGTGATTACTTTCAAAAGGCCCTCCTCCATGGAGTTACATGAATTTGCTTAGTAATATGCATATGCTCCTAATGACATATCATTACTTCCAACAATGTGAATTTGATTTAATTCTAAATTTCTTTTATGCACATGAACATGTATGTTGTGGGTATAGTCTTGTGAAGTACCCTAAGCAGGAGGAGAAGACTTCTGATGATCCATCTTTAAACAAGACTAGTGTGCTTCGCACATATATAATTCCTACCTTGATATTTTTTGAATTCCTAGAGTAATAGAAGTCTAACATCCAAATTGCTTCTCGAACCTCTAAATTCTTGCCACATGGCAACTTCATGAAACTCTTCCTTTATATAATATATATAGAGATATATAGAGATATATAGAGAAGTGCACTTCCTTGCTGCTGAAGACTATAGTAAAATTTCATTATGAAGACGAAGATTTTTACTTAGGTAGCATAAGAACGAATTTAAAAAACTTGGAACCACATTTTTTCATGTGACATCATTTTTTTCATTCAAAAAGTTCACATCGCACTACAATAGAACGAGGGTGTAGCAACAAAAAAAAACAACATTTCTATAACTAGAAGGGTAAGGAGATCTTGGGCCCATTTCGCTGCTAAAAAAGCTGCTATTTTTGCTACAACGGGGTCGTTGCTCAGCAGTAAAATTTTGCTACTATGTTCGTTTTGCTGAGCAGTGAAAGAACTATGTGAATAAAAAAAGCTAGGGTAGACTGGGGAGTCATCTCACAGGACTCCCCTATCTAGCCCAGCTTTTTTTTTAAATACAGATACAGTAAAACTAACACAAGTTCATGTCCTTCTCATCGTCATGGACACATGTAATGTAAAACTTTATAAATACAAAAAAAGAAGATAAGTACAATTCATGGTTGGCAAATATCATAATTCTATTACAATACTTGGCAAAATTACATAAGTGTATAAGTTCAAAAAGGTCATATACAAAATAAAGCATAATGAAAATTGAAGAAGTTAGGGACTGCATTAAGAGGATCTACATCTCATGCATTTCGATTATTATTGTCCCTTGCAGCTCCACACTCTTCTCTCACATTTCCATTACTTCTTGCTTGCACATTTGCACCACCGTTTGTAGTAACACGATTTGTAGTAACATGATCCTAAAACACAATAAAACTAACACAAGTGAAAATCAATTTTGAAAAAACAAAGAGATTATGGTTTTAGGAATGTACTTACTTGCCATGCTTGCCAAGTATATCCACTAGAAGTAACAATCCATCCTTCGTCTTGCACCCTTTCAAAGAGAGCTTCCAAACCCCACTGTAATCCAAAATCATATTCATCTTGTGTAGGGAGGTGGTACACTGCTTCAAGCTATAGACATACAAATAAATGAACATTGATCTTATGTTGTATTTAAGGTAACCTTCTTTTCTTAAAAGATAAGATACAGTTTGAGGCTATATACTTACAAAGATTGTTGGGATATCTACTCCTCCTTCACGTCTAACATCGTGAGACTTATGCCTCTATCGCAAGACCATTTTCTTTAGGAATGATTTTAGGTAGTCCCAATAACACCCAAGTGTTATTGGGACTACCCAAGTGTCTATAGTCCCAATAACACCCAAGTGTCTATAGTCATAATGTTATGACTAGCTTGAGGATCAATAAGCATTTGCGCTTAACATCATTGCTCATAGAAAAATCTAACCATACCATGATAGAATCTTCAAGTGGAACCATGGATGTTTCAGTTTTTGTTTCAGCTTCAAATCTCGTGTCGGTTTGGGATTCATTGAATTCCTCACGTGCTTTTTCAAACGCATCATTCGTGCAATCTGCCTCTTATGACTCTTCTGTAGAGAGTACGTCTTCCTCTTAAAAGGGGTAGCCTTTGAGATGGATGCTTTTAAATCATGCGTAACTTTTGGCTCTTTTGGGGTTAGGTCCTCCACAAGCTCCTTTTCCCTGTCCTTCATTTCAACTTTGGTGTCGACAATTTGTTGCCCCTTGTTTTTCTTAGGTTTCGAAGTTTTGCTTCCTCTTTTGGTTTCTGCTTTAAAACATGCTCTTCTACTCATTTCAAAGTGTTTTCTTTTGCATTATTTTTTACTCTTTCTCGTGCCTTAGCCTGTATAATAAGCGTGTAAGCACATTCAAGGGTACCGTGGATAATTGCCCGTTTTGCACACTCAAGATATTAAGAGTTGTATTCTATGAGACAAGTTGCAGTGAAGCAACTCGCCTTGGAAAATCTTGGAATACGTGATCAAATGCTACATCATTCACATATGGGTTGCAAGGTGTTAGTGACTTTAGACATGGAAGTATTCCAAACTGTGCATTCTACCACTTTGTGTGGTCCACGACAATAGAAACACTAAAGTGTTTACTTAACTACTTCCTAAGCAGTTTCTACCCTTTGGACTATTTTTGCTTGGGGCACGTGAGACGGAGGTTTTGAGTTAATTGTAGGTTGATTTTTGTTCGTGAAACTAAGGGCTTCATGAACGTGAAATGGACTTCACAAATTTAGATAAATTTATTTACTTTTTTTGGGCGTGAACTGACTAATCCGTGAACTGCTAATCCGTGAACTGACTAATCCGTGAACTGCTAATTCATGAATTGGGGTTTCACGGATTTTATTATTTTTTTGCCCCACGAACCTGTTTCATGTCCGTGAAATAGAGGGCTTCATGAGCAAGAAATGAAATTTATGGATTTAATTAAAGAAAGATTTTTGGACATGAACCCGCTAATCCATGAACCGTTAATCCGTGGACTTCTAATTCGTGGACCGCTAATTCAAGAACTAGGGTTTCACGGATTTATTTTTTTTCGCCGCGCGGGGGTCTGTTTCACACCGCATTTCATGCTGTGAAATGGAGTTTCACAGATATATTTTTTTTCCCATGGACCTGTTTTCGTGAAATAGAGAACTTCACGAGCGTGAAATGGACTTCACAAATTTAATTAAATTTATTTTCTTTTTACACATGAACCAAAAATTCGTGAACCCTCATGGATTTATTTTTTTTATCGCAGGCGGAGGTCTGTTCCACGCCGTGAAGTAGGTGTGTTTCACGTCGTGAAATGGAGTTTCACATAATTTATTCATTTTTTATCCTTGGACCTTTTTCACATCTATGAAACAGAGGGCTTCATGAACGTGAAATGGACTTCACGGATTTAATTAATTAATTTTCTTTTAGGTGTGAACTGGCTAATCCGTGAACCGCTAATTCATGAACTAGGGTTTCACATTTTTTTTTGGGTCATGGGGGTCTGTTTCACACCGTGAAACAAGTGGGTTTCACGCTGCGAAGTGGAGTTTAACAAAACTTTTTCCCCCCCCCCACGGATCGATTTCACGTCTTTGAAGCCCTTTCACGTCCGTGAAACAGAGGGCTTCACGAATGTGAAATGGACTTTACGGATTTAATTATCTTTTTCTTGGCGTGAACTAACTAATCCCTAAACCACTAATTCAAGAACTAGGGTTTCACGATTTTTTTTATGGTAGGGGTTTGTTTCACGCTATGAAACAAGTGTATTTCATGTCGTTTCATGGATTATTATTTTTTTGCCCACGCACCTGTTTCACTTCTATGAAACAGAGGGCTTCACGAACACAAAATGGACTTCACGGATTTAATTTAAAAAAAATTTGGCGTGAACCACTAATTCGTGAACTGGGGTTTCATGGATTTTTTAATATTTGTTTACCACGGGGTCTATTCAAATCGTGAAACAGGTGCGTTTCACGCTGTGAAATAGAGTTTCAAAAAAAATAATTTTCCCACCAATTTATCTCACGCCCATGAAACACACGGTTTTACGAACGTGAAAAAGACTTCATGGAATTTTTTTTGGCATGAACTGGCTAATCTGTGAACCGCTAATTCAAGAACTGGGATTTCACGGAGTTTTTTTCTTTTTGCCACAGGGGACTATTTCACATCGTGAAACAAGTGCATTTCAAACCGTGAAATGGAATTTTGTGAATTTTATTTTGTTTTTTTCTAACGTCTGTGAAACAGACGGCTTCACAAACGTGAAATGGACTTCCCATATTTAATTAAATTAATTTGTTTTTGGCGTGAACCAGCTACTCCGTGAACTACTAGTTCGTGAACTAGGGTTTCACGAATTTATTTATTTTTTTACCATGGGGGTCTATTTCACCCCGTGAAATGGAGTTTCACGAAAAAAAATTTTCCCACTAACCTGTTTCATGTCCGTGAAACAAAGGACTTCACGGATTTTTTATTTTTTTTTTTTGTGTGAACCGGCTGACCCATGAACCGCTAATTCATGAACTCGGGTTTCACAAATTCTTAAATTTTTTTGTCACAACTTGGGTTTGTTTTACACCGTGAAACAGGTGCATTTCACGCCATGAAATGGAGTTTCACAATTATTATTTTTTTCCCATGGACCTGTTTCACATCCGTGAAACAGAGGGCTTCACGAACGTGATGACCTTCACGAATTTAATTATTTTTTTTGGGCATGAACCGCTAATTCAAGAACTGGGGTTTCACGGATTTATTTTTTTTCCGGCAGAGATCTATTTCACGCCATGAACTAGGTGCGTTTCATGCCCTTAAATGGAGTTTCACGAAAAAACAAATTTCCCCACAGACTAGTTTCACGTCCGTGAAACAAAGGGCTTCACAAACGTGAAACAGAGGGTTTCACAGACTAGTTTCACGTCCGTGAAACAGAGGGCTTCACAAACGTGAAACGGACTTCACAGATTTACTTGATTTATTTTTGGGCGTGAACCGGCTAATCCCTGAACCGCTAATCCATGAACCGCTAATCAGTGAACCGCTAATTCGTGAACTGGTTTCACAGATTTTTTCTTTTTTGCCCACAGACTTGTTTCACATCCATGAAACAGAGGGCTTCACGCACGTGAAATGGACTTCATGGATTTAATTTATTTATTTATTTTTTGGCATGAACCACTAATTCAAGAACTAGGGTTTCATGGATATTTTTTTCCCACAGGGGGGTCTGTTACACGGCGTAAAACATGTGCGTTTCATGCCATGAAATGAAGTTTCACGGATTTTATTTTTTTTTGCCCACGTACTTTTTTCACATCCGTGAAATAGAGATGTGAAATGGACTTCACGGATTTAGTTAATTATTTTTTTGGGTGTGAACTGTCTAATCGGTGAACCGCTAATTCCTGAACTAATAATAATAAAAACAATGATTGAAGATAAAAACTAAGCAAAAAAAACATTCTTTATAAAACAAAAAGAGAGCTATTCTTCACCAAATTACACATAAATCTCCATCAAAACCACATCTTTTTTATGTAAAACCACTAATCAAGACAATGGGCAATGGGTATGCATAGATTAAAGAGAAAACAGTGGAAAAAGCCAAGGAATGGCTCCCTGGAGTGGCGCCAAAAAATGTTATGGCTCACCCAAACCCCCCTTGAAACACATTTAACACGAGATTACCTAGTGAACCACAACTGTCATGAGCATATTTCCAATGGTCGAGCTTATAACCCTTGAGGTCTCCAAGCTCTACAACTCCTTGAGAAGCAATTCCACCGCGCCTTCTGCGCGAGTATTGTCACACCATCGCATTACACCACGTGTACTCGTCCCTCCTCACGTCACTTCACTCACACACACTCACTAGCATGCATTAGAGAGAGAGATTAGTAAGAGAACTAGCAAGATCAAGACTCTATTGCACAATGGGAGAGTTATTTGTATTATGAAAGATTTTCACTTATATACATGGCCATAAGTGTTCACACTCACTTAAACTGTGGCGGACCGGGCACTTTAGGCTCATAAGAGGCCTAATGCTATTACAATAACTACTCTCATAATATATCCATGAAGTACATCACTTGGTACTTCATCCTAACTTGCTACCACACACTCTTGAAGCGGGAATCGCCATAAGTATTCCATCTGACCATTACTACAGGCACCCATCCAAGGTGTAGATTTGGACACCATTGCTTCATATCTTGAATGTATTACCTTTTGGTGTATCTACCTTGACTCCTTGATATAAGATAATGGTAGGAGCCCTTGTTAACCCTAGGAATGGGTTAACACCAGCATGCCTAGGTAGCTACCGCCATGCATTGGAAGCTACCAGCATGCCTAAGTAGCACCCGTAGAAGCTACCCAAAATGCTAATGTATAGGCCTTATGCATGAGGCTTATGCATATGGCTAATACACATGGCCACCACTTGAGAGATGCATAGTTCTCTAAAGACTATGCATAGAGGCTTATGGCTAATGCCTAAGCCTCATGCATAAGCTTTATACATGACTCTTATGCATGAGGCTTTGTGCGCAAGTCTCATGTATGTGGCTTATTCTCATAAGCCTCATGCATAAAGCATAGGTATAACCCTCATGCATGAGGCTTATGCATATGGCCTTATGTATACGGCTAATGCATAAGTCTCATGCATGCACTAGCCTCATGCATAAGCTTTGTGTCCTAGCCTCATGCATGAGGCTAAGGCATATGGCCACCTCTTGAGAGAAGCATAGCTCTCAAAAGGCTATCCATAGAGCATGCCGTGTAGCTCCACTACCACGACATAAGTATTTAGAGAATTTTATTGATAAAAATAGCCCAAGGAGCTAAGAATAGATGTGCGTACAAATTGGGCTTGCTTTTTCCACTTTAGGGATATTGCTTTATACATTTTTAACCATATGAAGTCTCCTAAGGTTTGTATATATAAAAACCTTTGCCCAAATATAATTGCTAATGGGCCTTGTTTACATAAAATAACTTTGTGCACATTTGCACATATAATAATTTTGTGCACATTTGCACATTCCATTAAGCTTAATCCTATACAAATTAAATTAAGCATATTTTTTACGATTAGTAATTTATCAAAAATATGATAAAATATATACATGTATAACAGTTCTCCCGTTTGAGGAAGCAAATGTCCTCAGTTGTGTAAGAAAAATGTCGAGAGAACAAGATTATGCTCATAGGTATTGATGTCATAACCTGCAAGGTGAACTCAGAGGTCCGAACATGGCTCAGAGGCACAAAGGCATGGCTCAGAGGTTCTTATGGACATGGAATACTAACAAGAAAACTCATGCGACACCAAAATTGGTGATCGTCACACTGATTATCAAATCAAAAATAATATGCACAAAAAGTCTAATACATGATTCACAAATCATCATCTTCACACCACCGCTCAATTCACTAGCCATACGACACCTCAATCGGTACCCTTGTATAGTGTGATACCTCAATCGCTAAGTGTCCCATACCACATAGATGTGTTGCACATACACACATAGGATGGTAAAAGATAGAAGACATAAATGTGTCTAAAGTAAGTATATGAAACCAATCTGATGTCCCATACCACCAGATTAATTCCATACATCACTTCCTTCATAATAGAAGTTTGCGGAGTGGCCAGTTCTCTCCTGAAACTTAGATTCCAACATAAATTTTCTCTATCTAGAAATTTTATTTAAGTTATTGGACTTGAACTAATTTTAATGTTAATTATATGGTTTATTAATTAAGTGCTTAGATTGGAAAAATATTATAGAAATATTTATAAAAAAGTAAAAAGAAGTGTATATATAGACATACCTCCATCGTTGGTGTCATTGAAATTATCTGTCAAATAATTTTGACACTCAAAGAGACGTGACTTGTTATTACTTTTATGGATAGGGTCTATTAAGTTATTAAACAGAATCTCATGATGAAAAGCTTAACATCATAAGAATAAAAGTTAAATTGGTTATGGATATAAGGATAGGAAATACTAACCTTGAGTTGAAAAGTTGTTTGAGTAATGGATAAATTTGATAAAACACAAATGACTAGTAATGATTCTAACCATCTTGATTAAGTGAACAAGTCTAGATGATGAAAGATTAATTTACATGTGTAGTTGAAATACTTAAATAATCAACATGAAACTGAAGCATAAGAGAGTCGTACCTTTTATATATCCGATTGCAATGATGTTCTACATTGAGAAAAATAAGAAACAATGCGAACGGATTGAAATATAATTATTCTTCCAAACGTACTTAGGGTTGTATTAAATTACAATTTTATAAGAAATAGAACTTAGAGTAGTATGAATTGAAATTCTATGCGTAATTATTTAAGCATGATCATTATTGTAAAGATGAAAAGGAGAAACTTACTTATGAGTGCTGGAATCATTCTAAAAAAGAAATATTATTGTACATGCTACATGGTACCAAACAATTTAAAAGGAGTTCGAGGATTCATATATCTTGAATTAATTACTGTCAATTTTAAAGGCATAATGCAATTAATGAATGGGTTGAATACGTACTCATATGATATTACGGAAGCACATCTACATGGTAAAGTGTTAGATAAACAAATGTAGATATGACTGATGCAATTAATAATCACAGATAAGAAAAATTACCTCAAGGTGTGATTAGTTGAGAATAAAACACATTTGAACCTCCATTTGATAGAGCATGGAAAAAGCCATTATTAAGTTCTATTGAATTCATCTGGTCAAATCCTAAGGCTAGCAGGGGCTTCTTCTGCCTGTAAAGGAAGATAACTCATTTGAAGAAGCACTAGAGCTTCTGTCCATTGCTGCCCGGAGTGCAGACCTAGACACACGATACATGTGCTCACAATATACGTGCTCGGAAGTGAAGGAGGTTTTCACCCATGCGTGGATTGGAATGGCGAACAGTCGTGATTTGGGCATGTCGCCTAGAACAAATGCATCCAATCCCAGGAGAAGGTAATTGGTGTATAGTGCGGCTTGCCGTGGTGGGGAGGAGAAAAGTAATTCTGTCGAATTGAAGCTAGTGCCGTCGTCGTGCGCCCAAGGAATGGTGGAGGGAAATATATATATATATATATATATATATATATAAGGAGAAGAAAAGAAAAGCCAAAAAGTAATTTTTGAAAAAAAAGATCTCTGCACAATTCTCATCCCTCCATGATGGATTTCTTATTGTTGCAGCCGTTTAGCAATCTGGCTATGGTTTTCCATTCTCCTTCCCTCTTTGTTGATTTAATTCGTACGGACAGATTATGAAGAGGATTGGTGAGATTAAAGGTGGTTTTCCACCTTGCTTTACCCTTTCGGCAATAGATTGATGGGGATTTGTTATTCAATGGTTAAAATCAAATCTTCTTTCAACCATTCATAAACATAAATGCATTATGCTTCAAATTAAATTGATAAATTATCAAAATCACCTGTGCCTTTGTCTCTTTCACCTCTTTGTCCATAAGTCTTTGACTGGCTTCAAGAATATTAAATTAAACCCAAGCTCTGATACCACTGTCACGGGACCCTTTTTGTACTTCTTGAAGAAATAATTTTAAACTCATAAAATATATCAAAATTTAAAACAAAGACTTGAATTACATTGAAATCAAATAACATAGCATAACATAAGGCAAGGGAAATAGAATAACATCACCATATCAAGAGACAAGATTGGGTGCAATCTCCCCCATGCCATGTAGCTCCACTTCCACGACATGAGTATTTAGAGAATTTTATTCATAAAAATAGCCCAAGGAGCTAAGAATAGATGTGCGTACAAATTGGACTTGGTTTTCCCACTTTTTAGGGATATTGCTTTACACATTTTTAACCATATGAAGTATCCTAAGGTTTGTATATATAAAAACCTTTATCCAAATATACTAATGGGCTTTGTTACATAAAATAACTTTGTGCACATTTGCACATATAATAATCTTGTGCACATTTGCACATTCCATAAAGCGAGTTCTGCACAAATTAAATTAAGCATATTTTTTTACGATTATGAATTCATCAAAAATACGATAAAATATATACATGTAACAGGTAATTATACAACTAGGAAGACCAGATTCAAACAAACCTAAACCCACTCACATCGCAAAGCTATAAACCAACTTTGATGGATTTAAAGACCTTATTCAACACCTTTGAACAAGTGTGTGAAGCTTCTAGACATATTGGTAATGTTCCCAAAGTGCAACTCTAGGGTTAAGTTTGGATGAATAAGCTAGCCAATGTTTTAGATCTCTCAAACCAAAAGAAAATATTGATTATCCAACTCTCAGGATTACATTCATTATTGGTTTTGTGCTAGTTGGTGCAAAATTGGGTGTAATACAACATAGAGCAAGGGGAGTCAATCCGTGAAATAACTAAACTCTAGAGAAACATATACCAATGAACAAATGATATGGAGATTTCTTGTTGGACTCAATGACTCAAAATGATCATCCAAAGACTTTATTATTTTTTATAAGTGTTGCCAACAAGGCAATCAGATTTCATAACAACATGATGGATAGAATCACAAGAAGTCGATGTTTAGCATTTACAAATATGAAGAAAGAAGGGACCTCAATTCAAAACATGATGGTGTAGTTGAGTACTTCACTCTATCTACTGAATCAGTTGAGCCAACAATGGCAAGTGAGTGAATCAATTGAGCCAACAATGTAAAGGTAGTGCATCGAGGGAATTGCAAGGTAATCTTCATATGTACCCATGAAATGGCATGGCTTAGTGCAGACAGTACGTATATATACATATATACATACATACATCTATATATATATCTACAAGGTAATCTTCAGCTTAGTGCAGACAGTATGTATATATACATATATACATACATACATCTATATATATCTTCATATGTACCCATGAAATGGTAATCTTCATATGTACCCATGAAATGGCATGGCTTAGTGCAGACAGTACGTATATATACATATATACATACATACATCTATATATATCGAGGGAATTGCAAGGTAATCTTCATATGTACCCATGAAATGGCATGGCTTAGTGCAGACAGTACGTATATATACATATATACATACATACATCTATATATATATCTACATTGTATATATATAGTTATGTGTGTGTGTGTGTGATAATCACCCTTCTTTCACAAGAGACCACCTATATTTGGGGGAGAGAGAGAGAGAGAGAGAAGCATTCTTTGTGCCGATACACTCTTGTGGTGGCGATAAGAAATCTTCATTGACTAGTGGGGTGCACATGACTAGAGGTAAAAGAGCTTGCTTCCTTAGCTATGGATGCCCAAAAATCACTATTAGGCCACAATGAACCTACACATTGAGGTAGGTAATACTATTAGATGGCCTTCACAATGCAACTCTATCATAATCTTAACCCATTCTTAGGGTTAACAAAAGCTACTACCATTATCTTATATCTAAGAGTCAAGGTAGATACACCAAAAGGTCATACATACAAGATATGAAGCAATGGTGTCTAAATCTACAACTTGGACAGGCGCCTGTAATGGTCCTATGAAATACTTATGGTGATTTCCACTTCAAGAGCGTGTGGTAGTAAGTTAGGATGAAGTCCCAAGTGATGTACTTCATGGATATATTATGAGAGTAATCATTGTAATAGTATTAGATCTCTTATGAGCCTAAAGTGCTTGACCTACCACAATTTAAGTAAGTGTGAACACTTATGGCCATGTATACAACTGAATATCTCTCATAATACAAAGGACTCTCGTACGCAAAAGAGTCTTGCTCTTGCTAATCTCTCTCTAATGCATGCTAGTGAGTGTGTGTGAGTGATGTGAAGTGAGAGGAGGGACGAGTACACATAGTACAACGCGACGGTGTGACAATGCTCACGAGAGAGACGTCGTAGAATTGTTTCTCAAGGAGTTGTAGAGCTTGGAGACCTCTAGGGTTACAAGCTCGGCCATTGGAAAGATCCTCACGATAGTTACAGTTTACCAAGGTAATCTCTTCTTGGATGTGTTTCAAGGGGGGTTAGGGTAAATGTGTTTCAAGGGGGGTTAGGGTAAACCATAACACATAACATGGTAGTAAATAACCGCAGCAAACAGTTGATCAAAGTTGATAGCTATAGCAAGTTATGCTGAGAGCTTTAGTTGGGACATGATTACATTTGACGTAAATGTTATAACTTGAACCCTTAGATGCAAATCATGTAGCAAGCTTGACATATGGTGGTTTGCAACAAGAGACTATCTGTATATGTACATTTTTAAAGGGTGGTTGTTGCACCTCTCTAGTGGAACAAGTTTTTAAGGGAAAAAGTACATGGAAGTCCTAAAGTTGGGGAGTATCTATCTACTCCATCCATGCTCGTGGAGACAACCACCTTATTTTTACAAAGGAGTATTAGGATTCATGCCATAAGTGTTTAGACCCCCTGGGTTAGAGTGAATCAGTTTAAGCATGTGGAGTTATTATTTCATGTAGAATACGTGTGGGACTAGGAAACTAAATTTGAGTCGTTTGATTGGCCTCGATTATAATAAAGAAAATTGAGCAATTATGATATTACTGACATGCCAATCTGTGAATAACTTCACCGTCACCTTTTTTAGATATTAATGTGCCAACCCATCCATTTTAAGTTATCCTAAGTTGTTAGGTCCATATGCTCTTCGTTGTCTCTATTACAAGTAGAATGATCATGTGTCAACGCCAGAGCATTGCACTCACATCTCTCATGTATTCTCCCCTCCTTAATAGCTGAGAAAGGATATCAATCGTCCTTTCATTGAGAAAAAATGTTAGAAATCAATGCTCCATCCTTGTCACTATCACTATAGAGTGACATTGACATGGCTTGGTCTATTTTGTAGGCCCCCCCAAATGAGGAGTAGCCGTTATGTTGTGAGCACACACGTGTCTATTTGCCAATTCTGAGTTTAGATAATTATGTTGGCCATGCATGGCCAAATGGTTAGGAGATAGCTTATCTAGACTTGGCACCATGCCAAGTAGGATACATGCTAGTGTGGGCCGATTAGCCAAGTAGGATGCATGCTAGTGTGGGCCGATTAGCCACACTCTTGGGTAGAAGTTTTCCCAGGACACCTTGTCCTTCAAGTGTTGCAAGGCTCATTTAGGCACCTAGATGGCCTTAGAAGTGTCTAGAAGATATGCATAGAATGTGGGTGTCTAATATAGTTCTAGTTTAGGTATGTGGTCTATTTGATCCATTCGACCAATTTTAGGGTGGCATGACCAACCTATAATGCAGCTAACCATCGATACTATATATAGAATAGTTCTATAATCCTCATTTCAAATGCAACTAACCCTAGATATTATATAGAGACTAGTTTTGCAATTCTCATTTCATATCAAGATCATTTAGTTTTGATGTATCTTCTCTGCAAAATAGTGAACCCTTGTATATACATAACATCCTTTATCCATAGTTTACCTAGATCGCCATCAAATCTCCTTGTCAAAGTGTACGGGTGGCGCACGAGTGGGCAGTTGCCACATCAATTTGTAAATTTGGTTTGCAAAAGTAATTCAGCATTATTCTCCGTACTTCTTGCTTCGAGTTCTTTATCTTTTGTGATCAAGTTTCGCTTAGTGTATTTTCTTACGTGGTATCAAAGCTTAGGCTCTAGACAAGCATAGACACACAAGTGTTTCTTTTGGAGCAAATGGCATGTAACTAGAGGCCACCATAGTTCGACAGTGAGAAGTTGGATGGAACTAACTATACACTTTGGAAGTTCAAGTTAAGGTCCACTCCAGATTCTTATGAGCTGTGGAAGAGAGCTACCGGAGTTTATGTGAAACTAGGTCCAGCTTTGGATTTGGAAGATTCATTGCAAACTATATAGGTACTAGGGTTTATGTGAAGCCAGATCCAACTTTGGATCCGGCAAATCCATTGCAACAAATAATACTACCCTATTCTAGCCTTGCTTTGGACTGGAGAAGAAGGATTGCAAATACTCTGTGGTGCCATTGTCTCACGAGCATCACTGCTTCTATAATGACTCTAATTCAATATACGACTACCACAATAAAGATTCTCAAGATCTAGGGACAGTGCTTGCTCATCGAGAGTATCCAGTTTAGATTTTACAACTAATTCCTCAATCTTACTGTAACACGCAGTAGATCTTAGAGGGACCACCTTGATATTTTATTTTACTATCAACAACTAATTAGGATCAAGGCTGGAATGAGAATATTATGTACATTTAACTGTGTTGCCTTGGAATCGCAGAGCACATTGAATTTGTCACTAGCACCTTTTGATATTCTTAAGACTAGTATACATGTGAATACTTTGCCATTTATGGGCAACTTCTTTCCAATACTTGTGTTCATTCCTAAATTTGATTAATCAATTACCTTTCACTTTTGAATCTTAGTTGTGATTAAATCTTAAAGAAGTGGCGACCTAGGTTACTTTGAACAAAACTTCTGCCCATTCATGACTTTGATTAACCGATTGCCTTTCTCTTTTGATGAGACTCACAAAGGTGTGATTGAATCTTGAAGAAGACCTAGGTTATTTTGAACAAGAAACTACGAACAAAGTAGAAGAAGAGTAAACATACCCATCTATTGTTAAGAAACTTTGTTGATCAAAGACCCTTTTTTGAGTTTAGACTCATTAGGGTAGTGTTTTTATGCACTTGCATAGTGGAAGAGTCATAGGTAGTTCTTAATTGGGTGGATTAGACACAGCCTCTCACGCTCCCACAACTATGGGCGTAGAACCTAGCCACAACATATGTCAAGTAGTGAGTCTGATCACTTATCCATTTTGAGCAAAGACTCTTGGTTCCAAGATATTGTGCTAGAAACTAAGACTTTAGTTTCCAAATAAAAAAATATATAGTAGTAACACCAAACCATTTATTAAACTGGAAGTGAGTGAGAACTTGTAAGACAAACTCCAAGTGAACTTTCACCTAGAGGCTGAAAAGAAAATCTATGGCAAAAGTAAAATTGGAAAGGTTTTACATAACTTTCATGGGAAAGTCTCTATATTCCCAACCAGGGAATGAGCTCAAGTCCATATCTAGAAAACCCAAACGTATTTTGGGTAGATAGACCCGAAGTGTGATTTTATATTTGAAAAGATACAAGGAGGAAGAGGGGTTGAGCTCATACAAGCACACACACACTCACACAAACCCTAGAAGAGAACACACAAGATGAGAGGCTAAAAATTTATTCTTCTTCTTCTGAACAAAAAAGAGGTCTACAAAAAGAGATAAGGAAAATACAACATAAGAGGGCTCTTGCAAGCACACACACTCACACAAACCCTAGAAGATAACACACAAGGTGAGAGGTTGAAAATTTATTCTTTTTCTTCTCAACTAAAAGAGGTCTACAAAAAGAGAAAAGGAAAATAAAACATAAGTACTAAAGTGCTATGTACATGCGGTCCATAATGTGAACATGCTAAGTGAGTGAGCTGGCAAGATAAGTATGCCATAACTCAGTGGTGGACTAGTAGATGGTATAGTCCAGCTATATAATCACTGGTAAATATCCATCATGTCAACATCCTACCAAACATGCCAGTGATATAAGTGGCAAAAACGGTCACCTAGGTATATCATAAGTCTCAACTCGTGTTGAGCTTGACATCTCAACACTCCCCCTCCATCTCAACTCCATCTCTAGGACTCCAAGAATAGTTTAAAATCTGCAAAGCTTCTCTGGTCCTAGGGCTTTCATGAAAATGTCAACTACGTGCTCCTCTGTGCTAACATACATGAGATCAATGTCTCCTGCTAAGACCCTCTCTCTAATGAAGTGATAGTGGACCTCTATGTGTTTGGTACGCACATGAAAAATTGGGTTCTTTACTTACTGTATACTGCTCGCACAATAGATGACAACCTACCTATTAACCTAAAGCCCCAAACCACCAAGTAGCTTGTGCAACCAAGCTCCTTTACATGCTGCCATTGCAGCACCCCTATCCTTTGCCTCCATAGTACTTAATAAGGCAACTGTCTGCTTATTGCTATTTCATGTCACAACACTACTCCCAAAGGAGAACATAAATCCACTGATAAATCTCCTATCTGGCGATACTACCAGCCCAATCTGCATATCGGTGTATCCAAACATCTGCAACTTTGTACTAGCCTCGTAAAAGAGACCATAGTCTAATGTGGACTTCACATAGCGCAATGTTCACCTCACACCATCCAAATGTGGCTTCTGAGGAACCTGCATAAACTGACTCTCCAATCTAACTGTATAGTTCAAATCTGCCCTATACATGGGGTTCTCCAAGATCTCACCCATAACTACACTCAACTTGCTATTTGAATCTAATGGCATAGAAATCGGCTTAAAATCATCCATACCATATTTGGACAGCATGTCCAATGCATACTACCTCTGTGAGACAGCCATATGTCCTTGGCTGTCCTAATAACCTCAATGCCAAGAAAGTATCTCAGCCCACCCAAAGCCTTCATGTCAAATTGCTACTTGAGGAGACATTTCACATCTCAACTTCCTCTCCACTGTCACCCCCCCCAGCAATCAAGTCATCCACATAGATTGTGATCACAACAAAGCCCTTATCACTCTTCCACACATAGAGTAAATGATTATCATTTGTCACATGAAAGCCAATGAGTATAAGACATTGTGCTATCTTATCATACCATGCTCTCGGTGTCTATTTCAAGCCATATAAGGCTTTATGCAACTTGCATACAAAATCAGGGTGACCCACATCTTCATAACCTGGTGGCTGATCCATATACACTTCTTCTTGAAAATCACCATGCAAGAATGCATGGTGATTTTCAGAATGCATTCTTAACATCCATTTAATGTAAAATCAATCCTTTTGATGTAGCCACCGTAATAACAGCCCTCCACGGTTGACATCTTGGCAACAAAGGATGAACATCTCCTCATAATCAATGCCATAAGTTTGAGCATAACCTTTGACAACCAAGCTTGCTTTATACCTCTTAATACTTCCATTTGAGTTGCACTTTATTTTGTACATCCACTTGCATCCAATAGCCTTCTTATCCTCATGTAATGACATCAAGTCCCAAGTCTCATTTGCATCCAATGTATCTGCAACAACTTCTGATCCTTTTTCAAACATTGCAGCTTTCACTTCCTGCATATTTACATCTAGTGTAAACATTCCGCCCACTCTATTGCCTTTTGTAACTAACCTGCACTTATTATTAAAGTCTTCGGCATAACAACCATCAGGGTTAAAGCGCACCTGCAAACCTTGCTCAATCATCTAGACAACAGAAACCAGATTTTTTGTAATATTTGGAACATGAAGTACATCTACAAGGTACTTCTTCACCTTACCATCCTACATAGACAATGGCACATTTCCAACATGGGCAATTGGATAAGCACCATCATCCCTGTTTCAACAAAACCCGGCTTTTCATGATTTTTCATATCCTTGAACCACTCACCACATGACTGGTCATGTGGTTCAAAAAGCACCTGAATCCACATACCATACATCATCATTGCATGCGGATAGATCATTTCCTGACACATCATTAAGCACATGCTACATAACAAACAACCTTTCATTGTCCTCACCTAGAGGACACATAGTTATTTTGCTACACTTTTTCATTTCTCGTGTCATTTGCTTCTTATAGCAATGTGCTTGCAAATGCCTAACTTTTTCACAATAAAAATAACCTCATGTATCATTTTGTTGCCTTTGCTAATTTCTATGACCTCTTTGACCCTACCTCTCAATTGGCCTCTTCTATCTGTGTGTTGTTGTTGTGATTCATGGGACTGTTGTTGTTGACCATAATTTTGATTACCTATTTTGTCCATGGCCTCGACCTCTACCTCATCCTCTACCTGCACTTACGTACAAGGCCTGTTGCTCCGAATCACCTTTGTTTTGTGAAGGCTCGTCTTCACCCAGACTCTTTTCTTCAATGATCAACATTGACAACAAAAATCTTTAAAGTTGGGAATGTTCTCCTTAGTCTGAACAGATGTCTTAGATGCCCTGTATTATGGTCCGAGACCACGTAGACATACTTTCGCCTTATCATCATCACATCAAATACAAAAGGGATTCCACAATGCCCTTGATCTTCAAGGAATAATCATTCACAGACATGTTTTTCTTCTCCACAGTATGAAGCTCATTCTTCAACTGAATCTTTCGTGCCTTGGTGTTAGTTTCATATAACTTCACCAAGGTGTCCCATGCCTCCTTGGGTGACTTGGCATCCTATATATGCTCAATCATGATGTCTTGTATACTAATAAAAATACATGACTTTACTTGCTCCTTGATTCCAATCTTTATATTCTTTTACATCTGCAGTAGCAGTTGGATTAATCTAAGGTATCTCTGGTGCCTCCTCATGTTCACCTTCAATGTAGTCCCAAACGCCTTTTTCCATCAAAAGGTTTGTTAATCTAAACCTCCAAGCATGGAAGCTATTCTTGTCAAGCTTCTCTACAAGAATTTGGTTAATTCCATCATTTAACATCTTGTCTATAACACAAATTCACCAAAAACAACACTCCTGTTGACCTGCACAGACTGCTGTATTCTTTGCACAGTGGTACTATACTGCACCCAAACTATGAAAGGATTGACAATGGCAACCAAACAAAGAGAAAGCTAGCAGCAGAAGCTATGGTAGCAAGGAGATGTTGAGCACACGACCAACACATGATCATCACCATAGATGAGGAAGATGATTACTACCATTGTGCTAGTGTGTGAGAGTAATAATACCATGAAAGAGCAAGTAGAGAAGGTGGAGAAAGAGAGAGAACTCAAGTTTGGATCCAAGAATAATGATCTTAGATTTCAGCCAAAGAAATGCCTTACCCCACACAATGGTGTGTTAGGGTTACCTCCCCTTTACAGTGGCTAAGGTATCACAACAACCCTAGTTAGGGTTTCCTTATAACATGCAAGCCTTAGTGCTTGTTCACACACACACACCTTCTCTCCACCCCACATACACGTATTGCTTCATTCTCAACACCCCCCTTCAATAACTACCATGGGACTATGCCTCATTGAGCATGGCAGAGCATTGGATACAATACAAGATCAAAACAATAGACCCTCCTTCAATGGGATTAGGTAGCCTTTATAAATGTAGGCTTTTACAAAAGAGATAGAGTTATAGTGTTGTATGTCTTCAAGTACTATTCATGGTCAAGCCAACTTTGGAGTGGCTGAAATAAAAGGTAATATAAAATCTTTCTATACATTTTGTGTTCTTGCTCTCTCTCATATATGTTGCTCTATCTTGCCATCAACTATTGCTTCCATTGTGCATACTCCCCATAATTTTGACACAAATTGTTACAACCAGTGACCTCAATTTACATACATACACCCAATAACACATATAAGACCTCAATTTATATACATACACCCAATAACACCTATAAGACCTCTTTGTAGTACATAATGTTTTCACGACCAAATTCCCTTCCTGCAGATCAAAAAATAGAGTTATGCAGAATATCAAAAGTTACTTGTAGTGCACGCAAACACCCGCTAAGTCAAAAAAGAGGTCGAGATACACCCAAAACATGATTTTGATCTCTAAAATTCTATCTAAAGAACTCAGCATTTGCCCTGCAACTCCGCTCCCACAAAAATAGCTCCTCAATCGGAGTTCGTTGTTGGTGCCCCCCTGCCAAAGAGCTCCCGACAAGGGTGTAGTAGCCAACACAAAGGGGGGAGAGTAGGTGAAAATCTTACCCTCGTATTGCTTCCTATCCTTCTCCTGCTTGTCGCTCAGCTCCGTAGCATGAACCAGGCTCTAATACCCTGCAAAGATGCAGGGAGGAAGAGAAATTGGGCTATTGCAAGCACACATACACTCACACAAACCCTAGAACACACAAGATGAAAGGCTAAAAATTTATTCTTCTTCTTCTCAACAAATAGAGGTCTAGAAAAAGAGAGAGGGAAAATCCAACATAAGTACTAAAGTACTATGTACATGTGGTCCATAATGTGAACACGGTAAGTGAGTGAGGTGGCAAGGTAAGTATGCCATAACTCAATGGTGGTGGGACTGGCATGTTCAGCATTTAGTTTTCAACCATCAGTGTTCAACATTTGATTGTAGTTTCTACGTCAATAGACAGCTTTCAGTCCTAAAGTTGTCGGCATTCAACAATCGGCCGAGTTTACTCCATTGGCTAGGTTTACTCTCTTGGCTGGGTTTACCCATCACAATAGTCACCTTTTACTTTAGTACTTTGCTTTCAGCATCTGAAATTCAGATGTCTGCCTTCGATATTCGGCATTTGACTTTGAGCTTCCGTTAGAGCCAATTCAGTCAATCGATTCATCGCGGCATTTGACTTTCCACTTCCATCAGCTGATTCAATTAGTCAATTTAGCATTTGTTCGTTAGATCTGATTTAGATTTCGTCCATTAGCTACTTCAATATATGTCCCATCAAATGGTTCCACATCCGTCAATCAGTTGATTCTAACCTGATGACTCCGCTTTCAGCTTTGGACCTACTGATTCCAAGTCAACTTTTGACCTATTGATGCCATGTCAACTTTCGACTTACAAACCTACTGATGCCACACCAGCTTTTGACCTGCTGATGCCACGTTAGCTTTCGACCTGATGACATGTTAGTAGATTCTAACCTGAAGATTCTACAACCATCGATTCCGCTTGTAGCTTTCAATCTACAGATTGTTGATTTGGTTATGCGTCGCTCGTGTTGGTCACCCTAACTTCACCTTTCTTATGTGGTTACAACATCAATTTATGATTCAGGAGTTGCCACCTATGTAGGTCTGGCACAAGCTCTTGACATTGCAGACTCTGATCAAAGGTGGGAATACTCACCACATGCAGGATTTTCAGTTGTTAGTTCATCTGATGTAGAATTGCATGATGCTATTATGCCTGACATTGATCATGGTGATGATATGTTCTCATGCTTTATAGTAGTTGTCAATAGAATTATCTATATGGCTTTTGCATTTAAGGGGGGACACATGATGTGTATTGCTCATGGTGATGTCTGTGGTCACTTGTGCATTTGTCCCTCAGTTGTGCTATGTCTTTGGAGACATACTTGTATGTAGTGATGTTTTACTCGCTGAGATATATTACTTATGCTAAACCAAATCCTTGCTAAGATGTTTTACTTATGCTGAACTAGCTCCTTGTTTGAGTTACCTCAGCTTTGTAGCTCATTGACATGGATGCTAATGGAGTCATACTGTTACATTGTATTCAGCTTGGTTACCTTGTCACTATGCATAATTCAGGGTTTCTTTACATCAATCTGTGTGGGATTACGTATCCTTTTTACATTGCCATGCTGAGAGGATGCCTTACACTCTCATGGTCTAGTTGGATGTATGCCTTACACTCTCATGGTCTAGTTGGATGTATGCCCCGCCCCCACTTGTCAAATTTGTTATATCATCCCACTCCATTGATGATTCCACCTTGTCGGCTTGTCCATTAACAAAGGCTTTTTTTCAGTTGGCATTCAGTGGACCTTGACAGTTTATCTCTTCTTATTGATCGCAGTGCTCACATTATCTGTTTCTTGCTGACTCAACTGAGCCTGATTTGGCTCTAAATCAGTCCTCTGCTGGCCATTTAATTAGATTAAGCAGCCAAACTTTCCCATATTTCTCTAATGCCATGGGATATGTGTTCATTGAAGAGTATGTAACCATTGTGACCTCCTATCGACAGTAGTCGAACATGCGCTACCTCTAGTCATACATCTTCTTTTACTGATTCCACCCTTATTACTTCCGTGTTACAAGAGGAGCCACCTTCTCTACTTACTACATTGGAAGCTAATCATTGGGTTACAGTCATACATTCAGCCTTTTGCTCTTGCTGACATTCAACAGATTCAATAGAAATTGGCCTTGATGATTTGCTTGTGATGTTACAACATGCATTTGATGTTCACACATTGGGCTTTTACATAATTTAAGTATCCAGTTCATAGCAATCAAAGGGGGGCATCTTGCTACCTCCAATGAAGCATTTGATGCTGCCCCTTATCAACGAGCTATTGGATGTCTTATTAACTATGCACTACCCGTCTTATGTTCAGATTGCAGTGTCATAGTTGAGCAGATTGCAGTGTCATAGTTGAGCAGATTTTAGCCTTACCCCAGCTTTGGAATTAGCATGCAATGAAGTAGAAAAGTGTTTTCTTTATGCGTGCTACCTCCATTGACAACTAGTGGGCATGATGTTTTGACACTAAGGTGTCCAACAATGGTAACTATTTTGCTAAGTACAGCGCAACATTCACAACTATTGTGAAATGTGTATGGCCTCACTGTCTATTGGCAGATCTTGGTAATGGACATTTGTCTTCTGCCACCAAATTTTTTTGAAACTAATAGTTAAATCGCATATGCAGTCGCATGGACATTGCACATTCAAGTGCATTATCGTTATGTCAAGAAAGGCTCCATGCAGGAGAGATTGCCTTGACCTATGTGCCTACATAAGCCAATGTAGTAGATGGGTGCACCAAAACTCTTTCTAGGGTAGTCTTCTGCACCATGTACACGTTCACACCATTCACTTCAGAGGGGTTTGTTAGCATGGAAGTCCCTCCTGTGTGAACATCCCTACACACATGCACTTTTACCTTATTGCTAGCAGGGTTTTTTCCTCGTGTGAACACACTCTTATGTGTTATCCACATCAGCCCTAGGGCTAGGGCTTCTATTTGTTCTCTTTCACTCCACTCATTTCATATCATTATCATCGAGTACTTTCTAGCATCGAGCATCGTCTCTTTCGCTCTCTAAGCTTGTCTGTCACCACGTGTGTGTGTGCGCGCACGCGCGCGCGCGCGAAGCATTCATCCAACAAGAGAGCTCTTGCATTCTCTTGTTATCCTCTTGCTCTTGTGTGGTTGAGAGTGTGTGAATGAGTGACATAGGCTTTGGGTTATCTATCTCTACCCCATGGCAACTATGTTGCAAGGGGATAGTGTCCAATGCAAGCCTATTAAAACATTGGGTGATGGTGGTAGAGAGGCCTACATTTGTTAGTTGCATTACATGGTTGGAGAGCCTCCCTTGGAAAGCTCTAAATGGACTGAGCATCCCCACAGGTAAGACTTTCTACTCTAATCTCCATTAACAAATTGTCCATGTGAGTACAAAGCATTCTAGTGTGTTTTGGGGATTTGGGTTTATGGCATAATAGTTATGGATTTGTGCAATGGCGCTCCATCTGGCTCCATGGGACACACTTATTCTTTTTTCAAAGAAGAAAGACAATAGTATGCATTTTTGTGTAAATTACAAGGGGTTGCACTTGATACAATGAATGTGTGTCCCAAGACCTCATAGTTGGTCTTTTCAAGTGGTTTTAGGGACCTAAATCATTGGCTTGCTTTGCCTTCAAGGCAAAGTCTAAATGAATAGATCTTGGTGGGATCGTAAAATTCTTCCCATGGCCTCGCAAAACTAGATTGAACTTCTCTAAATATTAAATGGTATCTCCAATTCCATCAAGTTCGGTCATAATCCTTGAGATATGGATTGGCTGCTTTATTTTGCCCATAACTCTGATTTATAAGGTTACATGCTACCTCTTTATACCCAAATGGTTGCATTCTTGATTACTTGTTTTTCAACATATTTTTTGTACAACACACACCAATGAATGGGCTCGTGAATGGGTTGCCATCCACACTTATATGTCTGCATGCTTGCTCAACATCTACTTTTAGGGGAAGTTTCTGTCGCAAAACTGTGACCTACACATTTAGCACTTTACCCTACTTGTGCTTGTCCTTATCAAGCATGGCGGTCATGAAGTTATTTGCATTAGTTAAAGTGGTTTCTTGTTTCTTGGATAAAGTCTTCAATTCTTGACCCTAACCCATT
Organism: Cibotium barometz; assembly: GCF_041138505.1. Taxonomy (NCBI): domain Eukaryota; kingdom Viridiplantae; phylum Streptophyta; class Polypodiopsida; order Cyatheales; family Cibotiaceae; genus Cibotium; species Cibotium barometz. The sequence goes on from NC_141064.1 coordinate 34,795,266, forward strand.
GTGAAAGAGCTTTACCAAGAGATCTTAGAGTTTATGAAGGACAACTTGGCCAAAGCACCAGGAGACCTATACTTGGCAAGCCAACAAAGACACAAGGGATGTGAAATTCTTGATAGGAGGTAAAGTTATCGTTTTTGAATCTTTTCCCATTATGAAGAAGATTAACGAGGTGTCCCATGAAGGTGTTTCATGTCTCTCGGCTAAAGCACTATGTTGGACCTTCTTCCTCAGATGTCCTCGAGGGACGGATTTTGATGCATTTTGCCCATAATGCAACCCTCACATACATGATCTACAAGAATCTCTCAACATGAGGCATACATTCAACCATATTATACTTCTATAGAAGCATTAAACTTCCAAATTTAACATGGCCAGAGCGTGCATGCCACGATTCAGAGCTACCTGCATAGAGGAAGTATCACTTGCAACAACTAAACATACTTTATGTGCCTACAAATCATAGGTATTCAACCATATTATACTTCTATAGAAGCATTAAACTTCCAAATTTAACATGGCCAGAGCGTGCATGCCACAATTCAGAGCTACCCGCATAGAGGAAGTATCACTTGCAACAACTAAACATACTTTATGTGCCTACAAATCATAGGTATCCACCAACCTATATAATCCTTTGCATAATGTACCAGTAGAGATAATCTAAAACCCATTAGAAGAGATGAGACACTTCTCGCCCTTGAACTCCACATGCAAACCTTACATAGTAATAGAAGACATTGACACCAAGTTCTTCTTTATGCCTGGCATATGAAGCATATGTTTCATTTGATTTTGCCTGCCACATTAGCAAGGACAAAAGCACCTTGCCTATGCCTTTTATACAATATGAAGAGTGATCTGCACATGAAACACTCCTCCCATTATCTACAACCTGTATGAAGCTGAACATATTACGTCTAGAAGTGATATGCATGGCACCTCCATTTTCTATGTACCAAATAGGTTGAATCTTTCAACCTCCCTCTTTGCTCCAATATTTTTTCAATTTGATGTCTTGATACTATGATGGTGGTTCTTTTGTCTTAAATGTTCTTTGCAAGTTATATTTTCTTACATGGTATCAAAGCTCGAGCTCTAGTATGGCAAGTGGCTCTTTTGTAGTAGATTTAGAGAAATGGCTCATTCGGTAATGCGAAGTTGGATGGAACCAACTATACACTCTAGAATTCAAGTTGGGGTCGATTTTGGAGTCTTATGAGTTGTGGGAGATCACCAATAGGCTTGATGTGAGGTCGGGTCTAATTCCGGATCCGCAAATCCACCAACATAAAAAAATCTACCAAATCTACCTCTTGTTTTGGCTTAGAGGAGGAAAAATGTAGATGCTCTCTATGAAATCATCACCAGCATCACTTGTTATGGGATGACTCGTTATGGGATGACTCGTTATGCGATGACTCTAATTCAGCATACCTTTACCACAATAGATGTATGGGTTAGAACTAGTATAAAACTATGAATTAAATAAGGATCTAGAAACGATGAATCAAATAAGGATCTAGAAACTTGAAAATTAGCTAGCCTCAAAGAGGCTTTTTGCTAATGGAGAAGCCACTGGAGTAGATCATTACATGAATCAAGGATCTATGAGATTAGATGGTGGCAATTGAGAGAACAACAAGTCAAGGGAAGATCTGGCACATGGGGGCATCAGGATCTTGCCCCAAAAGTGTGATGGCTTAATCACCTCATTGAATACTTAGGTGTGAGGAATTATTCTTTATCTTTTCAAGAGTTTAGCGGTATGCTCATGGAGTCGGAGATGCATGAGAAGAGTAAAGATGATGGTGATTTTGGTTTTTTGCAAGCACAAAGAAAGGTAAGGGGAAGGAGGACTATGATACCTACATTTTGCTTACATGTGGCTCCTCGCATTAGAAGTATTTGATCGTATTCTTCTTTTTCTTCTTGATCGGCAAAGTGGAATTGGAGCTCTTTATACAACTAAATAGTTATATAAAGAGACATAGCATTTTACAACAATCGATGGTTTGTGGATGATGCATCAATTGTGGAGCATTGCAACATATGAATAGTCAAAGGATTAGTATAGTTCCCCATAGCCAAGGGGAGTCCATTATGATAGAATTTGAGAATGATGCCAAATCTCTTAGCAGACTTACTTTGGTAAAAAGCCTTTAGTGTTATATTTTTGCTTTTAAATTCACAAGTGGAATTCAAAAGTAGAAAGTGTACCTTTTATAATGTCAAATTTCTATACAACTCTGAGGCAAGGAAGATTATTATTAGTCATGAGATATGATTTTTATGGAACTACTCCATGAGGTGGAGGATGAGGTTCTGTCCACTTTATTAATTAACAAATATGTAGCCTAGTAGACATTGTCCACCAAATGTAGTACCATAGGTTCCCGCTTTAAGGAGAGGCCCTACCACCCATAAGGTGGAATCTAAAGATAAAGATGGCAAGCCTAATGAGATAGCCATATCAAAGTGGTTGAAGCAACTTTTCGATGAGAAAACTCTCCTCGGCTCTTGATGACGAGCCAACAATTGTTTATCAATAAAAAAGAATAGAGGAGCAGAAGAGAGCACATGCACACATTGTCAATAGGGCTTTGATGGTTGAGATAACACAGATGTAGGAACCAACATTATGAGAAACCCAACTTAGGATCTTGTGAATCGTCCAAAGAAATGTAAAGTCATTGGCAAGGCCAAGTACATATCTGATGGTACATTAGGGAGAAGAATAAGGAACTACTTGTGTAAAAGCGCTTTGCATATGTCTATTAGAAGACATTTACCCCTATAGTGAGATTGACCACCTAAGCTTCTCGATGAGAAGTGGCTAGCGATGCAGATGGACATGAAGTTCGCCTTTCTAAATTGACATCTCAAGAAGGAGGTGTATGTAGAGCAAGCACCAAGTTTTGTGATTCCTGGTTCAGAAGGCAAGGTATGGACAAACTTTGGAAGCCATTATGCGGGCTAAAAAATAGCCCCCTTGAGCTTGGTGTACAAGTAGATCAAAACGTATACTATGAGGGTCTTTCTAAAAGCCTTCATATATAAATTCATATATTTTCTTTAAATAGGGTGACATGTACATGATTATAGTCCTTTATATGGACAAACTTTAGAAGGCATTATGCGGGCTAAAAAATGGCCTCCTTGAGCTTGGTACGAGTAGATAAAAACATGCATTATGAGTATTGGTCTTTCTAAAAGCCTTCATATACAAATTTATATATTTTATTCAAGTAGAGCGGCATGCGCATGATTATAGTCCTTTATGTGGAATACCTTTGATGTGGAACAATTAGGAGAACATCCAATAGATGAAGGAGATACTGAGTTCATAATTAATAGACCTCGAGCTTATGTAGTTTTATTTTGCATTTCTCAATATAAGTATGCATGATAAATACTCAAGGCATTTGGTATGACCAAGTTGCAGTCAATTGGGACCCTTATATGAAGTTGATGCAAAGTTGTCTAGAGAAGACACGTATTGTGAGTAGGTTCTCAAATTAGCCCTAGAAGGTAGGGATGCATGTGTTGACATACATCCATCAAGGTACATTGGAGTATTGAGATATCACGTACAGATCTTGATTGGATATTGTGACTTAGATTTGGTAGGAGATTATGATAGCAAAAAATCAATTTTTGGTTTTTTGCTTTTCACTTGGGATTGGAGTTACCTCCTAGATTAGTAGCTTGTAGTCTACAAAGGCTGAATACAAGGTAGCTTGTTATTCTTCATGTGAAGCTATCTAGTTGGGGGACATTAATTTTCTTGATGCAAGCTTGTATTCATGACATGTTATTTTAGTATCATTTATTTATATTGATTGTCTTCGATACACATCGCAATGAAGTTCCTATCGCATTAGTTATCACATCAACAACTGATATCCAAACAAGTACGCAATGGTTGAAAGCAATCCATAATCGCATTCTTGATTATAATCGCTCTCCTACTAGGAGTCCAATGCATTCCTAGTTGATGATGCATCAACCAAGCATCAAGCCATTAGGTTTATACTAGAACCAAAAAATAAAATGCTTATTTATTTTTACCCCTTGGATAGTATATGAATTCATGTAAACATGACTCCTTCGTTTCTTTTGTAGAGAAGTATTTTATGTGCTAATTTACCTTTTTATTTGGCACGCTAGATGAAACTAGCTCAAGCATCTCATTAAAAAGGTTAAGGATTAGTCCAAAGAGCTTCCATGTTATGACACCTTGGTGTTATCATCATGAACATGCGAAGCATTGGTGGTACATCATATACCAAAACAACGGGAGAATGTCAACAAATGGTCATTGACTTTAAGTCTGACTTTTCACATGAAGACAAATTCATGGATTATTTTTCTACCTTTTGAGAAGCACGTATTGATATTCTTCATTAATTGATAAGATATTATAAGTCAATTGTAAATATGCTAATACCTGATCTCCATCTTAATATATGCTTTTAAAGAAACATGGGTGCGAGCATTGAGGAATTTACCACATGCCAACCAAGAAATCAATGGTTCTATTGAGTCTTATCATGCCATATTAAAATCCAAGTTCTTATATGGAAGAAAAAGGTTGGTGGGTCGAAGAGTGGATTGGCTCATATATCGACTTATCTCCAATGACTTAACATACTATTGGTATCAAGCTGAGATAAAAAAGAGTGGTTTTAAGAGAAACCACATCATTGAGACACTACTCAAAATTCCTTGGAGAGAGCACACGGGATTTCGGTCGGATGAGAGTGTGCATTTTGAAGTCAATAATGGTTGTGAAATTGCAAAGGTTAGAAGTATGTCAAACTTTTCTTTTACATATACAGTCTTCAATGTAGATTGTGATTGGGCATGTGGTACATGTGAATGGGCACAAAAAGGAAACTTGTGCAAGCACCAAGTCAAGCTCATGAAGGAATTCACAGTGCAAACCATTGTTTACTAAATGCATGGATATGTATGAAGGTCAAGATGGAGATAATACAATGGGTATTCATAAACCTTTGCTAAAGGGCAACTGACTGAGGAGTTGTGTGACAATCAAAGTTTCATGGCAATTAGAACCCGGTGTTCCACAATTGCATGAAGCACATTGAGATACATTATCAAATATGATTTGATCATGGATGGAGAGGTTGAGCTGGTCTATTGTCTACGACTCGACAACTAAGAATTGTGCAAATATCTTCGTAAAGGCTTTTGGGGAAAGATTTGCTTCATCAACTTGACATTAGACCAAATAGATAGTTCACCTATGGGTGGATATTGAGAGGGGTGCTGGAAATCAATGCTCCACACTCATCCTTATCATTGTACAAGTGATGGATTGCTCCGTTTTGTAAAGTCCCCTATATGAGGAGTAGCTATTATGTTAAGCACTCGAGTGCCCACCGGCTAACCGTACATGACAGTCCCTAATTTAGATGTTGGTTAACCATACGTGACCGGATGGTTAGGAAACGACTTATGTAGACTTGGCCCCATGCCAAGTACGATGCATATAAGTGTAGGTTGATTAACCGTGCCCTTGTGTAAAAGGAGATCTTCTTGGGACACCTAGTCCTTGAGTTGAATGGCCCAACAAGCGAACAACTAGATGACCTCAGCAGATGGCTTGGAAAAGCTGCACCAGAAGTTTCCCCCCTTTCCTCCTATTGAGTCTAATATGGGTCTAGTTGAGTGATGTGGTAAGCTTGGTCCTTCTAGACCATGGTGGCTGACATGGACCAACCTACGATATGACCAACCCTTAGTATTATATATAGACAGGTTGAGCAACACCCTTGTTACTATATATAGATAGTCTGGGCAACCTCCTTAGTCATATCATGATCATCAAAGATCTATCTCCATTGCATTGTGTGCACCCTTGATAGTACATCCTCCTCTGTCCCAAAGGCTAATTAGATCACCATTAAAGCTCCTTGTTAGAGTGCACAAATGGGCAGTTTATAGCTTTGGTTGTTTAGTACGATTCTCCATTTCTCTTGCATCAAGTTCTTTGTCTTGTGAACATTTTGTGCAAGTTGTATTTTCTTACACACCATTCAAAATAGCATTACAGGTATTTGTTATCTTTTGCTATAGAAAAACAAATGTTCCAAAGCGGTCTTCATTTATAGGAATGTCCTCATCATTAGATATGTTTATGGGGTTACTTCTAGAACTAAACTTGCCATTGTCTCACGATCTTCCAAACCTTCATTAATATCTTTAGCATGGTTGAAGTGCGCATCAATAAAGCATATGTGGGAAGGATTATCCATGAAGATAATTTTCTCAACATCCATGGAGCCACTAACATTATTAAACTAGAACAGGAGTGCAATAATCATATCGACTCATGAAGGTGGGTGGGATTGTGTGGTAAGACATGTCAATGCCATGCATGGTTAATATAGAAGCATGGGAGGAGGGCACATGGAACTAATCTTGGACAATGTGTTTCCAACAACATCGTTGAGTCTCATGCTTTGGCAACTATTACTTAACTAGTTTCCTATACTAGGTGCAGTTGATATAAACAAAGGTCTCATGTTCTCATAAGTCTAGTACCACATAATATGAAAATGAGTCACGTAGTTCTCAGATTATTTTGCAATAAAATGAAGAGATTAAAAATAATTCAAGAAACATGCGTAAAAATATTTAGTAGCATATAAGAGTTAACATATGACATAACATACACATAAACATGTTTGTGTGCATGCGTATGTGTGTAAGCGTGCTTGCACATACACGTAATTTGTGTTGACAAGTGTTTAAAGAATATTAAGAGTTTTAAGTTGCAAGTTGTTACAGGACCATGGTACACACTTCCACACGCAGTATTTAAATCATATTCATAAATTTAGCCCTTGGAGCCATAAATAGCATAGCTTTTCCAAAATTGGGCTTTTACAAAATTGAACCAGAGTCTAATGTTTTTAAAGCATCTCATAAAAAATAAACCTTGCCCGACATATGTACAATGGGCCAAACCATACAAAATCAAATATTTAACACATATGTGCTTGGCTAGATAATCTCATCCAATGTCCACCTTGGTTGTTCCAAACTCATGATCTATACTCAACATAGTCCACAATGCTAGATCACAATTACTTTGGAATCACTCACAAAAATAATTTTAACAAACGAAAATCATTCACTACCATGCGTCACACATGAACCATGCATCACACATAATTATTTGGATTTACTCCCATGATAAAATATTCTGAAAATCTCGCTCCCACCATGATAGTCCTCCCATTTGTGAAGACAACCGTCCTCGGTTGTAACTATCAGCACACATGAGTGATTAAACACATTAATCGTTCCCATATTAGATTCACTCCTAATGTCCTCACACGCATCAACACGTGTCTTAAAGTTGATTGGATTCACTCACGATCAAACTCACAGAACCTTTACACGCGTCACACGTGTCTTGAGTTGATCAGAGTCACTTACAATCAAACTCGTACATTGGATTCACTCACAATGTTTTCATACGCGTCACACGTATTCACAAAGTAGACCACACGTTTCATACGTATTCACAAAGTAGACCACACGTTTCATACGTGTCATAGCTGGTTGGATTCACCGACAACCAACTAGAGTCACGCTCATCAAGAATTAATTCAAAAGAGTTGATTGGATTCACTCACAACCAAATTAATCACACTTGGGTCACCCAAGATATTCTTTTCACTTATTGGATCATCCAATAATAAATTTATTACTGTAACACAAGTAGTTTTCAACACTCTCTTTTTCCCAATCGGATTTTCCCCTTTGTCTCCATTGGATTTTGAAAGAATATTAAGGTATCAATGTGGCACTCCAACGACTCTAGACATATAAAAGCGAATAGCACACCATATTAAAAATGTAGCTATATCATAAAAAAAAGGCTAGCATGGCCTTCGTATAGCATAACTTTTTCTTGACTTTTTATATCCATTATTACAAGTTGAATTCACAACAATAGTACATCATCACAACAACTATTGTAGAATACTTATGTCTTATATATGGGTAGTTATGATTAGGTTATCTAAGTTGCAATTATGAATATGATCATACCTTTATTTTACATGCAGGGAAAGAGATGCACACAATTAGAAACGTTAATGAACCATGCTTTTAATAATGTAATCCACTGTATAATTCATGTTTGCATCCAAACAAAAGGATTTGAGATGCATATGCTAAATAAGAAAAGTTGTTGAAGTTTAACATAAACATGGAGTCATAATACTCATGTAAGTTAAGCATCAAATGAAAGTAGATAACATATATCATCAAATGAAAGTAGATAACATATAGAATTAAACGAAAGTAGGTAGCATGTAGAATTAAATGAAAGTAGATAACATGTAGAATTAAATGAAAGTAGATAACATGTAGAATTAAATGAAAGTAGATAACATATAGAATTAAATGAAAGCAGATAACATGTAGAACTCATTTTTGAAGAATTATACACAATTGGGAGAGAACCTAGATGCATTCAATAGATTTCTTAACACATTTTTTTGTGGATGGGTTACTAGCATGCTTGGTCTTTATTTCCATAATTTGCATATAAAACCAACGAACTTAGAGTTTCTAGTTATCTATCTAAATGACTTTTAGGATAAAAGGAGATGAATGAATATAAGTTTAAAAGTGGAAAGTTGATAAGAATATCGCTTTGAGCTTATAAAGCAGTGTGAAGTCAAACTTTTTAGTTGATACTTCTTACAAGCTAGTGCATAAACACATCAAGAAATGAGTTAAAAGTATCTTTTTTGGGGGGAAAAAACACCAACAAGCAAGGATAACAATTTGAAATCTCACTAAAAAGCAAGGTTAACAATTTGAAATCTCACTATTGATTCTTACTTAGAATCGAGATGGCTTTCCATGTTTTTGTATTGATGTAAGCATTTTCTTGGCAATTGGCACAACGAAGAGATATTTAATATGTATTCTAGTTTCAGATCTAGTGTGTTTAATGTTCTATATCGTTTAAGGTTTAAGTTCTTTAGTTGAAATGTTGCAAGTTCTATTTGAAGGGTATAATCAATCAAGCTCTCTTTGCGGGGGGGGGGGGGGGGTATATCTTAATCAATCAAGCTCTCTTTGAGGGGTATATCTTCCTTAATCAAACGAAAAGTTCCAATGGAAAAAAAGACCCAAAGGTTCATTGTTTTATAACTTCGTTTGTGCAACACACAAGTCAAACCATGATGGCTTAAAAAATAGTAACATGATGACAGTTTCTTTGACTTTCTAATAAACAAAACAAATGTTTTTTTTGTGACACCTGATAATGTTAGTGTGTAAAAGTGGTTGTTTTGTGGCTTGCCTTTGAAAAAAGAAGGATTTAGCACTTTATAGTAAACTATAAAAATTGAGAAAAATGTGTCACTATCCTCTCTCTCTCTCATGGAGGCACCAACCATGCAACAAGCCAGGGCACACAGGGGTTGTGATATGATGGTGGGTTCACCAATTCTCATTAGATGAGATTCTTCACTAGCTTTGTAATACAATATTTATAATAAGGAGCGAGCTTTAAAGCCTTAGCAAATGAGCATTTCGTCAAAATCCACGAGTACTTTCTTATATTTTCTAAATATTTACCAAGCTACGAGAAAATATCTACCAAGTTACTTTCTTTGACGCAATAGCCTTTAGGGTAGGCATCTCCCCATTAGAAACTATGTACACAATGCACTTTTTTGGTCTCACATGCATTTCCTAGATATTAAACTTCTCTCTCTCTCTCTCTCTCTCACACACACACACACACACACACACACACACGATGCACACGCACACACATGTGCAATTATATGTGTGAGTGAGTGTTTTGTCTATATCTTTATCTCCTTTCTTATTATTCCCCTTGAAATTGAAGTAGGTAAAATTGAGGTGATCGTTTCTCACAAGCATTTGTAATAATATAAGTATTAAGGGTTGAGGAATGTGAATTAATTTGTGCACTTACAATTGGAAGTATTTTGGATAATCCATCAATTAGCAATTAAGAGGATATAATAATCAAGATTAAGGGTTGAGGAATGCTAATTAATTTGTGCATTTACAATTGGAAGTATTTTGGATAATTAATCTATCAATTAGCAAGCAGAAGGATATAATCAGGATTAAGGGTTGTCTTCGAATGCAACACAGAGCCAAACAATCTTTCGAAAAAGGGCATATTTGAGGGTTTTGTGCGAAGCGTCATTGCCAGGTTTTCTCGACCTGCATAGCCAGGTGACCCCAAGCTTGATAGCCATGAATTTACCCTTCTTCTCATCAGCTTCTATTGCACCATAGTTCTTTCGATGAAGCTCTCTCTCTACTCCTCCCTCTGTTTCACCGTGTAGCTTTTCCGCCCGCCTTAGTTAGAAAACATCCGCTTTCCTCCCTCCGCATCGTCGTCGCTATGGCCAAGACGAAAATTCCCAAGAAGAACGTCGAGACCTACACCATCAAAGGCACCAGCAAAGTTGTGAAAGGTAAGTCTCTGTTGCTATATTTAGCAGATTTCTTTTCAGAGACCCTAATTTTCTGCGTTAGACAGATTGAATTCCGCCGAAGCCTCCGATTCGCAGAGCTTTTCTGTTTCCCCTTATCTGCTGCATTTGATATAGTTTTAGCTCCGTGGAAGCTGCCTGTTGGCCTAATCTTCTGCATGTGATCTCCGTTGAAGTCTCCTTTTGCCCTAGTTTGCTGCATTTGAGCTCATGAAGCTGCCATGTTCCCTAATTTTCAGTATATAGGGGCTCCTTTGTGCCCTAACTTGCTGTGTTTGATAAGATCTGAGCTCCTTTGAACCTCCTTTTTGCCCTAAGTTTTTGACAAATTTTGAGCTCCGTGCAGTTGGGGACACTGTTCTGATGCGTAACCAAGAGCCAGACAAGCCCCCCTATGTGGCCAGGCTAGAGAAAATGTGGGCAGACGTCCGGAACAATGTGAAAGTGGAGGTCCGTTGGTACTACAGACCAGAGGAATCTATAGGGGGCCGCAGGCAGTTTCATGGTGCAAAAGAGGTTTTCCTGTCCGACCACACAGACACACAGAGTGCTGATACCATCGAAGGCAAATGCATTGTGCATACCTTTAAAAGCTACACCAAACTTGAGAACGTGGACTCGGATGACTATTTCTGTCGATTTGAATACAAGGCAGCCACTGGAGCATTTACCCCGGACAGAGTTGCCGTGTAAGCAAAATAGGGTTTTTGTATAGTCCTCACTGCTACATGTAGTCTTGTATGTTGAATTTCAGCAAATTGCAAGATATGCTAGATGCAGTGGTAATCACATCATGCACCCTGTTTTCGTGAATGTCGTGTTGGATTAAGTACACACGACTGCCGTAATATTCACATCCTGTCCATGGTTAAGTACATGTTCCGGATGGGGTACAGATGGCAGATGCTACAGAATTCATATTTGATCTTGTGCATGTTGAATTTAAGTGATTTTTAGTTTGGGATGGTTTTCATCTTGGCATGGGCCTGCTAAGGGATTGGGTCAATACTCCATGGGTCATGCAAGGTGTAGTATGGTTTAGCAGTTGGCTATTGGAGAGTCAATTGATAATCCCATAAAGCAGGCTTGTTAATAGGGCCTGCGAACCCCCTCAGGGTGTCAGACGTGGTATGGGACACAGTTGGTAGTCATCTGCTGTGGCAAGGTTGTCTATGATCCTGAGGCCTTGCACTCAGGTGTATTTATTGTCTAGCTCTGCGACATGTGGGGGTGGTCTGGAGAGTCTGGTATAAGGTGGGGTTGGTGAGTCCAGTCAACTGTGTTCCTTGGGTTCTTTATGTCTCTGTGTGTTGGTGCTGTGGATGCAGGTTAGTGCCACATATCTACACAGGGGTGTTTCAAAATGTAGGTATTTTTTGAGTGGTTGATGCACAACTGTCGAGTAAACTTGCAATCTAGGGATGCTGCATAATCTTCGATAAAAGTGATGCTGTACAACACACACGTCCTTGTGTCTATATTGATTCGATATTTGAGTACTGGTGTTGGGAAGACAGAATTTGTTTGCCTTTTCAAGTGATTGTTTGTGCATGTGAGTTGCCGTACAATACAAATTAATTTCATGGGTGACATTTGAAATGATCGTTGGGATGGGGTGCAGGTACTGTAAATGCGAGATGCCGTACAATCCGGATGATTTAATGGTTCAGTGTGAGGAATGCAAGGACTGGTAAGGCTCTAGCCAGGGTTAAAAGCAAAAGTATCAACATAGTAGCTGCATTTAACACGAAATGCAGATGTACTGTGTACAGAGAAGTTCTTTAAATATTGGTGTTCTAACATGATGAGCAGCTTATTAGTTGCAGAAGTAGAATTTCTCTCTTTTGTTTTCAGTTACTTGATGAATATTCCAAAAGTGGCGATGACGTTTTCTATGATGGACCTCACTTTGTTGCTTTTTTTCTCTCTTATTTAGGAGTGCTTCACAAACGCCACCCACAGAGCCAGGGTAATGTGGCACCTCTAGATTGGGTGCTGAGTGTCAAATGGGGTGCTGGTGGACAATTCCCACACCGGTGACCCCCATTGGGGTGCTGCTTCCCAAGTATTGGGCCATTGTTTGATGCAACCAGCATCACTGGGTGCTTTTTGTGAAGCAGCCCTCTGCATGTTAGGCATCTTCAGGCTTGCATTGGGCCCCATGCATATCGGGTGTCTGGTTGTTCCCATGGACAATGAGCCTATTGTGTTATATATGTATTGAGTATTAGAAATTGTAATATCAATATATTTTACATCATATGTAAAAAAAAACATGGTTTAACCTGTTAATTCACACTATGCATTTCAATTCAGTTAGTACATCCATCAAGACAGAGTTTAGTCTCTTTTCTTGTTTAGTAAGCATATCTAACTTTCTCTAAAAGCACTGACATATGGTCACATTTGCATCTAAATTTCCAACACTAGTCTTTTTATCTAACGCTATTTTGAAACATCTTGCACTGTGGAATAACTCCAGTCTTACAGGTTATAGGTGGTTTTGATTGAATCAAAAAGTTCTGCTCATCTCTATCAAAATGTGGACAAATGTTAAAGGACTTTGAAAGCCGTAACTTGAGCACTTTTTTCAATGATGATCTGGTGTAATTGAAGTCTGCAATGGAGCATTGCTGTGATTGGCCTACTAGAACCAAGCTCCACATTAGTGAGAAGAAAAGGGAGTTCTTGGTGATAGACTTGGAATGTAGTTCCCGAGATTGGGAAATGGATGGATTGATATAACTTAGAACCACTGAATCTTTACCCAAACTTCACATATTATTGGAGGTGAAATTGGCACACAAAGGGTTGGGGCTACATACATGTACCTAGAGTGCTTTCATTGGGAAATGGATGCATTGATAGAAGCTTAGAACCATTAAATCTTTGCCCAAACTTCACATTTTATTGGAGGTGAAATTGGCACACAGAGGTTTGGAGCTACATACATGTACGACGTATGTAGAGTGCTCTACAAGGATCTCCCACCCAGCTTCGGCCTGCAAATCCCACTCAAGTTCGAACTTAGGACCTTGTCACGAGAGCTAGCTTACCTCCCAGCCACAGCTCTTTTAGTGAGCACTCCGGAACCTGAGGCTAGACCGACAGTGTGGGCAGCTGCCCAAATAATGTTTTGGTATTCTTTGTCCAGAAAAGAGAAGGTGAGAGTTTTGAGACATTTGAAAAGGAGGCCGCCTTATTTATAATCATTGATGTCGCTTTGTGTCCTTGCCGTCAGAAGTTCTCCAATAAACGCTTCTGCAGGACAAAGCTGCTCTCAACAGCGGCTCTTGAGTGATGACACAGACCATAATTCTTAGCCACAAAATGCCTTTACAGTGCTTTTTTTCACTCAGCCCTTCTGAGCCACACCAATTGGCTGTCAAGGTGGTGGTTGCAGCTTGAGACACCTGAGGGTCCCACCTGTACAGCTGTCAACCACGCTTGTCTGTAGAGCTCAATTGGATCACATGTGCAGGAGCTCATCCCTCTTAATTTTGTGTGTAGAAGAGGATCCAAAATAGAGCAATGTTTGTCCTTTTTGTTGGTAAGAAAAAGCACATGCTATAGTTGATGTTTTTCATTGGATCATCAAAATATAGGGCATGCTGAGAGATGAGCCCTTTGCATGGCGAAAACGTCATCCAGGGCGAGGTTATGTTGGTATGGATTGGAGTCTCTTACATGCACTGAGGTTGATTGTGGTAACACACAACAGGGCGTTCTTTATACCTTTATGTGGTGAGAATTCTTTAGCATAGAAATTCACAGATCAGAGAGAGAAGAGAATGAGAGAGTGAAGTAGACGACACCTTATTGGTCCCAAATACCCATTGAAGGCTCCCCCCCTCCTCCTTGCAAGTAGGAGTATTTGCTTGTATTTTTCTTTGGAGAATGCTGAACAATGCTTGAGAAACAAGCGATATGAATGCCCAACGCAAGCATGAGGAAGACCGTACGTCGGCTTAGTATCCACCAATCCAAGGCTTTACTGAAGACTCTTCAGGCCACTGATGCAAGTCCAGATAGCTGTAGGACTGCACATTTGCTGGCTGAATGCTGAAGAGGATCTTCATTGTAAGCCTGGAGAGAATAGGATGACTAGTTGCTGCTTGATTCTGTTGCTGAACTTTGCTGAATGATGAATGAATTATGGGAACTGCTGCGCATGCTTTTATATGCCTCTAAGGTGCTGGTCTGCCAGAGGAAGCTGTCGGCCAGTAGCATGTTTGGACAAAATAGCATTAAATGCTATAAAAATGCTGTGCATGAAATTGATTGCCTTTTCTATGCTGCCCGATTGCTCCAAACCTGGCTAACTAGAAACTAACTATCATAAGGCTGTCGGCCTGCTGTAAATGCTGGCAGACTGGTGTATGAATGCTCTAATGTCTGTCGGCTGGCCCTATATGCTGTCTAGGGCTGTGAACAGCCCTTGGACAGGCTCTTGAAGCCATGGGCTGGCCCATTGGCTAGCCCATAGGCAGTGCGATGCTTACTGATGCATACCAACTACTAAGGTTGACTCTACATGCACTTATCTGATGAATTCTCCAAGTGGGTTAAGAGGATTGATTCTCAACTGACCTACGTAGCTTGTGCCTGACTGTCCTTGGACTGAGGGCCCACAATGGAATCAAAGTGTATGACAAATATTCCTATAAAAGGTACTACTTCTGTTCAAACTGTTGCGCTGATAATCATGCGAGAGTGTCATTGTGTACCCTTGTGCAGGGTGCACGTGACATTCCTTCCTGCTTAACTTGGCGACAAGTTCAAGGCTTCCAAGTACTTCGCCAACAAGTGCTGGTAGTCCTAAAAGAACTCTTTATCTAGCCATATTGCTTCATGAGTTCCTTGGTCTTTAAACTTCGTGTAAAACTGTCGTATTCTTTGACTGGAACCATACTTCCATTTGCGGAGGAGAATTTTCTCTGACTAGCTTCGTCGATCATATCTGGCTGTTGCTCTTTTAATATATCCTGCAATGCTAGACATATGGCTTCAACCAAGAAACATGAAAGACATTGTGCATAGTCCAACTTTCCGGCAACTTTAACTTTAAAGAGACATCACTTAACTTTTGAATGACGGGAAAGCTCGGGACAACGCTTGCCCACTTGCTTAAGCCGTTGTTTCATGATGCGGAGATATACCCAATCCCCTTCCTTAAAGTTGACATCTTGCCTAGATTTGTTGGCTTGCCGGGTATATGTTTCCTGAGCTTTAGTTAGGCGTTCTTTAATTGACTCAATGATTTGCGAGAATGTCCCGGTTGTCTTATTGGCCTCTAGAGATGGTGATATCTGTGTCGTCAAAAGAGATGAGAACTGGCAACCAAATGCTGCCTCATACGGTGTCTGGCCAATTCTCGATGAGTGAGTATCATTTAGGATTGCCAGAACCAATGGAAGGTATTGTTCCCATTTCGACTGCTTGTCAGGGCAGTATGATTCAAGAACTTCAAAGGCCAATTGCTTGGATATTTTTGTTTGGCCATCTATTTGTAGATGGAATGCACTGGATAGTTGCAACTTAGTCCCAAAATTGTCAAAAAAAAATGCTCTCCAAAAATGGGAGGTGACCTTAGGATCTCTATCTGATGTGATTGTCCGTGGCAAACCACCAATGGGGTACCGAAACTGAAGGAACAAGCGAGCTTTGTCCTCGTCTGTGGTTGCTTGCGTGCATGGAATGAGCATGCAAAACTTACTAAATCTGTCCACAATTGCTATACACTCTGTGTTTGAGTGGATGTGACCTAGCACCACAAAGATTGAGAAATCACATCATAGTCCGGGGGAAGCTTGGTGAGGATAAGTGCAGTCCGTTGAGCAGAGGACAAAGTAGCACCCATAGCCAGTAATAACTGGTCATGGATAACCTTGGCCTTCATGAGAAATGACTGCATGGAACTGCCTTCAGGGAATAACAAACCGTAGAGCTGCCCTTGCAAGGTAACTGCCTCCATCGATGAATCTCGAGCAAAGAGATCCTCCAATTTAGACCATACCTGATGAGCACTAGTGAGAGTTTGCATGGCCGGTGAGACCTCCTTTGTGATGGTCCGCACAAGCACTGAATGCGCCTTCGAATCCCGATTCTCCCAATTCATTCTCTTGATGTTTAGTCTACCTCCTAGAGTTCTGAGGACGCTTGGGCTTCCTCTCAGTGCCCTGAACAATATCCCACAAACCCTTGTGGATGAACTAGATCTGCATTTGAAGCTTCCAATGGGCATAGTTGGGTCCTTTCAACTTGTCATCATTGTTCGTACAGGGGGGAGCCATATCCACAGCAACAGGAAACACAAATCTCAGCTCTCAAAGACTCCTCTCAAGTGCTTTCCAACGAAGCAAAGCTCCAGAACCAATCAGCCCCCTCTCCAACCTAAAAGAGACAGAGGCTGGACAGCAGCAAAACAATCCAAGAGACCACCGGGAACCTCCTACCAGAAGGGTAGGGACTCGTGGAGGAAGAAGAAGATGTACAGCCACTTGTATGGCAGCTCCACACGCAAGAAGCTCACCACAACTAATGCTGAAAACAGAAAACGCAGCCAATAACTCCAACGCTTGCTTTTGAAGAGCAAAACACAGCCTCTTGGGTTGGCCGGCAGCAGCAAGAGGGCTGGCTGCACCAGAAAACGCAGCAAGGCAGTAAAACGCAGCAACTGAATATGCTGATCTGTAGCCGGAGAAGCTATGGAAGCAAAACACACAGCAGAATAGAAGACGGGGAGCAGTTTGCATCTTTTAGGGTGTGACATGATCCTCTGGATCCAGTGGTTTAGACAGTATGCACCCATTCCTAATTGGAGGCAGGACACTTTCACTATCGTTGAAGGTTTTCCTAAGTCCATCATGATTCGCAAGGATCAGAGCATTCTTGGAATTCCACTTATTTCCCACATTCAGGCCCATAGTGGTTGAGTACTTTAGGTACAGTGCGGTGCGGTGCGGTACGAGTACGTAAAGTATGCATCAAGATAAGTACGTTCATGTTTTTTACTATATATATATATATATATATATATATGTGTGTGTGTGTGTGTGTGTGTGTGTGTGTGTGTATATATGTATGTGTGTGTGTGTGTGTGTGTGTGTGTGTGTGTGTGTGTGTGTGTATATATATATATATGTATGTGTGTGTGTGTGTGTGTGTGTGTGTATATATATATATGTGTGTGTGTGTGTGTGTGTGTGTATGTATATAAAATAAAAAATATCTAGCATCCATACAAAAATAGCATGAAAGACAATGGTGATACTGAAATGAAAACTAATCTATTAACTACTGAGCAATGACCACTAACAAAAATAATTAAAAAATGAGCCAAATAAGTGTTGTACATTGAACCTCATATTTGGTACAAAGACCTTATCCGTACGAGGTACGGTACGTATGGAGTGGTACAGAAAGTACTGAAGGTACTGATTGGGAGAGGACGGGTACGGAATGCAACTATGTTCAGGCCCAACGAGCCATCAAAAAAGGAGCAGTGTGTGTGTTACTATATGTCAGCTCTCAGTCTAATGTAGTTCAAATAGCACCTACAATGACGCAACAGATGGCTGGTCTTTTGTCTCAATGCAGCAACATCATGCTACGAGACGACCTCCCACCCAATCTCCCACCCAATAGACCTGAGAACCATCGCATAGAGTTGGTTCCTAGTGTTAGAATTGTGCATCTCAGTGTTATGGGACTTTGCTTATTTATTGGGCATTTTATTTGTTTTCACATGGATTATTTGTCTTGGGCCAGTCAGTAAGCTTCTGTCCTCACTATATAAGGGCCTCTCATATTCACTTGTATTTCATCCATTCCCTTGCACAAGTTCAACATTCTCTTACTGGCTATTGCCATTGTAAAGCTTCAAGCTATTATAAAAGGTGATCTTGTCCATACGCTCTCTCTACGCTCTCTCTACTCTCTCTAGTTTTGTTTATGCTTCCGCCTGTGCATTCTCCAACATGGTATCATTCGGTTAGGTTCAGGTTGCTCCATCCACGTTAGAAAAAATAGGCTTGCTAGCAAGGGCAATTGCACTCTGACTGTGGATGAAGAGCGGTGTCAATGGTAATGCGCATCTCTGCAAGAAGGTGACGAAGATACATGTAACTTGGTTGAACACAATGCTAATCAATACACTTAAATACACCAAGATTTAATGGACAACATGATTTTGGAGAGGGTCCTATTCGTTGGGCGAAATTCAACACTTTACTAATAATACCTCTAAGGCTCTTAAACGTTTAAGACATTTAAGAAAGAAACATCTTTCAACAGACCGTCCTTTAAGCCCTGTTTACACCTCTCAGGTTATATATGTTATTTATAACATCCATGATAGTTCCTTAATGTATGTCGGCCAAACCTTAGAACAGCTTTTACAAGATTTCAAGAACATGTTAGGGAAGGTAGAAGAGTTCATAATAGAAGCACTTCACTTGAGAGTGTCAAACCTCTTTATGCAGCCATTGCTAAATTTGGGTTTGAATCTTTCCGTTGCTTTTCTATTGAGCCTATTGAAGGCTCTTTTAGAAACTCTAGAGAGTTCTACAAAGTAGCTTGGCCTCGAGAGCTTTTTTGGATGAGAACTTTGCATACCTTCTTTCCGAAAGGGTATAATTTGGACGGCAAGTCTTCTTTACGAAAAAATAAGAAAGCCTCTCATAAAGCCCCTATGTTGTGGAAAAGGCATCCTAAGCAACCTTCTCATCCCTTTCCTTCCTTGACATTTCCTAGCATTTCAACCTTACAACAAGTCAATACTCCTAGCATAGAAATAGCAAACACTTCTAACTCTAGGATAGACGAGGTTAGTTCATCTAACAATAGAATTTTTGCCTATAGAGACTATAAATGAAGATTGGTGTTCTTAGCTAAGCTCATGAGTTTGGCTAAGTTCTGTTTGCGAGTTTTTGACATGTATAATGTCAAAATTCTTTTTAAACTCCTTTATACCCTCGAAAACTTTTCTTTTATTGATCCGGATATTAGTAGTTCTCATAGTAACCAATTAAGATTACTGTTAGGCAAGTTTTTGAAGTCTAAATGCTCTACCCCCAACCATTCCTTAGTTTTGAGAAAAGATTTGTTGATTACTATCTTTACCTCTCTTGATCTAGATAAAATAGAATTGAGCTTTATTTTACAATCCCCTGAGGTTATGGAAGCTCTTACCCCTTGTGTTAGAAAAGTTTGGAATCATCCTTTAGTAGCTTTCAAATATGTAAAAACCTTAGGTCGAGAAACTTGAAGTGCACAATAAATCAGCCATTCTTAGAACTGAATGCCCTTGTAGGAAGGCTGTCTTCTCTTCGTTTGTGGAGGAATCTTTAGGACATCATGTCATTGCAAATTGCTCCATTCTTCCTTCTCATTCGCTCAAAGAGCTCTTTTCTAAAGGGACTAAATTTAGACTTTCTTCTTCAGTTGACTCTTGTCTTCTTAAAGCCATAGAAAAGGGCATATCTAGTTTTGTAGTCAAGCTAGAAGAATCTTCAGGAGTTCAAGGCATTTTTCTCATTGGAAAGCTACTATTTTGAGAAAGGCATTTGAGAAACTCACGAAATCCTATTCAAAGAGTACTCCCTCTGTTAGCAATTCTTTATCTTCTAGCGATTGAGTTGCTCTCAAGAAATTTCATCGAGATTTTGTTATTTCCTACGTAGACAAGTGTTCTAACAATTTAGTTTTTACTTGTAAAAAGCATAGAAACATGGAACGGGGAACGGGACGGGGACGGGGACGGGGCAAAAGGCCGTCCCGGGGACGGTGAAAAAAACGGCAATTTGAAAACGATTGTTTTTTTGCAAATTTTTTTAACACACTTGATTTACACTTAGAAACCAAGACATTAAGCACAAAATTGCACCAAAAAGAGGAGAAATGCATAGTCGTATTAGCAAAAAACTATAATGGGGCGCCGATGGCGTGATAAACAAAAGTGAGTGTACAATCTAAACAAAAATGCCAAATGGCATAATGAAAGGCCCAAGGAGGGTGTACACTCAAGGCAAAATGACTAAGTGCCAAGATACAAGATTGCTAGCAAAAAAGTGGGGCAAGAGCCGAGACTCGAGACTCTAGACTCAAGAGACTAGGCAAGAGGCTGAAAAGGGTGAAGATCAATCGTGACCTCCTCAGTGAAGTCCTCCATAGGCTGGTCCTCAAGTGGAGGGGGAGGGGGAGGGGGAGGTGGGGGGGACAATGCCTCGGGCACAACCTCAAGCTCCTCTAAAATCTCGGCCCTCTGCTGATCAGAGAGATGTGGGTCATGCTGTGCCTGCTCCCATTCGGTGAAAGGATCTGCCTTCTTTGTCAAGCCCTTGCAAAGCATTCGCAAGTTGGCACTGACAAATACCAAATCATTTGCACGCTGTACACCAAGGCGGTTCCTCTTCTTAGAGGCAATGTGGCTATAAACTGACCAGAGTTGCTCTAGGCAACTGCTACTGCAAGCCTGCGAGAGTACGCGCACAGCAAATTCCTGCAACTTTGGAGTTTCCGCACCATAATCCTCCCACCAAAGTGCAGACCCTATCTTGAAGCGGTCCGCGTGTGCATCTGCCAAACCCAAAGCCCCCCGCTTCTCTCTATAAATCTGCAATTGGTCCTTGATTGTGCGGCGATCCTCCTCACTAGTGTAAAGGCGATCCAAGGTTTGTCAAAGGCCTTTGCTCACCTCTTTGTCCTTGTGTTGTCCTTTGCCTTGAAACTTAGGATCAACAATGTAGGCAGCAGCATGGAGGGGAGAGTGGTAGGCTTGCCACCTTTTCAAACATAGGGATTTGACCTGTTTATAGTGAGGCTTGACTTTGAACATTGCTTTTAGCTTCTTTGTCATGCGATCCATTGCCTCGTACACTTTGCCAATGCATGGTTGAGTGGAATCCACTACCCTAAGGAGATCAATAATCGGTTGCACCATCTCCACACGCGCCTTGGCCTCCTCCCACCATGCCGCATCGTTCGCCCTTTCCCTACAAAATTTGCCGACCGTCGTGGAAGCCTCTGAAGTGCGTGCAAACTCATCACTGAGGAAGAGTCCCCTCAATGCCCCGCTACATGTACACAAGCGGCCTAGCATGAGAAAGTTGAATGCAAATCTCGTCTCGGAATACTTAAGAAGAGAGAGGCTTGACTTCTTGGAAAACTTGTGCTGCACCCTTTGATGGTTGAGAACACAGGTCACTATTTTGTTGGCACCCTCAATGACAGGTGCAACCCAATCCAAGGCCCCTATGTCTTTGATAAGGTTGTTGAGGCAATGGGCCATGCAAAAGCACACGGTGATGCGAGGATAAGTTGCTTGGAGAATTGTCCCCGCCGCCCTATTTGCCGGTTCTCCATCTGCACATATGGCAATGACATTCTCCGCCCCCACCGTCTCTAGTGTTGTTGCCCACTCCGCAGCAAGTATCTCGGCACTCTTCCCCGTCCCGGAAGCATCATGGGAGTCGACAAAGTATGTCTCCTCTCGTGAGTAGGCAACAACTCCATGGATGGAGCGCTTTCTAGTGTCACTCCACCCATCAACGACGAGGATGACACCATTTTCAGCCCATTGCTCTTTCATGTGGTTGGCCGCCACCTCCACGCTTGCCTTCTCCTTCTCAAGGAGAGAGGTGCGGATGGTCTCCGAAGAGGGGGGAACATAAGAGGGTCCATACTCCGCTATCAATTTGCACATGGCCCGAAAGTATGGAGATCTATCCAAAACACCATATGCAAAACACAAACAAAATTCAGATTTTTACTATCATTTAGTCTTTTAGTCTTTAGAGCATGATATTTGAATAGTACATGAGCAACCCTACGGCCTAAAGTATAAACGCCTAATACATAATAGTATAAATATTAAATAATAATACATATGCATAGTGCCAAGGACTTACC
Source organism: Cibotium barometz (assembly GCF_041138505.1). Lineage (NCBI taxonomy): Eukaryota > Viridiplantae > Streptophyta > Polypodiopsida > Cyatheales > Cibotiaceae > Cibotium > Cibotium barometz. The sequence goes on from NC_141064.1 coordinate 34,817,708, forward strand.
GTGCCGCCCGAAATGCTATGTGGTCATGAAAGAAGAATCGTGCCACCGCCATGTCCACCTCCTCTTTCAATTGAGGGTTCCAATTCTCATCAAGAGTACTTTGGCGTCCCCGGGAAGCGGATGCCTCTCTTGATGAACAAGGTACATGCGGCGTTGATGTCCTCACAAAGGATGTGGGGTCGACGGCCACTTGAGGATTGCGTTTTGCCAACTCGGCCGCCTCATAAACCACAAGCTTTTCAAGGAGCTCCTTCTTCTTCTCGGCCGAAACCTCCTTGCAAAATTGCACTTTGTTGCCAGGCTCATGCAAGAAGTGAGCACGCACTTTGTGGGCACCGCCGGTTCGCTTGTAGCCGCAAAGCTTACATACCCATGGTCTTGAACCACCCCCTTGACCGTATTGCGAGCACTCTACCTCATCCCACCAACTCCATCGATGTACAGCGGGCCTCCTTCTTTGTGATGGAGCGGGTGTTGAAGTGGAGGCGGCGGCGGCGGATCCGGGTTGAGGAGAGGAAGGGGTTTGAGAAGAGGATGTCATAGTGATAGAGTAGAGCTTGAGATGGATGGTAGAGCTTGAGAAAGAGTCAAGACGGAGAATCCGGATGGAGATGTTGGAGAAGGAGAGCTTGGACAATGGAGAGGGTGAGCTTGGAGAGGGAGAGCTTGGATGTTGGAGAAGGAGAGCTTGAAGAGGGTGAGCTTGGAGAGGGAGAGCTTGGATGTTGGAGAAGGAGAGCTTGGAGAGGGTGAGCTTGGAGAGGTTGGAGAGGGTGAGCTTGGAGAAGGAGAGCTTGGAGAGGGAGAGCTTGAGCCTTGGGTCTTGGAGAGGGAGAGCTTGGAGAGGAGAGGGCTTGAGGAGAGCATGGAGGTAGAGGTCTCTTATATAGAAGAAGAGGGGAGCCATGTGGGAGAGAGAGACTCGAGAGAGAAGCTTTGGAGGAGTGGCGCAAGGGCCAAATGGTCAAGACAGATAGCCGTTGGCGCCCCGCCAACGGTCAAAAATGGCGCCAACAGTCTGTTTGACCGTCTCCGTACGGACAGGGAATGGCGTTCCTGGAACGTTCCCGAAACGCGTTCCCGGTGTCTCCACTTCGTCGTCAGGTTTCCGTCCCCGTTCTGCCGTCCCGCGGACGTCCCGTCCCCGTCCCACGCGCTCCCCGTCCCTAGGGTCCGTTCCCCCCGTCCCATGTCACTATGGTAAAAAGTTTTACTTAGAATGTTTGTTAAGTGAAGTGAATTCTTCCTCTCAGACTTATTCTAGCTGTTCACTTTCTTCTCAAGACGTTATCTTGAAACACCAAGATTTTTGTAAATCGTTTGGTTTCAAGTGCAACCCTACTTTGCCTTTTTTGTATACAGTTTGGAAGTTTCATAAGAATCCTATAAGGCCCAGGTTCATAGTTGCTTCTTGCAATACATCTTTGACGAATGTTTCTAAATGGCTTAGTCATTACTTTAAAGCCATTTTACCTAGTGTCCATGACCTTTGGAAAAATCTTCTTAAAGATGCTGACGTGCCTACAGACACGAGTTGGGTCTTAAAAGACTTTATAGGAGTAGTACTTGCCTTGAAATTCTTAAACTCCTCTCGGACCCTGGCTGAAAAGTCGTCTCCTTTATGCCTTCAAACCTTTGACTTCACGACCTTATATACCAAACTAGACTTAGAAGACTTACGTGTAAGGATTAGATCCCTTATGACGAAAGTTTTTACCTATAGATTAGAAAAGGATAGATGCAAGGCTTTATTAGTAGAAAAGTCAGCTTTGCATTTTGATTTTTCTTGGTTAAAAAGTAAAAACCAAGATGTAGATAAGAGAAAGAAAAGATTCACCAAAATTGTAGACAAAGATGACATTTGTACTTGGTTAGATTTTCTCCTAGATAACCTTTATATGTCCGTAGGCGACTCTTTATTTAAGCAAGCAATTGGTATTCCCATGGGTACCAATTGTGCCATCTTTCTTGCTAATTTTTATCTTTTTACTTATGAGTTTGATTTTATGGAACACCTTATTTCTGCTAATACTTGTCTAGTCTTTCTTAACAAACTTTGTAATGTGAGACGTTTTGTAGATGATCACTTTGTTCTCGACATTCCTTCCTTTCAAGAGTTTTTGTATATCAGTCCAAATTCCTTAGGTGGAGGGATCTATCCCAAGGAATTTTGCGAACTTAACTGCACCTCAAATAGCGATAGTTATGCTTTTTTAGACCTTAAGATCACTCAATCATCTTCAGGCTTCATAGTAGATATTTATGACAAATGCTTACAACCTGAATATGCTAACTTAAAGATCATTCGGATGCCACACTTTTCTTTCAATATTTCTGATACAACTAAGTATAGTGTTATCTGCTCTCACCTTTTTAGATTCTCTCATCTTTGCTCTACTAAATTTGCCTTTATCTCTCAATCATGCCATCTTATTTTGTTGCTTATCGAAAAAGGTTATAGTTTCAATAAGATTTTCAGAAAGGTTCGTTCTTTCATGAATCGTAGTAAGTTTGTCTTTGGTATTTCAGCTTTTGGAATGTTTAAAATGATAAGGAGTAAGTTTTATAGAAGTGGGGAGCTGAAAAGCCCACTTAATTCATAATTCAATACTCTTTTTTGTAAAAGTGGCTTGTTCTAGCTTAGAGTAGGGTTTTTTGTTTTAACTTAGAGTAGACCTTGTTTAGTCTTTTCTTTCTCGCTCTAGCTTAATATAGACTTAGTTTGGTCCTTTCTTATGTTTTGTGATTCTTTGTTGTTATACCTTAGAGCAGACTTTGAGTGCTAGTCTCTATCATGGCTGAGTATGCTCATCACCTCCGGAGAGTGATAGAAACTCAGTTCGCTAGTTTTATAAAGCATGTGCTTTTGGACTAACCATATACAAACCTGCACCTACTCTTGGGCATTGAAGACGTGAATAGGGATGTCATAGCTTATTGTCGACGCTATGCATGATAGAGTTGATGAACCTACACTACATGTTCGGACAGACATCGGAGTTAATGGTTGCACTTTTGAGTCGAAGTCTTTTTTAAAGTTTAGCTTAATGTTTGGTTCTAGCTCTTAGTGCTTTAGGTCTAGAGTTTACAGTTCTCTGTTTTGCTATTTTGTTTTTTGTTTTTTGTTATTTTGTTTTTTTTTTGTTTTGTTTGTTTGTTTGTTTGTTTTTTGTTTGTTTGTTTTTTGTTTTTTGTTTTTTTTGGCTAATGTCTTGACTAAAAGTCTTCGTTTGATATTATCTTTTGATTTCCTCTCCTTAGTAGCTAGGTTTGTTAGTTGATTTATTTTTGATCTTTCAAATGCTTTGTTTTTGTCTTTGTACTTCTTTACTATTATTTCTTTCTCAAATCTCTCAATTCGTAAGTTCAAATTTTTCTAACCTTACGAAGGTATATATGTGTAATGGACAATATGCTCAATACAAGAAGTAATTTGCTGATTTGACAATAGACGCACAATGAGCCGAAACGGCCTGTCCCTCCCTCAAATAAAGTATATTGATCTTGGGAGAATCAAGTACATAGTGTCATGGACATTTCTAACCAGATTTCCATACCAATGCATATGAATACAGTATTGCAAACAAAGTGGTTGTCGGTGTAGACTTGCAACTCACACTACCCTCTCGAGTGCCCATGTTCCTTACTATCTGCTCTCTATTGTTCCACCAACACATGGTAGCAACAATCTACAAGAGAGCATGTAGGACAAGAGAACACTGCATAGGGTATGTGATCTTGTAATCCGGTTCCTCCCTCCTGCTACTTGCTTCCATATTTAAGTAGAAAAGCTTACCAATTGTAAGTAGAGTCGATGACAGCGGAAGTCTTTGCGATGGAAGTGCTTGGAGTGTTGAAATCTTCGTTTTGTCGCAATCCTTCGTGACAAAAGTCTTCAAAACGATGAAGGGAGTCTTGGGAAAGCTTTTCCTATGGTTCAACTTGAGAAAGGAAGGTTGAAATTAGGGCTTTCAGCAAAAAGACTAAAAATTACAGCAAGAAAGAGAGTTGTTTTGCTGAATTTCAGTCATCGGAGTGTGTAGGAGAGTGAATAGCACCCGGAAACACTGTTGGAAGCTTGGGAAACACCTTAGCAAGCTTGGATATGGAGTTGGGAAGGAGAAAGTGCAGAAAATACAACCCAAAAGCTCTCATGGAGGTGCCTACTTCTAGAGAGAGAGGGAAGAGTGAGGTGGTGAGTTGTCCATCCTAGGTGGCAGGCGGGTGCTTTGTTGAGCAAGCTAGAAAAGACACATGACTGGTTACTCCCTTTGTACAAAGGGGATAAGGTCTAGGCGGTAGACATTGAGTTTTGTTAGTCGCCCAAAACTTAATGAAGTGTGTACACACACACTTATAAATTAGTGCCAACTCCTAAGGCTAGGTTTATGACCACTACTTACCACCTGTCACATGCCACATGACGATATCAAAAGACAATTTCATATGCACGGTTTGCGGGTGGGTGTCCCCTTACCCGGAACTACACATTGATCAAGCAAGGATGAAAACAGCATGCAATTTCAATTGCAAGCAAGCACATAAAGATGCTATGCAATGTAGCATTGGTATGGACAATCCTCGTTCATGAGACTATACCAAAATAGACATGCTCGAGGTAAGTACACGAGATACCAGACCCAATGGAACACCAATGCAAGCACATAAAGATGCTATGCAATGCAACATTTGTATGGACAATCCCCTTTCATGAGACTATACCAAAATAGATGTGCTCCAAGTAAGTACACAAGGTACCAGACCCAATGAAACACCAATAACATAAAGGTTCTTGCCAGATAGCAAACAACCTTCATCGCTGAACTCCAATGTGGACCCTTACGAGCATTGAAATACTGACTTAGAATGGATGTGCAATAGGAAATGGCAGGTTGAGAATTTGTGAGCAATATGAGTTTCCCAACCACTTGGCGGTAGGCTCGCTCTTCATGTGGAGGTGAGTCCTCTTCCTTTGATAGTTTGATGGCTGGATCCAATGGGGTAGCCACATGCATAACACCATTAGGAAAGTAGGAAGGAATGAGTTGAAGACAATACTTTTATTGTGACACAAAAATACCATCGGGATGTTGGACCACCTCCATGGCAAGGAAATATTTGAGAAGACCGAGATCAATCATCTCAAAAGTTCGTCTCAACTGTGCCATGATATCAGCCACTTCGGCTTGATTTGAACCAGAAATGATGAGGTTATCAACATACAACACTAGGTAGCAAATCATCCCCTGATCTGTGTGGATATAGATATTGGGATCACAGTGAGATGGTTGAAAACCTTGGCTGCATAAAAGTTTGTCGATGCGATGATACCCTTGCTTAAACCCATAAAGAGCTTTATGTAGGTGGAAGACTTTGTCTTCATACCCATGGAGTGGGAAACCCGGAGGTTGGTCAACATAGACCTCTACCTCGAGAATGCCATTTAGAAAGCCACTCTTGACATCCATCTGATAGACTGGCCATGTATGGTGGGTGGCTAGATTGAGTAAGACGGATTGTCGTCATTCGAGCGGTAGGTGAGAAGGTCTCGTTGAAGTCAATGCCTTCTTTTTGGCGAAAACCTTGCACGACAAGCCGGGCTTTGTATTTGTCCAAGGTACCATTGGCTTTAAATTTGGTGCGAAAGATCCATTTGGTTCCGATGACCTTATGACGAGGGTGATCCACAAGGGACCAGGTGCCATTACGATCAATGCTTTGGAGTTCTTGTTCCATAGCCCGTTTCCAGGCTGGCTGTTGGATAGTATCTTTCCACGATGTTGGCTCATCATGCACCACATAGTCCGTGGAGGAAACAGAGGTAAATGAGGCACGAGGAGTGAGCCTAGTGGACCGATGAGGACCGTCCAAAGGGGTATCATGGGGAAGCATGCCAAAATCATGCATGGTCTGTTGGTACCAGCGGGTCCCTAGGTGGCTGTTGGGAACAGGATGGCTCCTCAAGAGGTGGAGTAATAGTTGACTGATTGGGTTTGTGTGGCACAGTCGGAGATTCTTGTTCGGATGGTATGGGCAGCGGAAGGCGAAGTAAATCTCGTTCAACGAAGACAATGTCTCGACGAACGAAGACTTTGTTTGATCTTGGATCAAAAACTTTGTAAGCCTTTGATTCAGAAGAGTAGCCCACAAAAATGAGCAACTCACTCCTTGGCTCAAGGTTGCCCCTCGTGTCATTCGAAGGGTGAGTGTACGCATGACACACCCAAAGACACGGAAATGGAAACAGTCGGTTTTTCGCCATAAAATGCCTCAAACGGGATCCTATGAGGAACGACGACCATGGGACAACGGATCAGAAGGTACACTACAGTGTTGATTGATTCTGACCAAAGGCGATCAAGCAGCGTGCCATATCTATCACAGTTCGGTTCTTGCGCTCGACCACTCCATTTTGTGATGGGGAGTTGGTGGAGGTGAGTATGCCCCGTTCTTGCAAGAACTTAGTAAATTGATGGGAGATAACTCACCACCATTGTCACTACGAGCAATCCCAATCGAGACGCCCATTTGATTAGTGACTAACCAAACCCATGTGGAAAAGTATTGGAAGGCATCTGATTTATGCTTTAGGAAAGACATCCACATGTACCTCGAATAATCTCATTGATTGTATTGATCGTGGCCAACATGCCCGTGGATTGTTCCTGAATAAATTCTTGAAAGGGGGCGGGGCCTGTTCCCCACTCAATGTGGTGTACTGTGCAAGATCCCTATTCCCTTCTCTCTCTCCTCTCTCTCTCGCTCTATATCTTTATCTCTTGGACACATGGTTGAGTCTGTCATTGCACGCCCCGCTGGGCTTACAGTGAAAGTGTCTGCCCCATAGTCACATGGGACGCGAAATGGGAATGGGGAAACGGGGACGGAAAAGATTGAGAATGGCCATTCCATGTGACTATAGAGTGACATGGGACGGGAATGGGAATGGGAAGATGCTGCCATTTCCAACATTCCCAAGTCTAAAAATAACCATTCCCTGTGACTATGGTCTGCACTCGTTCAGATTTGTTAGTTACTTGATGATCTTTCAGTGCCCCCTTCGGACACTGAATGACAATGGCACTTTTGGTATGGTCATCGGTCCTATGACACAAACTATGAGTTGTCTCGAGACCAGTTGGTTGAAGGCATACCCAGCCTCAAACTGACAAACGATGTCTACCAACCATGTCAAATGGGAAAGCCGCATCGTTTACCGTTTCCACATCATGCTACTCATCATGCTCGGGGTATCCTCAAGTTGATTCACTTCGACTTGAGTGGGCAATCCCCAACCCCCTCCTTGAATGGGTCTCTCTACTACATGCTCATTGTTGAATACAAAACAAACAAATAGATATCCAAGTCGATGTCGATGTCGATGTCGAGGCATGAGATCTGTGATACCCAGCACACCACGGGGATGACCCGCAAGTATCTCTCACCAGGCTAGTACCAAATCTAATATCCAAATCCAAATCCAATGAATCTAAGTCCAATGAATCCAAATCGAGGTCCAGGTCCAGGTCCAGATTCCAGTCCAATGTCAAGTTTCATGTTTGAGTTCCATGTTTCATTCCCAAACTTCATGCCCAAGCTATATATCCAAGTTTCATGCTTCATGCCCAAGCTATATATCCAAGTTCCGTGCTTCATGCTTAAGCTATATACCCAAGTTCAAGCTTCCAAAGCTGGGCGGTGGCGGCTCTGGAGTGGCTGAGCTGGGTGGCAGCAGCTCTTAGATAGCTGAGCTGAGCGACAGCCAGGCGGAGGCGGCGGCAGGTGGAAGAAGATAAGGGTCTCTTTGCTCTCCACAAGCTTAATGTCCAAAACAAGAGGGCTCTAGCTTCTTTTATACTTAGGGAGGGCTTTGCTTTTTGCCAAAAAGCCTTGCTTTGTCTTATTATGCTTTGCTTTTCCCTTTTTGCCTTTGCTTTTGCTTTTTTTACTTTTATTAATAAAATATTACTCAACTTTTGGTGCTTTGCTTTTTTGGCTTTAAGGCCTTGCTTTTTTGGCCTTAGAGCTGCTTTTTGAGAAAGCGCCTTTTAGCTTTTTGGTCCGACTCAGTCTCTTCTTTCCAATGGTGCCCTTGGCTCGCGGTCAACCCTGTTTGACTTTTTACTTTTGACCAAGAATGGTGCTTTTTCTTAATCAAACCTTATGGACCCTGTCCCCATGTCTTCTTCCACCTGTCTGGTGTCCGGGCATGGGTTTCATCATGTGAAGAAGAGCTAGGAGGGCCAAACAGTTACATTCCCTCCCTCTTATATTGCAATTGGCCTCAACTGCGGATTGCTAGTCCAAGCACATCCATATGTTACTGCTCCTTAGGCACATGTACTTATGCCGAACAACCAAATATCCGGAAATGAACAATAGAGGGCTTCACCATGGAAAGCCTCATATGGAGTTTTATTTAGAAGAGCAGCAGTAGGAGACCTGTTCTGAATGTAGACAGCAGTAGAAGCCGCCTCGGCCCACAAACATCGAGGTAATAAAGACTGCTCAAGCATAGCACACGCCATCTCCATAATGGACCTATTCTTCCTCTGCAACTCCATTCTGTGATGGAGTATATGCTGTAGTAAGCTGTCTCTGAATGCCATGATTCTTGCAATATTCCAGGATGTAAACTCACCCCCTCTGTCAGTCCTGAGAGCCTTGACCGAGGAACCGGTCTCTTTTTCCACCTGAACTCTCCAATCACAAAAGTGTTGAAAAGCCTCATCCTTGGACTTGAGAAAGAAGACCCAAGTATCTGTGGAGAAGTCATCCACCATCACGAGCATGTACAACGCCTTACTCAAAGACGCGGTAGGCATAGGACCACATAAGTTTGCATGAACAAGAGCAAGTGATGTCGAAGATCTGTGTATCGCCTCCTTTGGAAAGGTGGCTCTGTGTTGCTTCCCTTGTAAACAAGAGGAACAAACAGAAGATGGAACCTTGATGGTCGGTAAACCCTCAATCATCCCATCCTTCAAAGCTCGCTGTAGAAGTTGATAGCTCAAATGGCCAAATCAAGCATGCCAAAGAGCAGAAGAAGAACCAGAAGAAAGCAAAGCGGTCAACTTGTACAGACCACTATCTTGGACTCCTTAAGCCAAGATGCTACTAGTCTCCTTATCACGAAAGGTAATCGCATAACGAGAGAAGATCACCTCCGCACCCTGAGCTGTAAGGGCACTCACTGACAAAAAGGTTAAATGCCAAATCTGGAATGTATAGAACGTTAGAGAAGTACCTCTTGTCCTCGGAGGAGCGGAGGATGGGGATTGTGCCATGTCCATGCACTGGCACGGAAGAAGAATCACCCAAAGCCTGTCCTGGTAGTGAAGTCCTCGAACCAATCTTTGTGGGGTGTCATGTGAGCAGTAGCACCGCTATCCACAATCCACGACCACGACTAAGAAGTCACAAGAGCAAGTATACGACGAGTACCTGCTGATAGAAGAATACCATCATCCTTCTTGGTCCGAGACACCGCTGTAGAGGAAGAGGTCTTTGCTTCTTCATCCCGCCTCTTCTTGTGACATTGGGGCAATTTATGACCCTTCTTGCCACAATAATGACACTCAATGTCCTTGTTTTGAGAAGATCTGCTTTTGGCTTTGTCTTTATCCTTGTCGTTATCCTTGGAGTTCTTGTCAGAACCCCCTTTCCCTTTCTTCTGTTGATTCTTTCCTTTATCTCATGTAGCCAAAGCTCCATCAGAACCACCAGAGGTGCCAGTCCGCGCCTCAAAGCGAGACTCAATCTGCATAATGAAGGAGAGAGCTTCCTCCCAAGTAACTAGAACAGGACGAGGAGAAGAAACAAGAGACTGAAAATAAGCATCAAACCTCTCTGGAAGCTTGGAGAGAAGCCGAATAGCCATATCCTTTGTAGAGATTTCCTTGCCACAAACAGCAAGCTCGTTCCGGAGATCTTTTATCTTCGAGATGAAAGCAGATAAAGATTGAAAGGCAGAAACTCACAAGTTCATAAGTTGCTTTTCCAACGCCAAAATCTGACCCAGAGACTTAATCTCGTAGAGATTTGCAAATGCCTTCCAAACTTCATGTACAGCATATGCTGTACGCACATGAGAGAGAACAGAATCCTGACAATTCAACATCAGAAAGGAGAAAACACGACGATTATTTGCTTGCCAAATATCAATCTGTGCTTGAGTCACACCACTGGAAGCGAGGGTGGGAGGGGTGGCATTGGTAGGTGTAACAAGCCAATCCCAGAGATCCACGCCAGGCAAGGCTTATTTCAGCTTCACCTTCCACAAAGTGTAGTTGGAACCATCCTACTTTGCAGACTCAGACTCAGAGAACATATGAAGTGTAGTTGGGGCAACCATCACAAAAGCTTGGGCTCAATCTGAGAAATATGCACAATCTCGGAAGGAGTGTCCACCACAGGTACCAAGGTTTGCCAGAACCACCACAAGACCCCCTCTGCAAAAGGGAATGTCCAGTGGAGAGGAAAATGCAGCCAAAGAGGGGCTGGAGTCCTGAAAAAACAGGCTGCCTAGTTCCAAACTCCAAGAAGGGAGAAAACGCTGATGAGAAAGTACCTTCAGGCTGTAAGTGATGAAGCCAAAGTGAAGGGAAAGCAATCAGCAGCAACTGTCCAGAAAATGCAGCATCCAGAGGGCTGCAAATCTGAAAAAAACGCAGAGGTGAAGGGGCTGTAGATAGGGCACAATCTGGGGTAGCAGAGAGAATCCCTGAACGGGGAGCGATGATACCATGAATGATTGCACAGAGCGGAAGCAAATAAGTACTAGAGTGTGCTGAGCAGAGAGTGCAAGAGAGAGAGATATGGAGCAACGATGCTGAATATACTGAAATGATAAGAGTCCCAAGCAAGAGACAGAAAGTGTCTCATAAGTGAGGGAGCAAAAGAAAGACTAGGCAAGATGAAAAAGTGAGAGGCCAGCCCACCTATGCTATAGGTAAAGAGGGGCTGGCTGACTGGACATGGTGAACTGGCCCACTAGGTACAGTGCAGCAGCCAGCTGGCCGACTAGGTACAGTGCAGCAGCCAGCTGGCCGACTGGGTAAAATACATCCAGGCTGGGAAAAATCCCAGAAAAATATACAATAAAAGGGGTGGCCAGCCCACAATCAAGGGCCATGGAAAGGGACCAAAAGGGACACCTAATATGGGCAGAAACTGGGGATGAATGTGCTAACACTATCAACTCCAAAGGAATCTTGCCTTTTGAAGTCATCTAGAAAGGGATTACCATTTCTGCTTTCCAAGTAAAGCAGGGTCTCCAGGGTGCTTTATGCTAGTAGAAGGGTTCACATCAAACCAATTAATATCAAGAAATTAAACCATTTAATATTCGAAGATCATAAAAATACAACACCCTGTGCACACCCACATATTACATGAAATAGCAAGTACAATGCATGCTATGCACCACATGTATGCAAATATGACTCTTGAGCCTGTGCCACTGAAATCCCTCCCCCCCCCCCCCCCCCCTCTCTCTCTCTCTCAGGCCCCTCTTCTCCTATTTCATATGTTTTAGAATACAAGTCATTGCTTACAAATGAAAGTACAGTGCATGCTATGCACCACATGTATGCAATGTTGTAATCACATATCTCTGCACTAAGGCCAAATATGACTCGTGAGCCTGTGCCACTGAAATCCCTCCCCCCCCTCTATCAGGCCCCTCTTCTCCTATCTCATATGTTTTAGAATACAAGTCATTGCTTACAAATGAAAGTCGTTGAGCTTTGAATAACTAGGATTCTAAGATAATATGCTGTCAGGATCTCACTCAAGCTGCCTTGTTGATATTATTATATTTTCTTTTCCAGTAATGAGAGAATTTGAGTACATGGATTTGCTTATTAAATATGTTTTAAAATGCAGGTTCCATCCTTCATGCATGAATCTTACTCCAGAGCAAGTGAAGAAGTTGGAGCATTTCTTTTGCTCCGATTGTACGAATGAAGCAGACGGAGACAAAAGAATTTTAAGTAATGGACGAGATATGGCTGTTGAATCAAAGGTTTGCAGGATTGTTTCTTCACACGACCATTGTACAATCTTTGTGTCCATCAATCAAAACGTTAAAAGGTTTTTGAGGAGTAAGGGGTTGTTTAGCTTTAAACCACAGTAGATTCTGTACTCCTGCTTAACCTCCCTGTATGATACAGTCTTATGATAGGCATATGTTATGTTTAGTACCTTTTAAGATTGGGAATCAGCATGTAGGCGGGTGGCTAGGGCTTTCGGGTCTTAATGCAAAGGCACAGGTTCAAACCCTGCCTGGCTACAGCTGTGTGTTGCCCTTGTTAAGGAGGTGGGAGGAGGGCCTGCCTTGTGTGTGCGTAATAAAGAGCCGATCAGAACCAAATCTCAAAAAAAAAAAAAAAAGATTCAGTCAAGAGGTGAAAGCTTGATGTTGAACTTTGTAGATAGTGAAGGAGTGCCTAACCCCCTCTTGTAGTCTGGGTCTTATCGGTTACAGCATTTGCTGTTGTCCTTGGCCTTGAAGTCATAGTTACCGCGGAACGGCGTTCCGCCTTCCTGGAACGCCGGAACGCCGCTCCGAAGCGCAAGGCGTGCCCGGAACGTGGAAACGGGAGCCGGAACGGGGCACTTGCCGGGGAACGTGGCGGAACGCGTGTCGGAACGCCGGAACGCTAGGGCGAAACGCACGTTCCGGGCGTTCCGGAAAAGTGTACTTTCGCTAAGTCGCTGGCGGCCGTTTTTTTCCAGCGTACGGCTCTTTTTCGCTTCTGCGCCTGCTTCGTTGGCTGCGCCTGCTGCTTGTGTGCTCTCCCTACCACTCCACGCTGCCCCCTTGGCTGCCCCACACTCTCCATTCCACCTACTATCCCACCCTTCCTCTTGGCTTCCCCACACTCTCCCTACCTTGAGCCTTGGCTGCCCCACAGTGCACACTCTCCCTACCTCCTCTTGGCCCCTCCTCTAGGCTCTTGGGCCTTGGCAAGTTGGCCCCTTCTTTTGCTCGGGTGGCACTCGTGACTCGAGTCTCGAGCACTCAGCAGGTAAGATTTAAAATTTACGCAATGAACATTGGATTTTGGAGATTCTAGTTTGCTGCGTTTTTTTCCACTTTGTGGACACTTTACTTATGTCTCATGCAAGGGCATTTTGCATGTTTTTTTAATTTTCAGCCATTTATCAATTTCAATGGCACCTCCTCGTGGCATAGATGCAGAAAACAGATCCCCTTGGTGGAATGAGGTGGATCTTGTGTCCAGATATGATAGTGCAAGAGGAGGAGGGTCACGCAAGTGGAAGTGCCACTTTTGTGGATGCATTAAGACTGGAGGCACGGATCGTGTGCGAGCCCATTTGTTGGGGGTTAGAGGCAAAGGCATTTCTGTTTGCCCTACAGTGTCAGGAGCAGATATCATACGATTGCAGGCACTTGCAGATAGACTTGATGCAGCAGGGAGTCGGCCCTCTGTTCTTGATCCTCGAGGTACATCATCATCAGCTACACCTGCAGGCGTGGCATCTTCAGCGAGTGCATCTACCGCATTATTTGGGGCTACTCCACAGCCATCCGCACATGGAACAAATGCTTCCCAGACCCAGGCTTCACGAGGTCCAGTGCAGGCTAGTCTTGTGGCATCATGGCACCCTGGGAGGAGGGCACAAGTAGATGCATCAGTGCACGGTTTTTTTATGCTGCAGATGTTCCTTTGGTAAAGGCCCGCAACCCATACTTTGCAGATATGGTGAAGGAGATTGCTTCTTTCGGACCTGGCTATGCTCCACCTTCATCCGAGGCATTGCGCACTACACTTCTAGCCACAGAGAGGACGGCCATAGAGGATGCCTTGGGACCCATTCAGGATGTATGGCGTAGATGTGGCGTCACTATTATGGGTGATGGTTGGAGTGACACCAGGAGCCGCTCCATTCAGGGTATCCTTGCCTACTCCAGAGGATGTAGCTTTTTTATTAAAGCTGTTGACAATTCAGAGGCGGGCAAAACTGCAGAGAGATTGGCAAATATTTGGAGTGAAGCCATTGAGTACGTGGGTCCCAATAATGTCATCCAGTTTGTTTCTGATGGAGAGAACTCAAACAGGGCAGCAGGGAGGATCATTGAGGATAGGTATCCACATATTTGCTTCACTCCTTGCATGTCACATGGGCTCAACAATCTCCTCAAAGATATTGGTAAGATGCAGTGGGTGGAGCCTTCTATTGAAATGGGCAATCACATTGTTTCATTTATCACTCGCCACCACTACATTTTGGCTGTATATCGACAGAGATCCCCAAAGGATCTCTTAAAGTATTCAGATACACGCTTTGCATATAATTTCCTTATGCTAAAGCGTCTTTTTGAAGTGAAGAATCATTCGAGGCAGCTTGTAGTTTGTGAGGAGTGGGATGCATGGCGAGAGCGCACCTCAGTGGCAGGTATTCGATGCAAGTCCATTGTTCTTGATGACACTTTTTGGGACACTGTTGAGGTATTGTTGTAGGTTGTGTGGCCAATCATTCTTATGTTGAGGCTTCTTGATGGAGATGAGCCTTGCATTGGCAAGGTGTATGAGGGGATGGACAGGATGATTGAGAGAATCCTATCTCTACAGACTTTGGATGGGGGTAGGAGACAGGAGCTATCTCGTCTTGCGACAGGCAGGTGGACAGAGTATCACTCTGCATTAGAGGCTGCTGCATTTGTGGTGGATCCAGAATTTCAAGGCAAAGGACAAGAGACAGATGCAGAGGTTGTGCAGGGTTGGGAGGATATCTTGAGGAAGCTTGTACCCAGTGCAGATGATAGGAGGGGGGTTCGTGAAGACCTTTCCTTCTATCGACAAAAGAGAGGTCTCTTCGCTTTGCAGGATGCACAGAATGATAGGTTCAAGATATCCAGTGCACGGTGGTGGGAGGATTATGGGGCAGATACACCATTGCTGCAAAGATTGGCCATTCGAGTGCTTAGCCAGGGTGCTAGCTCCTCGCCATGTGAGCGCTTATGGAGCAGTTTTGGGAACATTGCAAGCAAGAAGAGGAATAGGCTTGGTGTCCAGAAGGCAAATGACCTTGTATTTGTTAATGCAAACTTGCGTTTGCTTAACAAGTTCAGGGCTGAGTGTACTCCAGAGCCATTTATTGGATTTTGCCTTGATCTTGATGACAATGATGGTGAGGATCAGCCAGAGGGAGAGGATGATGTGGAGCAGCATGAGGATGAGCAGATTGAGGGACAGCCTGGACAGGAGGATGAGATCCCACTTGCTGATGACTAGTCTTTGACTCACCAGTTACCTTGGCCCTTGAGGCTAGTTTTGTACTTGTCATGCGATGTACTTTCTTTTTCAGTTTCTATATATCCACATGCGATGTACTTTCTTTTCAGTTTCTATTTGGAGTCTGGACTCTTCAAATTTTTAATGTTTAAGACTTTAAAGTTTAATCTTGGATATTTTAAATGTTTTGTCATTTTAGTCCTAAATGCTGACATGTCATATGACGTGGCGTTCCGCGACGTTCCCGATCCGCTCCCGTTCCCGTTCCCGCTCCTGTTCCAGCATCCGACGTTCCCGGAACGTTCCCGTTCCGTGGTAACTATGCTTGAAGTTGACCTTTGATGATGATCCCTTGAATGTCTTTGGTGTAGAGGGCTCCATCCATGATGTAGTCTCCATGTCTTTGCTTGATCTTTCTCTCTTTCTGTAGAAGAGAAGCTTCAATGTCCACAAGCTTTGGTAAAGGCAAATTGGTGAGAGTTGTAACCACAGTGCCATAATCTTCTTGTGGAAGACTCTTTAGTAGAACTGCAATGTTAATGTCTTCTTCAATATCCACTTTAATACCTGCAAGTTAGGTAGTTAAGCTTTTCATATAATTTAAATGTGTAGGAAGAGAGTCTCCTTGGTTCATTTTTAGTTCAAAGCACTTGATGAGGAGACTAATCTTAGAGCTCTTTGCTTGGGCACCTAAAAGTTTGGCTTACTCTTCCCAAGCTTTAAATGAGGTCTCTTTCTCATCAATGTGATGGATATAATTGTCACTTAACCCCAATGCTATGATGGGGCAAGTGCCTTCTCATCTTTTGGTAACCATATAGGCTCAACATCTTTGGTTGAGGGTTGCTTTTCCTTGCCATTGGCAGTGTTCCACAAACCTTTCTTCATTAGTGAGAACTTTATCTTTGCTTGCCATGTATGAAAGTTATTTCCTTCGAATTTATCTATCTTGATATGAGTAACCATGAGGGAAGGTCTTAACTTTGAAAAGGTAGCGTCTAATCCCTTTACAAAGTGATTTTACTTAAACTCAGAGTTACCCTCACTAAACATATGCATGTTAAGAAAAAAAATCCTGATAATCGAAATCGCATAGCATATGCAAAATAATAGGGTCTAAAGATTGCTTTGGATATTGTTTCTTGATTTTCTTCTTGGATATAATTTTTGTTGGTTGACTTACATGAGGAAGACATTGTAGAGGCAAACTCTTATTTCTCCTTCTTTTCCTTTGTATATAAATTGCCTTTCTTGTAGCATCAAATGCTTCAAGCAAGCTTATAATTAGCTTACAAAGAGTTTTTAACATTGACTAGCAGTAAGTAACACAGCTTTTAGCAGTCAATCGCTGAGATTAGTGATGTTAATCACTAGATAATCAGGGATTAGCAAAAACTTGCTGATTTGGGAAAAATACAATGTCAAGATTTAAGAGGCAAAATGAATGAAGCAAACTGCATATAGCTCTTCCCCTTGGTAGGGTTGATTGCCCCAAGCACTGATATGAGGGAAAACACATTTTAGCAGCTAATATCCTCAAATAACAGTGCACTGCGGTCACAGAGACGATTTCGATAAAACTAGCGTTATGAGCGTGTTCAGCACCCTTGAAAAACCTCAGGGTTGTCTCCTTGCATTCTAATTTGAAGGGGATGAGCAGAAATCATTGTTTTCCCCAAAACAGTAGTCACCGTCTGCAACCTTGTTTTCATCTGATGCGCAAGCAGATGTGATGAACTGAGGTGATGGAGAGGGTCACCCTTGAGTGGCTCCCCCTAAAAGAGTTAGAGCTAGAATCACCAATGAAGTGAGAATTGAACTCTTCTTTGCAAGGGGGTACTACACCAAACCCTGATTTCGGGTGAACCCAATCTGAAGAAGGAACTGAAGCACCAACAAACCCTTCAGAACATTAGGGAGCGAAGGTGTTTCTCATGCTGTCAGAAAGGCCATTTGAAGGCAAATTGCCCGAAGGCCAAGAGCAAGGGAGATCATTTGATTGAAGTAACAGGTAGCCCTCAAATTGCTTCTGTTGATACTAGTATTTTATGTCAGAATGCTTGCATCGAATGTGCTTTTAATATGGTAGTTTTCGGCCTAACAACCTAATACGTATGTACGGATCGGTGTTAGGGGAGACTGTGCACATCCTTTTTGACCCTCATGGCACTCATGACTTCATTAATGCTAAACTTGTGCTGAAGCTTGGAGTGAAGATGTGACTGAGTGATCACGTGTATCAACGGGACATGGACAGATCTGGGATAGGCGCGTGTCTCAATTACTGATATCTATTCAAAGTTATACAAAGTCTCTAGATTTTTTGATTTATGAATCTAGATAGGGTCGACGTTATACTAGGAAAAGAATGGTTTTATAACCATGTCCATGTAGATTGGAAGGGTCATATTGTGTTCTTTGTAATGGAAGATGCTCTAGTATGTTTGGAGGGTGATTTTGCGGTCCCACCCTCTATTTTGTAAATTCAGCAGGACTTCGTAATATAATATTTTGTTATGAAGTGTTTTAATGTGTTTTTTCTTTCATTTGATAATGATTGTGGGTAATAACGATTAAGCTAGATGTTCGGAGACACAAGACTAGAAAGCATTGGTGCGAGGTTTCGTAGATGTTTTCTCTGTTGAGCTAGGATGTGGTCTTCCAGTTGGACGGTTGGTTGATCATAGGATTGTTTGGATACCAGGGTCTCAGCTTGTGAGTGTTACACCCTACAGGATGAGCTAGTTGGGCGAGGATGAGATTTAATATCTCAAGTTTGTGACAGATTACAAGTTATTCTCGTGGAGGAACTTGATTAGGACGAGAACTGTGGGATGTGTGAACTTGGGTGATTTATTTCACCATTGATTCCAAGAGTTTTACTGCTAGGATGGACCACGACATGGGGTGGACGTGTAGTGCACCAAGACTTAGTTGGGAAAGGATTTGATCACTGTGATCTGGCTTTATAAGTCTCAAGGAAATTTTATAAGTGGTATGCGACGCTAGGATCTGTAGCATGTAGAATTTCTAGGCGTGTCTATATTTTCTTACCTTGCTATGTCCTATCCTAGGATTGGGTGGTTGAATCTTTTACCCAATTTTGTGCTGACTTGATTCCCTGAGAGGGCTATGTCGGGCCGATGGGCATTTCATTGGGTATGGTAGTAGGTCTAGGGCGGGGAGCTCCATTGATTTAGACCTGGACTTAGGGATCATTCCACCTGTTAGAGTGGAAGGTAGTCAGTACTATATTCGGAACGAGTTGTTGTTCCAAGATGGTAGAGTCTGTGTGCTGGATTGTGTTGAGGTTAGGGGAGAATCTCTTATGATTGTGATGACTCTCCTATAGAAGGTCATCTGGAGATTTGACAGACGTGTTTTTTTGATCATCCTTAGTCTGATGGGCAGATAGAGGGGGTGGGATCAGGTTGTGGAGGTTATGCTTTGTGCGTACGACTCCAGGGGACCATTTGGTCAGGAGAGATACATCCCTATGGTCGAGTTTGCCTACGGTACTACTGAGCATATGGTTCTCGCAATAGCTAGAATATATTTGGTAAGAGTTGGACTAAAACCCAGTTTCTCTCCGACTTTGATAGCTTGAAGGATACACAGTTGTGGTGCCTGATAGTTAGAAGTCTCTGAGAGGGAGGTATGATATCCTATAGGTACGAGGATTTACTAGATCTTGGAGAGGATGGGTTTTATGTTACAGCTAGCAGATATTTGTCTTGGCGATTTTAGGTTTCCAATTCCATGAGGACTTGGAGGATTGAAGGATGGGTTATGTTCTTCAAGGACTTGAGAAGGTTGATGGAGGTAGCTAGATTCTCCTTCATTTATTTCCATGTGTGGAAATGTCCTAAGTCGTGGGGAGGAATCTTATGTACCTCGTAATAACCCTAGGGGTTAGGGACTAATCGAGCAGGGTTAGGGGAGTCATGGGACTAGGGAAAGCAGGCTTGGATGGGTGGCTAAGGTTTAATATTAATAAATCCATGGTTGATTTCTATTTATGATGTGCATTGTTATTTATAGCAAGAATAAACACTATATAAGTGAGTCTTGTGTTATTAGGGAAAGCAAGCTTGGATGGGTTATAATCACTATATAAGTGAGCACTGGGATTAGGGAAAGCAGCACCAACTTCCAAGTTCCATTTTTATGCAGAGAATCCATCTCTGACTTCATGGCACGCTCCCATAGAGCCTTGTCTGCCCTCTGTAAAGCCTCTTTATAACATGAGGGCTCCCCACAGTCAGTGAGCATCAAGTAGTCAACCCCTGGAACAAACCTGTCAGGGGCTCTGGAGGGTCTTGTGGACCTCCGTACCCAATGACCATCATTTGCAGGTTGCTGTCCAGCCTGCATATCACCCATTGGTGGCTCCTGTTCCATGCCATAAGGCTGAAAAATCATGCCCGGTATCTCCTCTAACTGTGGTATATCCATAGGGATATCTTCTGCCATCTCTGGCTGTCCATTTGGACCATTTTCAGCACCATTTAAGGGCTGGTTTTCCTGCTGTAATGGCTGATTTACAGCCCTTTGTTGTTGTCCATGATGTCCATCATCATCAAAGATGACTCTGCCAGGCTCCTGTTGCCTTGCAGGCTCCTTATACATGCATGTTTCATCAAAAATGACATCATTGCTGCGTATGATCTTTCTATTCATGGGATCCCAAAGTCTATACCCCATTTCACCTCTGTCACCATATCCTAGGAATACGCATTTGTGAGACTTAGGATCAAGTTTGGTGCGCATTTCCCTGCGTATGTGCACGTACGTTTCGCTGCACTATCTCTACCTGTAGAGAGCTGAGTTGTCTTTCTTCTTCTAAAGCTAGGAGCTCCTGTATTCTGTGTTCTTGAGATTCCTCCATTGGTAGCTTCTCTTGGATGACCACTCTCAAATTGGGCACCACAAATTTCGTGGGCATTATTGCCTCCAGGCCATAAACTAGTTTGAATGGTGTTTGCTCCGTTGAGTCTTTGTAAGATGTGCGGAATGCCCATAGGGAAGCATCTAGCTTCTGGTCCCAATCATTTTTGTTGGCATTTATGATCTTCTTTAAAATTTTGGTCAGAACCTTGTTGGTAGATTTCACTTGGCTGTTGCATTGTGGGTAATAGGTTGAAGACTTCTTGTGATTGATATGGTACCTTTCCATTAACGCTTTTTGCCCTTTGGCTTTACATCTTTGGCTTCATCCTTGTCTTGGTCTTTGCCTTTTCCCTTTTCTTTTTGATCATTTTTCCATTTGTAGCATTGCTTTTTAATGTGTCCCTTCTTGCCACAATAATGGCATTCCAAATCCTTTTTGGAGCGAGACTTGCTCCTTCCCCTTTCTTGGCTTTTCCCCCTTTGCTGGGATCTCCCACGTGCATTCATTGCATTGGACTTTCCAACAGAGTTGTTTTTCCTGTTCATCTCTTCTTGAAGAAGAGCACCCTCAACATCTGCATATGACAGCATAGCATGCGAATTGCTAGTGGCTGTCCTGAATGTGTCCCAACTCTCTGGCAAAGTGCATAACAGAAAAGTGGCTTTGAACTCATCGTCCATCGCCAACTTTTGATTTATAACTTGGCTGACAATACCATTAAACTCATTTAGATGGGCTGTCATAGACGCCCCTTCCTTCATCTGAAGGCCTATGAGTTTCTTCAACCAATACACTTTGCTTGAGGCACTTTGCTGGGCATACAAGTCCTGCAATCTTTGCCACATTCCCCAAGCTGTCTTCTCTTCACGAATGCTGAAAAGTAATGAGTCTAACACAGACAACATGATAGTAGATCTTGCCAGCTCATCCATATCTTCCCACTCTTCAGCAGTAAGAGAAGCGGGCATTACACCCCTTTCTTTGATAGGCTTGTGCTGCTTTTTCTGGAGCAACACATTGTAGCACTGGGTTTGCCAAATATCATAATTATGCGAGCCTTCAAGCTTCTTGATGTGAAGCAATGAAGAGCTCTCACCTGTGGTTGCCATAGCAATATGCAACCTGTCAATGCCTGACTCCCTGCAAGTGTGCAAACACTGCACCAAAAGCACACAAAGTGCTCACAATTGTTCTCCCAAGCTTTATCTCCCACTGCGGAAGCACAAATGCAGCTTTTCTCCCACTTTATGTGATGAAATCACCAAAATCTGGTTGCTGCAGATTTTGGACAGCACCTTAAATGTGCTCTGTTGCCCTTCCAAAGTACTGTACAGCAGTACCAAGTGCTCACCAATGATGTACCAAACCTGTACCGGCAAGTACAGCAGCTGAAATTGAACCTTTTGGTCACTCAAAACAGTGTACAGCCATGCCAAAACTTGCACAAAGCTGTGCCAAATCTGTACCAACAGGTACAATAGCAATAAATGCTCTCCTGGCTGTCCAAATGAGTGAAAATCAGACTTTTACAGTCCTGTACACTGCATACAACAGTCCCGAACAGAAATTGGGCAAAAGCCCCTTGACTGCAAGCTAACTTTTGAGGATTCAAGGCATAAATGTCTTGCCTGCTGCTTTGCCAAGCTCAACAAGCATATGAACTTGAAAAGCCCCTTGATTTAAGATCGATTTCTGATCATACATGGTACATTGACGCACATGAAGGCATCCAGAGTGTTCACGATGCTTCCCCCTGGCCACATATACATCAAATACATGAAAGCCCCTTGATTTACAGGCACATTGAGTGCTTGTAAGGCATCAACACATTATCCACAGCATCAAATGCGATTGCCTGCATGCAAATCAACCAAATCGGCACAAAAGCCCCTTGATTTGCACTGCAATTTGCTGCAATTTGTTGCAATTTTGCCCAAATGTGCGATTTTTCACATCATACAGCATGTATGAGTGCTTAATTGCACAATTACATCAAAATCCCCAAATTTCGACATCCAATTTCCTGCAAATTGATCCTGATTGTGACCAATGTCCTGCAAATTGATCCTGATTGTGACCAATGTCACCCAATTTTGCCAATTTTGCTCAAAATTGAGCAATTCGACACCTGTATCTGCTCAATTGTTGATTGTACTTGCTCAATTGCAAATCCCAAAAAAAAAATTGAGGAAAATACCTTGTAATTTTTTGATTTTTTCTTCAATTTGCAGGCTGAATTTTGTTGCAGGAAAGAGGGGTTTGCTGATGCTGCTTCTGAATTTATGTGCAGATATTGAAAGAGCAGCTGTAATAATGCAGGCAGCTGTTCCTCAGGCGGGAGCTCCTTGCTGCTAGTTGCAGAGGGCGAACCAGGTCCCCAGCAGCATCAAAAGGCTCCGTCGATGGACTGCTTGCCAAATGCCTGCGCAACGGATATGGACGAAGAGGGTGGAGAGGCGCCACTGCTCTTCCTTCTTGCTCGCTTGCCTCCGCCTCCCCTTCGCGCTACAGGTGCTCGTGCTAAGAATCTTTGCTCCGTTGGACTTGCTCGGGACAGCTCCGTCGGATCCAGCGCTACACGTACTCGCTCACGTAGCTGGCCGTCGACCAAATCGCCTTCGCCTTGCGTTCACTTGCCTACGTCAAGCGATAGCGGCCAGCGTTTACGCCTTCGCCTATCCGCATGCGTGTGATTCAACGCCCGCCTTCGCATACCACTTACGCCTGGCGCTGCTTTCGCTTCAGTTTCGCCTAGCGCCAGCCGACGACTTCACCTTTCACTACGCGTAATCGCTCACGCCTGGTTCTGGTTCGTGGTTTGCTACCTGCTGCGCTGCCTGACTAGCTGGTCGCTTGAGTGCTTTGCTCATGCACCACAGCTACTCCTGCTGGATTCCCAAATGCAAAGACTGGCTGCCCGTAAAAGCCATCAATGCAAGAAACCCTATTCGAGCAGAGAAAGAGATGAATAGCACCGCCTTCAATAAGTGCAGCTGGTTATGGCTCTGATACCAGTTGATGTGGGAGTATTAGGAATTAGGGTTAGGTCATGTGGGAGACATACACAGAGAAGAACAAGAGAGAGAGAGAGAGAGAGAGAGTTGTGGGGATAAGTCAACTCATGAGGCATGAGTGTGTGACTCCCCTATCACACATGTATATTGCACTAGTACACATAGTGCACTTAGTACATTAAAAGTACTAAGTGTACTATGTACTATAACTTATGGGCTTGTACACACTATAAGGGTGGGCATAGTGCCTTTACCCCAACACGTAGCATCAAAGCTCTCCAACATTTTTTTCATTTGTGTAGAATAGCCTATTGTGTATTTGAGGAAAATTGAAAAACAGGCAAAATTGGGCAAATGGGTAAAAATTTGCAGGGGCATTCTCTCCCTTTCTTCCATATAAACCAATGCTGAAGCTGATTTGAAGGTTAGGGCTGGCGGATTTTTTAGGGTAAAGGTTTTTTGATTTTAGAGTTAGGGTTTTGTTGGGGCATACTACATGTTGGAACTTGTTCGCTCGGATACCACTGGTAAGCATTTTTCTTAATTAAACATAGTTAAAATCTTTATACTTAAATACTTGAGTAAACGAGGCAAAGAGCGAAAAACTATGTTGTTTACATTAAGACACAAGGCCTTCTTAAATAGAGCTTGGAAAGTGAAGAGGCACATCCCTGACGAAAGCATGTGACTCTTGAATGAATAGTTATGTTTTTTGAATAAGGCATGTCTCTTAATTTGACAGGGTATGACCCTTCAGTGGTGTCCTTACACTTAATGAGGGATTATTGGGAGATTAAGAGAGTTACTTACACACTTGACATTCCTTCCCACCTAAAATAAGACTCTAGAAAGCTGTGTTGTTTAAATTAAGCCACAAGGCCTTCTTAAATAGAGCTTGAAATGGAAGAGGCACATCTCTGATGAAAGGGTGTGACTCTTGAATGAATCGTTATGTCTTTTGAAAAAGTCATGTCTCTTCATAGGTGACCCATGTGATAGGGTATATATTGGTGTCCTAGTAGTTTTTTTTTTTTTCAACTGGCCTTTGGTCCAAGATCCTCCCATAGTTACCAAATTTCACCGTCCGTAGACAACCACCTGTAGGTGCTTATTTATCCACCCATAGGCGATGCCGTCGAGGAAGCACCAAGGGGTGTTTTGAACCCATGGTGTCCTATTAGTTAATGAGGGGTTATTGAGAAATTAAGAGAGTTACTCACAAATGTGACATTCCCTTCTACTTAAAATAGGACTCCGGCTAAATAAGAGACTTTTGAATCTTGATGTTGAAAGAGTTCTAGAAATATTGGTAGATGTTGAAGATCTTCGTGGTTTCACCATGTCAGAGTCGAGTTTTATCATTAGGTCTTTTATGCTTGTGATGAAGCTCACACTCAGAAATATTGTTTCCTCTATTGTCTTGTTCCATGGTTTGAATGCTAAATCCCAAGTTGTGGAATCATTCTTTTATGTCTTCATCTTTGTCGGCTTCCAACTGTTGGGCTTGAAGTTGACTTGGTTATGTTGCGATGTAGAAGAATTTGGAGGTTCAAGCAAGATTTCTCTTGATGACACCTGGATAGGATTTGCTGAAGTCTTCGGCTTGAAAGTAGTGAGTACTCATCCAAGTTGTTAGAAGAATGTGTGAAATTCTCTGCAATGTTGAAAACATTATCCTCTTGCTTGGTGTCAACTTTTTCATCCTATGTGCATAAAGTTGAAACAAGCGTTATATCCACTTTGGTAGTCTCGGCATCTTCAAAAGAGTTTACCATTGATGACTCATCATTTTGAGATAAAGAATCCATGGGCTTTTCAAAATCATGTTGTTGTTCAGAAGTCATGCCGGAAGAATCCTCAGTGTTGTCATCAAGTGACTAAATAAAGTTTGGCATAGATGTGTCAAAGTTAGGAGAGTGAGTTTTAGTCCCACAAACCTGTTCCTTGTCAGTATGTGTTCTTTGAAGAATTATTGAAGCAAGGCTAGTACTAACATAAAGTGCATGAGCTACTGCATGTTTTCCTTTTGAATTATCTTAGCAGTCTTCTGAAGTTGAATTATTTGTAGCATTGGGTATGTTTGCCATGATAAATTGTGCACAATTTGGTTTTTTGTTGTTCACAAGAAGACATCGCTATTGTAGAACAAGGATTGTGAGGTTGGTCACATCCAGAGTTGCGGGTTTCTCCTGTATAAACAGTTCACCTTTTTAACATTTGAACCATTAAAGAGCTTATGGAAAAAATCACACTTGTTGCAACTTGCCATCTGTGTTAGAGGAGAGGGGCATGGGGATGACGTGCCGCAGAGAGGATGACGGTTTACTTGTTCGAGGAGAAGGGAGTTATTGTGTAGATCGTCACCTTCCTTTTTTGTTTGTTTGTGTGCGCACTGTTGGCTGTTGCATAGCTGGTCGTTAAAAAAAAAATGTGTAGAGGCTTGCTCTGGCCATCCGCTTGTGGTTTCGACATAGGTTGCTTGCCCTTCACCGTTTTCTTTCTTTGTGGGTGGAGCTACCTCATGGCTTAAAGCATTAAAGCCTTGGAGATATTATAAGGCTAAGGTGGTGTAAGCCTTAATATTTTTAAGACATGTAATAAAAACATCAAAATCGTGGCGTTTCATTGTTAAGGATGACGATTGGAGAAGACGATGATTCAGCCCATAAAGGACATGATTTGCTCAGCACAATGCCCAAGAGAGGTGGAGACATGCTTATGGTGGTCTCCATAATGCTGGGAACATCAAAGCTCTCTAACTTTTGGGGGAAATGGACAAATCATAAAAAATTGGGCAAAGCGGTAGAAATTGGCAGCGGCATTCTCTCGCTTTCTTCCATACAAACCCTACTAAAGCTGATTTTAGGGTTAGGGCTGGTTGATTTTTTAGGGTTAGTGTTTTCTGATTTTACGGTTAGGGTTTTGTTGTAGTAGACATACTATAGGTTGGAGCTTGTTTGCTATGATACCATTGTTAAGCTTCTAGCTTAATTAAGCATTATTAAACATAATTCGAGATTTAATACTGAATATTTGAAATTGCCGTACATCAACTACTCCTTCACATGTGTGACTTGTCATACCCATCTTTATGAACTGTTATACTTACTGTGTACTATGGGACTGGTGTGCAAATTGTTCCCCAAGCTGTTCTTGCTGATGGTAATCTTCACAGGTGACTGTACTTCAGTTGTGCATTGCTGATTTCATCATCTGTGCTGGCTGCACCTGTTGAACTGCAAAATCTGATCATAGTTCAATTCATATCAACATCTTGGTTGGTTGCAAATTAGCCGAGAGCTTTTTTTGTGCTCTGAAGTGGACTCCGGTGCTAGTACCACGGAGAACCAGTGCTTTCCGATCTCATCGTTGGCTCGCTACCAGCGCTTTCCGATCTCATTGTTGGTTGAGCGAGCCAAGTGCCTTGTGTAATTTCATTTTCATGCTTTGTACTTGTGTTGCTCCATTAAAGTGCGGTGATTAAATGTTATACTATTTACCAAATGTGCCCAAGAGTGTTCACACCGTCTGGGTGAAGTACATGGTATTTGAGCATGATTGTTTCCCTCTCCTTAGGGGAAAAGGATCTTGTGGGCTTGGACATTCCATAAATAGTGCACTTTACACTATGGACATCTGAGCAAGGGATGAGGAAGTGCCCAATTTCAAAGGGGCACATGCTTTGGATGTGGATCGAGGTATGTGGAGACCAAGAAGGCCGAATCTATGGTTGACACTATTTGAAACCATGTCAAAGGGGATTGGTATCATGCCAAGAGAATTGGCTCTTTCTTACCTCATCCGCAAGTATCTCCCCCTCATTTGATCCATTGGCGAATCGATTGGACATGTGCTGGAGACCCCCGAGGCTGCCGTTTCCTTGATAGCCAGTGCAATAGGGATCCCCTCAATTCGGGTTTTGCATTGTCTCTCTGGGCTTTGCACCAATTCATTGTGCTCCTTAGCCGTGAGGGAGACCCTATTATGCAACGGGTTGAGTATTGAGGCCTCCATCTCCGTGGACAATGCTTCATGTGTAGACAGATGGGACACTTGGCTAGAGGTTGTCCTTGACGTCAAGCCCACAAAGGACACCCTCCAGCCCTGCCTAGATCAGCCTTGAGATTCTCCTCGAGAGGAGAGCGGTCGGCTCTATCCCTCTCCCTAGCATGGTGTGCGAGTGATTGGTCGACTTGACCATGCAACCCACCATCCGTCGCCACAACAATAGGCTCAGCATGATGAGACGTTGGCCACTAGAGCAACCAGTCGAGCGGCTGTGTCATTGGTGCCATCTTCACAAGGGCGCTGTCAGACAGAGAGCCAAGTAGTTGGGCCCCTAGAAGCAACGCACCTACTGGTAACTATTATGAGCATTTAATAGAGGACCATGATCCTATTGGCATGGCTGCCCCTCGCATCTTGCAAGAGGTCCCAATTTCCTCTGCTCATATTCTGATTGTCGAGGATCTTGAGTGGGTGAGCGCGCGCCCCCCCCCCCCCCCCCCCCCCCCCCTTCCATCTTCCCTCTGGTTTTGGAGCTTGCTCCCCCTCCGGTATTTTTTTATTCTACTCCTTGCCCCCATCCCCATCCCCATCTCCATCCCCGCCCCAAGCCTTCCCCTTCTCCCTCCCTCCCCCACCCTGTCAGTCGCCTCTCCCCTGCTTCCCTTCTCTCCCTTCTTGCCACTCTGCCTCATGCCCGCTGCCCCCCAACGCCAGCAGTCCGGTCCAATGCACAACTTGATTCCTCGATTCTCTGTCCTTGTGGCGATGATCGCTGTTTTTTTTAGTGGCCCTACCCCTAGAATCGCTTAGCAGCCAGCCCCTTGTCATGGGGGAGCCAGTGGATTATGGTTTCTTTAGGTGTTTGGCAGTGGATGCGAGCAAGTTCTCAGAAACTGTGGTCCCACTCTGAGTCTATGTGACTTTCTATGCTTGTTCCGCCATCCTTGATGGCGGTGCAGTGGTCTTCTCGCCCCCCCTCAGTGTCACCTTTGGCACTGAAGTGGGATTGTGAGTCAGTGTCCTCTGTTGTGCATTCTCAGGCAGTTACTCTCTCACACCACATTGGAGACGGCACCTTGTTGATACTGGCTTAGTTTTCATCGCTGGCTCACATGGAGCTAGGAGGATCATGGAGCTCGCCTTAGGCCCCGGACAGAGTGTGATTACTCCACCTCCAAACTGTCCCCAAAAACCCTTGGAGTTGAGGGTGCACCGAGTAGACCCCACACCACATTGGAGACGGGCACCTTGTTGATACTGTCTCACTTTTCATAGCTGGCTCGCATGGAGCTAGGAGGAACAAGGAGCTTGACTGAGGCCCCAGAAAGAGTGCGATTACTCCACCTGCAAACCGTTCCCAAAAACCCTTGGAGTTGAGGGTGCACTGAGCATACCTCACTCAGCCTAGCCCCAACCATGCATATCATCTCTTGGAACAGTCACGGGTGGGTGGCCCTTGCTTTCATATTCGAAGGGGGACCCTTCGTCAGGAGCTATAGAGAGCCGTGACTAGATGTCACCAGCGTGGACATTTCCGAGTATGAAAGGGGCCTGGTGGACTCTAGGACATCTAAATATTTGGAAAGTACAAGCTTTGGGAATGGGGGATTATCCTCGAATACAAAGGATTACACTCCTAAAATTTAGGAGAGTTACTATTATTGGCCCAACTCTGATGGAAATTTTGTTCGCGTCATTACGTCTAGAATTGAGAAAATACCAAGAGTTACCTACCAGTTGTTGGGATATTTTTAGAGATAAAGTTTATAGAAGGATCCATCTCTTGGATTGGGACATGTGGCAAGAAAGTAGACCAAAGTGAGACAAGTGGCTTGGCACTCGTGGATCAAAGTAAGACAAGTGACCTCACACTTGTCACTTCATCTATTGTGTGGTTCTCCACTCACTTTGGCTATTGTGTGGCTGTCCACTTGTCAATGTAGGCTTCACTTGCCAGTTTAGCTCATAGGAGGTCCAAATCTATAAATTGGAGCCCTCTCTCTTCATTTGGGGAGGCTCTCTTGCTACACACTAGCCTCTACCACCGTTAGAGGCTGCCCTAATGATGGCTACTCTCTTTCTCTCTCTCTTGAAGGCTTCCCATGAAGTATACCACCTGTTGGGGATTGTTTTGGAGGCTTCCATTGCGAAGAAATACCAGGCAAGTTTTATTATGATTTCTGGCCATTGTACTTACTGGACCAATCACTGTACTTATTGAACCAACCATTGTACTTACTGTACCAGCCATTGTACCCACTGTACTAGCCATTGTACTTGCTTGACCGGCTGAATGGAGAGCTGAACGTGTTGTGCGAGTTCTATTGCATGAAGACTCGTGGTTTTTGGGGAACAATCAGTATCCACATGGAGGTATATGGCTTATATTGCTGGCTTGGCATTTCTACAGCCTGTGTACCGGTTGAACTTTATGATTGCCTTGTGTTGGGTTGTGTTATGGCAATGGCATCTCCATGGGGAGAGTAAGGCCCTCAAAGCTTGCCACAAAACTGGAAAAGAGATATGTGCATAGCTGACACCGCATAGAGACCAGAATGGGCCGATCCCCCTCTTGGAGTATTTTATTACCCAAGGAAAAAAATATCATGTAGATTAAGTGACATATATTTAAGGTTGTGGCTAATTTCAGTGTTAAATTGCATTAATGGTCATGTGTTTTGCGACACCTTGGGCCCTCTCCGGTAGTTACATTGGTAAGCGGAGGCTTCTCTCTATCAACGAGGAAGAGAAAAGATCTCAAGTGGGGACCACAGTTACCATCATTGCTATTAAGCGCTTCATAGCCTTTGAAGCAAGAGCATGGGTAGTAGACAACTTGGTCTAAGGATCTATAAATTCACAAAATTTATGTTTGAAGTATAGAGTTGGCAGTATGTGTACGTGTTTAGTACTCTTTTCATGTGGTCCTGTGGATATTGTGGATGTTATTATCAAGCTTACATACAAGCTATATGGAGATATATCTTGGGATATCTTAAGGAAGTGGTGAGGAGATATTTCTTTTGGCCTCATGACCAACGTGGCAAAGAAAAGCTAAGTATACTTTGAGTTTGCAAAGTTGGTGCTTTTGCTATTTACTTTGAAGTGTTTTTGATGTTCACTAACCCTTGTATTTTCATGCAAGGAGAAAGGTGTTGTTGTTCGCCTTGAGATGGTTGCATGGAAACATTGTTTATGGCTTCCTTTATTTGGGATGCATTGGATTTTCGGAACTCATGGTTCACATACCTTGTGTAGTGTTCTCTTGTCTTCCGTGCTCTCTTGAAGATTCAACATATCGTGTGTAGTGTTCTCTTGTCCTGCGTGCTCTCTTGAAGAGTGTTCTCTTGTCCTACGTGCTCTTTGTCCTACGTGCTCTCCTGAAGAGTGTTCTCTTGTCCTACGTGCTCTCCTGAAGAGTGTTTCTACAATGTGTGGGTGGAACAATATAGAGGAGATGGAAGGAAACATGGGCACTTGAGAGAGTAGTGTGAGTTGGTGGCGGAAATGCCTATAAACTATGTGTAGTCGAAATGCATATGGAACAGTAGGCTATCTATGCCTGTAGACTGTGAGTTATTGTTTTTTCTTATTACTGGAGCCCATCTCTCATCCAAGGTGTGTGGCCAGAGTACCAACACGGAGTGCAAGTGGTAAGAGTGTACATGACACTTGGTTGGCATGGGACTTCTGTCTACGGCAAAGGTCATGTGGACTGATGCCTTGTTGCCAGGAGACTTGCTTTGTCCTGCCGATTTGTTTTGGGACATGATTATGATATTTGGACTTATGGGACTGTTTAGTCTTGCCCATTAATTTTGGGTCATGATTACGATATCTGGACTTATAGAACTGTTTTGTCTCGTCCATTTATTTTGGGTGATGATTATGATATCTGGACTTATGGGACTGTTTTGTCTCGGCCATTTATTTTGGGTCATGATTATGATATCTGGACTTATGGGACTGTTTTGTATCACCCGTTTATTTTGGGTCATGATTACTTATGGGACTGTTTTGTCTCGTCCATTTACTTGGGACATGATTATGATTTGGACTTTTGTCTCGCCCATTTATTTTGGGACATGATTTTGATATTGGTATTATGAAGACTTACTTATTCTCGCCCATTTACTTGGGACTTGGGTTTTCTTAGTTATGTTGGATTTTTGAGACTGTCTCGTCTTGCTCCCTTGATGGGACATGATTATTTCTTGGATATATGGCTTGAAGCTTAAAGTTGCGGACAACTTACAGCTTGGACATTTCCCAGTATGAAAGGGGTTTGGTGGACTATAGGATGTCTAAATATTCGGAAAGTACAAGCTTTGGGAATGGGAGATTATCCTCGAATACAAAGAATTACACTCCTAAAATTTAGGAGAGTTACTATTTTTGGCCCAACTCTGATGGAAATTTTGTTCGCGTCATTACGTCTGGAATTGAGCAAATACCAAGAGTTGCCAGAGTACCTATGACAAATGGGCTACTAGTTGGGATATTTTTAGAGACAAAGTTTATGGAAGGATCCATCTCTTAGATTGGGACATGTGGCAAGAAAGTAGACCAAAGTAAGACAAGCGGCTTTACACTTGTTAGAAAGTGGATCAAAGTGAGACAATTGGCCTCACATTTGTTACTTTAGCTATTGTGTGGCTCTCCACTTGTCAATATAGGCTTCTCTTGCCATTTTAGCTCATGGGAGGCCCAAATCTTTAAATTGGAGTGCTTTCTCTTCATTTGGGAGGGCTCTCTTACTACACACTACCCTCTACCATTGTTATAGGCTACCCTAATGATGACACCCTCTTTCTCTCTGTTGAAGGCTTCCCATGAAGTATACCGACTGTTGGGGACTGTTTTGGAGGCTTCCATTGCGAAGAAATACTGAAGGCACGGATTTTTAATCATTTTATTATGATTTTCAGCCACTCTATTTGTTGTACCGGCCACTGTACTTACTGTACCAGCTATTGTACTTGCTCTAGTGGCCGAATGAAGAGCTGAACTTGTTGTACCAGCTCTATTGCATGAAGACCCGTGGTTTTTGGGAAAGAATCAGTACCCACACGGAGGTATATGGATTATATTGTTGGCTTGGCATTTCTACAACTTGTGTACTAGCTGAATTTTATGGTTGCCTCGTTTTGGGTTGTGCTATGGCATTTGTATTTGGATAATCCGGCATCTCTTGCGGGGAGAGTAAGGCCTTGAAAGCTTGTACATGATGTTTTTCTCCTTGGGAAATAAAATACTCCAAGCGGGTGGGGGCTGGGAGGGGGTGGCCCATTTCGGCCTCTATGCCGTGTCAGTTGTGCAAGTCTCTATTTTCCAGTTTCGTGGATTAAGTGGCTTATTATTAAGGTTGTGGCCAATGTCAGTGTTTAATTGCATTAATGGTCAAGTGTTCTTTGTGAACCACCCCCCTCCCTCCCCCCTCCCCCGAGAAGTTACACTAGAGGCTTCGTGGATATTCTTTTCCTTCAAGGACGTCATCTCTTAGTAGGACATACTCGTTGATGTGGGAAAGTCTTGACGAGACGGAGTCACACCGGCTTTTGGCCCTTGAAGGGAACTAGGGGGGCATGTGCATCTCAATCAGCAAGCAATTGCTTCCATCAATATTGGACTTTTGTACCATTGTGCAGGGTAGAGACCGGCTCATAAGGGTTGGGGAAGATATTGTGTGTAAGCCTGACTTGGGAAAATGAAGCGTTGTTTCAAGCTCGAGTTTAGAATAAAGACTCAAGAGTCGGCAGAGCGAGTAGGGTGGATGGGGATGACCAAAATGTGTTTGCAAGAGGTCATGGTGGCGAGGAGATCAAGACCACCAAGCCAAGTCTACTCGCATAATTTGCAGACTGAAGTGGACTTGAGAATGTAAAGGCCAGGAAGTCGGGTGAAGATCAAGAGGAAGCACATTCAACTAACACAACAAACACACCGAGAAACACAAAAGAAGCACAAACTGGGATGGAAGTAGTAGGAGTGATCGGGGATGAGATCCTTTGCTTAATAATTGTAAACAACCATAGGGTGACAAGTGTTAGGCATGCAGTGGGTTGTGACGATCTTAGAAAAGTATATAAACCTTGTAAACTTTGTAAGTTTGTTGGTTGGTTGGTTGGTTGTGGTATCACAATTGTTAAGAGTTTGTTAATCGGATGTACTATAACTTCTTTCATTGAAATAATATCAAGTCTTTTTGAGCGGATTACCTGAGTGCAAATTGTGTAGAAAGAAAGAAAGAAAGTTATATTAACGTCTACGGAAGACTCCAAGGGCCTATGAGACCAATAGTAATACAATGGTACCATGGATATACTGAGCCATGGAAAATTGAAACAAAAAATAAAATAAAAACATCTGATAGATAGATAGAACTATGAGACCAAAAGTAATACAATGGTACCATGGATATACTGAGCCATGGAAAACAGAAAGAAAAAGTAAAATAAAAACATCTCACATTACATGTGCATTGGGATCAACAGATGATTCAGTGTAAAGTGAGATATGTTGTGATCAACTAATGACGATACCCGCCTCGGCGAGAACTGATCTGATGGTGAAGTGAATGTCAGGCCTCTGTGATGGGAGCGTGTCATGTCGGTGGAGAACCTCACGAATCTTTCTTTGTGTGGTGGAGGGACTTGATGCTCTGGGTCAGGGACCCCTGGCTCGTAGGATGGATTGAGTTCTCTCGCTAATAACTCATTTGGGGCGTGGAGCTGGAGCATGGGTACGAGTGGTGGGCTCTCATGTGATAGTAGAGGAATTGTCGTGTGCAGTGGATTCCGATGTGGATGTCTACCACAAAGAAATCTTTTGTGGCTCTTCGTGAGGTGTCCTGTTGGAGCCGGGGCTGTCTCTCAGCATGCTACCTGAGCTCTACATCCCTTTGTCGTCCAAGCTTCATCAAGTACATGCCCAAGCACCTATGATCCTTACTGTATCACCCTATTCCCCGCTCAATGTGGTTTACTGTCTAAGATCCCTGTTCCCTTCTCTCTCGCCCCTCTCTCTCTCTCTATATATATATATCTATCTCTTGGACACGTGGTTGAGTGTGTCATAGCACGCTCTGCTGGGCTTACAGTGGTATTAGAGTAGGATTTCTCTAGAAGAAACTTTCTTGGGGTGACAGAGCCATGTCGAGAGGAGAGGGAGACCAAGGGCCTAATGAAAGGAAAAACTATGAGGCCAATACAGGACCTCAAAATGCGACCTAAGACTGTCAATCTATTTATCATGAAACCAAGTCCATGACATCAGAAGAGTACCATGACTTTCAGCAGTTCAGACGACCTGTAAAAGACGAAGAATTTCTTTGTTGGAGAAGAAATAGAGAATAGGACCAAAGAAGGGCTTAAATTGTTGGTGTTGGACTCACACACTCGCACACAGAGAAACCTGCACATTAGGGTTAGGTGCAGGAAGAAGAAGCTCACATAGAAATGAGTGAGAAAGAAAGAAAGCTGTATTAACATCTACTAGAGACCGAACTCGACCTATGAGACAAATCAATGTACAACTGTCAATGTCTTCTGGATGTCCAGAAAAAAAAAAGGACAAAATGAACATGAAATAAAGTATGAAAGTACTGAGCTAGTGGGGGGGTGTGATGGATGGAGCACTACTGCTAGAGGCTCCGTATGCAACCTATATGCGTAGGGTACACAAGAATACAATGCAGATCTGTCTAGCTCCAACCAGTACCATAATGGGGGTGTAATATGTGATACATAGGTGATGGCGATAGCACTACCATAAGTGAACATATGCCTACAAATCCCCCCTGTAGTGAAGGTGTGAACCTGTACAAGGTAGCAGATCACTCTCTGTATGAGAGTAAGCCCAAAGCTTTGTGGAAAGCTTCAAGCTTTTCTCAAGGTAAAGCCTTTGTGAATAGATCTACAACATTATCCTGTGTAGGGCAGTAAGATAAATTGACGTGCCACGGCCATAGCACTCTGGCTATCAGTGAGAATGGTGGTGGGTGTCCGTTGACACTGACGAAGATCAGCCAATAATCTCCTCAACCATACACAATCTACTGTAGCTAGGAGAGCTGCCCTGTACTAAGCCTCGCAAGTAGATGTGTGGCAACAGTGGGTTGCTTTTTGCTTAACCAAGATATGCATGAACTGCCAAGAAAAAAACAATTCCCACTGGTGGATTGCTTGGTATCATAATCACCAGTCCAATCTGAATCACTGTATGCATAAAGCTGCAAGCTGCCCCCCCGGGATAGAACAAACCAAGATCCAGGGTACCTTGATGATAACGAAAAATGCGTTTGATTGCTTGCCAATGCTTTGTGCCTGGGCTGTGCATGAATTTGCTCAACAAAGACACCCCAAAAGATATGTCAAGCCTCGTGTTACACAAGTAAATGAGGCATCCCACTGCCTGGTTGTAAATGCCGGCCTCAAAAGGCTCTCCAATATCATGCATAGTAAGCCGTACACCTGGTTCTACTGGAGTAGAAATGGGCTTACATTCATCCATGTGAAACCTTTTTAGCAAACTTTTTATGTACTTAGTTTGCTGCATAACAATGCCATCATCTGTATGCATAAACTGTATGCCAAGATAGTAGTGTAAGGGCCCCAAATCTGACATATCAAATTCAGCTTTGAGATTAGCTTTGAAATCTGAACTTTGTGCTTTGCTAGTATCTGTAATGAGCATGTCATCTACATACAAGATGACTGAGAATATCGGCACCGGTTTTCTTCACATACAATGTGCTTTCAGCTGGACTATTCACATAACCTTGGCTGGTTAGATGAGCATGTATTTTATCATACCAAGCTCTTGGAGCTTGCTTTAACCCATACAATGCTTTGTGTAACCTGCATACTTTATGTTCCTCACTAGGAACTACAAAATTAATGGGCTGATTTACATATACTTCCTCTTGTAAATCCCCATTTAAGAATGTAGTTTTGATGTCCAATTGATGCACTTTCCATCCTTTTATGTGCAGGCAATGCAATCACTGATCTTATTGTAGTCATCCTGGAAGTGGGAGCAAAAGTCTCCTCATAATCTATTCCCTTTTTCTGGGAGTAGCCTTTAGCCACAAGTCCTGCTTTGTACCTATCAATAGTACCATCAAACTTCCTTTTGACTTTGTACACCCACTTTGTTCCAATGACATGCTTGCCTTTCGGCAATTCCACAAGATCCCAATTATCGTTCTTCATGATAGAAGAGATTTCATCTTGCATAGCTTGCACCCAATGCTCATTCTCATGTGCTTCTTCATAAGAAGAAGGCTCTTCTGAATCAAAGAGACCACCCATGGCTAATGCAGACTCCCCATGATGCATATTCAAAGCATGGCTGGAACTAGCCCGTGTTCTACCTGGGAGTGGAGCTGCAAGTTTGCTTTCTTGCAAAGTTTTCAGCAACCATCTTGGCACGGACTTGGCTGTGTCTATGGCTGTTTGCTCTTCCCTGACAAGATCTTGCGCTTCTTCCATAGAAGGGGGCTGAATGGCTGGCTGTTCCACATGTTCTACATGAGGATTTTCTTGTGTAGGGGCTGGTTGATCTGAATCCCCCCTAATTGCAATGGGTAATAGCCCATCAAACATGTTGTGTATGCCTGTATCATTACTTTTATACAAGCTGTACATGGGCTGTTCTGAATTTTCAGCAAATACCACATCTCTACTGACAAAAATCCTGCGTGTTGTTGGATTATTAAGACGTTATTCTTTGTTCTCATTGCTGTAGCCCACAAAAATGCATTTCATTGCTTTGTCATCTAGCTTTTTTCGGAGTTGTTCTGGCACATGTGCATATGCCAAACACCCAAATGTACGCATATAATCCACTGTTGGCTTTCGGCTATACCAAGCCTCAAATGGTGTTATGGTTTTCAAAGCTTTTGTTGGACACTTGTTCAACACATGAGTTGCACACATTATAGCTTCCATCCAAAAATTGTGAGGCAACTTTTGTGCTTTCACCATGCATCTTGCCATCTCCACGAGAGATCTATTTTTTCTTTCTTTCTGCTACACCATTTTTCTGCGGTGTATAGCGCACAATACATTGGTGTTTGATGCCCTTTTAAAGCATATAATCCTTAAATGCATTTGACATGTATTCTCCACCTCTATATGAGCGGAGTGTTTGGACTTTACATCCACACATATTTTCAGCCATTGCTACAAAGTGTCGAAAGCATGTAAACACCTCTGCTTTCGCTTTCAAGGGGTAAACCCGGAGTAGTCATCAATGAATGTGACGAAATAAAGATGCCCCCTATGGATGGTGTCCGCATTGGACCACATACAAAGTACTAGGGTACCAGACCCAATGGAACATCAATCCACTAGGCATTTCCGGGCAAGTACATAGAGGCACGATTCCCAACGGAAAGCCAATTCCACAGTATCACATGAGTGGCATCAATTGCTGGGATATACAACTGCCATGGTTACTAGTCCAATGTATATACATGATGAGAAAGCACGGGTGGACTGATTGGGTGGCCAAATGGTGACAGTGAGGATGGTCGGGAACAGCTGAGGTTGTAGGAGAGAGAGGCATGGTTGGCTCCAAGTGGGCGGGTGGGAATGGCGAAGTTATATATGGATGTGGCTAGTGCCGGAGATTCCATTAGGTAATCCACTGTATTCGAGCCTCCACCATTTGGGAAGCATGTGATAGGTCTGTAAGAAGGCCAACGGGACATCCCGTTGAAGATGCCCCTAGCATGACGAACTCTCTCCTTGATGCTGTACTGTCTCCTCTGTCCTATGATGCTCATTGAATGCCAACCTCCTCTCACTCTATCTCATGCATGGGTGGCTCCTCTTGAACATATACAGATGCCTGCGCACTCCGAGTCCTGGCGTTAAAGTCTCCTAAAAGGAGAACTTCACCCAAGCGTGAGAACTCAATGATTTCTGCATGGAGGGGATAAAACTGCTATCCCTCCCCAGAATAGCATATGGAGACTTCCGAGGTTAAAAGTAACATACTGCAATGTGTATACATCTCTCCAGTGTGACGTGAAACCTCACGGGCAACGAAGCAACATTGGGCGGGCACAGGCGTGAAGCGAGTAGAGGGCGCACATGTGGAGGGAGAAAGAAAGAAAGAAAGAAAGAAAGATTTTATTAACGTCTTCCAAAAGACCGAACTCGGCCTATGAGACAAATCGGAGTACCTGTATGGGGTATCCTCTGTCATCCCAACAAAATGAAAAAGTACTGAATAAAAAAGCTGAATCTGGGTGTGCAGGGGATGGAGCTGTATTACTAGGAGAATGCAAAGCTATATGCATGGAGTATACAATCATGATATGCAACCTAGCTAGCTCCATCCTGTACCATACTGGGGGTATAAAATGGTATACATCAGTGAAGGGGGTGTCCACAGCTCCCTGAAGAACATGCCTGGGTGTGCTCTGAAGCGAGCCAGTCGCTCTGCACCCTCTCTGTGAAACTGAGCTCTGATCTCTGTCATCTCTCTCTGGTATAGGCGTGGTGTCCGAAAGCCAGGTGTCCTCTGTCTCCTGCGGGCTCTAAGTGTCTCTGCTCTCTGGAGAGTAATTCCCTGCCGTGTAGGGGCTGGGAGGGGTATGGATCTCTGAAAAAATGTAGTAATCTGTGTCTGTCGCCCCCCCTCTGGAGCTGTCTGAGCCTGTAATAATGTCTCTCTGTGGCGCTGTATGTCTAGAATGTATCTCCCCAGTATGCGCTGGTCTGCCGTCTCAAAGATCTGGCGTAGGGAATGTGGCTCTCTGAATAAAATGGGATATCTCTCTCTGATGGCTGTATATGCTCTGCATCTGCATACATAATGCTCCTCACTCTCCACCTCCTCTCTGCACAATCTGCATACCCTCTCCTCTCGGGGGATCCGTGCTGCTCTGCCAGTCTCAAAGATTAAGCGTCTACTAAAGACCCAATGGGCCTATGAGACCAAAGTGATTCAATAATGTCCATGGCATATCTCATCATGGAATGGAAAATAAAAATAGAAAGAAAACATAAACATAGCTATCTCACTGGGGTGATACAAAACTGTCCATGGAAACTCATCATGGAATACTAAGACGTAAAAAACATGGGAGCAACATCAGCTCCGAGTAGATAGTATACCACTCTCCAAAATGTCAAGCATGGGGCTGATGAGTATGAGAGAGAGAGAGAGAGAGAGAGAGAGAGAGAGAGAGAGAGAGAGAGAGAGAGAATACTATTGTCATTTCTCATGAGTGTGCGCGATTTGCAAACTTTTTCTAGCAAGTCCCGATAGAAGATCTATAGGTGATAGCTTCGGCTATCTGTCGGTCTACCCCCGATTCATTCTTGAGTTCAAGGGAGGAGTTTATTCTCACCATGAGAGGGCAAGACCTTTTGCACCTCCCTTAGCTTGGTCACACACCCGGGAGCCTCCATTTTTCTAGATCCGACATGAGGATGTAGGGACTGAACGTTTCCCACATTGATAGCTTCTATGTGGATGAGTGGGCTGGCAGTCGCGCAGGGGCATGATTGGCACCACTCTCTCAAATCATGCCCCAATTCTCCTATACTTGAGGGTCTATGGTGATCAGAGAGGTTGGAGAGTCCGTATCCCACAGAGCTTGATCCTAGATCCTGAGATTGGATAGCAGATTTAGGAGATATGGGGAGCTTCTCACTTTCAGGCGAGGCTCAGACCTTGACCTTGGCCTACGAGAGATTATCTCTTTCTTGTAGGGGGCAGCCCAAGACCGGCTCATCTCCGTCCGAGAGTAGGAGCGGAGCAGTCTTGCTTCCCTTTAGTGCCTCCAAGATTGGTAGTCTTGCAGGCACCACTCTCTGAAACCATGCCCGAGTTCTCCTGTACTTAAGCGGATTTATGGCGATCAGAGAGGTTGCAGAGTGTCTTTATCCCAAAGAGCCTGATCCAGGATCTCGAGATTGGCTAGTAGATTTAGGAGATATGGGGAGCTCTCACTTTTAGGGAGGGCTCAGACCTCGACCTTAGCCTTTCGAGAGATTAGCTCTTTCTTGTAGAGGGCGGACCAGGTCCTCTCGGCCTGGGAGTAGGACCGGAGTCTTCGTAGGAGTCTTGCTTCCCTTCAGCGCCTCTAGGAACAGATCCCGAGAGCCCATGGGTGGAGTCCCACATGGAGACGGCCCGCACAGAACTAATCGATTGAGGAGAGAAGGGTGGATTTTAGGTACCATGCTTGAGCCTTTCTAGACACGGGCAGGAACATGGTCACTAGAGAGTTCTTGGAGATGACAGGCTAGAGTCAGTAGAAGCCTTAGGGTTTGCATTAGAAAGCACTTTGCATCCTGCATAATATGCATTCATACGCTTGTGCATCATTTAGAACATCCTTAAGGCCTTAGGGAATTTACTAGGATTTATCTGGTATTTTTTCCATATGTTATGGTATTTATTTAGCATTTAATGTCATTTATAAATATAAGCTTTATTAAATAAATGACCAGCCAACTTGACCAGCCCTAGTTAGTATAAATAGGCTTGCATACGGCTTATTTCAACATTCAGTCTTCAGTGTGCTAAGAGCTTTCCTCCTCAGCCCTAGGAGTACCCTTGCCTTCAGCCTAGATTGATTTCCTGCTCCTTGGTAGTTGGTGTCTTCTTGTAGCCCTTCTTCATGCCCTTGGGAAGAGTGCATAGGCTCGAGATCAGTTCATTGAGGTGTTTTTACAGCAGTGTACAGTTCAGCCAGGCTTCCGATCCTCCGAAATCTTGCGTTTGGCTTATCTACAGTCCACAGTCATTCTCTCTAAAGTAATAAAGCAAATACTATCTCGTTATCGGTATAGGGGACACTTCAATGGGTAATTCGGGACCCAATTTGGTGTACAGTTCTCATATCTCTCTCTCATCTCTCTTTAAAGTTTGAAGTATTAAAGTGATCCTTCCAATACAGGACTTCCGCTGCATATCACATTGGTATCAGATTGAGCTTGTCCACACACACCGTATCCTAGCGTGGGGGCATCCTTGGATGGTTAGATTGCGTTCCGGCATGACCACCGACTTCAGCATCATGTCTACAGAAGAGAGTACTCATCAGCCGCCGGAAGACGTCTCCCCCAAAGGAGACCATGTTCTTCCGCCTACAGCAGACACACCATAGCTGTTCTGAGAGCTCAAAACCAGCTGCTCATGGAGCGTCTCCAACTCTTGGTGGCAGCAGCAGCACGTCCTTCTCCGCCTCCAACAGCACCCGACTACATCTCCCTCTTCTTTCAGATGGAACAACAAAGGAGAGAGGATGAGGCGCGAAGGAAAGAAGAAAAAGCAGAAAGACGGGACTGAGAGAAAGCCCAACGCAGGATCAACGAAGACCGGCGTGAGGCTGAACTGGCCGCTCGAGACCACCAACGTGAGCTTGATCGAGAACGTATGTGACTCGAGCACCAACGGGAAAAGGAGGCCATACACTTGAGGTATCAGTAGCTCTCCTCAGTCTCCCCAGTCATAGGTGTCACCAGCCCGCAGTCCGTAGCAGCATTAACCACCGTCATTCGCAGTCAACCAAACTTCAGTAAGTATGATGGTAAGTGCGATCATTTATCAGTTAATCTATTTATTCATCAGTTTAATGCTCATTTTCCACTAGCCAGGATCAGAGACCCACAAGATAAAGTCCACTTAGTGGCTCCCCATCTCACTGGTGAGGCAGTCACTTGGTGTGGCAGCATTGGTCTAGTATTCATACAGACCAGGTCACAAGTGTCACAGCCTTTAACTGGGACATCTTTGTCCATGACCTGAAGACCGGATTTCTCTCGTCCCAGTACATGACTGGTTTGAAAGATGAGTTCTATGGACTCAGACAGAACGGATCCCCAGTGCTTCAGTTTTTCGGAAAGGTTATTACTTTAGCACATCAGTTAGGGCTATTTGCGCAGGCCAAGATAGAGCAATTCATTCGTGGATTGGATCATAACATTCGGTTCACAGTTCGTAACTTCAAACCTAGTACATATGACCGGGCTTTGACTCTCGCTCAAAATGAAGAAATGAAGATGAACGGAGGCAAGCACAAGTAGTCATCACAGTCGAGTACCAAACCCCAACAGGGGAAGGGTAATTCGTCTTCTAAAGCACTAAGACAGACACCAGTCCTAGGAATCTAAGCCTAAGAAGACCCTTGAGAAAAAGGCTCAAGCACGCATCACTGGAGGCTATCTTCCTCCAGAGGAGCAAAGACAATATCAGTCACAAAACCGATATTTTTTCTGTCATACCATTGGTCATAGTAAGAAGGATTGTCCAAAAAGGCAAGCGGAGCAAGCCTTCAAAGAGCCTTCTGCCACAGTTGCCGCAGTATCCTTCGCTCCTCCAGACCTGCTTGCTACCACCAATGCGGTTCAGATCTTACCTTCTATGCATTCCATGCCATCCGTGGTTCTTGATGCTAAGCAGGAGGGTGAGGCAACAACCACAAAGAAAAGCCTGAGCCGAGCTTATGGCTCTGCCAAGGGCCGACAGTTCATAATCCTTTTTGACATGGGCAGTTCTCAGGACGCCATCTCTCCCCAGATGGCTACCAACATGAGCTGTACCTTAGTGCCCTATCATTTGGAGGTAGACGGGTTTACACCTTGTCTCCGCACCCACATATCTCAACAGGCATAGCAGATTTCTTTTCAAGTTCAAAAGGCCTCATTCCGGCGAGATTTCATTGTCTCTCCTCTTTTGGGATGTGACATGATCTTAGAAATCCAGTGGTTTCGTTAGTATGAACCTATTGCCAATTGTCTTTCCAAGACTTTCAAGGGCAAGCTAGAATAGCAGTCAATTCTCAAACATTTGAAACATGTTCCTTATGGACACATTTTCACAGTCACCACAGCCCAAGCACTTAAGTGGCTCCCGATGATGCCAAGTGCCCAGTGGAGTGCTCAGCACACTAGACAGGGTCAGCTCTTCCAACAAGTTGGAGGAATGATTAAGTACATCCCTGGTCAGCATAACCCAATAGCAGATGTTCTTAGTAGAAAGACCAGCATCCAGACCAGTTAGGAGTCTACCATTCTCGACATCACTGGAAAAGACTTAGCAAGCATAGAAGATCAGTATGTCGATTCCGCAGAGTTTGGTACTCAACTCAGTTTGGTCCTCAATTTTGAGCCTGGCCATTATTCATTTCATAGACAGGCATGTAAGTTTAGACGAGACATCCACTTCAAGGAAGGGGATTGGGTCTCTCCGACGAGATTTCATTGTCTCTCCTCTTTTGGGATGTGACATGATCTTAGAAATCCAGTGGTTTCGTTAGTATGAACCTATTGCCAATTGTCTTTCAAAGACTTTCAAGGGCAAGCTAGAATAGCAGTCAATTCTCAAACATTTGAAACATGTTCCTTATGGACACATTTTCACAGTCACCACAGCCCAAGCACTTAAGTGGTTCCCGATGATGCCAAGTGCCCAGTGGAGTGCTCAGCACACTAGACAGGGTCAGCTCTTCCAACAAGTTGGAGGAATGATTAAGTACATCCCTGGTCAGCATAACCCAATAGCAGATGTTCTTAGTAGAAAGACCAGCATCCAGACCAGTTAGGAGTCTACCATTCTCAACATCACTGGAAAAGACTTAGCAAGCATAGAAGATTAGCATGTCGATTTCGCAGAGTTTGGTACTCAACTCAGTTTGGTCCTCAATTTTGAGCCTGGCCATTATTCATTTCATAGACAGGCATGTAAGTTTAGACGAGACATCCACTTCAAGGAAGGGGATTGGGTCTCTCAGTGCATCATGAAACAAAGATTGAAACAAGTGGGCAAACATTGTCCCAAGCTTTCATTCCGTAGTTTTGATCCTTTTCCAATAGTTAAGAAGTTAAGTAATGTCTCCATGAAGTTAAAATTGCCTACCAGTTGGATAATGCATGATGTTTTCCATGTTTCTTGGCTAAAACCATATGTTGGTCCAGAAGTGTTTGATGTTTCAGATGAACAGCAGCGAGACGTGGTAGATGAAGCAGAAGTTATTGAGGCCGAGCAGATCCTTCTTCATCGATGGAAGCATGGTT
Organism: Cibotium barometz; assembly: GCF_041138505.1. Lineage (NCBI taxonomy): Eukaryota > Viridiplantae > Streptophyta > Polypodiopsida > Cyatheales > Cibotiaceae > Cibotium > Cibotium barometz. The sequence continues at coordinate 34,861,923 of NC_141064.1, forward strand.
CCGGTCGACGGATACGTCAGTTCTATACGAAATTCCGAGATTGAGGTACCCACGAAGCCGTATGGCTAGACGAGGAGTTCTTCCAGGAGTACCTCCAGTTGTTGGCGGACTACTTGGAAGCCATGAACCTGCCGCCAAGCTAAGCAGGAGGGAATGTCACATGCACTTTGCACTCAGTGCATGGTGACAAGATGGCTAAGAGCTTTCCTCAGCCCTAGGAGTACCCTTGCCTTTAGCCTAGATTGAACTCCTGCTCCTTGGTAGTTGGTGTCTTCTTGCAGCCCTTCGTCATGCCCTTGGGAAGAGTGCATTGGCTCGAGATCAGTTCATTGAGGTGTTTCTACCGCTGTGTACAGTTCAGCTAGGCTTCCGATCCTCCGAAATCTTGCGTTTGGCCTATCTACAGTCCACAGTCACTCTCTCTAAAGTAATAAAGCAAATACTATTTCGTTATCGGGATAGGGGGCCCTTCAGTGGGTAATTCGGGACCCAATATGGTGTACAGTTCTCTTATATCTCTCTCGTATCTCTTTAAAGTTTGAAGTATTAAAGTGGATTGCTAAACTCACGAAACTTAGGATATAGCAGACGGTGTGAGTATTTGTGTGACAGGATCCTTCCAATACAAGACTTCCGCTGTATATTACATTTTGGGAAGCGGCAACCGCCACAGTTCGCTGGTGGGAGGACATGGCAGCTTTTCTCCTGGATTTCGAGAAAGTTTGTGACAGAGTTGACTAGACTTTCTTGGAGGGCACTATGGTTCGGATGGGGTTCCCTGCTCGCTAGATTAGAGGTGTTTCCGCATTGTACTCCGTGGCCCACAGCCAAGGTCCTCATCCAGGGGCCTAGAGGGGATAGGTTTCCGATCTTGAGATCAGTACGTCAGGGATGCTCTCTCGCGCCTTTCCTCTTCGTCTTCCTGCTAATGGTTGAGGCGATGAGCAACTTCTTGTCCGCACAAGGCACTGTACTTCGGGGCCTTCGTCTCCCCATCAGGTTCCAAAAGGAGCTTCTTGGCTGAGATTTTGCAACTTTGCAGATGACATTGTCACATGCACAACATGTGGACATGGTTAATCCCCAGTTTTAGGCTGTTGTTAGGCACCTTTTTGGGGCAGTAAACAGCCAGGATTAAAGGTATGTATTTTACCCAAGGCAGTCAGAAGCTGCTGGAGGACAGAACTTGGCAGTTTGGCATTTATATATCCAGAGAACAGTCCATCTGGCCAACTGCAGCATAGTTGTATTGAAGAGCCTATAAATAGGCAAGTTCATTCCCTTTTGCAACTATCTGATCCCTGATAAGTGGGACAGGTCTTAGGCATATGTGTTTTCCTTTTGGAGGCCATGTTGGTTAGGATATACGTGCATATTGAGAGTGCTGTTATAGCAATCTCTCTTCTCTCTGTTCATTTTTACCTTTTTGCACAGTTCTTAAGACAGGCAGTTCTTCCACATGTGACATTGCTATCCCATATTCAGTCCCAAGTGTGGTGTTTGGTGCATGCACTCACAGCACACATACAGTTGATAAATCTTGCATCCTTTCTATCTTGCATTATGCGGTTCATTAAGGAGAGAGAGAGAGAGAGAGAGAGAGAGAGAGAGAGGATTGATTAAAGGTAGAAGATGAACTGTTATTAGCTGGAATACTTTGTGACTAGAAGGACACAATCCCTGATCCTTAGGATGAAGATGGAGCTTGTGTGGCCTTTCTATCAATGCAAGCAATGGATAGGAGAGTTCATGCACTGTGCTGATGTTAGAAAAAGAAAGGCTGTATGGATGTCTAGGTTCTCTATGTCATGCTTGGCCATAAGTTCTTAATGTTACTTCGTTATATATCCAGCAGCAGCCAGAGGCAAAGCGGCGTCGGAGGTGATCAAGTGCAGACCAGTTTTGAAGTTGATGGCTACATTTTTGCGGAAAGAATACATAATACTTCAGTGTGCGCCTGATGTAAGAAAAGCAAGTGTGTTGGTTCCCTCAAATGAATTCAAAGAATTGAAGCTGCGCTTTGTGAGTGTTACTCCTACCATGGAATTATAAGTGTACTATGCGTACAGAATTTTTATTTATCGAGGTCAAAACTGTAGGGGAGCTTTCCTTTGTGTGAACTTCAGTTGGTTGTTCTATTGAGGAAACATCACATCATGGATCTGTGTAGAGTTTTTAGGGAGGTGTACTTCAGAAATCTAGAAGTAGGTCAAAAAAGTTGTGCCATAGTTTTTAAACCCTCCATGTTGGGGCAATCCAAGCTGAATGATGTATAGCTTTCGTAGCATGAATGACTGTAATATATTCAAAAGGGAAGCCAGCAAGCTTAAGGAGTAACTGTCTGGTGTTCTCTTCATATTATCTGGAAGTGCTGCGCTGATGGTAATGCAAAATGGTTTGTGAATTGTGATACACTGTGCACTTATGCTCTTACAAGCAGTGGCATGTGGAGTCTCATAAGGGGTATGTTTCATGCGTCAGTTTGCTCTAGGAACAAAAAGACCAATGGTATTCTGCTGGGCTGTTCGTGGGCTCTAAGTCAGATGTTGCATCTGCGAGCTTGTGCTTGAACTTGCCTTCAAAGTGCGTGGTCTGTTTTTTCTATATATATATGTATGTATATATATGTGTGTGTGTGTGTGTGTGTGTGTGTGTTAGCTTGACACACCATTCAACAACGGAACAATTGGAACTAACCCAAGAGGCCAAACCTCTACAAATAGATTAGCTACTAGTTTTTAAGACACAGATATCATTGCTAATATCAACACGTGTTATTTCCCAAGTATGCTTAGTCAATCCATTGTTGTGTAGATTGTGTATGTTTTATGGTTTTGCGTTGTATTTCTAGATTTTGGAAGCTCCTCCAACTGCGTGTTCGAGTCTTATTTCGTTATATTGATGAAAAGGAACACACAACAAAAAAATCTGACCTTTTTCATTTACACACGATCTTTTCTCACATATATATGCACAAGTGTAGTTTTGGATTACAAGTTGCAAAGAAATATACCATCCAAAGATTACATAGTTGTAGATGCATTGGGTAACTTGTGAGGTTTACACAAATGAAGGTTCCTTTAATTTTGAAAGAATTTTTCATGTTCTTCAATCCATGCAAAAGATGCTCTTCATGGACTGGTATCACTAGTGGCTTTGGTGGCACACTTGGCTTCTTTTCGAGCACAAGTGTATCATCGCATTGGTGGATCTATTGGAACTAATGGCCCATTGAGAAGTTAAGAAGCATCGAGTAAGCCCTTGAAGTGGACCAAAGTCCATAATCGCCCACCAAGATAGGGGGTCATTATGAGGAAGATGAGAAAGCCATTAAGAAAATTATCATGAAAGAAAGTTAATGGTGGATTGTGTAGAGAACTTGTCCACATGCTACTAGCATTCGGAAAGGTATTGTATGCATCAAGGTATTTGGTGGGGCTCCCTTTAGGTTCTTGTAACTCAAAGTAAAACAATCCCTAAACCCCATGAGTAAGGTCTTTAAGTGCACATGTTTGGTGGGGCTCCCTTTATGTCCTTGTAACTCAAGGTAAAACAATCCCTAAATCCCATGAGTAAGGCCTTTAAGTGCACATGTTTGGTGGGCCTCCCTTTATGTTATTGTATCTTAAGGTAAAACAATCCCCAAATCCCATGAGTAAGGCGTTTTAAGTGCACAAGTTTGGGCCCATGCCAACAAGGTTATTTTCCTTTGTCTTCAGAAGGTCATCCTACAAAGACCCCTTGTGGAAGAGTTGTTGTAACATAACCTTCAAAAAAGAAGAAGCTTGGGAACATGTCCAAGCTTGACGTTGATGACTTTAATGAAGATGATGCCAAGACTCTGGCTTGTGGTCAATCAGCTTCTTAACTAGACTCTTATGTTGCCTTCTAGTCTTCTAGGTTCTTAGGCATGATGTGATCTAGATCCTCTCAAGCCACGGTATGCTTAGCTTTGTCATATTGAAGCTCTAGTTTCTCCTTATCTTCTTTGATTGCTATAATTTGCATCAAGAGCTCCCATAAAGCATGATGTGATCTAGCTCCTCGCATGCCACGGTACGCTTAGCTTTGTCTTAAAGGAGCTCTAGGTTCTCCTCATCTTCTTTGATTGCTATTATTTGCATCAAGAGCTTCTCATTATTTATGGGAATTTTGCTGGGGAAGAAATCATCCTCATCCACATTCATTGAAGACTTGGAATCTAGATCGTTAGCTTGTAGGACATTATGAGTTTCCATTCAAATTTTCACTTGTAATAGATTATATCCCTAAATTTTTAGGTGTTCTGTCTTTTTTTTTTCTTTTCTACTTGCCTGCAAGGTGTGGTGTTACTATGTTAGGTAGTGTATCATATTCATCTCAATATTAAGCTTTATGAGTTTGAATCGAGTACCAATCTAGCATGTCCACACGAAGTATGCTTGTGTTAGTGATCACCTAAGCTCCAAACTTCTCTATTAAAAGTTGAAGTATAGATTTGGCTTAGCACTATAATAAATTCTTGTTAGTGGATGCTTGAAATGCCTTTTTCCAAATAATGTTTTTTTTCCCATGAGGTCTTATTCCATTTCTAGTCACACGGGGGAATTTCACCTGGCTACACACACACACACACAAACCAAGTCTTGTAAAAAAAAACGAGTCAATACATGTGAGGCTGGAAATGTAAGCCATGCGCTTAGAGAAGTGAACCGTGATCCTGGAATTGTGAGTAAACAAATGTGTCAACGAGACGTGAATCTAGAGATAGGTATATCTAATATTATACCAATCAAGTTTTACTACCTTAAAGACTTGTAAGGACATACTTACTCATGTCCTTTAAGGATTTTCTTGTTATACAATATGTATTAGCTATAATTTTCAATGAAAATTCTTGTACTTTGTAATTATTGGGACATTAAAGTATAATTATTGCCCAATAATTACACACCTACTCTGTCATAGGCCTATTACACAAATGTATGTATCCCAACTAGTCTTACTTCATAAAAATAAAGTACGTGAGCCTAGTTCATGTGAGCCTACATATGTGAGTTTGTAGGTATGACCTTGAAGACGTGAGCCTGGCATGTGAACCTGTAGACGTTTGCTTGGACACGTGAGTGTAGTAGCGTGAACCTAGAGACGCGATCCCATTAGAAAAAGGTCAAAAAACCAAAAAAACTTAGTTTTTTTATTTAAAATGTGACTTTTTTTTTGTAGTTTGAGAAATACATACATGTTTCAAGGTTGCACTAGAGACTTGTTTCACCAGATTGAAGCCTTTGATACGAACCTAATCTGGACTAATTATTAGAAATGATAATACAGTCAACTATAGTGCATCAAACGACACTTCCTCAAAGCCACCAACCTTCGGTCCCACCAAACCAACACTCAACAGAGCGCTTTCTTTTGAAGAAGCAAAACTGCTTTCGATCCACCTCCAAAGAGGAGCTTAGGGAAGAAATGAGCCAATGAAACGTGGAAGTGAGCTAAGGAAAATCGGAACACCTAGAAATAGGAGACGCCATCATAATTTGAGTTGCTGATTCACCAACTGGCTCTATCCCCACCAGCTGACCCATGACTAACAACAAGGATTCCAACAATCAAAGTGACGTCAATTGTCGGGACATGTCGCCTTTGTTTAGGGATGAGTGTTCCTCAAAACTCACATAATAGCAAGTACACACAATACGAGCAAGAGTTCCACTTTCTGGAGGAGCTTATTATCGAAGCTTCTTCACCACGTAACAAAGCTCTAGTTCTTCTTTGTTCGAATGAGGACCAAGAAACATGGGGAAGGGTAAAGAGCCAATGTTTGGGGCTACCTCAACACAAAGGGATCCATGATAGCATTCACATAATGTGTCCTTAGAGGCAGCATGCCTGTTGCCTCAAAGCTAAGCCACGAGACATTATAAGACAAGTGTCATTGGAAACCACACATACCAACCTCATGGGATATGAAATCCCTAACCGTGAAATAAAGGGTTTTAACTACTCCCTTAACCTTACACTACCACATGAATATGTAGAAGATATACTTAGGATGGCATTTAAAATGGGAAGGGAGGTCGCCACAACCATAATATCTAGAGACTTAGAGTTGGGTAAAACAAAGCCAATCCACATCTTAAGGATAATGACCAAATTTGATGAAATTGGAGATCCCATTTAGTATCTAGAGAAGTCCAATCAATTTTGTGAGGCCATGGGAAGGAAAAGCAAGCGAGTGGTTTTACAAACCTAAACCACTCGCTTGCTTTTCGTTCAAGCTTTGTTGAGGAA